>NC_091992.1:81268891-81948058 GCF_044704955.1 Pristiophorus japonicus
AACATCTGAATGTTCAGTGGAAAAAACCCGCAAAATCTAACACTGCTGCATTTTTCAAAATCACAAATCCCACCAATGGGAAGGATCGATTTCAGCACGAGAGGTGGACTGGATATCTGGCTATAAGGGGGTTCTGACCCAGTGTGTGTGTGGGTTCTGCTCTCGTGATCCAGCAACCAGCAAGCCTCTCGACACAGAAGGAAGACCAGTGTCCGAAGACACCGAAGACAGAAGAAACAAACCACCAGACTGAAAAAGGCACAGTAGTGAGTACTACCTCTGGTCTCCAGAACTCCCAACTCAGTTAGGTCAGAAAAGGTGGGAGGTTGGGCATTGTACTGCTAATACTTGTGTAAAATTTTTTGTTGTGTCCGTTTAGTGGGATTTAGGGGGATTGTTTTAATGGTGTATTGTTGTTTGATGAGATACACCTTGTCAAATAAATTGGAAGCTTAAAGTTCCTCTTGGAATCGCTTCGTCTCAGTTCTGTTGTATTACATCTCCTGATCGTGAGTCTTGTGTCAGAACAGTATAAGGGAAGCCAGGAGCACCTCGAAAACGCTCAACTGTGCGCCACAGGCTAGGGAAGAAAGGGGTTAGGAGTGTTTGACACTCACAGGTGCCTCACAGGCTAGTCATAAGCTGTGGGAATGCACGAGTCTCAAAACCCCCTTCATAACCTGTGGACACAGTCTCTCCAGGAGTGCTCTTGCAGCACTCAGGGTACCTCACAGGCCAGGCATAAGCTGCAAGGGCAGAAGCCCAGAGAGAGACACCCAAGGCACAACACTCCCCAGAACCCCTTACACCGATAGCATCTGACCTCCTACATCCATCTAATCCATTCTGTGCTACCTCAGCATGGAAATGCAATGACTATCTCCAACAAACGAGAGCCTACCCATCGCCCCTTGACATTCAATGGCATTAGCCCACTGTTGTGCATGGAGAAAGAGTCAGACTGAACACTGTGAGCTCAAAGTAAAGTGTGACCGTAGTCTTTTATTGCAGGTCTCCAGAGTGCCTCGCCAACCTGTGAAGCCTCTTTAAATACCTGTGCTCCCAAGGGATTATGGGATCCCTTGGGACTCCAGGGGATGAGCCCTCTTGTGGCTGTACAGAGTAAATACAAGTCCACATATATACCACCCACCATCATCATCATCCTGGGGGTCACCATTGACCAGAAAGTTAACTGGACCAGCCACATAAATACTGTGGCAAGAAGAGCAGGTCAGAGGCTGGATATTCTGTGGCAAGTGTCTCAGCTCCTGACTCCTGAAAGCCTTTCCATCATCTACAAGGCACAAGTCAGGAGTGCGATGGAATACTCTCCGCTTGCCTGGATGAGTGCAGCTCCAACACTCAAGAAGCTCAACACCATCCAGGACAAAGCAGCCCACTTGATTGGCACCCCATTCACCACCTTAAACATTCACTCCCTCCACCACCGGCGCACCGTGGCTGCAGTGTGTGCCATCTACAAGATGCACTGCAGCAACTCACCAAGGCTTCTTTGAAGCACCTCCCAAACCCTCGACTTCTACCAGCTAGAAGGACAAGGGCAGCAGGCGCATGGGAACACTACCACCTGCAAGTTCCCCTCCAAGTCACACACCATCAGACTTGGAAGTATATTGCTGTTCCTTCATCGTCACTGAGTCAAAATCCTAGAACACCCTCCCTAACAGCACTGTAGGAGCACCTTCACCACACGGACTGCAGCGATATTCAGGGATACGCCTACGTGCGGGACAGGGGGGTGAACACCTGCTTAATCAGCTTAGACCAGGAGAAGGCCTTTGAAAGGATATCGCACATGTACCTGATGGACGTGCTCTACAAAATGGGGTTGGGGAGGGTATCCGCAATTGGATCGAACTGCTCTACAGAGACATCAGTAGCACAGTTCTAATCAACGGGTGGGAAACTGAAAGCTTTCCGATCAAATCTGGAGTCAGGCAAGGCTGTCCTCTCTCGTCTGTCTTGTTTGTGTGTTGTATCGAGCCCTTTGCCAGGTCCATCAGGAAGGATGCGGGCATTAGAGGGGTGACGATCCCAGGCAGCGGAGGCGCTCAGGTCAAGACCTCCCTGTACATGGACGATGTCGCCATCTTTTGCTCGGATCTGCAGTCGGTCCGCAGATTGCTCACAATCTGCAACCAGTTTGAACTGGCCTCAGGAGCAAAGGTCAATCGCAGCAAAAGTGAGGCCATGTTCTTTGGCAACTAGGCCGACCGATCCTTTATTCCCTTCACCGTTAAGCCAGATTATCTGAAGGTGTTGGGAATATGGTTCGGAGCGGACGGGGCGTGCGCCAAAAACTAGGAAGAGCGTATTGCCAAAGTGAAGCAAAAACTGGGATGGTGGAAGCTGCGCTTCCTTTCTATGGCAGGAAAGAACCTGGTCATCAGGAGTGAGGTGCTCTCGGGTTTGCTGCACATGGCACAGGTCTGGCCCATCTCTCGCTCCTGTGCCGCGGCAGTCACCCGAGCCGTCTTCCACTTTGTCTGGAGGTCCAACATGGACCGTGTCTGCAGAGACACAATGTACAAATCTCTGGACAGTGGAGGAAAGGATGTTCCAAACGTGGCCCTCATCCTGATGGCCACCTTTGTGTGCAGCTGCACCAAGCTGTGCACAGACCCCTGGTACATAAACACCAAGTGTCACTACGTGCTGAGGTTCTACCTGTCCCCGGTGTTGCGAAGGATGGGCCTGGCCACGCTGCCGCGAAACGGCCCCACCAGCTGGACCAGCTGGACCATGTCTGTCCACCTGTCCTTCGTGGAAAGGTTTTTCACAAAAAACCCCTTTGACCACAAAGCCATAAAACAGTAAGGTCCTGGACGCCCTATGAAAGAAGGAGAGGGTGGACCCTGTCGGGTGGTTCCCCGAGCAGACTGTCGAACTCATTTGGCAGAACGTCTCATCGCCAGAGCTTTCACACAAGCACCAAGATGTAGCTTGGTTGGCGGTGAGGAGGGCCCTACCCGTCAGAGCGTTCATGCACAGCCGGCGTCTCAGCAGCACGGCACGGTGCCCCCGAGTCAGCTGCGGGGCGGACGAGACTGTCACCCACCTCCTTCAGGATTGCGCCTTTGCTAGGCAGGTCTGGAAAGAGATGCAGTGGTTGCTGTCAAGGTTCATCCCGAGCAGCTCTGTAACACAGGACTCTGTGCTCTACGGGCTGTTCCCAGGGACACACACCGAGACAGACATCACCTGCTGCTGGAGGGCCATCAACTTGGTGAAAGACTCACTTTGGTCTTGCCGAAACTTGCTGGTCTTCCAGAGCAAGGAGATGTCCATGTCTGCATGTTGCAGACTGGCGCAATCCAAGATCCAGGAGTGCGTGCTGAGGGACGCACTTAAAATTGGTGCAGCCGCCGCAAAGGCACGGTGGGCAGAGCCACAGTTTAAAGCCCTTCCGCCAGGATAAACCCAGGGGCTGGTATCAGTATAAAACTCCCCTCGGGCTGCAATGGTAAACCTTTTATATACATAGAGCACCATGATCTGCAAACACCTATGTAGTGCCATGTATAATGCAAGTTCTGCTGCATAATGCATGTTGGAAAGAACTGTAACTGTGCCTTCACTGTGTACTGTATGGTGACACATGTAATGTAACTTGATGAACGTACCACAATGTATCCTGGATTGTATGAAGTGTACCTTGAAATGTAAAGTAAAGAAATGTATTGAATGGAACGCCGGTCAACATCCAAATGTAATGTATGGAATTGCTGACCGCATCCAAAGGTACTGAACTGCTTTCGAATGTATTGTGCAAATTTTTATATGAATAAGGTATATTTTGAAATTAAAAAAAAAAACACGGACTGCAGCGGTTCAAGAATGTGGCTCTTTCTGCAATTGAATTGTTAAGCTTTCCGAAAAGATCCCAGCATCCATCCACTCTCAACTGGAAGTAAGATGACAACTCACGTACCCTCCTATCTTTGGTTCAGGGTCACTGGTTGTAATACAACAGCAAAATACTGCGGATGCTCAAATCTGAAATACAAACAGAAAAAGCTGGAAATCTCACCAGGCCAGGCAGCATCTGTGGAGAGAAACAGAGTTAACATTTCGGGTTGACGACCGGTTCTGACGAAGGAGTCATCGACCTGAAACGGTAACTCTGTTTCTTTCTCCACACATGCTGCCTGACCCGCTGAGATTTCATTCCAGCATTTTCTTTTATCACTGATTGCAATATTCGGACCAGCATCATCTTTGTTGGATTAAACCCATTGCAATAAAGACACCCAGAGAGTATGTATAACATGTAGCAACATGATCTAACCAACATGGGGCCACTTAACAACCAAGAGCAGCAGTGGAACACCAGGGTATTAGCTGCTAAGCATAATATGTTACAAAGCCTCTGGTGCCCTGTATATATATTTCTCTGGCAAGACTGATATATTATACACTAAGTTTTTTTTAACAATCAGTGTTCAGCTGGCCAGATTATGGTACCACAGCTTGTGAGCTACTCCACTCAGAAACCAAGCCCTGCGATCGTAAAATATATTATTGAGCCATAGCAGGCAAGCAAACTCACATTTGAAAGACTGATGTAATAGAAGATTACAAAATGACAAAGAAAACCAATTCTGAAGTTGACATGAGGGGACATTTTAAATCCTTTATGTATTGTGGTGATTGTGCTGTAGGGTCTTCAGGCTAGTTTAAGTTAGTTTGTTGCATAATATAGTTTGAAGAAAATCTTTCAGTTTACTCATAGCTGACACACGGTACCCATTTCGCTGCGTTTCTCTGAAGTCTGCATTTTCATGTTGTTTCTTACTTGATTGTTCAATATTTTGCCTCCAAAAAATGTGTTTGTGTCATTTTGTTAAGTTCTCCTAACTGCGCAATGTGTAAAAAAAAAACCTTGCCTTTATCCAGCACTCCTCAAGATGTCCCAAAGCACTTTACAGCCAATATGGTACTTTTGAAGTATGAACCAAATAATCTGTTTTTAATTATGCTGATTGAGGGGTAAATATTGGCCAGGACACCAGGGAGAACTCCCCTACTCTTCTTCGAAATAGTGCCGTGGGATCTTTTAGATGGCAGATGGGACCTCAGTTCAACACCTCGTCTGAAAGACGGCACCTCCAACAATGCAGTACTCCCTCAGCACGGCACTGGGTGTGTTAGCCTAGATTTTGTGCTCAAGTCTCTGGAGTGGGACTTTCACCCATAACCTTCTGACTCAGAACCCAGCCATGGCTCACATCTATGTACACAATATATTTCAGTAACATGCATCCTTCAGGGACATATTGTAGAGTAGTTTAGCAGACTGACATCTCACCCCATCATCTCCCCTACCCCCCACACACTTCCCACCACCACTCACTCTCCAGATGTCTGTATGAGGACTGTCCACTTAGGTGAGATACCGTGTGTACTTGCTCAATGTTCCCAGCGGGAAAAATTGTCTCATGATGGATTTCATTTGGTATTTTATTATTTATTTAGTTATTGTATTTTTCTAATAGGCTACTCAGACAAAGCTATAAATGTCAGAAGAGCAGGGGAGTTATCCCCGGTGTCGTGGCCAATATTTATCCCTCAATCAACGTAACAAAAAAACCCCAGATTATCTGGTCTTTATCACATTGCTGTTTGTGGGAGCTTGCTTGTGCGCAAATTGGCTGCCGCGTTTCCCATATTACAACAGTGACAACACTCCAAAAAGTACTTCATTGACTGTAAAGAGATTTGAGACACTTGGCGGTCGTGAAAGGTGCTATATAAATGTAAGTCTTTCTGTTCTCTGTGGGAATTTTTTATATAAAGTAGTTAATTTACTTCAAGATGCACCAATGAGAACACAGATACGCAGAGACGATGATGTACAGAGCCTCACCTCCAATCACCATACACTAAGCTGTATATGTGTATTATAATTTGTACACTTTGTAAAATACTTGGGGTATAAGGGGTTAAAATATTAAACCTGTCTGCTGATAGGGGTACATGGGCAGCTGGTAGATCTGGAAGAGGGGTATGCAATAAGTAATGTTGGGGAACGACTGGTCTCATGCACTTTCCGCTCACTGTGCTCTTTCATTTTCTTATTCTGTCTTCAGTCGGTTGGACATTCACCTCTGAAGTTAAGAGCGGCTTGTGTGACGTAGCAGAGAAAAGTAAAACTATCCTCTTTTCTTACAAGTGGGCCCGCTCTTGTATTCTACTTTCCGTCTTAAGTTTTCTCTTTCACTGAACACTGTTTTACTTGATTCTGTGTGTGAGTATTTGCCACGAACTAAGGCAGGGGTTCCCAAGCTGTGGGATGCATACCCTTGGGGTTACGTGAGTCTTCTCTGGGAGGGAGGGGGGATGCACGCAGGAAAAATTGTACAATGGCGGATTATACTATGTACTCAGACAAAGCTATAATTCTTAGAAGAGCAGGGGAGTTATCCTGGCCAATATTTATCCCTCAATCAACATAACAAAAAAAAACAGATTACCTGGTCATTATCACAGTGCTGTTTGTGGGAGCTTGCTTGTTTTTAGAATCTGGGACAAGTAGTGCATCAACACCTGGCCCGAGGAGCTGGTGTTTAAATTCTAGTGGAATGCAAGCTTTTAGAATGAATGAATTTGCATTGCTCTGCCAGGCACAGGGATTAATAAACAGCTCTTCAAGTCCGTTACTTCATTGAGAGGTATGTGTTCTGGGCAAGCAGAATCCCCGAAGGTTTAATTCAAGCATCGTTTACTTTGAACTCCAGCTGCTTGATTTCTGGATGAAGGAAAGCTGGATCAAAACTAACCTGTTTCTCTGGATTCATGAATGCTGTTGGCTTGCAAGCAGTGATGAGACATATTGCTTCCTTGCCTTGTATCCAAGATATTCTGTAACATTCTGAAGAATCTCTTTCAAGATCATGCCACTTGCAGAAATTGTTTAGCCATTGAAGTTAACATCACAGAAGGAGGCCATTCAGCCCATCGTGCTGGTGCTAGCTCTTTGCGAGAGAAATTCAAAACTAATCCAGGTCCCTTGGACCTGATAGTTTACATCCTAGGGTCTTAAGAGAAGTCGCTACAGAGATAGTGAATGCATTGATTGTAATCTTCCAAAATTCCCTGGATTCTGCGGCGGTCCCAGCAGATTGGAAAACTGCAAATGCAATGCCCCTATTTAAAAAAGGAAGCAGACAAAAAGCTGTAAACTATAGACCAGTTAGCCTAACATCTGTGGTTGGGAAAATGCTGCAGTCCATTATTAAGGAAGCAGTAGCGGGACATTTAGAAAAGCATAATTCTATCAAGCAGAGTCAGCCTGGTTTTATGAAAGGGAAATCACGTTTGACAAATTTGCTGGAGTTCTTTGAGGATGTAACAAGCAGGGTGGATAAGGAGGAACCAGTGGATGTGGTGTATTTGGATTTCCAGAAGACATTTGATAAGGTGCCACATAAGAGATTACTGCACAAGATAAAAGCTCACGGGGTTGGGGGTACTATATTAGCATGGATAGAGGATTGGTGAACTAAAAGAAAACAGAGAGCCGGGATAAATGGGTCATTTTCAGGTTGGCAAACAGTGACTAATGGGGTGCCACAGGTATCGGTGCTGGGGCCTCAACTATTTATAATCTATATTAATGACTTGGATGAAGGGACCAAGTGTAATGTAGCCAAGTTTGCTGATGATACAAAGATGGGTGAGAAAGCAAGTTGTGAGGAGGACACAAAAAACCTGCAAAGGGATATAGACAGGCTAAGTGTAAGTAGGCAAAAATTTGGCGTATAATGTGGGAAAATGTGAGGTTATCGACTTTGGTAGGAGTAATAGAAAAACAAATTATAATTTAAATAGAGAAAAATAGCAAAGTGCTACAGTACAGAGAGACCTGGGGTGCTTGTGCATGAAACACAAAAAGTTAGTATGCAGGTACAGCAAGTAATCAGGAAGGCAAATGGAATGTTGGACTTTATTGCAAGGGGGATAGAGTATAAAAGCAGGGAAGTCTTGCTACAATTGTACAGGGTATTGGTGAGGCCACACCTAGAGTACTGCATACAGTATTGGTCTCCATATTTAAGGAAGGATATACTTGCATTGGAGGCTGTTCAGAGAAGATTCACGAGGTTGATTCTGGAGATGTGGGGGTTGGCTTATGAGGATAGGTTGAGTTGGTTGGGCCTATACTCATTGGAGTTCAGAAGAATGAGAGGTGATCTTATTGAAACATATAGGATAACGAGGGGGCTCGACAAGGTGGATGCAGAGAGGATATTTCCACTCATAGGTGAAACTAAAACTAGGGGACATAGTCTTAGAATAAGGGGCCGCCCATTTAAAACTGAGATGAGGAGAAATTTATTCTCTCAGAGGATTGTAAATCTGTGGAATTCTCTGCCCCAGAGAGCTATGGAGGCTGGGTCATTGAATATATGTAAGGCGGAGATAGACAGATTTTTGAGCGATAAGGGAGTGAAGGGCTATGGGGAGCAGGCAGGCAAGTGGAGCTGAGTCCATGATCAGATCAGCCATAATCTTATTGAATGGCGGAGCAGGCTCGAGGGACCGTATGGCCTACTCCTGCTCCTATGGCTTATGTTCTTATGTTTCTTCCTCTGATCGTTTCACATTGCCCTACATCTTCCTCTGTGTTAAATATTTAGCTACTCATCTCTTGCCTCAATGATGTAGTTGGTAAATATGTTGTACTGGCTGGAGAGTATAGAACTAGAACTAAGGGGCATTGTCTGAGGCTATTTAAGACTGAGATGAGGAGGAATTTCTTCACTGAGAGGATTGTTAATATTTGGAATCTTCCACCACAAAGGGCCGTGGATGCTGAATCACTGCGTTTAGCCAAAGTTGAGTGGGTGGGGGAGTGGGACTAGTTGCAGTGCTCTTGCAGAGAGCCTGCACAGGCTCGACGGGCCGAATTGCTCCTTCGGTGCTGTAACCATTCTAATGACTCTGAGTTAGATAGATTTTTGGACTCTAGCGGCCCGTAATTGGCCTCCTTTGCACCTCATTTTAACACCTCCAGGGGGCGATAATGGGGTGCTACCAGCTCTGCGACCAGGCGCGGTGAGAGTACCGACGTCTGCGAACTTGCCGTGGATCTTTGTGGTGGCAGTAACCCCTAGTGCCACAATCGCCTGTGACCCGGAGATCGTGACATCATCCAGCTGCGCAGCGCCCCGGGATCGGTAATTAAAGGTAATGCCGGTCGGGTAAGTTAAAAATTAATTTGGAGCCCTTAGGTACAGTTTTCACTATTTTCTTCGGCCGTGATTGATCAGCCCTGCCCTCTGTTCGAGAGCTTGGGGCTGATCGGCTTGGATCATGGCTGCTGTTGGCGACGAGGGACATCGATATCATGAAGAGCCTGCAGCGATGGCCCTTCCCTTTAAGGGAGGGAAGGAGGCTCCGATCCCGGCAGTGCTGCCCTCGACATTGGGCAGCGCTGCACCACTACCGCCCCCTCTTGCCAGCTTTAGTGCTCCAAGGGAAATGGTCATGCTTGATTTAATGCTCCACTTCCTTCCTGGGATGCTAAACCGGAAGTTCATGTCGGCTTCACTTGCGTAGCGCCCGGCTCTACCGCAAAAGTTATTGCCCCAGACGGGGCGCCACGCAATTTCTCCCCCTCGGGGAATAAAGAGGTATGGAGATCAGGCGGGAAAATGGAGTTCAGGTTGAAGATCAGCCATGATCTTATTGAATGGCGGAGCAGGTTCAAGACACTGTATAGCCTACTCCTGCTCCTAATTCCTATGTTAAGAATGGTGCTGGATTGACCAATCTTCATAGGATCAACAGTGAGGCAACACAATTGGCCACGGTGTCCCTGGGTTAACGGAGGGTAAAACAAACTCATTCAGAGTTCCCACTCTTGATTGCTACCCACTGACTCCTGTTGGAAAGTGTGCGCGTGCATAGACACAGGATGATGACAGAATTAGGCTCCGTCAAGGGAAGGTAAAAGGACAGATGTTGCAGCTCCTTTCCCACCGTCCAGGGCCCCAAACACTCTTTCCAGGTGAAACAGCGATTTACTTGCACTTCTTTCAATTTAGTGTACTTATTCGCTGCTCACAATGTGATCTCCTCTACATTGGGGAGACCAAATGCATATTGGGTGACCGTTTTGCTGAACACCTCCGTTCAGTCCACAAGTGTGACCCTGAGCTTCCGGTCGCTTGCCATTTTAATTCTCTGTCCCACTCCCAATCTGACCTCTCCGTCCTCGACCTCCTGCACTGTTCCAATGAAGCTCAACGCAAGCTCGAGGAACAGCACCTCATCTTTCGATTACAGCCTTCCAGACTCAACATCGAGTTCAACAATTTCAGAGCGTGATCACTGCTCCCATTTTCTCAGAAGGCAGTTGCTGGTAATGTTTCTGCTGTTTGTGAGCTCACTCCTGCCTTGCGCCCTATCACAGACCTTCCCTTTTATTCTTTCTTCCCCTCCCTCCTTTCCCTGCACTTGTACTTGTTACATCTCTAACGTTTTCCAGTTCTGACGATAGGTCACGGACATTAACTCTCTTTCTCCCTGCCTGACCTGCTGAGTAATTTCAGCATTTCCAGTTTATTATCTCATTGTGGCTTGTGACACCATGCTGTGCGCAAATTGGCTGCCATGTTTGCCAACATAACAACAATGACTGCGCTTCAAAAGTACTTCATTGGCTATGAAGCACTTTGGGACGTCCTGCGGATGTGGAAGTCGCTATGTAAATGCAATTCTATCTTCTTAGAATATGGTTGACCATGTTCTTTCAATATTGTGATTGCTAAGCTCCTTCCTCTCCTTAGCAGTTGGGAAATTCGAAGGTAAACTGTGAAGAAATCACTTTAAGCTTATGATCAGTCACACGTAACACAGCAGGTCTGTTCCTGGCAATCTATAATAACTAGTTTTCTGCCGTTGAAACTTAATGAAAATGTCGCTCTGAGAGCTCTGAGCAGGGAACATGGGGCACTTTTAGGGAACAGCAATGGATTAACTGTACCTCTGACCTTCTGTTTATTTACTAGGTGTGATGATAATTGAGTTTTAAATAATAACCTGTTCACAAATACCCAAGTCAAACTGGGCAAGTATCCTGAAGTGTATTGTAGTGCTAACTCCAGGAGGATTCCCCGCTCAGGCCGGAGTTAAAATTACAGTCGGGTCTCAATGATGTCATCCGGCCATAACATGCCCATGTAAAGAAGGACCCTGTTGGCTCCGGGTGCCTGTCCGTGCTGCCTGCTCAGGAGGGTAGGTTAAAATCGCAGATGTTGCGATCGTGGTGGCTTTCGGACAGGAAAGAGCCGGGGCGATTTTAACTGCCCACCCACCGGGTTTCTGCTGAGTGAGTAGGATTAAAATCACCCCCAAAATTTCATTTCTTGACCATAGACATCCAGGAGTCCATGTCAACATAAATTACACAAGATGTATTGGGTTTGCAGAATCCACTGAGCTTAGAATTTCAGACCATCTTTCGGATGAGACGTTAAACCGAGGCTCTCTCAGGTGGACGTAAAAGATCCCATGGCAGTATATCGAAGAAGAGCAGGGTGTCCTGGCCACTATTTATCCCTCAATCAACATAACAAAAACAGATTATCTGGTCTTTATCATCTTGCTCTTTGTGGGAGCTTGTTGTGTGCAAATTGGCTGCCACATTTCCCACATTACAACAGGGACTACACTACAAAAAGTACTTAATTGGCTGTAAAGTGCTTTGAGTCTTCCGGTGGGCATGAAAGGCGCTATATAAACGCGGTCTTTCTTTTTTTCTTACCAGCCCTGGGAATTCCCTCAGCATTTCTCCCCCTCCCCTGCTGTAACCTCGGAAGTAACTCTATTCACACACGTCAAGAGGGTCTCATCCAAAGTAACAGCGGTGGAATGGGAGAAGTTCCGAGGAAATTCCCGGTGCAGCTATCTTGCTGCCCTCAATTAGCCTGGAATTTGCGGTCTGCGGCGACGCAATGGTGCTCGCTGCTGGCCCCGAAGATAGCTGCCTACAAAGATCTCGCGATCTCTGTGGTGAGAAGTTAGCTTTTTCCAACGCATAAGTGATTTCAGCGTTCTATAGTGGGGATTCCATAGTGCAATCTGGTGTGACAACAATAAGCTGTCTAAGCAGCCAATCACAATGCAGAATTCTCCCAGACAGCAAACCAGGAAATGAGAAGCTGCTTTTATCCAGACTTTGTCTTATAACACTGCTTCGAAATGCCTTGGGACATTTTACTAGGTTAAAGGTGCTATAACTTTTCGGAAATACTAGGGGACCAAGGGTCCAGTGAGAAGGAGGAACTGAAGGAAATCCTTATTAGGCGGGAAATTGTGTTAGGGAAATTGATGGGATTGAAGGCCGATAAATCCCCGGGGCCTGATAGTCTGCATCCCAGAGTACTTAAGGAAGTGGCCCTAGAAATAGTGGATGCATTGGTGATCATTTTCCAACAGTCTATCAACTCTGGATCAGTTCCTATGGACTGGAGGGTAGCTAATGTAACACCACTTTTTAAGAAAGGAGGGAGAGAGAAAACGGGTAATTATAGACCGGTTAGCCTGACATCAGTAGTGGGGAAAATGTTGGAATCAATTATTAAAGATGAAATAGCAGCGCATTTGGAAAGTAGTGACAGGATCGGTCCAAGTCAGCATGGATTTATGAAAGAGAAATTATGCTTGACAAATCTTCTAGAATTCTTTGAGGATGTAACTAGTAGACTGGACAAGGGCGAACCAGTGGATGTGGTGTATTTGGACTTTCAAAAGGCTTTTGACAAGGACCCCACACAAGAGATTGGTGTGCAAAACTAAAGCACATGGTATTGGGGGTAATGTACTGACGTGGATAGAGAACTGGTTGGCAGACAAGAAACTGAGAGTCAGGATAAATGGGTCCTTTTCAGAATGGCAGGCAGTGACTAGTGGGGTGCCGCAGGGCTCAGAGCTGGGACTCCAGCCATTTACAATATACATTAATGATTTGGATGAAGGAATTGAGTGTAATAGCTCCAAGTTTGCAGACGACACTAAGCTGGGTGGCGGTGTGAGCTGTGAGGAGGATGCTAAGAGGCTGCAGTGTGACTTGGACAGGTTAGGCGAGTGGGCAAACGCACGGCAGATGCAGTATAATGTGGATAAATGTGAGGTTATCCACTTTGGTGGCAAAAACACAAAGGCAGAATATTATCTGAATGGTGGCAGATTAGGAAAAGAGGAGGTACAACGAGACCTGGGTGTCATGGTACATCAGTCATTGAAAGTTGATATGCAGGTACAGCAGGCAGTGAAGAAGGCAAATGGTATATTGGCCTTCATAGCTAGGGGATTTGAGTATAGGAGCAGGGAGGTCTTACTGCAGTTGTACAGGGCCTTAGTGAGGCCTCACCTGGAATATTGTGTTCAGTTTTGGTCTCCTAATCTGAGGAAGGACATTCTTGCTATTGAGGAGTGCAGCGAAGGTTCACCAGACTGATTCCCGGGATGGCAGGACTGACATATGAGGAGAGACTGGATCGACTGGGCCTGTATTCACTGGAGTTTAGAAGGATGAGAGGGGATCTCATAGAAACATATAAAATTCTGACGGGACTGGATAGGTTAGATGCAGGAATAATGTTCCCAATGTTGGGGAAGTCCAGAACCAGGGGACATAGTCTAAGGATAAGGGGTAAGCCATTTAGGACTGAGGTGACGAGAAACTTCTTCACTCAGAGGGTTGTTAACCTGTGGAATTCTCTACCGCAGAGAGTTGTTGATGCCAGTTCATTGGATATATTCAAGAGGGAGTTAGATATGGCCCTTACGGCTAAAGAGATCAAGGGGTATGGAGAGAAAGCAGGAAATGGGTACTGAGGTGAATGATCTGCCATGATCTTATTGAATGGTGGTGCAGGCTCGAAGGGCCGAATGGTCTACTCCTGCACCTATTTTCTATGTTTCTATGTTTCTATATTAATACAAGTAGTTGTTGTTATTACCCACTGCAAAATTGTGGCCCATTATGTCTTCAGTCAGTCTGGGGTGTGTATTCACTCCCACCTACATAACCCCGTGCGTGCTATGAGCAGCAAGAAAGAATCAAATAAATAAGCCATTATAAACAGAAATGCTTCTTTTTTTGTCACAGTCATGTCGAAGCAGAACTTATTTCCTAGAACCATCTGTTGTATCAATAACAATTGGAACTCTTGCCAATTGGTGAATCTACCTTTGTCATCCAGTGGCAACTAATGTGTCTCTGTGTTCAACTGGTAAAACCAGGCAAGTTCTCAGCAAGTATTTTCTATTGTTTAGCACAAAAGATCTGTCGCAAAATGCTTATGGCTGCGTGTCTAGTCTGTGACTCTGCTTGCCAATCAGCCTTGGTTCAGTGAGTCAGACGATTGTGGGTTCAAGTCCCACTTCAGGGACTTGAGCCCAAAATCTAGGCTGACACTCCAGTGCTGTACTGAGGGAGTGCTGCACTGTCAGAGATGCCATCATTTTCATGGTTTCGAAGAAGAGCTGGGGAGTTCTCCTGGTGTCCTCACCAACATTTATCCTCCAACCTTCTCCTAAAATAGATAATCTGGTCATTTATATTATTGCTGTTTGTGGGAGCTTGCTGCAAGCCAATTGGCTGCTGCGTTTCTCACATTACAACAGTGACTACATTTCAAAAGCACTTCATTGGCTGCAAAGCACTTTGAGATGTCCTGGAGTCATGAAAGGCACTATAGAAATATAAATCTTTCTTTTCTTTCAATACAGTGAATTGAAGTTAAGACATAAGAAATAGGAGCAGGAGTCGGCCATTTGGCCTCTCGAGTCTGCTCCGCATTCAGTAAGATCATGACTGATCTGATCTTGGCCTCAACTCCACTTCCCTGCCCACTCCCCATAACCCTTTACTCCCTTATCCTTCAAAAATCTGTCTATCTCCACCTTAAATATATTCAATGACCCAGCCTCCACAGCTCTCTGGAGCAGAGAATTCCACAGATTTACAACCTCTGAGAGAAGAAATTCCTCCTCATTTCCATTTTGGGGCATGCGGCCCCTTATTCTGAAACTAGGACATGTGTGCTGAGAATAGTTCAATTCAATACTGTAACAGTAAGAGGGCTGACCAAGAAGAGGTAAGAACCCTAAAGGAAGCAAAAGGAACTGAAGTAAGATTAGTATATGGCAGATGATGTACTAACTGAGTATATTCTCCAAATATTCAGTGGGGAGGCTTGAATGACATGACAGTGATATCCAAGTTGAGGAAAGAGTTCCTTGTTCGTGAATTAGAAGACCTAGGAAAGCTAAATTGGTTTAAAAGAGATAAATCTCCAGGATGGATGATATCAATGAAAACCAAGAGACATGGGATGAGTTCTTTGAGTTTTTGACAGTAATTAGACGGAACTGATGATCACTGCGGAGGTTCTTCATGGAAAGAGGCTCACTTCACGCCCATTTTCAGAAAGATTGACAAAGCAGATCCAGGGAGTCTGTTGTTTTACTTCAATAGCAGTAACATTGAGGATTTCCCGTAAATAGCAGCCAATGTGGAGTTGAGAAGTGGGAGATCCAGGTTGACCAGCCTTCTTGATTCTTTCTTTTGCGTATGTGACAACCCAGGGGTGTCAGAGCAGGGCCACAGCAAACATCAGAAACACAGCCCAGGCCACAAACCATCTCTGAGAAAGAGAGAGAGAAAGAGAGAGAGAAAGAGAAAGAGAGAGAGAGAGAAAGAGAGATAGAAAGAGAAAGAGAGAGAGAAAGAGAGAGAGAAAGAGAGAGCGAGAGGAGAGATAGAAAGAGAGAGAGAGAGAAAGAGAGAGAGAGAGAGAGAAAGAGAGATAGAAAGAGAGAGAAAGAGAGATAGAAAGAGAAAGAGAGAGAGAAAGAGAGAGAGAAAGAGAGAGCGAGAGGAGAGATAGAAAGAGAGAGAGAGAGAGAAAGAGAGAGAGAGAAGGAGAGATAGAAAGAGAAAGAGAGAGAGAAAGTGAGAGGGAAAGAGAGAGAGAAAGAGAGAGAGCGAGAGAAGGAGAGGTAGAAAGAGAGATGAGATAGAGAGAGAGAGAATGAGAGAGAGAGAGAGAAGGAGAGATAGAAAGAGAAAGAGAGAGAGAAAGAGAGAGAGAGAGCGAGAGAAGGAGAGGTAGAAAGAGAGATGAGATAGAGAGAGAGAGAATGAGAGAGTGAAAGAGAGAGAGAGAGAGTGAGAGAAGGAGAGGTAGAAAGAGAGATGAGATAGAGAGAGAGAGAATGAGAGAGAGCGAGAAGGAGAGATAGAAAGAGAAAGAGAGAGAGAAAGGGAGCGGGAACGAGAGAGAGAGAGAAGGAGAGATAGAAAGAGAGAGAGAGAAAGAGAGAGAGCGAGAGAGAGAGAGAGATAAAGAGAGAGAGAGTAAGAGAGAGAGAAAGAGAAAGGGCGAGAAGGAGAGATAAAAAGAGAGAGAGCGAAAGAGAAAGAGAAAAAGAAAAATGAAAGAAAGAAAGGCATTTCTATAGCCTATACCATGACCTCAGGCCATCCCAAAGCACTTTACAGCCAATTAAATATTTTTGAAATGTAGTCACTGTTGTGATTGTGGGAAACGAGGCAGCCAATTTGTGCACAGCAAGGTCCTGCAAACAGCAATGAGATGCATTATCAGATACAGTAATCAGTTTTAGTGATGTTGCTTGAGGGACAAATATTTTTCAGGATACCGGGGAGAACTCCCCTGTTCTTCTTTGAAATAATGCCACAGGATCTGTTATGTCCTCCTGAATGAGCAGATGGGGCTTTGATTTAATGTCTCATCCGAAAGACAGCATGTCCGGCATTGCAACACTCCCTCAGCATTGCACTGGGAGTGTCGGCCTAGATTTTGTGCTGAAGTTGCTGGAGTCGATGCCATGGGTGATCTACTAATCCTAATTAATCATTGTTAAAGTATCAGAGGCAGTGTCCAAACTAATTGGCCTGTCAAATGTAATAATTTATGGGAATGGGAAGGGAAAGCAGAGTCAAATGAGTTGATTTAATTTGGATCTGACATAACAAATTGAGCCAACATTATTGGCAGGATTTATCGATACATCCCACAGGATTTTCCGACCATTAATTTTAAAGGACAGAAATCCTTGAATGACCCACAATAACAATATTCTTTTGTTTTTCCTGCAAAACAATATTTTGCCTCCCTAAAAATGTAACAAATACAAGGGCTGCTCACTTCGTTCACTGTCGGTAATTACCCACTAACAGAATGACATTCTCAGAAGTTGCGTGTTTCAAAACTCTGCTCTGCTGCTATTTCATTTAATGGTCGATTAATTATGGAGAAAAAAAATATTTCTCCTGTATTATTTTCGCTGAAGAAGCAATTTTGGGACCTTTAAATTGTTTGTGTTTACCCTCGCATGAAAAGACTCTCCATGGGTAATCGTCATCTTCACACAGCTGTCTTGTTCTGCTTTGCTCCGATCCGCTCCTCCACCGAGCCCTCTGGCTTGATATTTACCTCATGTTTGAAGACAAGTTTTTTCAGCTGCCTTTGGACCTGAGGCCAACTCCTCCACCTCTCATTTAAAATTCTCGTTCTCTACCGCCCACCCAAATACCATAAAAATATTATTACCGATATTTCTTCACTACTTTTCTCCCTTGGCCTCTGCACCGAACGACTTCTCATCCTCGGTGATTTCAGCCTCCATCTAAATTCATCATGTTCACTCTCCTCTGAGTTCACCAGCCGCCTATCCTCCCTTAATTTCTTCCTCCATGTAAACTCCCCAACCCATATTCACGGCCACCTCCTTGACCTTGTCATCTCATGTGGCCTTGCTACTCCCATCGTGTCAATCGCAGATAAGGCCATCTCTGACCACTTCCTCGTATTGCTCTCCACCCACATCCCCCCTCCCCTCGCCCCCAACCCTACCTCCTTCTGTGTCCGTCCCTGGAAAAAACTCTCTTCCGACTCTCTAACAACTGCACTTATGGGGCTGGATTTTGGGCTTTTGGGATTTCGGGGCGTTAATCGTGGTGGGGCGT
The DNA here is from genome assembly GCF_044704955.1 of Pristiophorus japonicus. Taxonomy (NCBI): domain Eukaryota; kingdom Metazoa; phylum Chordata; class Chondrichthyes; family Pristiophoridae; genus Pristiophorus; species Pristiophorus japonicus. The sequence goes on from NC_091992.1 coordinate 81,286,923, forward strand.
TAAAAGTTAGTGCCTGAAAATAGTTTGCGCCTCTGACTGCAAGTTTCGGTGAAAACGTAAGTTGGAGGAGCGTTGGTGTTAAGTCAGGCGTTACGCAATGGACTTTGTGCGCCTGAGCCGAAACTTGCTGCGGTAAAGAAGTTTAATTGTTGTTTAGTGCCCTGCAACATAACGTTGTATATTGTATGGTTTTATTTTGGTGGGGGGTGTTTTTGTGACTTTGATGCAGTAAAATTCATGACTCATCATTTGCCATTGTTGTCTTGTGCATCATTCCAATGTTCACCGAAGATATGCCTTTATGGGGGCACATAGCGTGTCCAGTATTAGCTCCATCCCTCAGTTTCCTCCATTTATGAACCAGTCCATTACGAGCTGGCGACGTGCGACTCTTGGTCCGGCAGCATCTCCACGCTGCCTCCCTTGTGGATGGGGTGGCTATCCAATGGGGGCCTCGCCAGGCTCCTCTTCATCCTCCTTCTGAGGTGGGCCCTAAAATCCCCACTGGCAATGCCTGGACCCTCATGATGGCCAAGTTGTGCAACATGCAGCACACCAATATGAATTCGGATACCTGTTGAGGGGAGTATTGAAGGCTGTTTCCAAAGCAGTCCAGGCATTGATCTGCCTATAGGAGATGGCATATCTCTGTCAACACTTCCTTTCAGAAGCACAGCCTTCTCACACACTGTTCTCCAGAGAGCTGGAGGTCTGAGCATTGGTGTTTGTAAATCCGTGGGGTGTAAGTCCTCCTCCCCAGACATCTTTGGCATCTCATCATCCATGGGCCGACATGGCCAGAAGTCCTTCCTCTAGCTTGACACTGCCTGGCAATAGCATGGAGCATGAGACACTGACCCCATTAAATGGGAAAGTTGTCGCTAGAGTCCTCCTCAACCGTCTTCTCCCTGTGGCCGAGGAGCTCCTCCTGGGGTCACAGTGCAGATTTCGTCCCTTACGGGGCACAACGGACATGATCTTTGCAGCGCGACAGCTGCAGGAAAAATGCAGGGAGCATTTTCGACCTTACAAAGGCCTTTGACACTGTCAACCGTGAGGGTCTATGGAGCGTCCTCCTCCATTTCAGATGCCTCCAAATGTTTGTCAACATCCTTCGCCTGCTCCACGACGATATGCAGGCCATGATCCTTACCAACGGATCTATTACAGACCCTGTAAAGTCCTTACTCTATAGCATGAAACCACACAAGGCACATTCTGGGAACAAGGTCATTCTGTGACCTTAACTCTTTATTTACAGGACTCCAAGTGATGACCCTGCGTGGGACCTCCCTTTTTAGACCTGTGTGATCAAGTAAGGAGAGTCTCCCACAAGTTCACCCCTTGTGGTCAAGGTGTGCATCTCGGTTGAGTGTATACAGTAATACAGTGGTGTTACATTGTGGTTACATACATGACATCACCTTCCGCCCCTCCCCCCCCCCCAAGTCTTATTGGGATCTTAGGTTTAGTCTTTCGGGTGGTCTACACTCCCTCGTGGAGCGCCGTAGTTGCAGCTCTGGTTGTTGGACACTGACGTGAGTGTCTGTCACAGTCTGTCAGCCTGTCCGGGCTGACCGCAGGGACTGTGCATTCTTCTGAATGCTCTTGTTACTCATTCACTGGCGGTGTTGTGAGCTCCATCTCATGGTCTTCTTCAGGTTTCTCCGTGTCGATGCTGAACCTTTTTTTAACTTGGTCCAGATTCTTACGGCATATCTGAGCATTGTTGAGTTCTACCACGATGACCCTATTCCCCTCTTTGTCAATTACAGTGCCCTCAAGCCATTTGAGCCCCATGGCATGATTGAGGATGAATACAGGATAATTTATTTCTATACATCTCCCCCTCGCATTACGGTCATGGTACTCGTTTTGTGACTTGCGCTTGCCCTTAACTATGTCGGTCAGGACTGGGTGAATGAGGGACAACCGAGTTTTGAGTATCCGTTTCATTAGTAGCTCTGCGGGCGGGACCCCATGAGCGAGTGCGGTCGGGATCTATAGGCCAGCAGGAGGTGCGATAGGCGGCATTGTAGGGAGGGTCCTTGAATCCTGTGCATACCTTGCTCAATGATTTGGACCACACGTTCCGCCTGGCCATTGGAGGCTGGCTTGAACGGCGCAGTCCTGACGTGGTAGATGCCATTACCCGACATAAACTCTCGGAATTCATAGCTTGAGAAACATGGGCCATTATTACTAACTAGGATGTCCGGCAAGCCATGGATTGCAAAGATCGCACGGAGGCTTTCCACGGTGGTGGATGACGTGCATGAATTCAGAATGATGCACTCGATCCATTTTGAGTACGCATCTACCACAATAAGGAACATCTTACCCATGATCGGGCCCGCGTAGCCAACATGAATGCGTGACCATGGCCTGGTGGGCCAGGGCCACGGGCTGAGTGGGGCCTCTCTGGGGGCATTACTCAGCTGGGCACACGTCGTGCACCTGCGAACACAGTGTTCCAGGTCTGAATCAATTCTAGGCCACCAACCGTGTGACCGGGCAATGGCCTTCATCAGCACAATGCCTGGACGCTCGCTGTGGAGTTCCCGGATGAATGCCTCCCTGCCCTCCTGGGGCATAACTACCCGGCTGCCCCATAGTAGGCAGTTGGCTTGAATGGAGAGCTCATCCATCCGTCTGTGGAATGGTCTGACCTCCTCAGGGCATGCTCCGTGTGCGGGCGCCCAATCTCCAGTCAGAACACATTTCTTAATCAGGGATAGGAGGGGATCTCTGTTTGTCCAGATTTTGATCTGGCGGGCTGTGATGGGGGAACCTGCGCTGTCAAAGACATTGACAGCCATGACCATCTCGGCGTTTTGCTCCGCTGCACAATTTTCAATGCCGGGCCGGTGCCGAATGGAGTAGTCATAAGCAGCTGGCTTGAGAGCCCAACACTGTATGCGAACTGACGCGTTGGCATTGATAGCCTTGCTGTCAGATAACAGGGATGTTAATGGCTTGTGGTCTGTCTCTAACTCAAACTTCTTGCCAAAGAGGTACTGATTCATTTTTTTTACACCATAGACACATGCAAGCGCTTCCTTCTCGACCATGCCATATCCCCGTTCTGCTTGAGAGAGCGACCTGGAGGCAGAAGCCACAGGTTGTAGTTGACCCTCAGCATTGCCCTGCTGCAACACACACCCAACCCCATAGGACATGTCAGAACCAATTTCTTACAGGGGTTGTAAAGGGTCAACAACTTATTTGAACAAAGTAGGTTTCACGCCCGATCAAAAGCCCGTTCCTGACAGTCCCCCCAAAACCAATCGCAACCCTTACGCAGGAACACGTGTAGCGGCCCCAACAACGTGCTCAAGTTCAGCAGAAAGTTCCCAAAATAGTTCCGCAGTCCCAGGAATGAACGCAACTCCGATGTGTTGCAGGGCCTGGGTGCTCGTCGAATCGCCTCGGTGGGCCGAATCCCATATGCAGCAACCCTCCTGCCCAGAAACTCAACCTCAGGGGCCAAAAACACACATTTAGACTTCCTGAGTCGCAGGCCTACCCTCCAGGTCGTGGAGGTGTTCCTTGGTGTCACAACCCGTGATGAGGATGTCGTCCTGGAATACGATCGTTCCAGGAATCGATTTAAGAAGGCTTTCCATGTTTCGTTGAAAAATCACGGCCGCTGATCGAATGCCAAACAGGCACCTGTTATAGATGAACAGTCCCTTGTGCGTGGTGATGGTGGTCAGTAGTTTGGATTCGTCGGCCAGTTCCTGGGTCATATAGGCTGAAGTGAGTTCCAACTTGGTGAACAGCTTGCCGCCTGCCAGTGTGGCGAAAAGGTCCTCCGCTCTTGGGAGCGGGTATTGATCTTGTAGGGTCACCCGATTGATGGTGGCCTTGTAGTTGCCACAGATCCTGACAGAGCCATCCGCTTTTAGGACGGGAACGATGGGGCTCGCCCAGTCGCTGAATTCAACAGGCGAGATGATGCCCTCTCTCAACAGCCGGTCCAATTCGCTCACGATCTTCTCCTGCATCACATACGGCACCGCTCTGGCTTTGTGGTGCACTGGCCTGGCGTCCGGGGTGATGTGCCTTTGAAAGTCCCGACACCAGGTTGGAATAGTGAATTGAATTGTTGCAGAACTTGTGAGCATGAACTTCGCTCCACAGATGACATTATGTGAACATCCCCCCATTTCCAGTTCATCTCGGCTAACCAGCTCCTCCACAACAGTACGGGACTATTGCCCGGACAAGCCAGAGCGGCAGCCGATTCACTAACCCGTTGTGTGTGACAGCCAACATTGCACTGCCTAGCACCGGAATGATTTATTTTGCGTAATTCCATAATTGTGTCTCAACACGTGCTAATTTTGGTCTACTGGCTTTAAATGGCCATAGCTTCTCAAATTGCTGAACGCCCATGAGTGACTGGCTGGCCCCAGTGTCCAGCTCCATGCGTACAGGGATACCATTTAACAAAACCCTCATCATCATGGGTGGCGTTTTGGTGTATGAACTGTGAAATATTCGCCACATGGACCTGCTGAACCTCGGCATCCATCGATTCGCCTCAAAAGTCATCCTGCCTCAGAGGACCCTCTTCTGGTCCATCCGCCTCATACATTAGTCTGGTTGCAGGCTTCCTGCACATTCGAGCTAAATGGCCACTGAGATTTCAGTTCCTGCAGACAAACTGTTGAAATCTGCAAGATCTGACTGGGTGTTTTCCCCCACACCTCCAGCATGAGTTAAAGTTTCCATTGTTGGGAACAAAGGGACTATGGCTAGGCATTCCATTCTGACTGTCCCTTAGACTGCTCTTAAGTACCCTATTAGTGGGTGTCAATGGCCCCATCCTGGGCCGCACTGTCCGCTGTGATGGCGTGAATGTCCGTTCAGCCTGCCATTGTCTCTGTTGAAGTCCTACTCTGGGGTCTATTGCTGCCTGGGGAGTGTCGAACTACCCCTGCCTGCCTGTGGGGCTCTGAGCCACATTGATGATGTTGACTCCCTGATACCTCGCCGCGTTAGAGGCAGAATTGCGCGCGTATATTATTTTCGTCTCTTCCTCCCCCGCCATGAAAGTTTGAGCTAGCAACGCCGCTGGTTCCAAGGTCAAATCCTTGGTCTCAATTAATTTGTGGAAAATCCCCGCATAACCGATGCCCTCGATAAAGAAGTCCCTTAGCATCTCCCCCCTGCAGGCGTCTGTGAACTTACAGAGGCTGGCCAAATGGCGGAGGTCCGCTACGAAGTCTGGTATGCGACGTCCTTCCTGATGTCGGTGGGTGTAGAATCTGTGTCGGGCCATATGTATGCTACTCGCCGGTTTGAGGTGCTCCCCAATCAGTTTGCTAAGTTCTTCAAAGGTTTTGTCCGCCGGCTTTTCGGGTGCTAGTAAGTCCTTCATGAGCGCGTAAGTCTTTGGTCCGCAGCTGGTCAAAAGATGAGCCCTTCGCTTGTCGGCCGCTGCATCCCCCAGCCATTCCTTCGTAACGAAGCTTTGCTGAACCCTCTCGACAAAATTGTCCCAGTCTTCCCCAACACAGTACCGTTCCTCAGTGCTACCGGTGGCCATTCTCGTGGGTTGTGAATTCCCCGTTTCTCATCGCCAATGTAAAGTCCTTACTCTACAGCATGAAACCAAACGAGGCACATTCTAGGAACAAGGTCACTCTGTGACCTTCACTCTTTATTGACAGGACTCCAAGTGATGACCCTGCGTGGGACCTCCCTTTTTATACCTGTGTGATCAGGTAAGGAGTGTCTCCCACAAGTTCACCCCTTGTGGTCAAGGTGTGCATCTAGGTTGTGTGTATACAGTAATACAATGGTGTTACATTGTGGTTGCATACATGACAGACCCAATCCACATCACGACCGGGGTCATCGCTCCAATTCTCTTCTCAATCTTCCTCGCTGCCATGCTCCACCTCACAGTCAACAAGCTCCCCGCTGGAGTGGAACTAAACTACAGAGCCAGTGGGAAGCTGTTTAACCTTCGCCGTCTCCAGGCCAGGTCCAAGATCACCCCAATCTCTGTTGTTGAGCTACAGTATGCGGACGACAACTGCGTCTGTGCACATTCTGAGGCTGAACTCCAGGATAGAGTCGACGTATTTACTGAGGCATACGAAAGCATGGGCCTTACACTAAACATCCGTAAGACAAAGGTCCTCCACCAGCCTGTCCTCACCGCATAGCACTGCCCCCCAGTCATCAAGATCCATGGCGCGGCCCTCGGCAACATGAACCATTTCCCATACCTCAGGAGCCTCTTAGCAACAAAAGCAGACATTGATGAGGAGATTCAACACCGCCTCCAGTGCGCCAGTGCAGCCTTCGGCCGCCTGAGGAAAAGAGTGTTTGAAGACCAGGCCCTCAAATCTACCACTAAGCGCATGGTCTACAGTGCAGTAGTAAAACCGCCCTCCTGTATGGCTCAGGGGCATGGACGATGTACAGTAGACACCTCAAGTCGCTGGAGATATATCACCAAAAATGTCTCCGCAAGATCCTACAAATCCCCTGGGAGGACAGGCGCACCAACATCAGCGTCCTCGTCCAGGCTAACATCCCCAGCATTGAAGCACTGTCCACACTCGATCAGCTTCGCTGGGCAGGCCACATAGTTCGCATGCCAGACAGGAGATTCCCAAAGCAAGTGCTCCATGCGGAGCTCCTTCATGGCAAACGAGGCCAAGGTGGGCAGTGGAAACGTTACAAGGACACCCTCAAAGCCTCCCTGATAAAGTGCGACATCCCCACTGACACCTGGGAGTCCCTGGCCAAAGACCGCTCTAAGTGGAGAAAGTGCATTCGGGAGGGCGCTGAGCATCTCGAGTCTCATCGCCGAGAGCATGCAGAAAACAAGCGCAGGCAGCGGAAAGAGCTTGCGGCAAACCTGTCCCAACCACCCCTTCCCTCCACGACTATCTGTCCCACCTGTGACAGAGTCTGTGGCTCTCGTATTGGACTGTTCAGCCACCCAAGAACTCACTTCAGGAGTGAAAGTAAGCCTCCCTCGATTCTGAGGGACTGCCTATGATGATAATGAGTAATGACCCCATTAAATGTTCTTATTGAAGTTGTAAGGGCAATGTAATGGCAGATAAAAGTGAAGTTTGCAAGTTGAAGCTTCACACAGCATTATGTGCGCAACCATTGTAGACAACATGACCTGTGATGTAGGATCCTCACCCCTCCATTTAAAGATGCTGCCAATACTGCCTGCCGCACCCTGGGACCGCCTGCTTTTTTCAGGCGTTTCCTGGGGCAGGCGTTAAATGAGGCGTTAAGGCTGAATATTCCATCAGGGGCGCTAGCGCAGCGTTGCATGACGATTGATGTCATCATCACGCTTAAAAACAAAGGACGAGGCGGTAAGTTTTGTGCCAGCGCTAACCAGTAGCCGAATCTTCCATCCGGGCGGTAAATCCTGGATGCCTGGCCCAACGCCCAAAAACAACACTTAACACCCCACCGAGGCTATCTGAGGTGCAAATGAGTCAAAAATCCAGCCCCAACCCCCAATTGTCCAGCCTTTGGTCTTCCATTCACCATGAATTTCTGCAGCTACTGATCTGCTCAATCACACCCTCACCACCACCTTTGGTGCCCTAGTCCCTGTTAAAACAATTACTCTCTCTCACCCTGGTCGTTCCCCTGGTACAGCCATGATCTTAGCTCCCTGAAGTCCAAGGGACGCAGACTTGAACGGATATGGCGGACAACTGGTTTAGCCATTCACCGTCAGATCTGGCACTATCGGGTTCCGCTCTCGTCTGCCAAATTCACTCATTATTTCAGAATCATTCTGGAAAGTAAAGATAAACCCTGGCTTCTATTCTCCACTGCAAACCGCCTTTTTAAACCCCTCTTCCCAGTCTCCATCCTCACCCCTGACACTAAGTGTGAGGAGCTCATGGATTTCCTTGTCTCTAAAATTTAGACCATCCGTTCGGCCGCCTCAACGTCTTCCCTTCCTTCCCCTAGCCCACTGGGCCAAACTTCCTCAAAGGAGTCCCTGCCCTAGCCCTGAGCTCACATCTTTCTCCAATTTCTCTCTGATCTCCCCTCATGACCTTTCCGAGCTCATCCTCTCCATGAGACCCACTTCCTGTTCCCTTGATCCTATTCCCATCAAACTGCTGACCACCCAACTTTCTTTTCTGGCTCCCATGTTAGCTGACATTGTTAACTGTTCTCTATCCTCAGGTACTGTTCCCCTCTCCCTCAAATCTGTCCTTTTCCACTCCAAAATTCTTGAATGTGTTGTCCCTCCCAAATCCGTGCCCATCTTTCCCACAATTCCAAGTTTGAATCCCTTCAATCAGGTTTCCGTCCCTGCCACAGTACCAAAATGGCTCTTATCAAAGTCACAAATGACATCCTTTGTGACTGTGACAAAAGCAAACTGTCCCTCCTCATCCTTCTTGACTTGTCTGCAGCCTTTGACATGGTTAACCACTCCCTTTCAATGCTTCTCCACTGTCGTCCAGCTGGGTGAGACTGCACTCACCTGGTTCCATTCTTACCTATCTAACCATATCCAGAGAATCACCTGCAATGGCTTCTCTTCCTGCCCCCGCATCGTTACCTTCATATCCCCCAAGGATCTATCCTTGGCCCCCTCCTATTTCTCATCTACATGTTGCCCCTTGGCGACATCATCCGAAAGCACAGCATCAGTTTCCACATGTATGCTGATGACACCCAGCTCTACCTCACCACCACTTCTCTCGACCCCTCCACAGTCTCTAAATTATCAGACTGCTTGTCCAACATCCAGTTCTGATTGAGCAGAAATTTTCTCCAATTAAATATTGGAAAGACTGAATCCATTGTTTTCGGTCCCTGCCACAAACTCCGTTCCCTAGCCACTGACCCCTTCCCTCTCCCCAACTTCTGTCTGAGGCTAAGCCAGACTGTTCGCAATCTTGGTGTCACATTTGACCCTGAAATGAGCTTTCGCCCACATATCCGCAGCATAACTAAGACCGCCTAAGTTCCGTTCACCCATCACCCCTATGCTCGCTGACCTACATTGGCTTCTAGTTAAGCAATGCCTCGATTTCAAAATTCTCATCTTATTTTCAAATCCCTCCATGGCCTTGCCCCTCCCTATCTCTGTAATCTCCTCCAGCCCCACAACCCCCCGAGATGTCTGTGCTTCTCTAATTTTGCCCTGTTAAGCATCCCTGATTATAATCGCTCATACATTGGTGGCCGTGCCTTCTGTTGCCTAGGCCTCAAGCTCTGGAACTCCCTGCCTAAACCTCTCTGCCTCTCTACCTCTCTTTCCTCCTTCAAGACGTTCCTTAAAACCTACCTCTAAGGTCACCTGCGCTAATTTCTACTTATGCGGCTCGGTGTCAAATTTTTTTAATCTCATAGTACTCCTGTGAAGTGCCTTGGGATGTTTCACTACGTTAAAGGCGCTATATAAATGCAAATTATTGTTGTGATTAGGACCTTCTCAGCCTCTACAGCTCAGTACCATCTCACATCATTTATTTGTCTGTTGAGCCTTTGGAGATGAGGAGCCTATGTCAATCTGTTGCTGTCCTTCTGTCTCACCAAGGTTCCCCTCTGAACCAACTTCCAAATGATGAAAGGAATAGATGCTAACCTATTTAGGATATTAGACAAATCACTCAAACATGCAGTAGGCATTGTTATTGACCCATTGTCCTTATTCTCTGTCAGATGCTGGTGCCTGCAGTATTTCTTACCAGCTCTCTCATTCCTCTGCCCATGTGCCAACTACAAATTAGGGAAGACTCCTTACGCAGAGAATCTGAGGAAAATGTAGCCAATTGCCCAAAGGGGATAGCCTGCCAAAGACTGTCTCAATTTGTCAGGGCTAAAGTGACATTTAGTTGGACAATTCTCTTGTTGCAGAGAAGATTAATGAGGATTGGACAGCTTTGGCAAAACCAGAGCACGTGCTTCAAGCTCTCTCTCTCTCTCTCGCACAGGCAATTAGGGGCTGCCAGAAAATCGAGGAGGAAAGTCACTTTAGCTCCAGTTTGTGTAGGCATGAGGAAAGTATGCGGAGCTGTCCACAATTGAATTTAAAAAAAAGGAATTGTCACCCAGACTATATTTAAGGAGGATATATTTTGAGCAATGCCAGTCTTCTGAGGAGCCAGTGTCGCCCCACCTTCAAACCATTGCCCTCCTAGGGCAGTGAATTTCATCGGCTGGCGAGTCCAGTGCAAGTCTCTAATCGCTGGGCGATGGAATCTAACAAGACTTGTCCTTCTCAGCAGAACTATAGCTTCTGTCAGGCAACACTGCAGGCCACACCGTCCTCCTTTCCCGAATAAAGGAGGGATGATGATAGCAGCGGGAAACCCATCTGGGAATAATGGCACTGGAGAAAACCCCCATGGCAAGCTCGCTCCGATGTTATGTGTAGCTTGCCAGCCAAATCTCGAATCCTATGGGACCTCGCTTTTCATTTGGATTGAGTCGTCTCCCTGTTGCCAAATGGAGCTCGTTAGTAGTTGTTGGTTTCTGGTTCCAACGCGGTGTATGCTGTTTGAGGATCCGTCGCTACATATAAAATTAATTACTTGTAGTTCTGGTTCAGCATGCATGCTGCAAATGTGGCTGTGAGAGGCTCCATTAATTACAAGACATGTTCCAGCTCAGTAAACCAGATGCAACGGTTAGCCAAGTGTAGCGTACAGAGCTGGACATGGACCTCTGCCCAAGGATATACCAACGGGTTAGGTTTAATGGGTCTTTCGATCGTTCCCTGCAAGCTTTTCTTTTCTCTCCGACTACAAATGGTGTTTTTGCTGACACTGTTATTCTGCAATATTTCCCAGTTAGTGATTCGCGCAAAAGCTGGGAAAATAGATTACGAATACAATTTTTCCCTTTAAGACTTAAATCCTTTGATTATGAATTCGCTTGTGCTGTCCAATTATTTTATTTCTCTTCAAGCCAGACATTATTGCTGTTAACCCGCAAACTGCTGATTTGAGTCATTTATGATTAATGTAGAAGAGGCAGCACTTGATGCAACTGGCACTGAGTATTGTGGGTGATACTGTGGCCTGAGAAAAGGTTCAGAGAGAATCATTCCGAGGTTAAAGAACCTTACTCAGATAGGCTTAAGGAGCTGGGTTTGTTCACTCTAGGGCAGCGTAGACTTAGAGGTCTATAAAATAATGAAAGGGCTGGCTAGCGTGCCTACTGATAGATTATTCTACTTTGATAGATTGGGGAGGACTAGGGATATGAGTTTACACTGCCTGAGTGCTAAGGGAAGTATTGCACACCTCTCTCAGGGCGCTAGGCGGGCTGAGCAAGCGAAAATCCCGAGCTAAAGAGCTGACCTCGGAGCGCCATAACAGAGACCTAGGGGAAAAATTAAAACCCGAGAAAAAAACCATTCCCAATACATAACTCATGCCACCGCAACATAAATCGTCAAAAAACATACAGAAAACAACCACACTTACCTGAGGTCGACAATACTTGCCTCACTACAGCTGCTACAGCTTGGAACGCCCACTTCTACAGGCTCTCCCAGCAGGGGGCGCTACGGAGTCGGGCAGAAGCTAAAAATCGAGCCGGTGTCGCAACCAGGGGCGTTGCACACCGGCTTGCCTCTCCCGGGCGGTACTGCTCCGCGCCGCGCCGAAACCAGCCCCGAATGTCCCGGCGGGGCGCTGGAAGTTGGCCGCCCGGGCGCAAGTGCTTTCCGCCGGCATTGCCGCCTCTCTGGGGCACTAACAGGGGCGGTAGGAGACCAAGAGTCCAGCCCAATGTTTCTGCATCTGGCCATTGCCTCCTGAGGTAAGCAGAAAGCTTTATTCTCTGCATCTCACTGGATAGATTCGGTAAACGATTCTGCTTTCTTGTAATATAATTTCACCGTGGGGCAGAGAGCAATTACTCGACTCCTGGCTGGCTCTCACTCACTTCTCCAGTGAATGGGGTTATTGCCTTTTCTGTTAGTCATAAACCAGATCGGGTCAAGGGTGAGATTAAAACTTGAGTTTAGACTTTTGCTTTGATGCCGATGAAAATTAATTGAAAACCTTAATTATTAATGCCTCCATATCGTGTGGGGAAGAAGGGGGTTGGAGTTCTGTTTTAAAATGCATCCTTTTTGTTAGTGTCTGATTTACAGTTCAGAAATTGTCATTAAATCCGATTAACATTAGGCAGTGACTCTACCACCAAGGGTAGAAAGCTGCACTGTGATGTAAGAGGTTATCCGGCAGTCCTGTGGCTCATCGTCCCAGCAAGGTGGCGTGATCGAAGGGTGTATGGGACGGAAATACAACCCTGTAGCCCAAATTCTCTGACCTGCGCTCTCATCAAGGGCAACTCCCCACTGGGCGTGTTAGATCACTGAAACACCCCTGGAATGTGACAGAAATGTGTGATCTATGATTAGCAGATCACATGACTGGATTTACAAATGTACTCTATTTATGAAACATACATAGTCTGTATTTGTATGTGTGCGCATGTGTATCTGTGCATAATCTGTCATTGTATAATCTGTGTATGTGTAATTGTGTCTGTGAAAAATCTGTTGGTGCATAATCTATGTATATATGTAAGTGGGTGCATGTGTGTATGATCAGTCAGCCTATAATCTGTGTGTGTGAATAATCTGTCAGTGCATAATCTGTGTGTATATGTGTATAATCTGTCAGTCTATAATCTGTCAGTGTATAATCTGTATGTGTATGTATATAATCTGTGTGTGTGTATATAATCTATGTTTGTGTGTGTATATACTCTCTGTGTGTATGTGTGTATAATCTGTGTGTATGTATATAATCTGTGTGTGTATGTGTGTATAATCTGTGTGTATATAATCTGTGTGCATGTATATATAATCTGTGTGTATGTATATAATCTGTGTGTGTATGTGTATATAATCTGTGTGTGTATAATCTGTGTGTATGTATATAATCTGTGTGTATGTATATAATCTGTGTGTGTATATGTATAATGTGTATGTATATAATGTGTGTGTGTATGTGTATATAATCTGTGTGTATGTATATAATCTGTGTGTATGTGTGTATAATCTGTGTGTATGTGTGTATAATCTGTGTGTATGTATATAATCTGTGTGTATGTGTATAATGTGTGTGTATGTGTATAATGTGTGTGTATTTTTCGAGATGCGGGCTACACTGGCAAGGCTGTATTTCCTAAGAATGAAACCACAGTCGAAGCATTTATTGCAAGACTGTGCAACAGAGCTCTTATAAAAGGTCAGCTCTCTGAGATTTGAGCTTTTCAGTGGACTCTAATGGAGGTTCCACTGGGACAGAGGAAACTATTTGTTCTAATGAAAGGCTTTTAATAACAGAATTTGCAATAACAAAATTCCTCTACACTGTTAGCCAAAGTGGAAGCAAAATGAAGTAATTCTTGGTCTGACAATGGAAGAAGTATGTCGGGTACGGTAGTATAGTGGTTCTGGTACTGGGCCAGCCACACCGAGTACATGGGTTCAATAACCCACCATTAATGACAAATTGGGAATTGGAATTTAATAAATGGAATGAGCAAAAAATGATCATGATTATCTGATCTGCACATGGCTCCAGTCGCACACGACGTACTTGACTCTTAATGATCTCAAGGGAAGGGCAATAATTACTGCCTTTCCAGTGTTGCCCACTGTAACGTATTTGCTTCATAGGTTCTTTGCTTAAGAATTCATAGCATCACATTGGGGCTGAAATTCAGGCCTCACCAGAAGTGCGGACGGACCCAGCAAGGCCTCGCGAAAGCCGATTTTTGGGATGCGATGCGCATGCGCCGAAAACTGGCTTTTCCAATCTGTCAAGATTTCTCTTGACAGATCCTCCTTAACCCCACAGGAAGGACATTTGCACGGCCGAGATTGGGCTATTTGCCCAACTCTTGCCCAGTGACTGTCCTTCAAACTCTTATGCCTGGTGAAAGCAGGCATATAGCCTACTTTTACCAGCATAAGAGTTTTAAAACATAAAAAATTAAATTTAAAAACACATTTTTATGTTAAAAACTCTGTCCATTAAAGTAATTTTATTTTAAACTGCATTAAAACACATTAAAATAAAATTCAAAAAATATATTTTTTCTCTAAAACATTTAATTAATTTTAATTTCAATTAATTTTAAATATGTGAGCTGTTTTATGTATATATTATGTTGTGTTTCTTGTCTTAGGAGTTTATTCTCATTGTTAATAAGGGGAACTTATAAAAACGGTGTTCCCATTATTATCAATGGGAATGCTGCAGAGTAATTGAATATAAGGACATAAAAAATAGGAGCAAGAGTAGGCCATACGGCCCCTCGAGCCTGCTCCGCCATTCAATAAGATCATGGCTGATCTGATTATGGACTCAGCTCCACTTCCCTGCCCGCTCCCCATAACCCTTGATTCCCTCATTACTCAAAAATCTGTCTATCTCCGCCTTAAATATATTCAATGACCCAGCCTCCACAGCTCTCTGGGGCAGAGAATTCCACAGATTTACAACCCTCTGAGAGAAGAAATTCCTCCTCATCTCAGTTTTAAATGGGCGGCTCCTTATTCTGAGACTATGTCCCCTAGTTTTAGTTTCTCCTACAAGTGGAAATATCCTCTCTGCATCCACCTTGTCGAGCCCCCTCATTATCTTATGTTTCAATAAGATCATCTCTCATTCTTCTGAACTCCAATGTGTATAGGCCCAACCTACTCAACCTATCTTCATAAATCAACCCCCTCATCTCCGGAATCAACTTAGTGAACCTTCCCTGAACAGCCTCCAATGCAAGTATATCCTTCCGTAAATATGGAGACCAAAACTGTACGCAGTACTCCAGGCGTGGCCTCACCAATAGCTTGTACAGTTGTAGCAGGATTTCTCTGCTTTTATACTCTATCCTCCTTGCAATAAAGACCAACATTCCATTTGCCTTCCTGATTCCTTGCTATACCTGCATACTAACATTTTGCGTTTCATGCACAAGGACCCCCAGGTCCCTCTGTACTGCAGCACTTTGCAATATTTCTCCATTTAAATTATAATTTGCTTTTCTATTTTTCCTGCCAAAATGGATAACCTCACATTTTCCCGTATTATACTCCATCTGAAAATTTTTGCCCACTCACTTAGCCTGTCTATATTCCTTTGCAGATTTTTTGTGTTCTCCTCACAATTTGCTTTCCCACCTATGTTTGTATCATCAGCAAACTTGGCTACATTACACTCGGTCCCTTCATCCAAGTCATTAATATTGATTGTAAATAGGTGAAGCCCCAGCCACACCCCACTAGTTACTGTTAGCCAACCGGAAAATTACCCATTTATCTCGACTCTCTGTTTTCTGTTTGTTAGCCAATCCTCCATCCAACCCCCAACCCCATGATCTTTTACCTTGTGCAGTAACCTTTTATGTGGCACCTTATCGAATGCCTTCTGGAAATCCAAATATGTTACATCCACTGGTTCCCCCATATCCACCCTGCTCATTACATCTTCAAAGAACTCCAGTAAATGTATCAAACATGTTTTCCCTTTCCATGCTGACTCTGCTTGATTGGTGGTCCAGGCCCACATGACTCCAGCTCTTTCATGCGTACGGTGAAGTCCTCTCCCAGTATGCTACGCATCGAATGAAGGCCTCCGACTGGATTCAAAGACACCTCCAGGGCCACCAGGTACTTTCACAATAAAATTTTGGGTTGGAGGCGTTGATCTGAAACAAGCCTCCAACTGGAATTTTAGCCCCAATGCTATTAAACTAGTTGTTTTATTAACAAAGGTATAACAATCAGACTACAAATTACCAGTTCATCCACTAGGCTCACAACTGCATGTCTCATCGAGGATGACCTAGACCCAACTGACCGGGGTTTTATTGAGTCTTGTGACCATCACGTGATTGACTAAGCCGCTCACAATTCAACAGCTCTACAAACCCGTGAGCATACTTACACGTGCACACATTATGCCCACATCCCAAGAATAAATAGTAATTCAAAATGAGATACAGTTTCCGTTGACCTTAGGCATGTTGATCACACTGAGACCTACGCTATCTTCTAATTCACAACATGTAGTACATTGTCCTGTACTTTGCTGGTGATGCAAAACTGACATTACTCCACGCCAATCATGTGATGCCAAGCAGCTTGTGGTTTGACATTGGACAGAAGAATTGTCAATGTAAATGTATCAGGGGGAATTCTGCAACTTGTTGCTCCCATTGGGATTACAATCCTTGTGAGCGCTTTGCCTTGATGGGAGCCCCAGATTTCGTGGGCATCACTGTAAATTACATCAACTGTGTGCTATGTGTCAGCCGTGGCTCAGTGGGTAGTGCTCTCATTTTCTGAGTCAGAAGGTTGTAGGTTCAAGTCCCACTCCAGACACTTGAGCATAAAATCTAGGCCGACACTCCCAGTGCAATGCTGAGAGAGTGCTGCACTGTTGGAGGTGCTGTCTTTCAGATGAGACGTTAAACCGAAGGCCCTTCTGCCCTCTCAGGAGGATGTAAAAGATCCCATGGCACTATTTTGAAGAAGAGCAGGGGAGTTCTTCCCAGTGTCCTGGTCAATATTTATCCCTCAACCAACATCACTGAAAACAGATTATCTCATCATTATCATGTTGCTGTTTGTGGGAGCTTTCTGTATGCAAATTGGCTGCCTCGTTTGCTACAATTCACCAGTGACTACACTTCAAAAAGTACTTAATTGGCTGTGAAGCTATTTTGGGATGTCCTGAGGTCATGAAATACGCTATATAAATGCAAGTCTTTCTTATATCTGGTTTCTCTTCTCGTTCCCTCCCACACAAACATCACGCACAATTCGCAACTTGCAATGCAAGCGCTGAGATCGCGAAAGGCACTACGTAAATGCAATTTCTTTCTTTATCTCTGGCAGTGGATTTGAAGGCAGTCATTCAATCTCAGGAGTCTTCTGTTCTTTATAATCTGCTTCAGATTTTTTCTCTCAGTTTTATGATATAATAAGAGCTCCTCAGTTGATGGGTTGCCCTGTCACTGCAGCTGCATATTCTCCTGTATTTAGCTATTCAATTTAAGGAGAGGAATTCTCCATCACCAGTCACTCAGATCCATGGGTGTTGCCTGTCAAAATCCTCCATAGCAGCAGGAAAGTTGCAGCCCAGCAATCCATCTCTCTCCTCTCTAATGCACCCTTTCCTGTCCATCTCTCTTTCCACAATCAGCACACAATGAGGTTTCTCTTGTTCCTCCTAAGCTTGAAACAGTCGACCCTACTCATTCTTCACTTTCCTTGGTTCATCATTGTGTTTAGATCACGGCTTTTCGCATGGTCACCCAGTATAAATCATTCTTTCACAGGACCTCAAAACTGTGCGATTCCTCAACACCCTTCAGTTTTTCCTTTGACCTATAATTTACGGACTTTAAAAATATATAAAATTCTTACGGGGCTTGACTGGGTAGATGCCAGGAAGTATTTCCCCTGGCTGGGAAGTCTAGAACCAGGGGTCACAGTCTCAAAATAAGCGGTCGGCCATTTAGGACTGAGATGAGGAGAAATTTCTTCACTCAGAGGATAAAAACATAAGCTCATAAGAATATAAGAAATAGGAGCAAGAGTCGGCCATTTGGCCCATCGAGCCTGCTCTGCCATTTAATAAGATCATGGCTGATCTGATCTTGGACTCAGCTCCACTTCCCCGCCCGCTCCCCATAACTCTTTACTCCCTTATCGCTCAAAAATCTGTCTAACTCCGCCTTAAGTATATTCAATGACCCAGCCTCCACAGCTCTCTGGGGCAGAGAATTCCATAGATTTACAACCCTCTGAGGGAAGAAATTTCTCCTCATCTCAGTTTTAAATAGGCGGCCCCTTATTCTAAGACTTGGAGCTAGAACAAAAATGGGCGTTATTTCTGGCGTGAGCATTAAAAAGGAGTTTTCAGATCACCGGCTTCTCGCCCATTCTCAAAGCACCTAGTTTACATTTTTGAAAATGGGCGTTACCGCAAGCGATATCAAATGGGCAGTAGTGTTAAATTTTTCGGAACTTCTGCCGTAAAGTGTGGCCGTCCTTAGCAACGGCATGGCAATGCTCGATTCCCATGATTCAGGAGATCAAGGGCCATCATGACATGCGCAAAAGAGGAGACAGAGAGAGAGGGAGCTCAGAGGCACTGAAAGTGTGTGTGGCTGTGGTGTGTTCTTGTTTGGCTGTTGTGGGAGGAACGACGGAGATTCACCAGCAGCAAAAAGCCCACTAAGCACCAAGAACATAGTTGGCACTACGTTTTTGTCGAACAAATAACATATAAAATGGAAGGGTTGGAGGAGACCCTGGAGTTGGTAGCCAGGAACACTGGTGGCAGAGGGCTCCCAGTGGTCCCGGAGCGCGGCACTGCACTCCAAAGTGCCGCACCCCCATTGCCAGCCACACATGAGAGTCAACAGTAACATCTTGCTTATGGCTTGGAGCACGCTTCCACCTCGGGACTGTCCTCTCCCATATCCGTCCAAGCAGCGGTTCGGCCATCACCATGCCCCCCCCCCACCCACCCCTCAATGAAGAATCGCCTGAGGACCTCCTTGGCCAAGCAGCTTGGAGTCAGGAGGGGAAGGGGAAGGGGTAGAGGTGGGGAGGAGAAGCGGTGGGGAGGGGGGGGGGAGGGGGAGGAGGGGGGGGGGAAGGGTTGGTTTGTACAGAAATACTGATGATTTCAGACTAATGTTCGGTTTAAATGTTTTTTATTTAACAAAATCTTGCAGCACATTGGCTCAGATAGCTGCATCATTACACGCTGGTGATTCCTTAACTTTAATCAACTTAAACTTTAACTGTCATCAAGGTGATGCCCACTATTGATGTATGACCTGCACACCCAGCAGTGTGTCAGCCTTGTAAATAAAACCAATGTTCTTTCAGGCAAAGCGATCATTGATGAGCTCCTAACGTAAGGCTCTTGCAGTTATCATGCCACCATGGGCCCTTTCATGCAATCTACAGGGGCAGGGGGCAGTGCGGGGGCATGGTTTCAGCGTCAGCCTGATTGTCTGGACCGATGTCAGCGTCCACCTCCTCATCCTCTCTCTGGTGAGGTGGACTGTCAGACTCATCAGGCAATTCTTGTCCCCTCCTAATAGCCAAATTGTGTAGCATGGAGTAGACCACACGAATTGAGCTACCTGCTCAGGATGGTATTGGAGCTCGCCTCCTGAGTGGTCCAGACATCTGAAGTGCTGCTTCAGCACTCCAATGTTTTTCTCCACAATATTGCGAATTGCTCTGTGGCTCTTGTTGTATCGCCTCTCAGCCTCGGTGTGTGTGTCACGCAGGGGGGTCATCAGCCAGGTGGAGAGGCCATATCCTTTGTCCACAAGCATCCAGCATTGAACTTGTGACTCATTGTTAAACAAGTCAGATACAGTGCTCTCACGCAGGATGTGCACATCATGGATTGAGCATTCACTGACAGTGTAATTTGCTGGTGCTCGACAACCAGCTGGATTTTCAGGGAGTGGAATCCCTTGTGGTTCCTGAAAACCTCAGCATCCTGAAAAGGTGCCCGCATAACGATGTGCCTACAGTCTATTGCTTCCTGCACCTTGGGGAAGTTTGCAATTCTGGAGAATCCTAGAGCCCTCTCACTCTGTGGCTCCCTGGTCAGAGGGAAGCTGATCAGGTCCCTTCTGCGTGCGTACAGGGCTTCAGTGACCTGTCTAATGCAGCGATGTGTGGCATGCTGAGAAAGTCCGCAAATGTCGCCAGCTGTGGCCTGAAAAGAACCCGAGGCGTAGAATGACAGTGCCGCGGTGACTTTGACCTCGACGGACAGTACAGTTCTGATGGTGCTGGCAGGCTGCAGATCTCACCTTATCAGCTGGCATACCTCAGTGATAACCTCTTTGTGGAAGCGCAGTCTCCGAAGGCAGGTGGTGTCAGGAAAGTCGAGGTAAGAATGCTTCTCCTTGTACTTGCGGGGTGTGTAATGTTTGGTCCTCCTCGTCTTTCTGTCACTTCGTATATTGGGCACATAATGCAGTGCAGCGTTCCTTTGGCGATGTCGAGTCTGCTGCATGTATTTGGTCACCAAGAGAGGGTTAGAAAGGACAGGTCTCCTTTGCAGTAGCTCTCTGTTTTCCACCGATTGCTCACAAACAAGGAATGTCCCGATGAACACACCTCTTCAATTCCAATCGGCCACAGTATGGTCAAGATGTTTATAGAGATGTTCACATCAACTCCAACAACCTGCAGAGTACATCCGAACTCCACCGAGGTTGAAGCACAGCAGCCTTTTAAAGGACGCGACATGTGCTCTACAACATGGCGTCCATAACACTGTGATTCATTCCAGTTAGTTCCACTTTTTATGGGCAGTTTTTGGAGCGAGCGATATTGTGGGCGAAATGTGTGTGAGGTGGTGAAATTGACGATGGGCGATCTCCATGGCCGCCAGTTTGGGTAAATGTGGTCTTTACAACAAAAAGCAGTCCCGGGCATTAATATTGAATCTCGGTGTTAATTCCGTGCGGAAAGTAACGCTGGGCAATATTATGGCCGTTGATTTCGCTCATTCTGCTGATTCTGCCCCAAAAAAGTGGACGGGCAGTAATATTTTTTCTCGGTGTTAAGCACAAGGGGAAAGTAATGCTCTGCGATAAGTTTCTGAAAAATGCCCACCAATTTCCATTTTGTGCCAAAATGGGCGATACCTGGGCGATATATGTCATTTTAGTGGCAAAATGGGCGTTAAGTGGGCGTGAAGCAGGCAAAAAAAGTGGAGGTTCTAGCCCTTTGTCCCCTAGTTTTAGTTTCCCTTTTGAGTGAAAACATCCTCTCTGCATCTACCTTGTCGAGCCACCTCATTATCTTATATGTTTCAATAAGATCACCTCTCATTCTTCTGAATACCAATGAGTAGAGGCCTCAACCTACTCAACCTTTCGTCATAAGTCAACCCCCTCATCTCCAGAATCAACCTTGTGAACCTTCTCTGAACAGCCTCCAATGCAAGTATATCCTTCTCTACCCCGGACGGCAGTGGAGGGTCAGTCGTTGAATATATTTAAGACAGAGATCGATACAATTTTGGATATTAAGTGAATCAAGGGTTTGGGGATTGTGCAGGAAAGTCGAGTTGAGGTAGAAGATCAGCCTTGATCTAATTGAATGACGGAGCAGGCTCGAGGGACTGAATGGCCTACTTCTGCTCCTAATTCTGATGTTCTCATGTTCTTTGAGCTGCTTTTGGATTTAATTTAAATCAAGATGGTAGACGTGGATTTGACCTAATTATCAACAACAACAACAACTTATATTTATATAGCGCCTTTAAAGTAGTGAAATGTCCCAAGGTGCTTCACAGGAGTATTATGCAATAATTCAAAAAAGTGACACCGAGCTGCATAAGTAGAAATTAGCGCAGGTGACCAAAAGCTTGTTCAAAGAGGTATGTTTTAAGGAGCTTCTTAAAGGAGGAAAGAGAGGTAGAGAGGCGGAGAGGTTTAAGGGAGGGAGTTCCAGAGCTTAGGGCCTAGGCAACAGAAGGCACGGCCACCAATGATTGAGCGATTATAATCAGGGATGCTTAAGAGGGAAGAATTAGAGAAGCGCAGACATCTCGGGGGGATTGTGGGGCTGGAGAAGATTACAGAGGTAGGGAGGGGCGAGGCCATGGAGGGATTTGAAAATAAGGATGGGAATTTTGAAATTGAGGTGCTGCTTAACCGGGAGCCAATGTAGGTCAGCGAGTACAGGGGTGATGGGTGAGTGGGACTTGGTGCGAGTTAGGACACAGGCAATAGAATTTTGGATCACTTTGCATTTACATAGGGTAGAATGTGGGAGGCCAGCCAGAATTGCGTTGGAATAGTCAAGTCAATAGAGGTAACAAAGGCATGGCTGAGGGCTTCAGCAGCGGATGAGTTGAGGCAAGGGCGGAGATGGCCGATGTTACAGAAGTAGAAATAGGTCGGCAGTGGGTAGTCATGTCCAACAGGGTTCTGTTCTGGGGCCACTCCCTGGTCAATGTGTATAACCAATGACTTGGATATAGGACGAGAGAGAATGGTGTTGAGATTTGCAGATGATACCAAAAATAGGAGGCATAGTCGATTCTTTCGAAGACTAAAGGCAGCTGCAAAGAGTTATTGATAAGATGGAAGAATGGGCTAAAAGGTGGCAGTTGGAATTCAATGTCAATAAGTGTGAGTTGATGCAATTTGGTAACACAAAGCAACAGCTATAATTACACTGTGAATGGATGTAAGTTCGGTGCTGTGGAAGAGCAGAGGGATTTGGGGAACAGATTCACAGAACAGTAAAGGCAGCAACTCAGGCTGATTAGGCTGCAAAACAGCTAATAGAATTCTCGACTTTATCTCAAGTGATGTAGATAATAAAAACCAAGAGGTAATGATGCGCCTTATGAAACCTTAATAATCTAGTAGAATTACATCGAATGTACAGCACACAATCAGGTCATTCAGCCCAACTGGTTTATGCCACTGTTTATGCTGCGCACAAGGCTCCTCCTATCCCTCTTCATCTCACCTTATCTGCATAACCATCTATTCCTTTCTCCCTGATGTGTTTATCTCGCTTCCTCTTAAACAAGTAACATTCGCGCCACACAAGTGCCTGGCAATGACCATCTCCAACAAGAATGGGCCTAAAAAACGGAACAAAAGCCCACCAAAAACATTCCCAATACATAGCCCATGCCACCACAACATAAATTACAAAAAAAAAAAATGTCTTTAAAACAATCACACTTACCTGAGGTGTGCATTACTTACCTTACTGCCGCCACTACAGCTTCCCAGCAGGGCGTGCTACTGAGCGTTACGGGTCGGATGGTCACCAAAAATTGAGCCAGTGTCACAACGAGAGGCGTTGCACACCCGCTTGCCTGTCCTGGGCGGTAATGGTCCGCGCCCATTCGGAACCGGCACCGAAAGTCCCGAGGGGTGCTGAAAACTGTCTGCCCAGGTGCAAGTGCGTTCCTCCGGGCTACTAAGAGAGGCGGTACGAGACTGAATTTGCAACCAATGTCTATATAGTACCTTATGTCCTCAGGATGTCGCAAAGAACTTCATAAGCAAAGAATTATTTTTGAAATGCAGGCAATGTTGTCATGCATGAATACAGCTGCCAATTCCACAGAGCAAGGTCCAACAAACAGCAAATGAGATGAAAAGGTAATAATTGAGTTGATTGAGGGAAGAGTGTTGGTCAGGGCACTGGGAAAGCTGGCTGCTCTTCAAATAGCAGCATGGGAGCTACCTGACCATCTACCTGACCATCTACCTGACCATCGATCCAAATATCTACCTGAACATCTAACTGAACATCTACCTGAACAAATAGCTGAACATCTAGCTGAACATCTAACTGAACATCTCCTGAACATCTACCTGAACATATACCTGAACATCTCCTGAACATCTCCTGAACATCTACCTGAGTATCTCCTGAACATCTACCTGACCATCTACCTGAACATCTACCTAAACATCTCCTGAACATCTCCTGAACATCTACCTGACCATCTACCTGAACATCTCCTAAACATCGACCTGAACATCTACCTAAACATCTCCTGAACATCTACCTGAACATCTACCTAAACATCTACCTGAACATATACCTGAACATCTCCTGAACATCTCCTGAACATCTACCAGAAAATCTCCTGACCATCTACCTGAACATCTACCTGAACATCTACCTAAACATCTCCTGAACATCTCCTGAACATCTACCTGACCATCTACCTGAACATCTCCTAAACATCTACCTGAACATCTACCTAAACATCTCCTGAACATCTCCTGAACATCTACCTGACCATTTACCTGAACATCTCCTAAACATCGACCTGAACATCTACCTGAAAATCTACTGAACATCTACCTGAACATCTACCTAAACATCTCCTGAACATCTACCTGAACATCTCCTAAACATCTACCTGAACATCTACCTGAAAATCTCCTGACTATCTACCTGAACATCTACCGAAACATCTACCTGAACATCACCTGAACATCTACCTGACCATCTCCTGAACATCTCCTGAACATCTCCTGAACATCTCCTGAACATCTACCCGAACATCCCCTGAACATCTACCTGAACAGTTACCTGAACATCCCCTGAACATCTACCTGAACATCTACCTGAACATATCCTGAACATCTACCTGAACATCTACCTGAACATCTCCTGAACATCTCCCGAACATTCCCTGAACATCTACCTGAACATCTCCTGAACATCTACCTGAACATCTCCTGAACATCTCCTGAACATCTCCGGACCATCTATCTGACCATCTACCTGAACATCTCCTGACCATCTACCTGAACATCTACCTGAACATCTACCTGAACATCTCCTGACCATCTACCTGAACATCCACCTGAACATCTACCCGAACATCTCCTGAACATCTCCTGAACATCTCCTGACCATTTACCTGACCATCTACCTGAACATCTCCTGACCATCTACCTGAACATCTACCTGAACATCTCCTGAACATCTACCTGAACATCTCCTGAACATCTCCTGAACATCTCCGGACCATCTATCTGACCATCTACCTGAACATATCCTGACCATCTACCTGAACATCTCCTGACCATCTACCTGAACATCTACCTGAACATCTACCTGAACATCTCCTGACCATCTACCTGAACATCTACCTGAACATCTACCCGAACATCTCCTGAACATCTCCTGAACATCTCCTGACCATTTACCTGACCATCTACCTGAACATCTCCTGACCATCTACCTGAACATCTACCTGAACATCAACCTGAACATCTACCCGAACATCTCCTGAACATCTACCTGAACATCTACCTGACCATCTATCTGAACAACTCCTGAGCATCTACCTGAACAACTCCTGAACATCTCCTGAACATCTACCTGAACATCTACCTGAACATCAACCTGAACATCTACTCGAACATCTCCTGAACATCTCCTGAACATCTACCTGAACATCTACCTGAACATCTACCTAAACATCTACCCGAACATCTCCTGAACATCTCCTGAACATCTACCTAAACATCTACCTGAACATCTCCTGAACATCTCCTGAACATCTACCTGAACATCTCCTAAACATCGACCTGAACATCTACATGAAAATCTCCTGAACATCTACCTGAACATCTCCTAGACATCGACCTGAACATTTACCTGAACATCCCCTGAACATCTACCTGAACATCTACCTGAACATCTCCTGAACATCTACCTGAACATCTACCTGAACATCTACCTGAACAACTCCTGAACATCTACCTGAACATCTACCTGACTATCTACCTGACCATCTATCTGAACAACTCCTGAACATCTACCTGAACATTTAGCTGAACATCCCATGAACATCTACCTGAACATCTACCTGAACATCTACCTGAACATCCCCTGAACATCTACCTGACCATCTATCTGAACAAATCCTGAACATCTACCTGAACAACTCCTGAACAACTCCTGAACATCTCCTGAACATCTCCTGAACATCTACCTGAACATCTACCTGTCCATCTACCTGAACATCTCCTGAACATCTACCCGCACAACTCCTGAACATCTCCTGAACATCTACCTGTCCATCTACCTGAACATCTACCTGAACAACTCCTGAACATCTCCTGAACAGCTCCTGAACATCTACCTAAACATCTACCTGAACATCTACCTGAACATCTCCTGAACATCTACCTGAACATCTACCTGAACAACTGAACATCTACCTGAACATCTACCTGAACATCTACCTGACCATCTATCTGAACAACTCCTGAGAATCTACCTGAACAACTCCTGAACATCTACCTAAACATCTACCCGAACATCTCCTGAACATCTCCTGAACATCTACCTGAACATCTACCTGAACATCTACCTAAACATCTACCTGAACAACTCCTGAACATCTACCTGAACATCTACCTGACTATCTACCTGACCATCTATCTGAACAACTCCTGAGCATCTACCTGAACAACTCCTGAACATCTCCTGAACATCTCCTGAACATCTACCTGAACATCTACCTGTCCATCTACCTGAACATCTCCTGAACATCTACCCGAACAAATCCTGAACATCTCCTGAAAATCTACCTGAACATCTACCTGTCCATCTAACTGAACATCTACCTGAACATCAACCTGAACATCTACCCGAACATCTCCTGAACATCTACCTGAACATCTACCTGAACATCTACCTAAACATCAACCCGAACATCTCCTGAACATCTCCTGAACATCTACCTGAACATCTACCTGAACATCTACCTAAACATCGACCCGAACATCTCCTGAACATCTCCTGAACATCTACCTAAACATCTACCCGAACATCTCCTGAACATCTCCTGAACATCTACCTGAACATCTACCTGAACATCTACCTAAACATCTACCTGAACAACTCCTGAACATCTACCTGAACATCTACCTGACTATCTACCTGACCATCTATCTGAACAACTCCTGAGCATCTACCTGAACATCTCCTGAACATCTCCTGAACATCTACCTGAACATCTACCTGACTATCTACCTGACCATCTATCTGAACAACTCCTGAACATCTACCCGAACAACTCCTGAACATCTCCTGAACATCTCCTGAACATCTACCTGACCATCTATCTGAACAACTCCTGAGCATCTACCTAAACAACTCCTGAACATCTCCTGAACATCTACCTGAACATCTCCTGACCATCTACCTGATCATCTACCTGACCATCTACCTGAACATCTACCTGACCATCTACCTGAACATCTACCTGAACATCTCCTGAACATCTCCTGAACACCTACCTGAACATCTCATGAACATCTACCTGAACATCTACCTGTACATCTACCTCACCATCTACCTGAACATCTACCTGACCATCTACCCGAACATATACCTGAACATCTCCTGAACATCTACCTGAACATCTCATGAACATCTACCTGAACATCTACCTGGACATCTACCTGAACATCTACCTGAACATCTCCTGAACATCTCCTGAAAATCTACCTGAACATCTACCTGTCCATCTAACTGAACATCTACCCGAACAACTCCTGAACATCTCCTGAACATCTCCTGAACATCTACTTGAACATCTACCTGAACATCTACCTAAACATCTACCTGAACAACTCCTGAACATCTACCTGAACATCTACCTGACTATCTACCTGACCATCTATCTGAACAACTCCTGAGCATCTACCTAAACAACCCCTGAACATCTCCTGAACATCTACCTGAACATCTCCTGACCATCTACCTGATCATCTACCTGACCATCTACCTGAACATCTACCTGACCATCTACCTGAACATCTACCTGAACATCTCCTGAACATCTCCTGAACATCTACCTGAACATCTCATGAACATCTACCTGAACATCTACCTGGACATCTACCTCACCATCTACCTGAACATCTACCTGACCATCTACCCGAACATATACCTGAACATCTCCTGAACATCTACCTCAACATCTCATGAACATCTACCTGAACATCTACCTGGACATCTACCTGACCATCTACCTGAACATCTCCTGAACATCTCCTGACCATCTACCTGAACATCTACCTGAACATCTCCTGAACATCTCCTGAACATCTACCTGAACATCTCATGAACATCTACCTGAACATCTACCTGGACATCTACCTGAACATCTACCTAAACATCTACCTGACCATCTACCTGAACATCTCCTGAACATCTACCTGAACATCTCATGAACATCTACCTGGACATCTACCTGAACATCTACCTAAACATCTACCTGACCATCTACCTGAACATCTACCTAAACATCTACCTGACCATCTACCTGACCATCTACCTGAACATCTACCTGGACATCTACCTGAACATCTACCTAAACATCTACCTGACCATCTACCTGAACACCTACCTAAACATCTACCTGACCATCTACCTGACCATCTACCTGACCATCTACCTGAACATCTACCTGAACATCTCATGAACATCTACCTGAACATCTACCTAGACATCTACCTGAACATCTACCTGAACATCTCCTGAACATCTACCTGAACATCTACCTGAACATCTACCTGAACATCTCATGAACATCTACCTGGACATCTACCTGAACATCTACCTAAACATCTACCTGACCATCTACCTGAACATCTCCTGACCATCTACCTGAACATCTACCTGAACATCTACCTAAACATCTACCTGACCATCTACCTGAACATCTCCTGACCATCTACCTGAACATCTACCTGAACATCTCATGAACATCAACCTGAACATCTACCTGAACATCTCATGAACATCTACCTGAACATCTACCTGACCATCTACCTGAACATCTCCTGACCATCTACCTGAACAACTACCTGAACATCTACCTGAACATCTCATGAACATCTCCTGAACATCTCCTGAACATCTACCTGAACATCTACCTGGACATCTACCTGAACAACTCCTGAACATCTCCTGAACATCTCCTGACCATCTACCTGAACATCTCCTGAACATCTACCTGAACATCTACCTGAACATCTCCTGAACATCTACCTGAACATCTACCTGAACATCTCCTGAACATCTACCTGAACATCTACCTGAACATCTCATGAACATCTGCCTGACCATCTACCTGAACATCTACCTGACCATCTACCTGAACATCTCATGAACATCTCCTGAACATCTACCTGAACATCTCTTGACCATCTACCTGAACATCTACCTGAACATCTACCTGAACATCTCATGAACATCTACCTGAACATCTACCTGAACATCTCTTGACCATCTACCTGAACATCTCCTGAACATCTACCTGAACATCTCCTGACCATCTACCTGATCATCTACCTGACCATCTACCTGAACATCTACCTGACCATCTACCTGAACATCTACCTGAACATCTCCTGAACATCTCCTGAACATCTACCTGAACATCTCATGAACATCTACCTCACCATCTACCTGAACATCTACCTGACCATCTACCCGAACATCTACCTGAACATCTCCTGAACATCTACCTGAACATCTCATGAACATCTACCTGAACATCTACCTGGACATCTCCTGAACATCTCCTGACCATCTACCTGAACATCTACCTGAACATCTCCTGAACATCTACCTGGACATCTACCTGAACATCTACCTGAACATCTACCTAAACATCTACCTGACCATCTACCTGAACATCTCATGAACATCTACCTGAACATCTACCTGGACATCTACCTCACCATCTACCTGAACATCTACCTGACCATCTACCCGAACATCTACCTGAACATCTCCTGAACATCTACCTGAACATCTCATGAACATCTACCTGAACATCTACCTGGACATCTACCTGAACATCTACCTGAACATCTCCTGAACATCTCCTGACCATCTACCTGAACATCTACCTGAACATCTCCTGAACATCTCCTGAACATCTACCTGAACATCTACCTGAACATCTCATGAACATCTACCTGGACATCTACCTGAACATCTACCTAAACATCTACCTGAACATCTACCTGAACATCTACCTGACCATCTACCTGACCATTTACCTGAACATCTACCTGGACATCTAACTGAACATCTACCTAAACATCTACCTGACCATCTACCTGAAGCTCTACCTAAACATCTACCTGACCATCTACCTGACCATCTACCTAACCATCTACCTGAACATCTACCTGAACATCTCATGAACATCTACCTGAACATCTACCTGGACATCTACCTGAACATCTCATGAACATCTACCTGAACATCGACCTGACCATCTACCTGAACATCTCCTGACCATCTACCTGAACAACTACCTGAACATCTACCTGAACATCTCATGAACATCTCCTGAACATCTCCTGAACATCTACCTGAACATCTACCTGGACATCTACCTGAACAACTCCTGAACATCTCCTGAACATCTCCTGACCATCTACCTGAACATCTCCTGAGCATCTACCTGAACATCTACCTGAACATCTCCTGAACATCTACCTGAACATCTACCTGAACATCTCCTGAACATCTACCTGAACATCTACCTGAACATCTCATGAACATCTGCCTGACCATCTACCTGAACATCTACCTGACCATCTACCTGAACATCTCATGAACATCTCCTGAACATCTACCTGAACATCTCTTGACCATCTACCTGAACATCTACCTGAACATCTACCTGAACATCTCATGAACATCTACCTGAACATCTACCTGAACATCTCTTGACCATCTACCTGAACATCTCCTGAACATCTACCTGAACATCTCCTGACCATCTACCTGATCATCTACCTGACCATCTACCTGAACATCTACCTGACCATCTACCTGAACATCTACCTGAACATCTCCTGAACATCTCCTGAACATCTACCTGAACATCTCATGAACATCTACCTGAACATCTACCTGGACATCTACCTCACCATCTACCTGAACATCTACCTGACCATCTACCCGAACATCTACCTGAACATCTCCTGAACATCTACCTGAACATCTCATGAACATCTACCTGAACATCTACCTGGACATCTCCTGAACATCTCCTGACCATCTACCTGAACATCTACCTGAACATCTCCTGAACATCTACCTGGACATCTACCTGAACATCTACCTGAACATCTACCTAAACATCTACCTGACCATCTACCTGAACATCTCATGAACATCTACCTGAACATCTACCTGGACATCTACCTCACCATCTACCTGAACATCTACCTGACCATCTACCCGAACATCTACCTGAACATCTCCTGAACATCTACCTGAACATCTCATGAACATCTACCTGAACATCTACCTGGACATCTACCTGAACATCTACCTGAACATCTCCTGAACATCTCCTGACCATCTACCTGAACATCTACCTGAACATCTCCTGAACATCTCCTGAACATCTACCTGAACATCTACCTGAACATCTCATGAACATCTACCTGGACATCTACCTGAACATCTACCTAAACATCTACCTGAACATCTACCTGAACATCTACCTGACCATCTACCTGACCATTTACCTGAACATCTACCTGGACATCTAACTGAACATCTACCTAAACATCTACCTGACCATCTACCTGAAGCTCTACCTAAACATCTACCTGACCATCTACCTGACCATCTACCTAACCATCTACCTGAACATCTACCTGAACATCTCATGAACATCTACCTGAACATCTACCTGGACATCTACCTCACCATCTACCTGAACATCTCCTTGACCATCTACCCGAACATCTACCTGAACATCTCCTGAACATCTACCTCAACATCTCATGAACATCTACCTGAACATCTACCTGGACATCTACCTGAACATCTACCTGAACATCTCCTGAACATCTCCTGACCATCTACCTGAACATCTACATGAACATCTCCTGAACATCTCCTGAACATCTACCTGAACATCTCATGAACATCTACCTGAACATCTACCTGGACATCTACCTGAACATCTACCTAAACATCTACCTGAACATCTACCTGAACATCTACCTAAACATCTACCTGACCATCTACCTGACCATCTACCTAACCATCTACCTGAACATCTACCTGAACATCTCATGAACATCTACCTGAACATCTACCTAGACATCTACCTGAACATCTACCTGAACATCTCCTGAACATCTACCTGAACATCTACCTGAACATCTACCTGAACATCTCATGAACATCTACCTGGACATCTACCTGAACATCTACCTAAACATCTACCTGACCATCTACCTGAACATCTCCTGACCATCTACCTGAACATCTACCTGAACATCTACCGAAACATCTACCTGACCATCTACCTGAACATCTCCTGACCATCCACCTGAACATCTACCTGAACATCTACCTGAACATCTCATGAACATCAACCTGAACATCTACCTGAACATCTCATGAACATCTACCTGAACATCTACCTGACCATCTACCTGAACATCTCCTGACCATCTACCTGAACATCTACCTGAACATCTACCTGAACATCTCATGAACATCTCCTGAACATCTCCTGAACATCTACCTGAACATCTACCTGGACATCTACCTGAACAGCTACCTCAACATCTACCTGACCATCTACCTGAACATCTCCTGAACATCTACCCGAACATCTACCTGAACATCTACCTGAACATCTCATGAACATCAACCTGAACATCTACCTGAACATCTCATGAACATCTACCTGAACATCTACCTGGACATCTACCTGAACATCTACCTGAACATCTACCCAAACATCTCCTGAACATCTCCTGAACATCTACCTGAACATCTCCTGACCATCTGCCTGAACATCTACCTGAACATCTACCTGACCATCTACCTGAACATCTACCTGACCATCTACCTGAACATCTACCTGAACATCTCATGAACATCTACCTGAACATCTACCTAGACATCTAACTGAACATCTACCTGAACATCTCCTGAACATCTACCTGAACATCTACCTGAACATCTACCTGAACATCTCATGAACATGTACCTGGACATCTACCTGAACATCTACCTAAACATCTACCTGACCATCTACCTGAACATCTCTTGACCATCTACCTGAACATCTACCTGAACATCTACCTAAACATCTACCTGACCATCTACCTGAACATCTCCTGACCATCTACCTGAACATCTACCTGAACATCTACCTGAACATCTCATGAACATCAACCTGAACATCTACCTGAACATCTCATGAACATCTACCTGAACATCTACCTGACCATCTACCTGAACATCTCCTGACCATCTACCTGAACATCTACCTGAACATCTACCTGAACATCTCATGAACATCTCATGAACATCTCCTGAACATCTACCTGAACATCTACCTGGACATCTACCTGAACAACTCCTGAACATCTCCTGAACATCTCCTGACCATCTACCTGAACATCTCCTGAACATCTACCTGAACATCCAAATGAACATCTCTTGAACATCTACCTGAACATCTACCTGAACATCTCCTGAACATCTACCTGAACATCTACCTGAACATCTCATGAACATCTGCCTGACCATCTACCTGAACATCTCCTGACCATCTACCTGAACATCTCATGAACATCTCCTGAACATCTACCTGAACATCTCTTGACCATCTACCTGAACATCTACCTGAACATCTACCTGAACATCTCATGAACATCTACCTGAACATCTACCTGAACATCTCTTGACCATCTACCTGAACATCTCATGAACATCTACCTGAACATCTCCTGACCATCTACCTGATCATCTACCTGACCATCTACCTGAACATCTACCTGACCATCTACCTGAACATCTACCTGAACATCTCCTGAACATCTCCTGAACATCTACCTGAACATCTCATGAACATCTACCTGAACATCTACCTGGACATCTCATGAACATCAACCTGAACATCTACCTGAACATCTCATGAACATCTACCTGAACATCTACCTGGACATCTACCTGAACATCTACCTGAACATCTACCCGAACATCTCCTGAACATCTCCTGAACACCTACCTGAACATCTCCTGACCATCTGCCTGAACATCTACCTGAACATCTACCTGACCATCTACCTGACCATCTACCTGACCATCTACCTGAACATCTCCTGACCATCTACCTGAACATCTACCTGAACATCTACCTGAACATCTCATGAACATCTCCTGAACATCTCCTGAACATCTACCTGAACATCTACCTGGACATCTACCTGAACATCTACCTCAACATCTACCTGACCATCTACCTGAACATCTCCTGAACATCTACCCGAACATCTACCTGAACATCTACCTGAACATCTCATGAACATCAACCTGAACATCTACCTGAACATCTCATGAACATCAACCTGAACATCTACCTGAACATCTCATGAACATCTACCTGAACATCTACCTGGACATCTACCTGAACATCTACCTGAACATCTACCCGAACATCTCCTGAACATCTCCTGAACATCTACCTGAACATCTCCTGACCATCTGCCTGAACATCTACCTGAACATCTACCTGACCATCTACCTGACCATCTACCTGACCATCTACCTGAACATCTACCTGAACATCTCATGAACATCTACCTGAACATCTACCTAGACATCTAACTGAACATCTACCTGAACATCTCCTGAACATCTACCTGAACATCTACCTGAACATCTACCTGAACATCTCATGAACATCTACCTGGACATCTACCTGAACATCTACCTAAACATCTACCTGACCATCTACCTGAACATCTCCTGACCATCTACCTGAACATCTACCTGAACTTCTACCTAAACATCTACTTGACCATCTACCTGAACATCTCCTGACCATCTACCTGAACATCTACCTGAACATCTACCTGAACATCTCATGAAAATCAACCTGAACATCTACCTGAACATCTCATGAACATCTACCTGAACATCTACCTGACCATCTACCTGAACATCTCCTGACCATCTACCTGAACATCTACCTGAACATCTACCTGAACATCTACCTGAACATCTCATGAACATCTACCTGAACATCTACCTGGACATCTACCTGAACAACTCCTGAACATCTCCTGAACATCTCCTGACCATCTACCTGAACATCGCCTGAACATCTACCTGAACATCTACCTGAACATCTCCTGAACATCTACCTGAACATCTACCTGAACATCTCCTGAACATCTACCTGAACATCTACCTGAACATCTCATGAACATCTGCCTGACCATCTACCTGAACATCTCCTGACCATCTACCTGAACATCTCATGAACATCTCCTGAACATCTACCTGAACATCTCTTGACCATCTACCTGAACATCTACCTGAACATCTACCTGAACATCTCATGAACATCTACCTGAACATCTACCTGAACATCTCTTGACCATCTACCTGAACATCTCCTGAACATCTACCTGAACATCTCCTGACCATCTACCTGATCATCTACCTGACCATCTACCTGAACATCTACCTGACCATCTACCTGAACATCTACCTGAACATCTCCTGAACATCTCCTGAACATCTACCTGAACATCTCATGAACATCTACCTGAACATCTACCTGGACATCTCATGAACATCAACCTGAACATCTACCTGAACATCTCATGAACATCTACCTGAACATCTACCTGGACATCTACCTGAACATCTACCTGAACATCTACCCGAACATCTCCTGAACATCTCCTGAACATCTACCTGAACATCTCCTGACCATCTGCCTGAACATTTACCTGAACATCTACCTGACCATCTACCTGAACATCTCCTGACCATCTACCTGAACATCTACCTGAACATCTACCTGAACATCTCATGAACATCTCCTGAACATCTCCTGAACATCTACCTGAACATCTACCTGGACATCTACCTGAACATCTACCTCAACATCTACCTGACCATCTACCTGAACATCTCCTGAACATCTACCCGAACATCTACCTGAACATCTACCTGAACATCTCATGAACATCTACCTGAACATCTACCTAGACATCTAACTGAACATCTACCTGAACATCTCCTGAACATCTACCTGAACATCTACCTGAACATCTACCTGAACATCTCATGAACATCTACCTGGACATCTACCTGAACATCTACCTAAACATCTACCTGACCATCTACCTGAACATCTCCTGACCATCTACCTGAACATCTACCTGAACTTCTACCTAAACATCTACTTGACCATCTACCTGAACATCTCCTGACCATCTACCTGAACATCTACCTGAACATCTACCTGAACATCTCATGAAAATCAACCTGAACATCTACCTGAACATCTCATGAACATCTACCTGAACATCTATCTGACCATCTACCTGAACATCTCCTGACCATCTACCTGAACATCTACCTGAACATCTACCTGAACATCTACCTGAACATCTCATGAACATCTACCTGAACATCTACCTGGACATCTACCTGAACAACTCCTGAACATCTCCTGAACATCTCCTGACCATCTACCTGAACATCGCTTGAACATCTACCTGAACATCTACCTGAACATCTCCTGAACATCTACCTGAACATCTACCTGAACATCTCCTGAACATCTACCTGAACATCTACCTGAACATCTCATGAACATCTGCCTGACCATCTACCTGAACATCTCCTGACCATCTACCTGAACATCTCATGAACATCTCCTGAACATCTACCTGAACATCTCTTGACCATCTACCTGAACATCTACCTGAACATCTACCTGAACATCTCATGAACATCTACCTGAACATCTACCTGAACATCTCTTGACCATCTACCTGAACATCTCCTGAACATCTACCTGAACATCTCCTGACCATCTACCTGATCATCTACCTGACCATCTACCTGAACATCTACCTGACCATCTACCTGAACATCTACCTGAACATCTCCTGAACATCTCCTGAACATCTACCTGAACATCTCATGAACATCTACCTGAACATCTACCTGGACATCTCATGAACATCAACCTGAACATCTACCTGAACATCTCATGAACATCTACCTGAACATCTACCTGGACATCTACCTGAACATCTACCTGAACATCTACCCGAACATCTCCTGAACATCTCCTGAACATCTACCTGAACATCTCCTGACCATCTGCCTGAACATTTACCTGAACATCTACCTGACCATCTACCTGAACATCTCCTGACCATCTACCTGAACATCTACCTGAACATCTACCTGAACATCTCATGAACATCTCCTGAACATCTCCTGAACATCTACCTGAACATCTACCTGGACATCTACCTGAACATCTACCTCAACATCTACCTGACCATCTACCTGAACATCTCCTGAACATCTACCCGAACATCTACCTGAACATCTACCTGAACATCTCATGAACATCAACCTGAACATCTACCTGAACATCTCATGAACATCAACCTGAACATCTACCTGAACATCTCATGAACATCTACCTGAACATCTACCTGGACATCTACCTGAACATCTACCTGAACATCTACCCGAACATCTCCTGAACATCTCCTGAACATCTACCTGAACATCTCCTGACCATCTGCCTGAACATCTACCTGAACATCTACCTGACCATCTACCTGACCATCTACCTGACCATCTACCTGAACATCTACCTGATCATCTCATGAACATCTACCTGAACATCTACCTAGACATCTAACTGAACATCTACCTGAACATCTCCTGAACATCTACCTGAACATCTACCTGAACATCTACCTGAACATCTCATGAACATCTACCTGGACATCTACCTGAACATCTACCTAAACATCTACCTGACCATCTACCTGAACATCTCCTGACCATCTACCTGAACATCTACCTGAACTTCTACCTAAACATCTACTTGACCATCTACCTGAACATCTCCTGACCATCTACCTGAACATCTACCTGAACATCTACCTGAACATCTCATGAACATCAACCTGAACATCTACCTGAACATCTCATGAACATCTACCTGAACATCTACCTGACCATCTACCTGAACATCTCCTGACCATCTACCTGAACATCTACCTGAACATCTACCTGAACATCTCATGAACATCTACCTGAACATCTACCTGGACATCTACCTGAACAACTCCTGAACATCTCCTGAACATCTCCTGACCATCTACCTGAACATCTCCTGAACATCTACCTGAACATCTACCTGAACATCTCCTGAACATCTACCTGAACATCTACCTGAACATCTCCTGAACATCTACCTGAACATCTACCTGAACATCTCATGAACATCTGCCTGACCATCTACCTGAACATCTCCTGACCATCTACCTGAACATCTCATGAACATCTCCTGAA
Source organism: Pristiophorus japonicus (assembly GCF_044704955.1). Lineage (NCBI taxonomy): Eukaryota > Metazoa > Chordata > Chondrichthyes > Pristiophoridae > Pristiophorus > Pristiophorus japonicus. Next base: position 81,324,880 of record NC_091992.1, read on the forward strand.
CATCTACCTGAACATCTCTTGACCATCTACCTGATCATCTACCTGACCATCTACCTGAACATCTACCTGACCATCTACCTGAACATCTACCTGAACATCTCCTGAACATCTCCTGAACATCTACCTGAACATCTCATGAACATCTACCTGAACATCTACCTGGACATCTACCTCACCATCTACCTGAATATCTACCTGACCATCTACCCGAACATCTACCTGAACATCTCCTGAACATCTACCTGAACATCTCATGAACATCTACCTGAACATCTACCTGAACATCTACCTGAACATCTCCTGAACATCCCCTGAACATCTAACTGAACATCTCATGAACATCTACCTGAAGATCTACCTGGACATCTACCTGAACATCTACCTAAACATCTACCTGAACATCTACCTAAACATCTACCTGACCATCTACCTGACCATTTACCTGAACATCTACCTGGACATCTACCTGAACATCTACCTAAACATCTACCTGACCATCTACCTGAACATCTACCTAAACATCTACCTGACCATCTACCTGACCATCTACCTAACCATCTACCTGAACATCTACCTGAACATCTCATGAACATCTACCTGAACATCTACCTGGACATCTACCTCACCATCTACCTGAACATCTACCTGACCATCTACCCGAACATCTACCTGAACATCTCCTGAACATCTACCTGAACATCTCATGAACATCTACCTGAACATCTACCTGGACATCTACCTGAACATCTACCTGAACATCTCCTGAACATCTCCTGACCATCTACCTGAACATCTACCTGAACATCTCCTGAACATCTCCTGAACATCTACCTGAACATCTCATGAACATCTACCTGAACATCTACCTGGACATCTACCTGAACATCTACCTAAACATCTACCTGAACATCTACCTGAACATCTACCTAAACATCTACCTGACCATCTACCTGACCATCTACCTGAACATCTACCTAAACATCTACCTGACCATCTACCTGAAGCTCTACCTAAACATCTACCTGACCATCTACCTGACCATCTACCTAACCATCTACCTGAACATCTACCTGAACATCTCATGAACATCTACCTGAACATCTACCTGACCATCTACCTGAACATCTCCTGACCATCTACCTGAACATCTACCTGAACATCTACCTGAACATCTCATGAACATCTCCTGAACATCTCCTGAACATCTACCTGAACATCTACCTGAACATCTCCTGACCATCTACCTGAACATCTACCTGAACATCTCCTGAACATCCCCTGAACATCTACCTGAACATCTCATGAACATCTACCTGAACATCTACCTGGACATCTACCTGAACATCTACCTAAACATCTACCTGAACATCTACCTGAACATCTACCTAAACATCTACCTGACCATCTACCTGACCATCTACCTGAACATCTACCTGGACATCTACCTAAACATCTACCTGACCATCTACCTGACCATCTACCTGAACATCTACCTGGACATCTACCTCACCATCTACCTGAACATCTACCTAACCATCTACCTGAACATCTACCTGAACATCTCATGAACATCTACCTGAACATCTCATGAACATCTACCTGAACATCTACCTGGACATCTACCTGAACATCTACCTGAACATCTCCTGAACATCTCCTGACCATCTACCTGAACATCTACCTGAACATCTCCTGAACATCTCCTGAACATCTACCTGAACATCTCATGAACATCTACCTGAACATCTACCTGGACATCTACCTGAACATCTACCTAAACATCTACCTGAACATCTACCTGAACATCTACCTAAACATCTGCCTGACCATCTACCTGAACATCTCCTGACCATCTACCTGAACATCTCATGAACATCTCCTGAACATCTACCTGAACATCTCTTGACCATCTACCTGAACATCTACCTGAACATCTACCTGAACATCTCATGAACATCTACCTGAACATCTACCTGAACATCTCTTGACCATCTACCTGAACATCTCCTGAACATCTACCTGAACATCTCCTGACCATCTACCTGATCATCTACCTGACCATCTACCTGAACATCTACCTGACCATCTACCTGAACATCTACCTGAACATCTCCTGAACATCTCCTGAACATCTACCTGAACATCTCATGAACATCTACCTGAACATCTACCTGGACATCTACCTCACCATCTACCTGAATATCTACCTGACCATCTACCCGAACATCTACCTGAACATCTCCTGAACATCTACCTGAACATCTCATGAACATCTACCTGAACATCTACCTGAACATCTACCTGAACATCTCCTGAACATCCCCTGAACATCTACCTGAACATCTCATGAACATCTACCTGAAGATCTACCTGGACATCTACCTGAACATCTACCTAAACATCTACCTGAACATCTACCTAAACATCTACCTGACCATCTACCTGACCATTTACCTGAACATCTACCTGGACATCTACCTGAACATCTACCTAAACATCTACCTGACCATCTACCTGAACATCTACCTAAACATCTACCTGACCATCTACCTGACCATCTACCTAACCATCTACCTGAACATCTACCTGAACATCTCATGAACATCTACCTGAACATCTACCTGGACATCTACCTCACCATCTACCTGAACATCTACCTGACCATCTACCCGAACATCTACCTGAACATCTCCTGAACATCTACCTGAACATCTCATGAACATCTACCTGAACATCTACCTGGACATCTACCTGAACATCTACCTGAACATCTCCTGAACATCTCCTGACCATCTACCTGAACATCTACCTGAACATCTCCTGAACATCTCCTGAACATCTACCTGAACATCTCATGAACATCTACCTGAACATCTACCTGGACATCTACCTGAACATCTACCTAAACATCTACCTGAACATCTACCTGAACATCTACCTAAACATCTACCTGACCATCTACCTGACCATCTACCTGAACATCTACCTGGACATCTACCTGAACATCTACCTAAACATCTACCTGACCATCTACCTGAAGCTCTACCTAAACATCTACCTGACCATCTACCTCAACATCTCCTGAACATCTCCTGACCATCTACCTGAACATCTCATGAACATCTACCTGAACATCTACCTGACCATCTACCTGAACATCTCCTGACCATCTACCTGAACATCTACCTGAACATCTACCTGAACATCTCATGAACATCTCCTGAACATCTCCTGAACATCTACCTGAACATCTACCTGAACATCTCCTGACCATCTACCTGAACATCTACCGGAACATCTCCTGAACATCCCCTGAACATCTACCTGAACATCTCATGAACATCTACCTGAACATCTACCTGGACATCTACCTGAACATCTACCTAAACATCTACCTGAACATCTACCTGAACATCTACCTAAACATCTACCTGACCATCTACCTGACCATCTACCTGAACATCTACCTGGACATCTACCTAAACATCTACCTGACCATCTACCTGACCATCTACCTGAACATCTACCTGGACATCTACCTCACCATCTACCTGAACATCTACCTAACCATCTACCTGAACATCTACCTGAACATCTCATGAACATCTACCTGAACATCTCATGAACATCTACCTGAACATCTACCTGGACATCTACCTGAACATCTACCTGAACATCTCCTGAACATCTCCTGACCATCTACCTGAACATCTACCTGAACATCTCCTGAACATCTCCTGAACATCTACCTGAACATCTCATGAACATCTACCTGAACATCTACCTGGACATCTACCTGAACATCTACCTAAACATTTACCTGAACATCTACCTGAACATCTACCTAAACATCTACCTGACCATCTACCTGACCATCTACCTGAACATCTACCTGGACATCTACCTGAACATCTACCTAAACATCTACCTGACCATCTACCTGAACATCTACCTAAACATCTACCTGACCATCTACCTGACCATCTACCTAACCATCTACCTGAACATCTACCTGAACATCTCATGAACATCTACCTGAACATCTACCTAGACATCTACCTGAACATCTACCTGAACATCTCCTGAACATCTACCTGAACATCTACCTGAACATCTACCTGAACATCTCATGAAATCTACCTGGACATCTACCTGAACATCTACCTAAACATCTACCTGACCATCTACCTGAACATCTCCTGACCATCTACCTGAACATCTACCTGAACATCTACCTAAACATCTACCTGACCATCTACCTGAACATCTCCTGACCATCTACCTGAACATCTACCTGAACATCTACCTGAACATCTCATGAACATCTACCTGAACAGCTACCTGAACATCTCATGAACATCTCCTGAACATCTCCTGAACATCTACCTGAACATCTCCTGAACATCTCCTGACCATCTACCTGAACATCTACCTGAACATCTCCTGAACATCCCCTGAACATCTACCTGAACATCTCATGAACATCTACCTGAACATCTACCTAGACATCTACCTGAACATCTACCTGAACATCTCCTGAACATCTACCTGAACATCTACCTGAACATCTACCTAAACATCTATCTGACCATCTACCTGAACATCTCCTGACCATCTACCTGAACATCTACCTGAACATCTACCTAAACATCTACCTGACCATCTACCTGAACATCTCCTGACCATCTACCTGAACATCTACCTGTACATCTACCTGAACATCTCATGAACATCAACCTGAACATCTACCTGAACATCTCATGAACATCTACCTGAACATCTACCTGACCATCTACCTGAACATCTCCTGACCATCTACCTGAACATCTACCTGAACATCTACCTGAACATCTCATGAACATCTCCTGATCATCTCCTGAACATCTACCTGAACATCTACCTGGACATCTCCTGAACATCTACCTGAACATCTACCTGAACATCTCCTGAACATCTACCTGAACATCTACCTGAACATCTCCTGAACATCTACCTGAACATCTACCTGAACATCTCATGAACATCTGCCTGACCATCTACCTGAACATCTCCTGACCATCTACCTGAACATCTCATGAACATCTCCTGAACATCTACCTGAACATCTCTTGACCATCTACCTGAACATCTACCTGAACATCTACCTGAACATCTCATGAACATCTACCTGAACATCTACCTGAACATCTCTTGACCATCTACCTGAACATCTCCTGAACATCTACCTGAACATCTCCTGACCATCTACCTGATCATCTACCTGACCATCTACCTGAACATCTACCTGACCATCTACCTGAACATCTACCTGAACATCTCCTGAACATCTCCTGAACATCTACCTGAACATCTCATGAACATCTACCTGAACATCTACCTGGACATCTACCTCACCATCTACCTGAATATCTACCTGACCATCTACCCGAACATCTACCTGAACATCTCCTGAACATCTACCTGAACATCTCATGAACATCTACCTGGACATCTACCTGAACATCTACCTAAACATCTACCTGAACATCTACCTGAACATCTACCTAAACATCTACCTGACCATCTACCTGACCATTTACCTGAACATCTACCTGGACATCTACCTGAACATCTACCTAAACATCTACCTGACCATCTACCTGAACATCTACCTAAACATCTACCTGACCATCTACCTGACCATCTACCTAACCATCTACCTGAACATCTACCTGAACATCTCATGAACATCTACCTGAACATCTACCTGGACATCTACCTCACCATCTACCTGAACATCTACCTGACCATCTACCCGAACATCTACCTGAACATCTCCTGAACATCTACCTGAACATCTCATGAACATCTACCTGAACATCTACCTGGACATCTACCTGAACATCTACCTGAACATCTCCTGAACATCTCCTGACCATCTACCTGAACATCTACCTGAACATCTCCTGAACATCTCCTGAACATCTACCTGAACATCTCATGAACATCTACCTGAACATCTACCTGGACATCTACCTGAACATCTACCTAAACATGTACCTGAACATCTACCTGAACATCTACCTAAACATCTACCTGACCATCTACCTGACCATCTACCTGAACATCTACCTGGACATCTACCTGAACATCTACCTAAACATCTACCTGACCATCTACCTGAACATCTACCTAAACATCTACCTGACCATCTACCTGACCATCTACCTAACCATCTACCTGAACATCTACCTGAACATCTCATGAACATCTACCTGAACATCTACCTAGACATCTACCTGAACATCTACCTGAACATCTCCTGAACATCTACCTGAACATCTACCTGAACATCTACCTGAACATCTCATGAACATCTACCTGGACATCTACCTGAACATCTACCTAAACATCTACCTGACCATCTACCTGAACATCTCCTGACCATCTACCTGAACATCTACCTGAACATCTACCTAAACATCTACCTGACCATCTACCTGAACATCTCCTGACCATCTACCTGAACATCTACCTGAACATCTACCTGAACATCTCATGAACATCAACCTGAACATCTACCTGAACATCTCATGAACATCTACCTGAACATCTACCTGACCATCTACCTGAACATCTCCTGACCATCTACCTGAACATCTACCTGAACATCTACCTGAACATCTCATGAACATCTCCTGTACATCTCCTGAACATCTACCTGAACATCTACCTGAACATCTCCTGAACATCTCCTGACCATCTACCTGAACATCTACCTAAACATCTCCTGAACATCCCCTGAACATCTACCTGAACATCTCATGAACATCTACCTGAACATCTACCTGGACATCTACCTGAACATCTACCTAAACATCTACCTGAACATCTACCTGAACATCTACCTGACCATCTACCTGAACATCTACCTGGACATCTACATGAACATCTACCTAAACATCTACCTGACCATCTACCTGAACATCTACCTAAACATCTACCTGACCATCTACCTGACCATCTACCTAACCATCTACCTGAACATCTACCTGAACATCTCATGAACATCTACCTGAACATCTACCTGGACATCTACCTCACCATCTACCTGAACATCTACCTGACCATCTACCCGAACATCTACCTGAACATCTCCTGAACATCTACCTGAACATCTCATGAACATCTACCTGAACATCTACCTGGACATCTACCTGAACATCTACCTGAACATCTCCTGAACATCTCCTGACCATCTACCTGAACATCTACCTGAACATCTCCTGAACATCTCCTGAACATCTACCTGAACATCTCATGAACATCTACCTGAACATCTACCTGGACATCTACCTGACCATCTACCTGAACATCTACCTGGACATCTACCTGAACATCTACCTAAACATCTACCTGACCATCTACCTGAACATCTACCTAAACATCTACCTGACCATCTACCTGACCATCTACCTAACCATCTACCTGAACATCTACCTGAACATCTCATGAACATCTACCTGAACATCTACCTAGACATCTACCTGAACATCTACCTGAACATCTCCTGAACATCTACCTGAACATCTACCTGAACATCTACCTAAACATCTACCTGACCATCTACCTGAACATCTCCTGACCATCTACCTGAACATCTACCTGAACATCTGCCTAAACATCTACCTGACCATCTACCTGAACATCTACCTGAACATCTACCTGAACATCTCATGAACATCTACCTGAACATCTACCTAGACATCTACCTGAACATCTACCTGAACATCTCCTGAACATCTACCTGAACATCTACCTGAACATCTACCTGAACATCTCATGAACATCTACCTGAACATCTACCTAGACATCTACCTGAACATCTACCTGAACATCTCCTGAACATCTACCTGAACATCTACCTGAACATCTACCTAAACATCTACCTGACCATCTACCTGAACATCTCCTGACCATCTACCTGAACATCTACCTGAACATCTACCTAAACATCTTCCTGACCATCTACCTGAACATCTACCTGAACATCTACCTGAACATCTCATGAACATCAACCTGAACATCTACCTGAACATCTCATGAACATCTCCTGAACATCTCCTGAACATCTACCTGAACATCTACCTGAACATCTACCTGAACATCTACCTGGACATCTACCTGAACATCTACCTCAACATCTACCTGACCATCTACCTGAACATCTCCTGAACATCTACCCGAACATCTACCTGAACATGTACCTGAACATCTCATGAACATCAACCTGAACATCTACCTGAACATCTCATGAACATCAACCTGAACATCTACCTGAACATCTCATGAACATCTACCTGAACATCTACCTGGACATCTACCTGAACATCTACCTGAACATCTACCCGAACATCTCCTGAACATCTCCTGAACATCTACCTGAACATCTCCTGACCATCTGCCTGAACATCTACCTGAACATCTACCTAAACATCTCCTGACCATCTCCTGACCATCACCTGACCATCTACCTGAACATCCACCTGAACAGACAGATAGGACCTTGGGTTTAACACCTCATCCAAAGGAAGTCAGCTCCAAAAATGTAGCACTCACAACGTGCATTTATATAATATCTTTAACATAGATACATATCTGAAGGCATTTCACAGAGGCCGAATAAAAAAAATGAACATTGAGCCAAAGACGGAGATATTAGGAAGGGTGACCACAAGTTTGGTCAAAGTGGTAGGTTTTTTGGAGAGTGAGATGGAGAGGAAGTGGAGCAGTCGCAGTAGGGACACACAGTTGGCTGAGGGATAGAAAACAGAGTTGTGGTGAATGGCTGGTTTTCGGACTGCGAGGGAGGTATACAGTGATGTTCCCCAAGGTTCAGTAGTAGGACAACTGCTGTTTTTGATATACATTAATGACTTGGACTTGGGAGTACAGGGCGCCATTTCAAAATTTGAAGATGACACAAAACGTGGATGTGTAGTCAACAGGGAGGAAGATAGTAATAGACTTAAAGGGGACATAGTCAGGCTGGAGGAATGGATGGACATGTGGCAGGTGAAATAAAATACATAAAAGTGTGAAGTGATACGTTTTTGTAGAAGAATGAGGAGAGACATTGGAGCTGAAATTCAGCCTCCCAAAATGCCCACTTACTGCCAGAAGGCGGCGGCCAAGTGGCGGAGTCGAGCGTCCGCCGATTTCTGGACGAATGGCCGCCTGCGAAATTCACCTTGGTGGATTTTCTGGCGGTTCCCACTTCCGCCCCATCATCAAAGGGCTCTCTGCCATCTCCCGCACCTCCAGCCAAATTCAGCTTCAAAAATCCATGATCCGCTGAGCGGTGCCCCCGACAGCTTTTTCTGTCTGTGTATCTTGTTGTCTGTGTGTGGGACTTGGCTGCGCGGCAGCCATTAAAGGCGAGGGCCCACTGCCGCGGCCGGCATTTTTTTTTTTTGCCAGCCGACTTCCAGATCAGTTGGCCAAATATGCCCCCGGGTTCGGCCGGGCCGCCAACAGGCAGCCTATCACTCCCTCTTGCCAGGAGGGGAGAGCCGTGGTGACGCATACGCGTCGTGACATCATCACCGCCCCGCTGATGATTGGCAGTGGCGGAGACTCTGCCCTGTCTCCACTTCCGCCCCTCTTGTTGCCGATCTGCTGCTTACTGCCCCACTTCTGCCCCCATTATGACTGACTTCCGGTCTGCTTAAAAGAAAATGTCAAAGAGCTGAATTTTGCGCAAAAGGCGACCTCATCCGAAGCGACGGAGAAAACACTTCAGGATTGGTACGTGCGACGCTTTCGGGCGAGGGTGAATTTTGGCCCCAATACAAGCTAAATGGTACCATTTTAAAGGGGTACACGAATAGAGAGACCTGGGGGGTGCACAAATCTTTGAAGGTGGCAAGACAGGTTAACAAAGCAGTTAACAAAGCAATATGGGATCCTGGGCAAAAGTCAGAAAGTTATGCTAAACCTAAATCTTGACCCGCTGCAGTGCGTGTGGTGAAGGTACTCCCACAGTGCTGTTATGGAGGGAGATGCAGGATATTGACCCAGCGACGATGAAGGAACGGCCCATATATGTCCTACTTTATTTTGCAAAATGTAGAGTAACCATTCCCAATCGAGCTGCTGTGTTTAGAAACTAACAGCCTTTACATAACACATCAAGGCCTAGTCTAGTTGTAGCTTTTTAATGAGTAACGCAAATAATTATTTCAGCTTCTTATTCAGTGTCCTGTGCTAATAAGACAGAGCACTGATGATGATCGAGGACATGCTAAACTTAAACTGAACTCAAGCTCCCCCACATCATCCTTCATAGAGCCTGAGCTACAGCTCATTTATCAGTCTGCGTCTTGGGTTGTCTGCTGGCAAAGCTTACTAAAAAGCCACATATTTAAAGGTTGCATGCTGGTCTTTGTTAGCCTAGAAAGGGAATCTCCCTATCACTGCCTTGCTTTTGATAAACGATAACTAAAAATTATTGAAGATAATCACTGACTCTAACGTCCATTTTTGTTTCTGTCTGTTTTTTGGGGAGCTTTATTCTACATTTAAGAACATTTTCAGGAACATGAAAAGACCATTTGGTTCAAGATCTCTGATTGTACTTCAGTCCCACGCTCCTGATCTTTGGGCACCCGGTGTGGAGGGGAACGGGCAGGTCAGAGGGCCTCCTCGTAGGACTGCTCCTGGGCCTGGCCAAGGTGGCAATTAACTGATCCAGGCAGCGGGAGATCGAGGGAATCGTCCAGCCCGACTGCCTGCCTCTCTTTCTACCTCACACTTTCCAACATTATACTCCATCTGCCAAATTTTTGCCCATTCACTTAGCCTGTCTATGCCCTTTTGCAGATTTTTTGTGTCCTCCTCACACATTGCTTTTCCTCCCATCTTTGTATCGTCAGCAAACTTGGCTACATTACACTCGGTCCCTTCTTCCAAGTTGTTAATATAGATTGTAAATAGTTGGGGTCCCAGCACTGATCCCTGTGGCATTCTACTAGTTACTAGTTGCCAACCAGAGAATGAACCATTTATCCCGACTCTCTGTTCTCTGTTAGTTAGCCAATCCTCTATCCATGCTAATATATAACCCCCAACCCCTTGAACTTTTATCTAAGGAGCATCATAAAAGAGGAAAGAGAGGTAGAGAGGTGGAGAGGTTTAGGGAGGGAGTTCCAGAGCTTGGGGCCTAGGCAGCTAATGGCACGGCCACCAATGGTTGAGCGATTATAATCAGGGGATATATATATATGTGATAAGGAGATATTAAGACAGGTAAGGTAGGTTTTAAGGAACATTTTAAAGGAGGAGAGAGAGGTAGAGGGGCGGAGAGGCTGAGGCAGGGAATTCCAGAACTTAACCTCCAGAGCACAGCTTCCCACCCCCTGTTTTGAGCAAGCACCGATTCCAGGTGGGGTATTGAGTTTACATTTCTGCAGTGCCTTTCATGATCTCAGGACGTCCCATCGAAGTACTTCCGAAGTGTAGTCACTGTTGTAATATTGCCAACTGGCGCGCACCCAGGTCATTCAATGGGGGATAAAGAGCTGGGCTCAGCTGCAGTCAAGGCGGGCATTTGTAAAAAGCGCAACACCCAACTTATGCTGGGGCTCGTGGGGAGGGAGAAACATTGGCCTCATTTAGCTGTTCCTTTAACCGATTTAAAATCTGCTTCCATGCCCTTGGCTGAGGACTCATTCTGTTACCCCATTACCCTTTTGGGTGAAATCGTTCTGCTTGCCTTCTGTTCCTGTTGTAAGTCGTTAAGTTTCAACTTGTATCCTGCAGCACTTGAACCTTCACCATCGCAAATAATTGGCTCAGGTCAATTTGGTCAATTTCCTTCTTATCTTGAAAACTTCAAAGTCGTTCTTCCAAAGAAAACAAGCTCAATTTGTTTAAATGTTCCTTGTAACATAACATTTTTAGCTCAGCAGTGAGTTCTGATTTTATCCTTGGGGAATTTCCATCTAGCAGCCATGATCCCTGACGATGTGAAGGATCTCGACCAACCTGTGCCATTTCAAGTGGCAGGATCAGGGAATCGCCCAAGCTGAACACCTGTGTCTCTGGCCTCAGTAATCCTGGGTTAAGGAGGGGAATGTCCGGCTCGTGTTCCTGCTCCTGGTCACTATCGAGTGACCCCGGCTTCTGGCATGTGAATGCATACGAGTATCAGGCAAGGGATGGTATTGGGCTTGGCCGTGATGGCTCCCACAGTTGAGTAGTCAGTCAACACAATGGCGAGATTCAGAATAGCTGTACAGGGAAATCTATTGGTGAGTGGCCAGCGAGTAAAAGAACTTGCATTTATATAGCGCCTTTCACGACCTCAGGACGTCCCAAAGTGCTTTACAGCCAATGAAGTACTTTTGATGTGTAGTCATTGTTGCAATGTAGGAATCATTGTCGGCAACCAATCTGTGTACAGCACGATCTCACAAACAGCAATCAGGTAATGACCAGATAATCTGTTTTAGTGATGTTGATTGAGGGATAAATATTGGCCAGGACACCGGGGATAACTCCCCTGCTCTTCTTCGAAATAGTGCCATGGGATCTTTTACATCCACCTGAGAGAGCAAACAGGGCCCGGTTTAACATCTCATCTGAAACATAAAACCTCCTACAGTGCAGCACTCCCTTAACACTGCACTTAAGCGTCGGCTTATATTATGTGCTCAAGTCCCCTGGAGTGGGACAATGATGAACCCACAACCTTCTGACTCAGAGGCAAGTGTGCTACCACAGAACCGTGGTTGACCCTCTGGAGCTGTACCACAGCATGAGTCAGCATCTTTAGGAGAGAAGGGAAAGAGTTGCAGGGAGAACGGGGAGGGGCGGGGGGGGGGGGGGGGGGGGAGAGGTGCCAGAAAGAATTTGAGGTGAACTTTCCTTCTGAACACAATAACAGTACAACTTCAGCAGGGTGGAAGGTCAGCTTGCCCCAGGCCTCATACCCTGACTCCAACTCTTTTCCTGGGGTCAAGATCACTTGAATCAAGTTGGCAGCTCTTTCGTTTTCAAATCTCTGCCACAGCCCGATAGCAATGCTGGGTGCCAGGAACGCACCGCAGAGCTAGAAATTGCGTAGCGCACTGTTTGGTACGGTAACGTTTGCGGGAGCGCCAAAGTATCGCTGGGCGCTCACCAATTGCAGCGGATACAAACTTCTGGCTTAGCGTTCCGGAGGGAATTGGAGCACTAAATCAAGTGCTACCACTTCCCTTGGAGCGCTAAACGGAGCAAGAGGGGCGGTAGCGGCAGAGCGCTGAGCAATGTCCCGTGCAGCACTGCCGGAATCACAGGCTCCTTCCCTCCCTTAAAGGCGCAGGCCATTGCTGAGGTGATTTGGAGATAAGCCTGGGAATGGTGGGCGCAGGGACCTGTGATCCACGAAGAGCGGCCCCAAGCTCTGTGAGAAAGTGCAGGGCTGCTCAAACGTGCCATGGGAAGCATTCAAAAATCAGTACAGAGGGCTCAGAATACAATTTGCCCTGCCTGGCCACCAATGCCTTGAAGTATCGCTCCTTGAGCGACCGACTGAGCTCACAGCACTTCCTGCAGCTGCCGTTGTCGATGTCTAATGAAGCTGCAGGGGGCGGAAGCGAACTTAGGACCCAGGGCGAGGACGGAGCGCTGCGCACTGCATGAGGTCATGATCTCCGGGGCGCAGGAGATTATCGCACTAGGGTTTACCACCAGCGATAACCTGCGAGGGAAGATCACGGGCATCGGTACTTTCGCCGCGCCTGATCTGAAAGACATTAGCGGCCCATTATTTATCGCCCCCCCGGAGGCGCTAACGGGAGGCGCAAAGGAGGCCAATTTCTCCTCCCCATGGTGCTCCAAAGGCCCAGCGCTGCTAAATGGGTAGGTGTCCTGTGATTTGCATCTGATTATAATATGCCCGCCCACATTCAGGTGGGATGCCCAATGCTGCAAATCATAGAAGTGTTGTCGGGGGGGGTGAGTGGGGGGGGGATTGGGGGAGCTGCTCTCTACACCATTTTCCTCCAGTTTACCTGTGTAAATCTAGAGGAAACACCCCGTTGTCCCTGCTTACACAAGTTCAGTTCTCTGAAACCATTGGGCTCAGTGACTCCTCCAAATTACCACTTATCTTAACCCCAACTATTCCAATGCCTCCCACCTTACAACTTTCATAAACTTGAGCACATCCAAAACTCGGCTGTCTGTGTCCCACATTCTCACCATTCTTTGGGTAAAGAAGTTTCTCCTGAATTCCCCATTGGATTTATTAGTGACTATCTTATATTTATGGCCCCGAGTTCTGGTCTCACCCGCAAGTGGAAACATCTTCTCTATGTCTGCCCTATCAAACCCTTTCATAATATTAAAGGCCTCTATCGTGTCAGCCGTGGCTCAGTGGGTAGCACTCTCGCCTCGGAGTCGGTTCAGGTCCCACTCCAAAGACTTGAGCCCAAAAATCTAGGCTGACACTCCAGTGCAGTGCTGAGGGAGTGTTGCACTGTTGGAGATGCCCTCTTTTGGATGAGATGTAAACCGAGGCCCCGTCTGCCCTCTCAAGTGGACGTAAATGATCCCATGGCACTATTCGAAGAAGATCAGCAGAGTTCACCACAGTGCCTTGGCCAATATTTATCCCTCAACTAACATCACTAAAAAACACTATGATCAGGTCATTATCTGTCATTGTTGACTGTGGGAGTTTGCGATCCACAAACTGGTTGCCCCGTTTCCTACATCACAACAGTGACTGCACTTCAAAAAGTAATTCTTTGGCTTTGAGACATCCGGTGGTCATGAAAGGCGCTATATAAATCCAACTGCCCGAAATTGAAGAACTTACCACCCACTGCCGCCGACATGCCTCTGGTCGAACCACCAGTGCCACTTTCGACGTGGCCTGGAACGGTCAGGACCGCCGGGAAACACCCGCCGACGTCAGCGGACTGCCGAGTCGCACAACTGACCTCCCGCCCGCCGAGCTGCGATATTGATGCGGGTTGGAGTCGGCGGGTCTCGACAGCAGAACGGGGGTGGACCGCTGGCTGGAAGCTGGTCTGTCCCCGACAGTAGCTAAGAAGATATTGAACAAAAGGTTAGTACACTTTTTGTAATTTTTTTCTTTACATGGACTGACCTGGATGGGGTCCCCTGAAGGTCTTCAGATGGTTTTTAACATTTTTTTAAATGTTTTTGCTTTTCAGCTCTTCGACCCTCCGTGGGCCCAACTCCATCCTCGGTGGCAAAAGGCTTGCTTAGAACGGGAAACTAGGCATTCAATGAGGATGTTTGGGGCAATGAAGTCGAATGCAATTCTTTCATTTTAGATTTTTTTCAAAGTACCACCCCACCACCGACCGAAAGTCTCATAATCGGGCTCGAGGGTCGACCGGCAGAATCGCTCCCTCGCCCAGACACAGGGGATCAGCGTCCACTGCACCCCCACTGCCCCCCCCCCCCACTGCTGCCCCCCCTCCCACCCCCCGCCACTGAGCTTCTTCTGCTGTATAGTGTAAGGTTTCTCATCCCTTCAGTTCGGCTTCCACCTCCCCCCAGGCTTCTTTTGAAGCCGATCCCCGAGCCCCTGTGTCCGGGCGAGGGAACGATTCTGCCGGCCGACGCTCCGACCCTTGACCCCAGTTTGGATACGTTCGGTGGTGCCGTGGCACTTTGAAAAAAATCCGAAGTTAAAGAATTGCATTGGACTTCATGTTCTCCTTTTTGAATTTGAAAAAATGATGCATATTCTTTGTCTTCTTGACTCCCTCCAAAACTTTGCATAAAAACAATGGCGTCTTTCTGCACAGATTTTTAAATGTGTGCTTGTTTTCTTAAGTGGTTAGAAGATTTTTTGGGAGTGGTCACATACGCCGTCCTCGGAAAAATGTAAGTTGGCCAAACTTGCTTAAACGTGAAAAACTGGCGCAGACATCAGGTTACACAAAAAATCCTAACCTAAAAAAATTGTAACTAACTGCTGCAGAAACTTTGGGGAAACTTGGATATTTTAATTTACACCAAAAAAAACAACGCGCGCCAAAAAAAGGGTGCAGATAACTGGGGAAAATTGAGCCCAATATATCTAGGCTGACACTCCAGTGCATTGCTGAGGGAGCGCTGCACTGTCGGAGGTGCCGTCTTTCTGATTAGACGTTAAACCGAGGCCCCGTCTGCCCTCTCAGGTGGATGTAAAGGATCGCATGGCACTATTTCAAAGAAGAGCAGGGGAATTATCCCCGGTGTCCTGGGACTAATATTTATCCCTCAATCAACGTAACAGAAACAGATTATCTGGTCATTATCACATTGCTGTTTGTGGGAGCTTGCTGTGCGCAATTTGGCACTCGCGCTTCCCACATTACAACAGTGAGTATACTCCAAATGTACTTGATCGGCTGTAAAGCGCTTTGAGACGTCCGGTGGTCGTGAAAGGGGCTATATAAATGCAAGTATTTCTTTTCTTTCTTTTAAAACTGGCCAAACCCATCTCATACATGGCACCTAACAGCTGGAAGGAAAAAGAGATCTCGGTCTGAGCTGGATTCAAACCCAGGTGTTGGAGATGGAAAGACAATGTGTTGCCCCACAATCTCTTCACACCACTTTATTTGAAACAACTATTGGATTACGAGAAGCGGCGTACACTCATGCTATCTTCTTCTTGCACTTTCCCCTCTTTGTTCCTCTCCGCAAATCATGGGTCTATTAACGCACTGAGAGGCTGGATGGGCAACTTGCTCACAGTCTTAGCCACTCATCATCATAGGCGATCCCTCGAACGAGGATGACTTGCTTCCACAGCAAAAGGACTGAGTTTGCAGTTGTTTCAATGAAGGACCCCATATTCCAGTCCTGAACTCCAGGGGTGGAAGATGCCTGTGCATGGATTTTTTTAACATGTGATGACCTGCTCTGCTGCACAGACCTAGTGCGCACACATATCACAGTGTAGGCTGGCCCGTACTGCCCCTGGGCCCTCGGCTCTTCTGGGCCCCGTACCCTCATTTGCCGCATCTTCTCCCACGATCTCTCGCTGCTAGGCAGTGTCCAACAGGGGTTTGACAGCGCTATCCCTCCAATAGTCTCTCCTCAAGCGGGGAGGTGCTGGGCAGTGCAGCGATGATTTGGGACTGGGTGGAGACGGAGTGGACCTGGATCCCTCCACTCCATACTTGTGCCCATTGATCTGACTAATCGACGTCAATCTCGTATCTTTCACGACAGTGTATACTAGTCACTGATAGTGACCTGTTCTTTTGCCGCGCTGGGAAAATGTAAGTCCTACCACCACCTTCTCAAGACCAACTTGGAATGGGCAATACATGCCCGCCTTGTCAGGCACGCCCATATCTCGGACAGTGATATTTTTAAAAAGGTATCTGCTCCACCAAATTTACTCGTTATTAATTGGGTCTCATTTCCAGAATTATGACACGGATGAAGTTTTAGCTGTGAATCACGAGATAAAACCTAGACAGTGGAACCAAATCTAATAGCTGCACATGTGTAAATATTTCATAGCCAGCACTTAATACAAATTAATAATGCATGTTACTGATGGCATTCTTTGCAAACTGTTTATTTTTCTGTGCAGAAATATTACTAATTACTAAGGTGGTGTAACTGGAGTTTGATTAAATACAAGTTAATTAATCGTTGGGTTTACTGATTCAAAGGTCAAATGTGGGTGAAGTGTGCAATTCAAATGTTAATTGAAAATTCTGTGGAATCTCTCCAACTCATTAAATCTCCTGAGGCAGGTCAATAATCAAACTTGCCTGAAAACAAATTCCCTCCTGAACCGCGAAGCCTAATGATTGTGTGCAGACTGGAAAGCAGTGTCAGTTTGGAGCTAAAAGTTGGGGGAGTTCCCGCTTGTGAGTGGGCCATATAATCCTCCAGCTTTCTCCCCTGCTGGGGCCGGAGCTGGATTTGGAATTCATGGGGCTCTGGGCAGCAAGAACATTCGGGGCCCCTCCGTGCTCCCCGCACAATCTCACCCCCATCCATTAAAACCCAAACGTGCAGTCAAATGTCTGAAGAAATAGGCTCGTAGAGTTTTTACACACTGCATTAAATAATAAATCAAAGCATATCACAGTGTCCAGTCCCCACCCCTTACAGAGGCCATGTTGGGGAGCACATCCTTCGGTCACTATAAGCTTTGGATGGTAAAACTATCATAGGTTGTCGGAATAATAGAAAGACTTGCATTTATATAGCGCCTTTCATGACCTCAGGACGTCCCAAAGTGCTTGACAGGATAGATGCAGGGAGGATGTTTCCTCTGGCTGGGGAGTCTAGAACCAGGGGTCACAGTCTCAGAATAAGGACTCGGCCATTTAGGACTGGGATGAGGAAAGATTTCTTCACTCAGAGGGTAGTGAATCTTTGGGATTCTCTACCCCAGAGGGCTGTGGAGGCTCAGTTGTTGAGTATATTCAAGACAGAGATCGATAGATTTTTGAAAATTAAGGGAATCAAGGGATATGGGGACAGTGGAGGCAAGTGGGGTTGAGGTAGGAGATCAACCCATGATCTCATTGAATGGTGGAGCAGGCTCGAGGGTCCGAATGACTTTCTCCTGCTCCTATTTCTTATGTTCTTATGTTCTTATGAAATACTTTTGGAGTGTAGTCACTGTAGTAATGTAGGAAATGCGGCAGCCAATTTGCACACAAGCAAGCTCCCAGAAACTGCAATGTGCTAATGACCAGATAATATGTCGATCGAGAGATAAATATTGGGCAGGACGCCGGGGATAACTCCGCTGCTCTTCTTCAAAATAGTGATAGGGATCTTTTACGTCCAGCTATGAGGGCAGACAGGGCCTTGGTTTAACATCATTTCCGAAAGATGAAAGATAAAGAAGTAAGTATTATCCACAGGCCTCCTTCAGAGGATTCATAAGAACATAAGAACAAGGAGCAGGAGTAGGCCATACAGCCCCTTGAGCCTGCTCCACCATTCAATAAGATCATGGCTGATCTGCTCACTTCCCTGCCCACTCCCCATAATCCCTTATTCCCTTATAGGGGAAGTGGTCCACGTTGTCCAGGGCCGCGCCGTGGATCTTGATGTTTGGGGGGCAGTGCTGTGCAGTGAGGACAGGCTGGTGGAGGACCTTTGTCTTACTAAGGTTTAGCGTAAGGCCCATGCTTTCATATGCCTCGGTAAATACGTTGACTATGTCCTGGAGTTCAGCCTCTGTGTGTGCTCAGACGCAGGCGTCATCTGCATATTGTAACTCGACGACAGAGGTTGGAGTGGTCTTGGACCTGGCCTGGAGACGGCGAAGATTGAACAGCTTCCCACTGGTTCTGTAATTTAGCTACACTCCAGCGGGGAGCTTATCAACTGTGAGGTGGAGCATTGCAGCGAGGAAGATTGAGAAGAGGGTTGGGGCAATGACGCAGCCCTGCTTGACCTCGGTCCGGACATGAATTGGGTCTGTGATGGATCCGTTGGTCAGGATCACGGCTTGCATGTCGTCGTGGAGCAGGCGGAGTATGGTGACGTACTTTTGGGGACATCCGAAACGGAGGAGGACGCTCCATAGACTCTCGCGGTTGATAGTGTCGAAGGCCTTTGTAAGGTCGAAGAAGGCCATGTATAAGGGCTGGCGCTGTTTCCTGCAATTTTCCTGCAGCTGTCGCGCTGCAAAGATCATGTCCGTTGCGCCCCGGAGGAGACAAAATCCGCACTGCAACTCCAGGAGAAGCTCCTCGGCCACAGGGAGAAGATGATTGAGGAGGTCGCTAGCGATGACTTTCCCAATGGTTGATAGCAGCATTGATGATGAGATCCAACACCGCCTCCAGTGCGCCAGTGCAGCCTTCGGCCGCCTGAAGAAAAGAGTGATTGAAGATCAGTCCCTCAAAACTGTCACCAAGCTCATGGTCTACAAGGCCATAGTAATACCCATCCTCCTGTATGGCTCAGAGACGTGGACCGTGTACAGTAGACACATTAAGTCGCTGGAGAAATATCACCAGCGATGTCTCCGCAAGATCCTGCAAATCCCCTGGGAGGACAGACACACCGACGTTAGCGTCCTCGCCCAGGCCAATATCCCCAGCATTGAAGCACTGACCACACTTGATCAGCTCCGCTGGGCAGGCCACATAGTCCGAATGCCAGACAGGAGACTCCCAAAGTAAGCGCTCTACTTGGTACTCGTCCACGGCAAATGAGCCAAAGGAGGGCAGAGGAAACTTTACAAGGACACCATCAAAGCCTCCCTGATAAAGTGCGACATCCCCACTGACACCTGGGAGTCCTTGTCCATAGACCGCCCTAAGTGGAGGAAGTCCATTCGGGAGGGTGCTGAGTTCCTCGAGTATCGTCGTCGAGAGCATGCAGAAATCAAGCGCAGGCAGCGGAAAGAGCGTGTGGCAAACCAGGCTCCCTGTCCACACTTTCCCTCAACGACTATCTGTCCGACCTGTGACAGAGACTGTGGTTCTCGTATTGGACTGTACAGCCACCTAAGAATTCATGCTAATAGTGGAAGCAAGTCTTCCTCGATTCCGAGGGACTGCCTATGATGATGACTCCCTTATCGTTTAAGAAACTGTCTATCCCTGTCTTAAATTTATTCACTGTTCCAGCTTCCACAGCTCTCCGAGGCAGCAAATTCCACAGATTTACAACCCTCTGAGAGAAGAAATTCCTCCTCATCTTAGTTTTAAATGGGCAGCCCCTTATTCTAAGATCATGCCCTCTAGTTCTAGTCTTCCCCACCAGTGGAAACATCCTCTATGCGTCCACCTTGTCAAGCCCCCTCACAACCTTATACATTGTGATAAGATTACCTCTCATTCTTCTGAATTTCAATGACTAGAGACCCAACCTACTCAACCTTTCTTCATAAGTCAACTGCCTCATCTCCGGAATCAACCTAGTGAACCTTCCCTGAACTGCCTCCACAGCAAGTATATCCTTTCGTAAATATGGAAACCAAAATTGCACGCAGTATTCCAGGTGTGGCCTCACCAATATCCTGTATAACTGTAGCAAGACTTCCCTGCTTTTATACTCCATCCCCTTTGCAATAAAGGCCAAGATTCCATTGGCCTTCCTGATCACTTGTTGTACCTGCATACTATCCTTTTGTGTTTCATGCACAAGTGCCCCCAGGTCCCGCTGTACTGCAGCACTTTGCAATCTTTCTCACTTTAAATAATAACTTGCTCTTTGATCTTTTCTGCTAAAGTGCTTGACTTCACACATTCCAACAATATACTCCATCTGCCAAATTCTTGCCCACTCACTTAGCCTGTCCATGTCCTCCTGCAGCCTCTTTATGTCCTCCTCACACATTGCCCTTCCTCTCGTCTTTGTATCGTCAGAAAACGTGGCTACGTTACACTCAGTCCCCTCCTCCAAGTCGTTAATATAGATTGTAAATAGTTGGGGTCCCAACACTGATCCCTGGGGCACCCCACTAGTTACTGATTGCCAACTAGAGAATGAACCATTTATCCCGACTCTCTGTTTTCTGTTAGTTAGCCAATCCTCTATCCATGCGAATATATTACCCCCAATCCCGTGAACCTTTATCTTGTGCAGTAACCTTTTGTGTGGCACCTTATCAAATGCCTTCTGGAAGTCCAAATGTACCACATCCACTGGTTCCCCTTTATCCACCCTGTTTGGAGTGTAAACTTTTGGTTGGGTTTTGCACATGGAACGGGGGTGGGGGCGGGGGTGGGGGGATTTGTACACCTGTGGCAAAACTATAAAGCTGGGGTTTCCAGTTGTACCTTCGTTCATTCATAGGCGGTCCCTCGTATCGAGGATGACCCGCTTCCACGCCAAAAAAGGATAAGTTCACAGGTGTTTCAATGAAGGACCTAATATTCCAGGTCCCAAGCTGCATCCTGAAGGGTGGAAGATGCCTATGCGTGGATTTTTTTAACGTGCACACCAACCACCACATGGGCTTGACAGAGCTAGGTCTTGGTCCAATGGCAAGGATTACCCAGGACGACTGCAGACCAGTTCTGTTGCATGGACCTAGTGCGCACACATATCGCAGTGTGGGCTGGCCCGCGCTGCCCCTGGGCCCTCGCCTCTTCTGGCCCCAAACTCGCGACACTCTTGCGCCCCGACCTCGCCGCTCCTGCTGTACCTGCCCACGCTCCAATCACCGACCTGGACCTTGATGACGTCCAATCCAGTCACCCTCTTCGCTGCCGTGGCCATCCTGCACCAGCTCGCGCTGTACCTTGCAGTGGTATTCTCCACGCTGCTCCAGAGCTGCCACGCTGCTCCAGGCCACCGCTCACCGCTCCTTTTGTGGCCCCGACTTGCCGCTGATGGTCTCTCGCAGGTCGGGGCCACCTGTACCTATTAACTATCTCGCACACTATTCCACGAAAGCAGCCCTGGGCCTCAGTGCTTCGATTAGCCACATCCCTGATACTGACCGAGGATTCTTGAATAACATCTGTGCATCAATGACATTTTAGAGAATGCAAAAGGCCTACTTTTCAATGATATGAGGAGAAACAGGAAGTTTGTTACCACATCAGTACATATAGAGGATTGAACTGTTAATACGATATAGGTGTTGCTATGGTAATTGACACCTATGTAATTGACGCCTATGGTCAGCACCATTTGCCTGCTATAAGCGGCTGCCTGTGATAAAGGAAACTGCTTAATTTTGTCACACACACAAAAAATTTAATAACAGCTGACTGCAAATTCTGTACAAAGGCTCTATTATCTCGCTGCAATTATCGACTATCGACATGTAATTATAATAAGGATACAAAGCGCCAGACATTACCATCTTCTTTTGCCTTGCACCGTTGTCATTTTTGTCAGTGCCAGCCGTGGCTCAGTGCGTAGCACGTGAGGCAGAAGATTGTGGGTTCAAGTCCCATTCCAGGGGCGTTAGCACAAATAAATCTAAGCTGACACTCCAGTGCAGTGCTGAGGGATTGCTGCACTGTCAGAGATGCCGTCTTTTGGATGAGATGTTAAACTGAGGCCCTGTCTGCTCTCTCAAATGGATATAAAAGATCCCATAGCACTATTTTGAAGAAGAGCAGGGGAGTTATCCCCGGTGCCCTGTCAATATTTATCCCTCAATCAACATAACAAAAACAGATTATCTGGTCATTATCACATTGCTGTTTGTGGGAGCTTGCTCTGCGCAAATTGGCTGCCGTGTTTCCCACATTATAACTGTGGCGACGCTCCAAAAGTACTTCATTGGCTATAAAGCGCTTTGAGACATCTGGTGGTCATGAAAGGCGCGATACAAATTCAAGTCTTTCTTTCATTCTTAATTTCTTCTGCCTTCCACCCTTTCACTGACCTTTTTTGTTCTTTCTTCCCCTCTCCCCTGTCCCTGCCCTGACACTTACTTAAAACCTGTTGCATTTCTAACTTTTTCCAGTTCTGCCGAAAGGTCATCGACCTGAAATGTTAACTCTGTTTCTCTCTCCACAGATGCTGCCTGACCTGCTGAGTGTTTCCGGCATTTTCTGTTCTTATTTCAGAATTCCAGCTTCCGCAGGATTTTGCTTTTGTATCAGTGAATATTTCAATTGCAGCATTTTCTCAGTAACAACGTTTCAAGATACATCTGCTGCATGCCCCATCTCCTTCAAATAATTGAGTTTGTTTGATATCAAATACTGATTTCAACTCCTGAACATTTCTAGCAGGAAGGAAGGGCAGGAAAAAATATGGAGCGTTCATTCAGGGATAGACGAGAATCCACTGGGAGACAGAAAACCCTAGGAATATGTAAAATTATCATCATTGTCATGTATTTAACTGACATTGAACCCATGTATAAACTGACCTACATTGTACACTGTGAGAACATTGACCACTAGGTTGTGAACTTGTGGGAGACACTCCTAACCTGGTCTTTCAGGTATAAAAGGGGAAGCTCCACCCACCTTCATCACTTCAGTGCTGGAATAAAAGTTACTGGTCACAGAGTGACCTTCTGTCAAGCATGGGCCTCGTGTGCATTTGTACTGTATAGTAAGGACGTATCAATCATCATCATCATGGACAGTCTCTCGGAATCGAGGAAGACTTGCTTCCACTCTTAAAATGGGTCCTTAGGTGGCTGAACAGTATGCAAGATATATATATACACTAAAATCACTGCCACTGCAGCTTTAAATAACGTCATTTGGACCTACATAAAAACAAGGTCGAGCCCATTGCTGACCCTCGGTCTGTTACAGTCCTGCCGGCCCTGTCCCTGGAGTTGACTCTCATTGGGTGGGAAAAGTTTGGGGGCAGAAGCCGTCGCTTCTGGTGTGGGAGTTTCCGAAGACCAGGGGGGCTCTGCCAGCAGGTGAAGGACATTCACAGCCCTGCACAAACTCCATGCCCTCCTTCCCCATTGGTCTCCCGGGTTTGCTCGCGGCACCGGCCAGAGAGATTAATCTTTCATTTCTGCAGACTCCAGGGCAATCCGGGAGGGTTGGCGGCTCCAATGGTGGTGAGTTTTACCAGAGGCACCATATTTCTTTGGGACCCCTGGGCACGGGCCCTGAGCGGATCAGTCTCTCCAAAGGTGGTTTCTAAAATTCGTTCCTGGAATGTGGGCCTTGCTGGCAATGCTCGCATTTATTGCCCTCGAGAAGGAGGTGGTGAGCCGCCTTCTTGAACCGCTGCAGTCCGTGTGCTGAAGGTACTCCCACAGTGCTGTTGGGGAGGGAGTTCCAGGATCTTGAACCAGCGATGATGAAGGAACAGCGATATAGTTCCAAGTCGGGATGGTGTGTGACTTGGAGGGGAACTTGGAGGTGGTGGTGTTCCAATCCTCCAGCACTGCAACCACTCCAATGGCCACTTCCCTCCCTAACTTCACTCCTGGCTCCCACTGTTGATTTTGACCAGACACAGCCCAGGGAAAGGAGATTTTGAATCAACGGTGGGAAGGGGGTTGGAGTATGAACGATAACCACTGGGATTCTCGACCCAATTCCATGCGGGAAGTTGGCTGAAAATGACAGAAAAACGTTGGCAGTGAGGCCTAATGCTGCACCAGCCCAGCCCAGCATTGCACCATTTGCTTCATTTGTTCTTGGGCTGTGGGCCACGCTGACATGTTTATTGACCGTGCCTAGTTGAGAAGATGGTGATGGCCCTTCTCCTTCATCTACTGCAGTACTTGTGCTGATGCTCAGGAAGCTAGCCTAGTGATGTTAGTAGAATAATGATGTTGTGATATCTGCTTTACGACATCACTAACACACACATTACACAGAATGGCTCTCACTGGTAACTCATGACCTTTTTATTATAATAAAGTTGCATTACCTCAGTAGTCCACCAGGGGAACTCTTTATTACAGAGGGAGGGAGCTCCAGGATTTTGAACCAGCGCCAATGAAGGAGTCATTACAGAATGTCTATATTACAAATATATGTTCAAATCAGGATGTGTGTGACTTGGACAGGCGCTAGGAGATTACGGTGTTTCCACAACATTGATGCTCTTGTCCCTCTCAGTGGTAAGTAGTAGAGGTTACAATGCAGGGAGTGCTGTCAGAGTACCCTTGGTGAGTTGCTGAACTGCGTCCTGTAGATCATTTCCTACCTTAACTCATGCTTTCTCAGGCCTTCAGAACTCTGGAACATCCCTTGGTCTTCCTTTTCTCTCAAAACCTTTCAGCCTCTAACATCCATGCTTTGTGTCCCATATTTGCATATTGCATCATGGTACAGTGCTGAGGGAACGCTGCACTGTCCGAGGTGCTGGCTTTCAGATGACACGTTAAACCGAGGCCCCATCTGCTTTCTCAGGTGGATGTAAATGACCATGGCACTATTTTGAAGAAGAGCAGGGGAGTTCTCCTTGGTGTCCTGGTCAATATTTATCCCTCAACCAACATCACTAAAACATTATCTGATCATTATCACCTTGCTGTTTGTGGGAGTTTGCTGTGTGCAAATTGGCTGCCGTGTTTCCCATATCACAACAGTACCTACAATTCAAAAATACTTAATTGGCTGTAATGGAGACATTTTAAGGTCGTGAAAGGCGCTATAAAAATGCAAGTCTTTCTTTTTCCTAATCATTACTTATTAATTTACTTTGTCTTCTTTGCTCCCTTCAAACCTTGGTGGTTCCTGCACCCTGAGCCTTCAGCCAGGCTCCTCAGCAAGAAGTAAAATCCCATTCTTACTTTGAGCGGTGCCTTGATGACTCCAGAATAACTAAAAACACAGAAGAACAATTTTGCCCACCTTGCAAAAACATTCTCATGTCTCATATGTTTCAAATGTTTGACTTGGTTGGAGTATCACACCATCGTTGCACATTAATTGCTCGTTTTGCATTCAAAACTCACATTTTTACCGTGCTACTCACACCTCATTAGAATGGGTTCATTTCCCGAATTAGCCCACTCTGACAAGCCTGCTTCATCGGCCATTATGGTAATTTTTGTATCACTGCCGATGTTCTACAAGCCACTATGTGAACTTCCTAATGTGTCCACAAAATATCTGTCTGGTAATTTTAATGCTCAAGCAGTTAATGTTGGATAACAGAACACTTTGAGGTTTCAGGCACCTGGCGTAAGTGTGACAAAGTTTGAACGTTTTATTTTCCACAAAGACCGGCTTATGGCCAAAAGATTGAACTGTTTCATTTCCATTTGTTTAATTAGCAATGTTGCTTCTTTGATTGAAAAGAAGTGGATTGTCCTACTGTGATGACTTGATACACATGTAAAAAGTGTGTGGGTCTCCCTGGATATTTGTGGCATTATTTTAATGAGATTTTTAATTACCTATGAAGTGTTTTGTCAGGTTTGCCTGGGATTCTCTATCAAGAGATTAACAGAAATGTTCGTATTAACACCTAACATCAGAGAGTTTGAAGTGGTACAGGAAAGCCGAAAAGCAATAAAAGAAACTATTTGTCGTGCTGTAACAGGGAATTTGATTTCAAGAATACAAATCAGAAGTCAGTCTTACAAAGGTCTTACACATTACAATCTTTTCATGTATATATGGTAACATATAAGGGTCTATTTTACTACAGGTTGAGCGTCCGAAATCCAGAGTTCTGAAATTCGGAATGTTCCGGAATCCGGACACTGGGCCGATCCGTGGCGGGGTCGTCCAGAAATCGGAAAATGTTTCGAAACCTGGACTCCCCCGCCTCGGCCCCGTCTGCCTCGACCATCCAACCTCCCCCAACCTCCGGCTCCGCCCAGACCCTGGCCCAACTACTCCCACTGCTTACCTTGGCTGCCCAATTCCCCCCTCTCCACCCCGAACCCCACTCCCCTACCCGACCACCCCTCCCCTCCCCTAACCAAAACCCCTCCCATCCGCTCCCCTCCCCTACCCGACCCCCCCGACGCCCCACTCCCCTCCCCCCTCCCCTACCCGATCCTCCCCTCCCCTATCCGACCCCCCTCCCCTACCCAATTCCCCCCTCCCCTCCCTGAACCTCCCCCTGACGTCCCCTCCCTTACCCCCCTGAAACCCCTCCACTCCCCTCCCCGCTCCCCACTCCCCACCCCGCTCCCCCCTCCCCTCCCCCACCCGATCGCCCCCTCCCCTCCCCACCCCTCCCCTTCCCCCCTCCCCTACCCAATCCTCCCTCCCCTATCTGACCTCCAATCCCCTATCCGATCCCCTCTCCCCTCCCCCCCCACCCGACTCCCCCTCCCTTACTCAATCCCCACCCCACCCTCGCCTACCTGACCCCTCTTCCCCTACCCAATCTCCCCTCCCCTCTGACCCCCCCTCTCCTCCCCTATCCGACCACCCTTCCTCTCCCCGACCCGACCCCCACTCCCCTACCCTACCTTCCTCTCCCATACGCCACCTAATCCCCCCTCCCCTCTCCTACCTGATGCCGCCTCCCCTCCCCTACCCAATCCCTCTCCCCCACCTAATTGAACTCCCCTCCCCTACCCGACCCCCTTTCCCCTCCCCTACCAGACCCCCTCCGCTCCCCTTCCCGATCCCCCCTTCAACCCCTACCCGATCCCCCCTCTCTCCCCTACCTGATCCCCCCTCCCTCCCCTACCCGATCCCCCCTCCCTCCCCTACCCGCTCCCCCCTCCCTTCCCTACTCGACCCTCCCCTCCCCTACCCGATCTCCCCTCCCCTACCTGACCCGGCCTAGACAAAGACGTTCCGAAATCCGGAAATACCCAGAATCCGGAATGGCCTCGGTCCCGGGGTTTCCAGTTTTCGGATGCTACACCAGTATTTGTTTGCACATATCATAAGGTTTAGATTAGCTATGGAAAAGGGCAGGGAGAAGTCTAGAGTAAAAATGTTTAACTGGGGGAAGGGCAATTTCAGTGGGATGAGAATGGATCTGGCCTGACTAAACTGGAATCAAAGATTGTCAGGCAAAACTGCAATGGAACAATGCGCTGCCTTTAAAGGGGAAATAGTTCGGGTACGGTCGAGGTACATTCTCACTCGGGGGAAAAGTAGGGCAACTAAAGTCAGAGCTCCCTGGATGATGAAACAGATGGAGAATATGATGAAGCAAAAAAAGAGTGCGTATGACAGATGTCAGGTTGCAAATACACCTGAGAATCAGGCTATGTATAGAAAGGTCAGAGGGGAAGTGAAAAAGAAAATACGAGGGGCAAAAAGAGAGTATAAGAATAGAATGGCAGCTAACATAAAAAGTAATCCAAAAACATAGAAACAGAGAAAATAGGTGCAGGAATAGGCCATTCGGCCCTTCGAGCCTGCACCACCATTCAATAAGATCATAGCTGATCATTCACCTCAGTACCCCTTTCCTGCTTTCTCTCCATACCCCTTGATCCCTTTAGCCGTAAGGGCCATATCTAACTCCCTCTTGAATATATCCAATGAATTGGCATCAACACCTCTCTGTGGCAGGGAATTCCACAGGTTAACAACTCTCTGAGTGAAGAAGTTTCTCCTCATCTCGGTCCTAAATGGCTTACCCCTTATACTTAGACTGTGTCCCCTGGTTTTGGACTTCCCTAACATCTGGAACATTCTTCCTGCATCTAACTTGTCCAATCCCGTCAGAATTTTATATGTTTCTATGAGATCCCCTCTCATCCTTCTAAACTCCAGTGAATAAAGGCCTAGTCGATCCAGTCTCTCCTCATATGTCAGTTCAGCCATCCTGGGAATCAGTCTGGTGAACCTTCGCTGCACTCCCTCAATAGCAAGAACGTCTTTCCTCAGATTAGAAGACAAAAACTAACACAATATTCCAGGTGAGGCTTCACCAAGGCCCTGTACAACTGCACTATGACCTCCCTGCTCCTATTCGCAAAACCCCTAGCTATGAAGACGAACATACCATTTGTCTTCTTCACCACCTGCTGTATCTGCATGCCAACTTTCAATGACTGATGTATCATGACACCCAGGTCTCATTGCACCTCCACTTTTCCTAATCTGCCGCCATTCAGATAATATTCAGCCTTCGTGTTTTTGCCCCCAAAGTGGCTAATCTCACATTTATCCACATTATACTGCATCTGTCATGCGTTTGCCCACTCATCTAACCTGTCCAAGTCATCCTTCAGCCTCTTGGTGTCCTCCTCACAGCTCACACCGCCACCCAGCTTAGTGTCGGCTGCAAACTTGGAGATATTACACTCGATTTCTTCATGTAAATCATTAATGTATATTGTAAAGAGCTGGGGTCCCAGCACTGAGCCCTGCGGCACCCCACTAGTCACTGCCTGCCATTCTGAAAAGGACCCATTTATCCCGACTCTCTGCTTCCTGTCTACCAACCAGTTCTCTATTCACATCAGTACATTATCCCCAATACCATGTGCTTTAATCTCTTGTGTGGGACCTTGTCAAAAGCCTTTTGAAAGTCCAAATATACCACATCCACTGGTTCTCCCTTGCCCACTCTACTAGTTACATTCTCAAAAAATTCCAGAAGATTTGTCAAGCATGATTTCCCTTTCATAAATCCATGCTGACGTGGACTGATCCTGTCACTGCTTTCCAAATGCACTGTTATTTCATCTTTAATAATTGATTCCAACATTTTCCCCACTACTGATGTCAAGCTAACCGGTCTATAATTACCCGTTTTCTCTCTCCCTCCTTTTTTAAAAAGTGGTGTTCCAATAGCTACCCTCCAGTCCATAGGAACTGATCCAGAGTTGATGGACTGTTGGAAAATGATCACCAATGCATCCACTGTTTCTAGGGCCACTTCCTTAAGTACTCTGGGATGCAGACTATCAGGCCCTGGGGATTTATCGACCTTCAATCCCATCAATTTCTCTAACACAATTTCCCGCCTAATAAGGATATCCTTCAGTTCCTCCTTCTCACTAGACCCTCGGTCCCCTAGTACTTCCGGAAGGTTATTTGTGTCTTCTTTCATGAAGACAGAACCAAAGTAGTTATTCAACTGGTCTGCCATTTCTTTGTTCCCCATTATAAATTCACCTGAATCTGACTGCAAGGGACCTACATTTGTCTTCACTAATCTTTTTCTCTTCACATATCTATAAAAACTTTTGCAGTCAGTTTTTATGTTCCCAGCAAGCTTCCTCTCATACTCTATTTTCCCCCTCCTAATTTAACCCTTTGTCCTCCTCTGCTGAATTCTAAATTTCTCCCAGTCCTCAGGTTTACTGCTTTTTCTGGCCAATTTATATGCCTCTTCCTTGGATTTAACACTATCCCTAATTTCCTTTGTTAGCCACGGTTGGGCCACCTTCCTCATTTTATTTTTACTCTAGACAGGGATGTACAATTGTTGAAGTTCATCCATGTGATCTTTAAATGTTTGCCATTGCCTATCCATCATCAACCCTTTAAGTAATATTTGCCAGTCTATTCTAGCCAATTCGCGCCTCGTGCCGTTGAAGTTAGCTTTCCTTAAGTTTAGGACCCTAGACTCTGAATTAACTGTGTCACTCTCCATCTTAATAAGGAATATTAACCATATTATGGTCACTCTTCCCCAAGGGGCCTCACACAACAAGATTGCTAATTTGTCCTTTCTCATTGCACATCACCCAGTCTAGGATGGCCAGCCCTCTAGTTGGTTCCTTGGCATATTGGTCCACAAAACCATCCCTAATACACCCCAGGAAATCCTTCTCTACCGTATTGCTACCAGTTTGGTTAGCCCAATCTATAAGTAGATAGATGTAAAAGTCTTCTATTGGCATATAAATAGTAAACGGCTAGTAAGAGGAGAGGTGAGGCCGATTAGGGTGCAAAAAGGAGACCTACGCATGGAGGCAGAGGGTACGGCTGAGGTACTAAATGAGTACTTTGCATCTGTCTTCACCAAGGAAGAGGATGCTGCCATAGACATAGTGAAGGAGGAGGTAGTGGAGACACTTGATAAGATAAAAATTGTGAAAGAAGAGGTATTAGAAAGGCTGGCTGTGCTTAAAGTAGATAAATCACCAGGAGTGGATGGGATGCATCCTAGGATGCTGAAGGAATTGAGGGCGGAAATTGAGGGGCTGCTGGCCATCATATTCCAATCCTCCATTGATACGGGGGTGGTGCCAGAAGAGCGGAAATATAAACAAAATAGTATAACAGAGAGACCTAGGGCTGTGTGTGCATAAATCATTGAAGGTGGCAGGACAGGAGAAAGCAGTTGAAAAGGCTTATGGGATCCCGGGCTTCATAAATAGAGGCTGATGGCTAGAAATTCGTTTTACAACGAAAACGGTATTTTTTTGCCAAAATTACGGTTTTCGTTTTGCTATCGCTATCAGGCCGAATATTCAACTTTAATTTGCGCAGCAGTAAAAATTTGCGTTGCACGAGGATTTGCAGTGCAAACTGTGATCCTCGCCAACTTTAGTCCAAGGCTGATGCTGCTGCGAGAGGCGCCTTGGGAGGGTGGAGAAAAATCAACAAGTAAATTGGAAAAAAAAAGATTCACAAAACATTTACAAGACACATATCTATCGAATCGCTGAAAAAGAATTTAAAAATAAAAACTTTAACTTACTTTTTTGCAGGTCTTCATACTTACCATTGGTGAGTAGTTTTTCTTTTTCTTCTTATATTAGTCAGTAACTTTTAACATTGTTGTTGCCAATTTAAGTGTATCTAAGGGTTAAGTCATGGCAAGAGAGCTCGGTCGGGTGTTATGCTCCTCCTGTACCATGTGGGAACTCAGGGACGCTTCCGGTGTCACTGACGACTACGTGTGCGGGAAGTGTATCCACCTCAAGCTCCTGACGGTCCGCGTTACGGAATTGGAGCTGAGGGTGGATTCACTCTGGAGCATCCACGATGCTGAGAATGACGTGAGTATCACGTGTAGTGAGTTGGTCTTACCGCAGGTGAAGGGTCCACAGCCAGATAGGGAATGGAAGACCAGCAGGAAGAGCAGTGCAAGGAAGGTAGTGCAGGGGTCCCCTGTGGTCATCCCCCTGCAAAACAGATACACCGTTTTGAGTACTGTTGAGGGGAATGACTCATCAGGGGAGGGCAGCAGCAGCCAAGTTCATGGCACCGTGGCTGGCTCTGCTGCACAGGAGGGCAAGAAAAAGAGTGGGAGAGCGATAGTGATAGGGGATTCAATGGTGAGGGGAATAGATAGGCGTTTCTGCGGTCGCGACCAAGACTCCAGGATGGTATGTTGCCTCCCTGGTGCAAGGGTCAAGGATGTCTCGGAGCGGGTGCAGGACATTCTGAAATGGGAGGGAGAACAGCCAGTTGTTGTGGTGCACATTGGTACCAACGACATAGGTAAAAAAAGGGATGAGGTCCTACGAAACAAATTTAAGGAGCTAGGAGCTAAATTAAAAAGTAGGACCTCAAAAGTAGTAATCTCGGGATTGCTACCAGTGCCACGTGATAGTCAGAGTAGGAATCGCAGGATAGCGCAGATGAATACGTGGCTTGAGCAGTGGTGCAGCAGGGAGGGATTCAAATTCCTGGGGCATTGGGACCAGTTCTGGGGGAGGTGGGACCAGTACAAACCGGACGGTCTGCACTTGGGCAGGACTGGAACCAATGTCCTAGGGGGAGTGTTTGCTAGTGCTGTTGGGGAGGATTTAAACTAATATGGCAGGGGGATGGGAACCAATGCAGGGAGACAGAGGGAAACAAAAAGGAGGCAAAAGCAAAAGACAGAAAGGAGATGAGGAAAAGTGGAGGGCAGAGAAACCCAAGGCAAAGAACAAAAAGGGCCACTGTACAGCAAAATTCGAAAAGGACAAAGGGTGTTAAAAAAACAAGCCTGAAGGCTTTGTGTCTTAATGCAAGGAGTATCCGCAATAAGGTGGATGAATTAATTGTGCAAATAGATGTTAACAAATATGATATGATTGGGATTACGGAGACGTGGCTCCAGGATGATCAGGGCTGGGAACTCAACATTCAGGAGTATTCAACATTCAGGAAGGATAGAATAAAAGGAAAAGGAGGTGGGGTAGCATTGCTGGTTAAAGAGGAGATTAATGCAATAGTTAGGAAAGACATTAGCTTGGATGATGTGGAATCTATATGGGTAGAGCTGCAGAACACCAAAGGGCAAAAAACGTTAGTAGGAGTTGTGTACAGACCTCCAAACAGTAATAGGGATGTTGGGGAGGGCATCAAACAGGAAATTAGGGGTGCATGCAATAAAGGTGTAGCAGTTATAATGGGTGACTTTAATATGCACATAGATTGGGCTAGCCAAACTGGAAGCAATACGGTGGAGGAGGATTTCCTGGAGTGCATAAGGGATGGTTTTCTAGACCAATATGTTGAGGAACCAACTAGCGGGGAGGCCATCTTAGACTGGGTGTTGTGTAATGAGAGAGGATTAATTAGCAATCTCATTGTGCGAGGCCCCTTGGGGAAGAGTGACCATAATATGGTGGAATTCTGCATTAGGATGGAGAATGAAACAGTAAATTCAGAGACCATGGTCCAGAACTTAAAGAAGGGTAACTTTGAAGGTATGAGGCGTGAATTGGCTAGGATAGATTGGCGAATGATACTTAGGGGGTTGACTGTGGATGGGCAATGGCAGACATTTAGAGACCGCATGGATGAATTACAACAATTGTACATTCCTGTCTGGCGTAAAAATAAAAAATGGAAGGTGGCTCAACCGTGGCTATCTAGGGAAATCAGGGATAGTATTAAAGCCAAGGAAGTGGCATACAAATTGGCCAGAAATAGCAGCGAACCTGGGGACTGGGAGAAATTTAGAACTCAGCAGAGGAGGACAAAGGGTTTGATTAGGGCAGGGAAAATAGAGTACGAGAAGAAGCTTGCAGGGAACATTAAGGCGGATTGCAAAAGTTTCTATAGGTATGTAAAGAGAAAAAGGTTAGTAAAGACAAACGTAGGTCCCCTGCAGTCAGAATCAGGGGAAGTCATAACGGGGAACAAAGAAATGGCAGACCAATTGAACAAGTACTTTGGTTCGGTATTCACTAAGGAGGATACAAACAACCTTCCGGATATAAAAGGGGTCAGAGGGTCTAGTAAGGAGGGGGAACTGAGGGAAATCTTTATTAGTCGGGAAATTGTGTTGGGGAAATTGATGGGATTGAAGGCCGATAAATCCCCAGGGCCTGATGGACTGCATCCCAGAGTACTTAAGGAGGTGGCCTTGGAAATGGCGGATGCATTGACAGTCATTTTCCAACATTCCATTGACTCTGGATCAGTTCCTATCGAGTGGAGGGTAGCCAATGTAACCCCACTTTTTAAAAAAGGAGGGAGAGAGAAAACAGGGAATTATAGACCGGTCAGCCTGACCTCAGTAGTGGGTAAAATGATGGAATCAATTATTAAGGATGTCATAGCAGTGCATCTGGAAAATGGTGACATGATAGGTCCAAGTCAGCATGGATTTGTGAAAGGGAAATCATGCTTGATAAATCTTCTGGAATTTTTTGAGGATGTTTCCAGTAAAGTGGACAAAGGAGAACCAGTTGATGTGCTTTATTTGGACTTTCAGAAGGCTTTCGACAAGGTCCCACACAAGAGATTAATGTGCAAAGTTAAAGCACATGGGATTGGGGGTAGTGTGCTGACGTGGATTGAGAACTGGTTGTCAGACAGGAAGCAAAGAGTAGGAGTAAACGGGTACTTTTCAGAATGGCAGGCAGTGACTAGTGGGGTGCCGCAAGGTTCTGTGCTGGGGCCCCAGCTGTTTACATTGTACATTAATGATTTAGACGAGGGGATTAAATGCAGGATCTCCAAATTTGCGGATGACACTAAGTTGGGTGGCAGTGTGAGCTGCGAGGAGGATGCTATTAGGCTGCAGAGTGACTTGGATAGGTTAGGTGAGTGGGCAAATGCATGGCAGATGAAGTATAATGTGGATAAATGTGAGGTTATCCACTTTGGTGGTAAAAACAGAGAGACAGACTATTATCTGAATGGTGACAGATTAGGAAAAGGGAAGGTGCAACGAGATCTGGGTGTCATGGTACATCAGTCATTGAAGGTTAGCATGCAGGTACAGCAGGCGGTTAAGAAAGCAAATGGCATGTTGGCCTTCATAGCGAGGGGATTTGAATACAGGGGCAGGGAGGTGTTGCTACAGTTGTACAGGGCCTTGGTGAGGCCACACCTGGAGTATTGTGTACAGTTTTGGTCTCCTAACTTGAGGAAGGACATTCTTGCTATTGAGGGAGTGCAGCGAAAATTCACCAGACTGATTCCTGGGATGGCGGGACTGACCTATCAAGAAAGACTGGATCAACTGGGCTTGTATTCACTGGAGTTCAGAAGAATGCGAGGGGACCTCATAGAAACGTTTAAAATTCTGATGGGTTTAGACAGATTAGATGCAGGAAGAATGTTCCCAATGTTGGGGAAGTCCAGAACCAGGGGTCACAGTCTGAGGATAAGGGGTAAGCCATTTAGGACCGAGATGAGGAGAAACCTCTTCACCCAGAGAGTGGTGAACCTGTGGAATTCTCTACCACAGAAAGTAGTTGAGGCCAATTCACTAAATATATTCAAAAGGGAGTTAGATGAAGTCCTTACTACTAGGGGGATCAAGGGTTATGGCGAGAAAGCAGGAAAGGGGTACTGAAGTTTCATGTTCAGCCATGAACTCATTGAATGGCGGTGCAGGCTAGAAGGGCTGAATGGCCTGCTCCTGCACCTATTTTCTATGTTTCTATGTTTCTATGTTTCTACCACTGCTGGCAGGGCTGCATGATAGGTTTTTCCCCTGTCGGTATTCTGAGCGCAGAATATGGGTGCGGAGAGAGCCAAATTTTGGGCAAAAATGCTATTTCGGTGCTCCTCGCTCCAGCAATAAATAAAAAGCACCGCCGCAAAACGTCACCGAATTTCTCGCCGACTGGGTTTTCGCCAAATATGGTAGAATAGCGCCATACATCCAGTCGCAAAGTCGGCGAATTTCCAGCCCATAGAGTAGAAAAGTTTGGAAATTACGATGAACCTGTATAAAACACTGGTTCGGCCCTAACTGGAGTATTGTATCCAATTCTGGGCACCGCACTTTAGGAAGGATGTGAAGGCCTTAGAGAGGGTGCAGAAAAGATTTACGAGAATGATTCCAGGGTTGAGGGACTTCAGTTGCGTGGATAGACTGGAGAAGCTGGGGTTGTTCTCCTTGAAGCAGAAAAGATTGAGAGGAGATTTGATAGAGGTGTTTAAAATCATGAGCGGTCTAGCCAAGGTAGACAGAGAGAAACTGTTCCCACTGGCAGAAGGGTTGAGAACCAGAGGACACAGATTTAAGGTGATTGGCAAAAGAACCAAAGATGATGTAAGAAAAAACATTTTTATGCAGCGAGTGGTTAGGATCTGGAATGCACTGCCTGAAAGGGTAGTGGAGGCAGACTCAATTTTATCTTTCAAACGGGAGTTGGGTAAGTATCTGAAGGAAAGGAATTGCAGGGCTATGGGGAAAGGGCGGGGGAGTGGGACTAGCTGAGAGTCGGCACGGGCTCAACGGGCCGAATGGCCTTCTTCCGTGCTGTAACCATTCTATGATTCTATGATTCTATAATTCTAACATTACTGGCTTCAACCTGCAAATCTTTGGGTTATATGGTTTCTTTCCACTGTTGTGAGGAATATTGAGTTACGTTGTGCTTGACTGCATTGAATCTGATAAGTAGGTTACTGCAAAAGAAAGATTTGCATTTATAGAGCATCATTCATGAACACTGAAGCGTTTTACAGCCAATTAAGTGAAGTGAAGTCGCTGTTGTAATGTAGAAAACACGGCAGCCAATCTGCACACAGAAAGATCCCACAAACAGCAACGTGATAACGACCAAATAATCTGTTTTGGTGATATTGTTTGAGGGATAAATATTGGCCAGGCCACCAGGGATCGCTCCCCTGCTCTTCTTCAAAATAGTGACCATGGGATCATTTATGTCCACCTGCGAGAGCAGACCAGGGGCCTCGGTTTAATATCTCAGCCGAAAAACGGCACCTCTGACAGTGCAGCACTCCCTCGGCACTGCACTGGAGTGTCAGCCTAAATTTATGTGCTCAAGTTTCTGGAGTGAGACTTGAACCCACAACCTTCTGACTCAGAGGCGAGAGTGCTACCCACCGAGCCATGGCTGACACAAATGGAGTAAATATTAACCCCTTGGGTATGGATTTCTTTGAAGACAGAGCATAGTAAAGGTGCAGCAACCAGATTTGTAGGGCACATGGTCTGTTCTTTGTACTCATGGTTTAAACCGTTAAGATGGAAGTAAATGTTCCCAAACCATAGCAGTCAGCAGGAAACATTCCCATGTGAAAGCAGCACAGCTCTCTAGATTTAGCCTCCCTCTACTCGGCCATATTTATTCTCTTTTGCCTTGACCTCATCCCTGCCGTACCCAATGCTACATTTCAATTTCTCACACCAGCCGTCCCTTGAACCCTCTGATTGCCAGTTTAGTGTCAAATTATGGGCAGTTTTGTCTTATGGTTTTACAGCCACAAGGAACTCGATTGGGACTGGCCAAGCACCTCTACAGAGGTAGAACCATTTCATCCTGAGCATCCTGGGCTGGATTCTCACTCTCTGCACTTACCATCTCTTGCTCTCTGTGGTTGCAGGTTTTCATTGGTTGCATAAGCTCAAAAAGTGCTCAAATATGCCATGAGGACGTGTTGCTACATTGTAGTGGGTCCTTTGTAAGTACCTTGTTCAAGCAGTGGCTTCTATAATACGCTGTGTGGACAGTGCTTGTGTCAGCTGTGGCTCGGTGGGCAGTACTCTCTCAGAGGGAGGAGCTCGGAGTGAGCAGGTGCTGCTGATTACTGCAGGGAGTTGGAGTGAGTTTGTAAAAGGTTAGTGGTGGGTTTCTGGGTTGGTTCCTTACAGGTTTTAGGGCCTTATTGGCCCATAAACAGCAGCCAGATGGTTGCTGAGGGGCCCGGAGTGCCTCTGAGAACAGTGTTCCCAGGATGAATGTAATCAGGGGAGAAAATGTTTGGGGAAGGGAGAATAAAAAACCCAAAAGATATGGGCCAGAAAACACAGTGGTGGTTCAGTGCGAGGATAAGGAGATGCGAGCTTGGGATATTATCCAGGCGGTACATGAGGACTGCAGTGAGAGAAACTGCTTTGCCTGCTGACCAAAGCCGAATGTTGGGTTTGAGGTGACGGTCAGTGGCCGAGAGGAGGTGGAAAGATTTTTACTGAGTTTGAAGGTTAGTGATAAGATTTTGGATGTATCTCTGCTGTATTCTGAAGAGGTGGTGGTCTCATTCTTAAACCTGCAAGTTTATGTTGAGGACAATGTGCTAATTAAAAAGTTGGAATTGTGGGACATTAAAATTTTCTTGCCAATAAAGAGGAGATACTATCCTGGAATGCGGGTAGCCGATGGAACCCGTTATGTAAAGATCCTGTTCCCAGAGGGAGTGAAGTCATTGCCCTGCAGCATGAAATTTGAGACAATGGAAGGAATGCAGTACTTCCGGGTTCTGCATGATAACCAGGTGAAGGTTTGCTATTACTGTCTTGAACACGACCACCTTGTAAGAAGCTGTCCAGACCTGTACTATTATAACTGCAGCGATTTTGGGCACATTGCTCGGAGCTGCAGGGCAGAGAGCTGTGGGGTGTGTCACAAAGGCCCCACCCGCTGTGAGTGTGAGGCAGAAGGAAGCTCCTTGAGCAACGAGGAGATGGGAGAAGGAGCAGGAGGTGTGTGTGGAGCGGAGGAGCGGAGGAGCAGGAGGAGGACACAGCCGGCTTTGGAATGAGATAAGAGCACAAGAAGAGGCAGAAAATTGTGGAGCAGACAAAAGGATGGAGATGGTGAAAAACACACTAAATTAGGTGGAAAAGGACAAAGACAGCGGCGGGCAGCACGCATCAAGGACAGAGTCGAGCCATAATATGGCTAGGCTCTCCCTAAAGAATCGGGTGTCCGTGGGGGGAGCAGAGGCGGGGTGCAGGGTAAGTGTAAGTACTCCAATGAGAGACGGAGAGTTGTACATCTTGGGGAGCAGGAGGGGGCAAGAGCAGGAGAGGGTGCAAGAGGCAGGAGCCTTAAAGGGGCAGCAGGATGGGAGTGGGGAGATAAAGACGCCAAAGAGAAGCAAGATGGGTGGGGACACACCATTGTCCCACAGAGAGAAGAAACGGGGAGCAAGGGTCAGCGGTGGAGGTGTGGCCGAAGGGAGTGGCACTGTTGGAGAAACCATGTTAGCAGGAGGACTCTCTAAGGGAGATTTTGTATCTGACGGGGAGTAAGGACGGGAGGTAACAGAAGTGCTCGAGAGTGAGGAGTCAGAGGGGGCTGGACACATGGAATTGGTGGGTGGGGGGCATCATGTGGTAAGGGAAAGGTTAGTGAGGGGCAGAAGGAGGGAGAAGGGGCAGCTCCTCGGCCTAAACCCAATATAAGGAAGAGGCTGAAACTGCAGGGAAAGTTCAAACAGGAGGTGAAAAAGAGCCGGAGGCTACAGGAGAAAGCAACAGCTGCCTGAAAAGTTGGGAAGGAGCATGAGAGGAGGGAAGGGCCAGAGATTTAATGATGATGGGGGGATTATCAGGCACACTTCTTTTATTAGGAGCAATGATTACATTGGTCTCGATTAATGTGAACGGACTGAGGGGGGAGAAGAAATTGCAGCAGTTGTTGCAGTGTTTTAAAGGCACTGACCTATTGTGTCTGCAAGAAACCTTTTGGGATGAAGATATCCTAGAAAGGGTTCGGAAGGTTTGGAAGGGAGAAGTGTTTGCAAGTTGCACAAACAATAACCGTAGAGGGGTGACTGTATTAGTGAGTTTGTCCATAAAAGAGAACGTTGCATTGGTGGACAAAGACACTGAGGGGAGATTTTACAGCTAAAGGTACAAATGGTGGAATTTAATTGTGATCTCTTTAATATCTTTGCGTCGAATGACCATTGCAAGCATCGTGAGTTTGTTTGGTGGTTATTCACAGAAGTGGCAGAGGTGGAAAACCCTTGTATAGTGGGGGATTTTAAAGTATTTTTATTTCGTATAGACATTTCAGCCCAGATGACCTTTAAGGATGATAACTCCAGAGAGATAATTGTTATGTATGTAAACACTTTAGTAATGACTCCACGAGGTAAGGTATTGTATTTGAACTGTTGTGACCTTAGTCCATTTATTGTAGCTCCTGAGTAAGGACACAATGAGGTGAGCTCCCTTTTATACCTGGTTACCTGCAGTGTGCAAGTGACCCTTAGGTCTCCACCAGTAGCACCCTCTGGTGGTACAGGTATAGTGTCTACAGTGTGAAGATACATTCAGTGATCTAATGTTATAGTACATACATTATGCATACACAACATCACTTGCCCCTAAGTCTTGTGCCACTGGCTTTTGCACTGTGTGCTCTGGCCCTCGACTTGAGTGCCCAAAGCCCTTGCACTTTGACTGTGCTTGGGAATGGTTCTCTCCCTGTAGACCCCCAAGTCCTTATTGCCATAACATTGGGAAATGGTCAGAGGTGGATGGTTGGAAGTTGTAGTGAGGGCTGTCTGGGTTCTGGGTGTGATCCATGTGTTCAT
Source organism: Pristiophorus japonicus (assembly GCF_044704955.1). Lineage (NCBI taxonomy): Eukaryota > Metazoa > Chordata > Chondrichthyes > Pristiophoridae > Pristiophorus > Pristiophorus japonicus. The sequence continues at coordinate 81,365,835 of NC_091992.1, forward strand.
GGCTACATACATCCATTTCCCCCCCGCCATACATAGACCATGTGTGTGGCTCGACATCTGCATTGGCGTACATGTACAGAGAATGACTGATAGGATTGGTTACATGACTGTTTTTGAGTTCAGCAGTGGTGGAACAAGTACATATTACAGGTAAGGTACATATGTGGAATTACAGTCTTGCCCCTGGGGTGTGGGTGCAGATGGGTGAGAATGCTCGTTCCGGAGCAACTGGAAACTCGGTTGCAATGATGAGAAAGGTCCAGTTGATCCTGGAGTAACCAAAAGTAGTGTGTCCTGAGGCCACACGGACAGTCAGACCCCTGCCAGCTGGGTGGGCTAGGATTGCTCACCTGGCTGTGTCACATGGCATTTGCCGTTGCCTAGTGGTGGGCAGAGGCACCAGAATGTGTGGTCTCCCTGTCCTCCTTTGAGGGCTGCAGGGTCTTCTTGCTGCCCTTCAACGGTGATGGGAGCCTGGTCATCCCAGGTCACGTCGGGAGGGCCGGAGAGTGCTGGCCTCCTGCTCCCGGTGCTAGCCCTGGTGGCCAGAGGGGTAGGGCCGATCTGGGGCAGGGTGCCAGAGGTGGTGCCTGTGCCGTCCATTGATCGCTGGCCCTGCAGTGGGTATGCTCCCTCTATGTGTGTGGCCACACTCCCTGGGGCATCATTTTGGTCAAGGTGGCGCAGGCTACATGATCGGGTAGCCCGCTGGACCTGGGTGCTTCCCACGGGAGGTTATCCTTAGCTTTGTCGGCGTGCATGTAGAACCCAGCATCACATCTCATTTCATCATTTGCATTCATGATACATTGGCTCCGACCGCAATCAGCCGACTCGATATTGTTAGTTGTCTTTAAAAATTCGCATTTGTCAATTGCATCACTTTCCTGTGTACTATCGGCATCGCTGTGCAAGGTTACATTTAGATATTTGCATTTGTTAATTACATCTTTTACATTAGTGTCACTGGCATCGCTGTTCAACGGTACATTTAGATACTTGCATTTGTTGAATACATCCATTTCATTGGTATCACCAGCATTGCTGTACAAAGTGTGGAACTGTCCCTTTAATTGTGCTGGGTCACCAGTCTCCTTTAAGAGGGCCTTGCAATCTTTACCCCAATCCAGTTCGCTGTTCGGCATCACGTTGCTCCCTCGTGGTCTGGTCGCGGCCATCTTTATTTCAGGTGCTTCACCTCGTGGTGTGGGCGACATCTCCTTTCTCTCCACGAAGTAGGCTGCATTGATCCTTTTCTCCCCAGGTTCTGCCACTGAAGCCAGGAATTTACCTTCTGCACCGATCTTCTTCCTTCGGAGTCCTGCCACTTGAGCCGGGAAGGTGAGGTTTGGTTGTTTGGGTTGGATCATCTCGCCGTTGAGTTGTGCGGTCTGTGTTGTCGCTGCGCAGTCGAGTCGGACTGTCGGATCTTCAGGTGCTGTGATGGATCCAAATTTGGGGCTGCATAGGACGTCGATCGCCGGGGCCTGGAGGCTTTCCCAGCTCCAACAGATTTGGATTTGTTTCATCCATCTTCTTCCTAGCACCGTTGGAGCAACACCAGCAACGATCCACAAAGGTAGCTTGTGCATCGCGCCACCGTAGGACACCTGGACATCAACGCTGCCAATGACTGGGATGGTGCTTTTTGTGTAAGTGACCAGTTTCACCTGGATTGAGAGCATTTTAGGTCATTCGGCAGGATTGTCCCAGAGTTTCTCGAAGGTCATCTGATTCATCAGCGATTGGCTCGCCCATGTGTCGACCTCCATCGAGACTGGAACACCGTTGATTTCTACTTCCATTTTCAACCGGGAACTCTCGGTTGAGTAGGTATAAACTGTAAAGTCCTTACTCTACAGCATGAAACCACACAAGGCACATTTCAGGGACAAGGCCACTCTGTGACCTTAGCTCTTTATTACAGGACTCCAGAAGTGATGACCCTGCATGGGACCTCCCTTTATATACCTGTGTGATCAGGTGAGGAGTGTCTCCCACAAGTTCAACCCTGTGGTTAAGGTGTGCATCTCAGTTGAGTGTATACAGTAATACAGTGGTGTTGCATTGTAGTAACAAACATGACATAAACTTCGTACACCTCTTTCTGGGGCTGAGCTGCCTCATAGACTTTCTCTTCGTCTTCATCAGTGCTGGAGCCCGGGTGATCGGCCAACTCTTCAGCGACTCGGTGAGTAAAATTTCTTCTACACATTCGCTAGAGATGATCTTTAGTGTTAAAGCCTTCGCAAGTGTAGTCTCTGTATCGACACTGGTGGGCCCTGTGATTTCCTCTACAGCGTCAGCATGGGGCTGGCCGGTTGGCCCCATGTGGCAGACTCAGAGTTGCGGGACTCGGGGTAGCAGCCTTGCCTCTGAAATGCGGCATTCGGTTCACTACTTGTCAGGTTAGAGTCCTGGGGGTGAGTCATCATCCTCTTGGAATCGCAGGCCGAAATCATGAATGCCTGGCTCACTTTAATTGCCTTCTGCAGGGTGACCATAGTATCCGCAGAGAGCAACTTGTGGAGGAGGCCCTCGTGGCTGATTCCATAACAAAGATGTCCCTCAGTGCTTCTGTGAGGAGGTCACCAAAATCACATGGTGCAGCCAATCGTCTCAGGTCTGCAGCATATTTTGCGATTTCTTGGCTTTCGGGCCGCCAGTGGGTGTAGAACCGGTGTCTGGCTGTGAGGATGCTCTCTTTTGGTTTGAGCTGTTCCTGTATTAGTGTTATGAGCTCCGCGTACATTTTGCTTGTCATCTTCGCTGTGGCTAGTAGGTCCCTGACGAGGCCATGGACAGTTGGCTCACAACTGCTGAGCAGGATGGCTCTGCATTCATCAACCAGCGAGGTCAGTGTGTCTCCAGCCAGCTCGCTCGTGATGAAAAAGTATTTGAGCCTTTCCACAAAGGCATCCCAATCTTCCCCATCAGCAAATTGTTGAAATTTGCTTAGGTTAACCATTTTGCGCGTGGAAATTCGTAATCTCGTCGCCAGTTGTTATATATGTAGGCACGCTAGTAATGACTCCACGAGGTAAGGTATTGTACTTGAACTGTAGTGTCCTTAGTCTATTTATTGTAGCTCCTGAGTGAGGATACAGTGAGGTGAGCTCCCTTTTATAACTGGTTACCTGCAGTGTGCAGGTGACCCTTAGGTCTCCACCAGTAGCACCCTCTGGTGGTACAGGTATGGTATATACAGTGTGAAGATACATTCAGTGGTCAAATGTTACAGTACATACATTATGCATACAAACCACTGATGGCAAATTTAAATTTGAGAGACTTATGGAGGGATCAGAGCCCCATAAAAAGAGAGTTCTCCAGAAGAGATTGTGTGAGTGATGTTTTAAAACAGAGCCGAATAGATTTTGTGTTAATGCGGGAAGGGTTAAGTTCTGAGGTGATGGAGATTTATTATAAACAAGTATTTTTTAGTCACCACTCGGCTTTGGTTCTTAGAATTAGGAACAGCAGAGTTAAGATTAATCCAGGGGTGTGGATTTTAAACAATCAATACCAGAAAGAAATTGCTTATAAAGAAGGGATTTTAAATATAATGAAGAATGCTTGGAAGGAACCTTTATTCTTGAAGGAAAGAAGAGTTTGGTGGGACAATTTCAAATATGAGGTAAAAGTTTTTTTGGTATGTTATGGGAAAGAAAGAGCAACAGCTAACTGGCATCAAGAAGAGAATATAAAGAGAAGGTTTACAGATATCTGTAAAGCAGTTGACGGAGGGGATAAGGGAGCAGAGACTAAGTGGAAGATTTTAGAGAAAGAGTGGGAATTATTGCAAGCTAAAAAATGCAAGGGGACAATTCTCTAAAGATGCATTGGAGGGAGAAAGATGCATTAGATATTTTCTAGAGCAAGAGAAGTTGCGACAAAGGTTATCATTAACTGGAGAGTTGAAGGTTGGGGAAAAAATCATTAATGAAAGTGGGGAGATTATGGAAGTGGCTAGTAACTTTTATCAAGAGTATATACAAAATTGGTGATGGAGAAAGTTAATGATTTTATTGAAGAGGGTTTAAAGGAGGAAGAGAGAAACATGTGTGACAAAGAAGTAGGATTGGCGGAAATAAAAGTAGCAATAAGTGGAATGAAGAGAGGGAAAAGCCCAGGGTCTGATGGACTAAGTGCAGAATTTTATAAAGATTTTTTTTAGAGATTTTAAGTCCATTGGTCTTTAAGGAGGTTTTTAAGGAGAATAAAACTGAGGGAAGCCTGTCCCCATCTATGAGGAGAGGTATCATAAGTTTAGCTTATAAAAAATAAAGGTGATAGAAGTGATCTGAAGAATTGGAAGCCCATCACATTATTAAATATGGATTATAAGATCTTGGCGAGGGTTATGGCAAATCGTATGAAGGAGGTGATGCCGCAGATAGTTTCGCCCTCTCAGTTCTATGGAGTCATAGGCCGGAACATCGCTGACTTTGTGGTCTCAATCCGAGATGCGATAGAACTCATGGAAGAGAGTGGGAGGGAAGCTTATGTGCTAAAGTTAGATCAAGAGGAACCCTTTGATACAGTCTCTCGTGAATTTTTATTGGTTTTGGAAGCATTTGGTTTCGGAAAAAATTTCATTGAATGGATAAGGATTTTTTATTCAAACATATTTAACTGTGTTAAATGTAATAGTTTTTTTCCAAGTAGTTTCCAAAACAGAGAATAGTGAGGACAGGGTTGTCCCCTGTCTCCATTGTTGTACACATTGATAACAGAACCATTAGGTTTCATAATGCGAAAGGAACAGGGCGTAGTCGGGATTGTGGTTCCCAGTTTCGGATGGGTGTCAGTGATACACCAATATGCAGTTGACACACCCTTAATGTCGAGAGATGGGAAGTCAGTGAGGAAAGATACGGGAGTAGTGCATCCACCACCCTTCCAGCCAGTGAGTTCCAGACCCCCACAACCCTCTGCGTGAAGAACCCTCCCCTCAAATCCCCTCTGAACCTTCCACCAAACACCTTAAAACTATGCCCCCTCGTAATTGACCAAGGGAATTAGGCCTTTGCTATCCATTATATCCAGGCCCCTCAAAATTTTGTATACCTCAATGAGATCTCTCAGCATCCTCTGTTCCAATGAGAACAAACCCAGCCTATCCAATCTGTCCTCATAGCTAAGATTGTCCATTCCAGGCAGCATCCTAGTAAATCTCCTCTGCGCCCTCTCCAGTGCAATCACGTCCTTCCTATAATATGGCGACCAGAACTGCACGCAGTACTCCAGCTGTGGCCTAACCAGAGTATTATACAATTTAAGCATAACCTTCCTGCTCTTGTATTCTATGCCTCGGCCAATAAAGGCAAGCATGCCGTATGCTTTTTTATCACTTTATCCACCTGGCCTGCTAATTTCAGGGATCTGTGGACAAGCACTCCAAGGTCCCTTTGTTCATCTACATTTTTAAGTGGCCTATCACTTAATGTGGTGGAGGTTTTGAAAGTTATGGGGGCGCATATAGGGTGTAAGAAGGATACGGATGAGTGGATCGATTAAATTGGGAACCGAAGGTTATGAAAATTAATAAAATTTTGGGAAGATGGGAAAGAAGGTGGTTGAAAGTGCAAGAAAGAGTGACAATGATGTCAGTTCTCCTGCTATCTAAGCTATAATATTTATTGATGGTGGAGGATATCCCTGACTGGGTGGAAAAGTCCATCTGAGAGGCTTATGTGAGGTTTTGATGGGAAGAGAAACCAGCCTTGGTTACTTACAATACCATCGTTGGACAAAGAAATCAGGGAGGATTCGATTTCCCTGATATTGGGCTCAATTTTTCCTAATGCCATTTTTTGGCATATTGCAAGAGTTATGCCTTGTAACGTCAGTGGACACTTGGCCAGGATGTGCAAAAAGGCTGAGGCGAGGCTAATCTGCGAGACAGAGGAACCAGACGAGGGGTCTGCAATGCAGGATGATGCCTGGGGAAAAGCCATGGATGCTGAAGTTCAGCGGGTTCACGTGGTTGACGTCCACAGCTCATACACTAAAACGCCACCCATGATGATGAAAGTTTTATTGCATGGCATCCCGGTGCACATGGAGCTGGATACGGGAGCTAGCCAGTCACTTATGAGCGCCCAACAATTTGAGAGACTATGGCCATACAGAGCTAGCAGGCCCAAACTGGAATGCATTGACACACAGCTAAGGACGTATACCGAAGAGATCATCCCAGTGATAGGCAGTGCAAACTTGGTGGTAACACATAATGGATCACAGAACCGGCTGCCACTCTGGATCGTCCCGGGGAATGGCCCCGCGCTTTTGGGGAGGAGTTGGCTAGCCGAGATGAATTGGAAATGGGGGGGGGATGTGCACGCCATTTCATCTGTGGAGCGAAGTTCATGCTCACAGGTCCTACAAAAATTTGGGTCACTGTTTCAACCTGCTCACTAAAGTAGTGATATGCATCACTCCGGACACTAGACCAGTGCATCACAAAGCCAGAGCGGTGCCGTATGTGATGCGTGAGAAAATTGAAAGTGAATTGGACAGGTTGCTCAGAAAGGGCATAATTTCGGCCGTTGAATTCAGCGACTGGGCAAGTCCCATTGTTCCAGTCCTTAAAGCAGATGGCTCGGTCAGGATTTGTGGCGACTGCAAAGCCACCATCAACCGAGTGTCGCTGCAAGACCAATACCCGCTCCCGAGAGCGGAGGACCTTTTTGCCATGCTGGCAGGTGGCAAGCTGTTCACGAAGCTGGACCTCACTTCGGCCTACATGACTCAGGAACTGGCTGAAGAATCCAAGCTTCTGACCACCATCACGACGCACAAGGGATTATTTATCTACAACAGGTGTCCGTTTGGTATTCGTTCGGCGGCAGCTATCTTTCAGCGGAACATGGAAAACTTGCTCAAATCCATTCCTGGGACAATTGTATTCCAAGACGACATCCTTTTAATGGGTCGAGGCACCGAGGAACACCTCCACAACCTGGAGGAGGTGCTACGCCGACTGGACTGGGTAGGCTTGCGGCAGAAAAAGGCCAAGTGTGTGTTTTTGGCCCCAGAGGTCGAGTTTTTGGGTAGGAGGCCGCAGACGGGATCCGGTCCCCTGAAACAAAAACGGAGGTGATCCGCCGGGCACCCAGGCCCGGCAACACATCAGAGTTGCGATCATTCCTGGGACTTTTGAACTATTTCGGGAGGTTTCTGCCGAACTTAAGCACATTGTTGGAGCCGTTACACATGCTCCTGCGTAAAGGTTGTGAATGGCTTTGCGGGGACTGTCAGGAACAGGCTTTCAATAAGGCGAGGAACCTGCTGTGCTCCAACAAACTGTTGACTTTGTATGACCTCTGTAAAAAACTGGTTTTAACGTGCGATGCATTGTCCTACGGGGTTGGGTGTGTGTTGCAGCAAGGTAATGACGACGGCCGACTCCAACGGGTGGCTTATGCCTCCAGGTCACTCTCCCAGGCAGAGTGTGGATACAGCATGGTCGAGAAGGAAGCACTCGCTTGTGTTTACGGTGTGAAAAAGATGCACCAGTACCTTTTCGGAAGACGGTTCGAGCTAGAGACGGACCACAAGCCGTTAACATCCCTGTTGTCCGACAGCAAGGCTGTCAATGCCAATGCGTCAGCCCGCATACAGCGATGGGCTCTCACGCTGGCTGCGTATGACGACACCATACGGCACCGGCTAAGGCACCGAAAATTGCGCTGACGTGCTCAGCAGGCTTCCACTGGCCACGACCGAAGGGGCATGGGAGCAAAGCGCTCAGATGGTCATGGCCATTGAGGCTTTTGACACCGCAGGCTCCCCCATCACAGCCCGCCAGATCAAACTCTGGACCAACAGAGACCCCCTCCTATCCATGATAAAGAAATGTGTCCTGACTGGGGATTGGGCACCCGCACACAGGGCGTGCCCCGAGGAGGTCAGACCGTTTCACAGACGGATGGATGAGCTCTCCATCCAAGCCGACTGCCTGCAATGGGGCAGCCGGTAGTTATGCCCCAGAAAGGCAGGGAAGCGTTCATCAGGGAACTCCACAGCAAGCACCCTGGCATCGTGTTAATGAAGACCATTGCCCGGTCACATGTATGGTGACCGGGGATTGACTCAGACCTGGAACACTGGGTTCGCAGGTGCACGACGTGTGCCCAGCTGGGCAATGCCCCCAGGGAGGCCCCACTCAGCCCATGGCCCTGGCCCACCAGGCCATGGTCACGTATTCACATAGACTATGCGGGGCCCGTTCACGGGGAAAATGTTCCTGATCGTTGTCGATGCATACTCGAAATGGATCGAGTGCATCATATTAAACTCGTGCACGACATCCATCACCGTGGAGAGTCTGCATACGGTTTTCGTGACCCACGGCTTGCCGGGCGTTCTGATCAGCGACAATGGCCCGTGTTTCACCAGCCATGAATTCCATGAGTTTATGTCGAGCAATGGTATCAAACAAGTCCGGACAGCGCCATTCAAGCCGGCTTCCAATGGCCAGGTGGAACGTGCGGTCCAAGTCATAAAACAGGGCATGCTCTGTATCCAAGGACCCTCCCTTAAGTATCGCCTATCGCGCCTCCTGCTGGCCTACAGGTCCCGCCCGCACTCGCTCACGGGAGTCCCGCCAGCAGAACTCCTCATGAAACGCACGCTTAAAACGCGGCTGTCCCTCATTCACCCAGCCCTGGCAGACATTGTCGAGGGCAAGCGCCAGTCCCAAACCGAGTTTCACGATCGAAACTCAAGAGGGAGATGTATAGAAATGGATGACCCGGTATTTGTTCTTAACCATGCTTTGGGATCCAAGTGGCTTGAGGCACAGTAATTGGCAAAGAAGGGAATAGGGTCATAGTGGTCGGACTAAACAATGGGCAGATATGCCACAAACACTTGGACCAAGTAAAGAAAAGACACGGAGGAACCTGAAGAAGAGCATGAGATGTCACCCACACCACTGCCAGTGGACAAGCAACGAGGACAATCGACAGCATGCACAGTCCCTGCGGCCAGCCCGGACAGGCCGGAATCACCTCAGGTGACAGAGACGCATGCCGAGACTCAGCCACCAGAGCCACAACTGCGGCGCTCCACGAGAGAGCGTCGACCACCTGAAAGACTTAACCTTTGACACAAAAAGACGTAAGGGGAGAGGTGATGTCATGTATGTATCCATCATGCAACGGTAATCTTCATGTAACTGTAACCTTCATGCAACTCCTGAACACTGTACTTATACCCTAGAAATGCACACCCTGACCACAGGGGGTGAACTTGTGGGAGACATTCCTCACCTGGGTTTCCAGGTATAAAAGGGGAGGTCCCACCCAGGGTCAGGACTCCTTGGTCCTGGGAATAAAAGAAGAAGGTCATGTCGTGACTGTGTCTACAGTACATGCCTCGTGTGAGTTTGTAGTTCGGTGCAGGGACACGACAATTGGTTTTAGAGCTTTCAAGTTTAAATTTGAATAAGATTACCTTGTAGCCAAGCCAGAGAACGTTTTCTCAAAGGCAAGGCTGTCTGTTGTATGACCCCTCCAGGAAAGCCAGAAATGATGGAAGGAATCCTGTTCCTACTCGCCCCACTGGGGGTAAGCACTGGCAAGAGAGGTGATGTCGAGGAGTCTCGGATCCTTGGGTGCTCGGGTGGAAGAGTGGCCATCGTTACTACCAGGGATGGTACTCGAGGCGCGAGTGCAGTCGCCATCTATTACCACGAGGGTAGGTGGCCAGGATGGCTGGGGTCCAATTCGACCAAATACCCCAGCCATGCCAGGTTTACTTACAGGGAGGATTCCCTCCCATGCCCAAGGGTACAGATTGTTGCTTCCCGGGTTAGGGTGACGGAAGGAAAGAAAATGTGTTTGAGCATCTTGCGAAGGCATGCCGACTGAAGGGTAAACCAGTTTTTAAAGCTATGAGTCCAGCATTCAAAGCTATGAGTAGAAATCCCAAGAGACTACATAGCATGGAAGAACAACAACAGGACGAGGAGATGCTAGAGTTACATGTCATCAGGAGCATGAGGTTAACGGACAGCGATTCGGAAAGTATCAAAATCCAAATAGATGTTGCGGGATTCAAGATACCAATGGAAATTAACACGGGTGCATCTGTGAGTGTAGTACCGGAGTCACTATACCGTGACAACTTGCGTGATTTCCAACTGGAGAAATCCAAGATAGAGCTGTGAGGCTACTCGGGAGAGAAAATTCCTGTGGTAGGTCGTATCACCGTATCGGTGAAATATAAAGATCAATTTCAGAACTTGCCTCGAATAATAGTGAAAGCAGACAAGCTTGCCTTACTCGGAAGAAATTGGTTGAGCTCACTGAAGCTGGATTGGAGTAAGATTTTCTGTGTGGAAGCGAGATTTTCATCAACGGATGAGGTTATCAAGAAGTATCCGAAGGTGTTCTGCGAAACGGGCAGTCCGATCCAAGGTATCAAGGTAAGTGTCAGGGTACAGAAGGATGCTAGATCAGTTTACTACAAGCCACTTTCTGTACCATATGCACTCAAGGAGAAAGTTGAGGAAGAGCTCAAAAGACTAGAGACTGAGAACATTATTTGTAAGATAGATCGATGTAATTGGGCTACACCCATTGTTGTTGTACCTAAGTCCGATGGTAAGGTAAGATTGTGTGGTGATTATAAAGTAACCATAAACCAGGTTCTAGAGGGTAATGTCCCCAATACATTGCCGAATCTTGAAGATTTGTTCACAACACTGACAGGTGGTCAGATCTTCTCAAAACTGGATCTTACGAATGCCTACTTACAGCTTGAACTAGATGAGGAGTCCAAGTGATGTTTGACTATAAATACTCATCAATTTAATAGGCTACCGTTTGGAGTGTCTTCCGCCCCTGCCATATTCCAAGGGGTGATGAACCAGATTTTGCAAGGTATTGAAGGGGTAGTATGTTATTTGGATGACATACTAATTTCAGCACCAAATAGGCAAATTCACAATAAAATATTGAATGAAGTCCCCAAACGGCTAGAGAAGCACAGAGTACGAGTGTCTGCTCGTAAGTATGATTTATTTAAAAACTCAGTGGAGTAATTCGGGTACAGAGTAGACAAAGATGGTTTACATCCAACCATGGAAAAATTGGATGCAATTAGAAATGCACCCACTCCCAGGAATGTCACTGAACTTCGTTCATTCTTGGGTCTTTTGAACTATTATGGGAAGTTCCGACCAAATTTGGCTACAGTATTACATCCACTGAATGAACTTTTGAAAAAACAGGTCCATTGAAAGTGGTCAAATGAATGCAATACAGCATTCAAGGAGTGTAAAAGCAAATTGGTAGAGAGCACCATGTTAGTTCACTATGACATATTTAAGGAGATTAAGCTAGCATGTGATGCCTCTCCGTATGAAGTTGGGGCAGTAATCTCTCATGTATTAAGTAGTGGGGAGGAGAGACCAATTGCTTTTGCTTCACGCACTCTCAGTGCCAGTGAGAGTAATTATGCGCAAATTGAAAGGGAAGCTTTGGCATTAATTTTTGGGGTCAAGAAATTTCACAAATACTTGTATGGTCATAAGTTTACCATCGTTACGGATCATAAGCCCCTAACAGCAATCCTCGATCCAAAGTCCCCAGTTCCAACATTAGCTGAAGCCCGAATTCAGAGATGGGCTTTAATTTTGTCAGCATATACATATGATATTGAATACAGTCGATTAGCTGATCACAGTAATGCTGATGCAATGTCTAGATTGCCTTCCCCATCACAAGTTACACCCAATAGGGAAGAAGTGTTTTATTTTTCATACATTGATGAACTGCCAGTCACAGCTGAAGAGATTGGTAGAGCAACCAAACGTGACCCAGTGATGTCAAAGGTGTATGAGTATATTGCAAATGGATGGCCAAACCAGGTAACAGACAAAGATACACATCCATTCTTCATTCGTAGGAATGAATTATCAGTCGATAAAGATTGTATCATGTGGGGTGCAAGAGTGATTATACCAAATAAAATCAGGTCCAAATTATTTGGAGACCTCCATGACCAGCACCTGGGAATGTGCTTGACTAAGTGTTTGGCATGCAGTTATTTATGGTGGCCAGGTCTTGATAAAGATATAGAGTACATCGTGAGTCAGTGTACAACATGTCAATCGGTAAGCAAGCAACCACCATCAGTACCATTACAGCCATGGAAATAGCCTCCCAGGGTGTGGCAAAGGCTACATATTGATTTTGCTGAGTTAGAAGGACAACAATTGTTCATTGTGATTGATAGCCATTCAAAGTGGGTTGAGGTGTTTCCAATGTGGAAAATTACAACTAGTAAAACATTGGACATTTTATGAAAATTATTTTCTTCATTTGGCCTCCCTGAAGAAATTGTTTTGGATAATGGACCACAATTTCATTCAGAAGAATTTGCACAATTCACGAGCAAAAATGGTGTGAAACATACCAAGGTTCCACCATGCCAACCTGCTTTGAATGGTACAGCAGAGCACACTGTACAAATTGTAAAACGTGCCCTCATAAAACAAATGTTAGATCCAAATCCAAGGAAATGACAGTTGTCATTGGATCACAAATTGGCTAATTTTTTGATTACATATCTAAATACTCCTCACACAACTACTGATAGAAAACCAGCAGAGTTGTTTTTCAAACGACAGCCATGAACCAGATTCTCGTTGTTAAAACCAAATTTGACACAGTCCGTAGAAGAGACACAATTAAGACAGAAAGAGAATCATGATAGAGGTAGAGTAAAAGTGAGAAGTGTGAAATTAAACCAGAAGGTGAGAGTGAAGAACCATCACCATAAATGGTTAAAGTGGTTACCCGGAAGAATGGTGAAGATATGTGGTCCTCGCACATATTTGGTAAAGATGTTTGATAATGGACAGGTTAGGTTTGTTCATATTGATCATGTTTTACCTACATGGAAGGAGTTGAAGGTGGGAATGATTCAATTATTTCTGACTCATCAGATAGTTTTGATATACCAGTAGCAAATCCTAAATCCAATGTACTGGAAACAAATCCAGGAGAGAATCAGAATGAAAGTCTGAGTCCGAGTCAGGAAAACAAAGAACCTGAAGTTAGAGTGAGTTCAAATGAAAATCAAGGAAATTCCGTGGAGAAAAACGTTCCTCAGGGTGAGCCTCGAATGAGTGTGAAATCGACATTATGTTTGTAAGGTTCTGTTCGAGAGCGACGGTATCCTCTTTGAAACAGAAAACAAGTGGTAAAGTTAAATTTGTAAATAGGAAAAAAAATAAGTTTGTATAAACATGAAAGTTATGTATGATGTTTGTTATGATGGCTTCTTCATTAAGGAGGGAGAACTGTAATGTCTGTAAGCTTATAATGTTTGTAGCTCCACACTATGGATGTGGACGTATTGTGTACTGCAATTGCACAGTTAATAATTAAACAGAACCAGGCAGATATCCGGAGGCTTCCGAGAGAGCTGCCTGCCATGTAGGAAGCTGTGTGTGCTGTGCTCTGTGAATATATCACATGCTATACGGGGCATGGTTGCTGGCCGAGGGCCGCAGCAACCTGGAGGACTTGAGCCACCTCGCAGCACTTCACCCATATAGTCATTCACTAAGTCTGTGTCAGCTCCGTCTAGCCTCTGAAGCCTACCCTGTACCAGTAGACTGTGGACGGTCCAACCATACACTTATGGGGGTAGTGGTCAGGATGCCAGTCATGAGTGAGACATCCCGACCAGCACCCGTTTACAGAGTGGAGAGTATAGGGGTCATTCAGGGAGGAGCACACATTCTTTTGACAGCGGTCCCACCTTATGTCATAAAGTGGGAGTACGCTATGACGGGTACTGACCTCTCCGGGTGCCGGAGCCGGGGTGCACATGTAATACAGCACTTGAACGCCTATGCAAGATCACAATGCGGGTTTAAAGCTGCTGGCGCACGGCCTATCAACTGCACTATGGAGGTGAATGCCCAAGACCATGTTCCTCCACAAGAGGCATACATAGGGGGTGGGACATATTGTGTCACCACCAGTGCACCCCACTACCAACACGCACCATACATCTGATGCCCGGTGAGAGAAAGCTGTTTCTGTTTTGAACCCGAGGCAGAGGTTCAAGTGGCCCAGGAACAAATATTACCCATTTCTGAACCCTCTACCATTCACCTCACTGTCAGGAGCAATGTAACAAACCTGCAAAATTACATTGCACATTTCGGGTATACAATCCCCCCTCTGCCTGAACATCTCACCGCTCTGCTCAAGGCAGTGGAAGTGTCCCAGAAACATTTCTACACACGAGAACAGAATGCAGTGCAAGTTGGGAGGGAAATCACAGAGATAAAAGTTCAACCCTGGTGGGATTTGATGGAGAACATAGAAGTCCCTCCATGGATTCGGACTGCCTCCCATACTCTTGTTTTGTGTCAGCTTGTCATTGTAGCGTATTTACTGTGGACTATTTGCAGGAAGGGGGACAAAGGCCGCCGATCCTGGCATCAGAGGGTATTCGATGAGCCCTGAATAAGCTGCGAGACATGTGTGTGGAGGGAGGGAGTAAAACGCGGAACAGAGATATGAGGTATGGCAGTACAATCACAGGGATTTCTATTTAAATTTAAAGTGCCAGACCACCTGCTGTACAAGCGCAGGGGCTTGGGTTAAAAGGGAAATATTGGGCGTTTAAGTATTATTTTGTTTTTTCTGTATAATGTGCTGTATTTTATTTTGTATAGAAGTGGTGTGTAACCTGAATGTTTGGTTAATGTGTAACTGACCTCCCGGCTGTAAGATACGCCAAGTGGAGGATACTTTAAAATTTTGTAATGTTTGAGCCTACTCTGAAAGTTTGTAATGTACCTTGAAGAATCTTGAAATGTATTGAAGTATGACATGTAAGAGTGGAGGGGGGAGGCGGGGGCGGGGGAGGGTGGGGTTGGATCCCCTCTGCCAATGGAACTTGTAACACAAAAGGCATACTTGATGTATTGTATTCATGAGGGAAATGTAATGTTTCGAGGTTTTTTTTCAACTAGGTAATTGAGGGAAGATTTGGCTCTGGGATGTTCGGAATTTTGTTCACCAATGGTGACACTATAAGGGAATAGTGTCAAAGGCAAGACTGTAGGATTCACAAAATTCTGGGACCCCCTACTCAATGGACATGTGTCTGGAATTTAAAAGGGATCTGTGTTAGACTTTTGGAGGAGAAATGTGGACAGAAATATCTCACTATTAGGCACTTTTGGACTAAACTAGGGCCTTTTAGATTGAGTTTGGACATTTTAAATTGTATGCTGGGTCTGTATAGGGAAATGGGATCCTTATAGGGCTGCTAACCCACCTGGGAGGCAGGCCCCAGGGAGACATTAGCAGTCTAACAAAAGCCCACTTACCAGGGACCCAGATACATACATATTTTAATATTTCTTAAAACGGCTATACAGAAAAATCCTGGCATCAGCAAAACACATAATGGACAGTATCAAGATCTGATTACATTCTAACAGCACCATTCGAAAACCCCATCAACATCTTTGACAATCTTGTATCATGCTAATGCTCAATCAGCCCACCAAAATTCTCATAAAGGGATCACATTAGAATTCATCGCACAAAATCGCACAAAAGCAGTCATCAAAAATCAATTGTGCACCCGAGTTTTGGCACGAATGTTTAAGCAGCCTCTCAGGTATAACTGGGGTGCCTTGCTGGTAGCTTGAGTGGAAAACCTTTGGGCTTAGGAAACACTTTTGAAGAAATGTAGCCGAGAACACTCTGGGCTCAAGTTTCAGGCCGTGCCTAGAACGGCACAGCTCCGAGAGCCATGTCTGTTTTCAGCACTGAAAAATGCGTCAAAAGCTCACTGAGTAATTCTCCGATGGAAATCTGCTTCATTCCAATTCGACGCGGCATGGAGAGATCTGCGGGGGGCGGGGCCAAAGCGTGGCGCCGATTCTATGACTGCAGGAGGGCGGGGCTAGGTCGGAGAAGTCGACATCGTGCCAGCAGCCCTGCACATGCGTGCTGGAGCCTGCGCACATGCGCAGTGTGAAATAAACATTGGCACTTGGCCATTTTTAAAGTTACATCTGCAAAAGTGCTGTTTTGTTTTGTGGAGCTGTGGAAAGGCTTGTGAGTGAATGTTGCTGATTTTTGTGCCTGAAGGAGTGCTTTTAGCAGCACTGTTGAAGAAATCACCTGCTGAAATCAGTGAGTGCTGCTTTTTGCTGCTAAACTGCCAGAACAAGTGCTGCATAGGTGCATGCAAAATAAGGACTGTGTGTTTTGAAAAATCAGAGTGTCAATTAAATACAGCAATGGAACAATGTCCACCAAGAACAAAGAATTTCTTGCATGAGGAAGTGGAGACATTAGTTAACGTCATTGAGCAGAGATGGCAGGAGCTGGATACCAGCAACAGAGGTCACATTAAAGTGCCACCCAAAGAAATGAAGAAACGCTGGAACCAAGTTGCAGAAGATTACTGCGCAGTGGTGCATACCAGGAGATCTGGAAGCCAGTGTAAACAGAAATGGCACGACCTTGGTCAAGTAGTTAGTGTAAGTAATATTTTCATTTTTCAATGGAATCGTAATTGTAAATGTGACTATCTGTATGTGTCCCACCCTGCAGAAGACGCATTCTGTAAAAAGTTAGATTTTAATCTTTGCAGAAGGAATTGGCCCACTACAAAAGGGAAACAACTCGAACAGGAGGAGGCCCACCAAATCTGCAACCACTGACATCCTTGGAACAGAGGGTAGCTGCTATGATGAGTCGTACATGGAAAAAAGCAATCAGTACAGCACAAGCTGGGCCCACACGTGAGGAAGAGGGTAAATCCTGAAAATGCATCGTGGCCCTTCAAATCAACCTGCTGCCTGGCCTGCTTTGTGTGAGAGTACTCATGCCATCCATCCTGCCCCCTCCTCTGCTGCTAAACATTTGACTGTTCTGATATATTTTGCAGAAGATGATGATGATGATGCCAACCCTGAAGATCCTGAAAATCCAGAACAAGAACCAGTAGAACCAGATACGGACGATCCAGACTGGCTGCAGGCGGCGATGATTGAAATGTCTTCAGGGGAGACCTTCCAATTTAATATTTATGAGCCCACATTGACAGACATCAGAGTTTCAACCCCTTGCATAGGTTGTGGTTCCACCTTCCATGGTTTTGATTCCGATGTTGCAGGTCCCAGTGATGCTGCTGGTGTAATCCAGCAGTTTACAGCCAGTGCCCTACCATCCCAGCCTGCGCCTCCACTCGCATAGGTTCTGGTTCCACCTTCCATGGTTTTGATTCTGACGTTGCAGGTCCCAGTAGTGCTGCTGATATAAGGGAGCAGTTTACACCCACTGCCCCATCATCCCAGTCCGTGGCTCCCACGCTAGTGCTGCCGTTTGGAACACCGAGGGTCCCACCATCCCAGCCAGCAGCTCCCAGTGTAGTGGTGCCGTGAGGCAGACCCAGGCAGAGGAGAAGGAGATTGGAGACACGCTCTCCTGAGATGCAGCGTGCAACAGATGCGGCTCAGGTTGTGGCATTGGGTGTGGAGACCAATGTGCTTACCCGATCACTCGTGGGCAGTGTCAGTGCAGTGGGTGAAGAGGTGACGGTACTGACGGGAGAAATAGCAGTAATGACACAGGAAATGAGGGCGGGAATATCCGAGGGAGTGCAATCGACAGCACAGGCCATCAGGAAGGGCATGCAAGTGATGTCACAGGCCCTCATGGAAGTCGCTGCCGCAATAAGGGCACACAGCCCGGCCAATCAAATGACACCCCCATGAAGATGTGAACATTCACCGAGATGTGGATGAGAGATGGTTGCAGACTTTCTTTGCTGCTTTTGTTCTTGTTCTTGATGTAACTGTAGTAACTTTTTTCAAATTGAAATTGTTTTGTAAGTTTTACAATTTATCAGTGATTTTAGCATTTTTAAGTGATCTTAGAGTGTAAATGCTCGCACATTTTGTAACTTATTTAATTTTGCACCTGAAAAGTGATCCTGAAGTTTAAGTGAAGTTAAGAGTGTAAGATTTTTCACATTGAAATTGTTTTGAAACTTTTGTAACTTTACAAGTCTGTAAGTGATCTTAAAGTTTTTAAGTGATCTTAAAGAGTCATACTAAAAAGTAAAGTTTGATACAACAAATATTTTATTACACTAAAGTTAACTTTTCAATAAAATATTTTTTCATTAAAACTGAATCATGTTCCATTAACACAACACAACATAGGAACAACTGCAAAGAATAAACATGTCCATGCGCAACAGTGGTCGCAGAGCCCTCAGGTATCAGTAATTGAAGCGTTCACGGATGAGCTGCTGGCGCAGAGCTCGAGCAATCGTTAAAGGAGCACGATGGACGGCCCTCCTCCGACCTCGTGCTCCGGCATCAGGCACTTGCATACTTTTCTGATCGTCGTCATCATCCACATCCTGCTCTTCCGTATTACTATCATGCACTGGACCCTCACGTGGGTCTTCAGGTTCCACTACCAGCTCCTGCTGCCTCATGATGACTAAGTTATGCAGCATGCAGCACACAACAGTGAAGTGACCGACAATCTGAGGAGAGTATTGCAAGTGGCGTCTGGAATGATCCAGGCATCGGAAACGCTGTTTCAAGATGCCAATGGTCCTCTCTATGATGCTGCGCGTCGCAATCTGTGCCATGTTGTATTGACGGTCAGCTTCCGTCCGTGTTACACTTAGGGGCGTCATGAGCCAGATGGTCAGGCTGTACCCTTTGTCTCCCAGTAGCCAGCTCTGCCCTTCTGGCTGCTGCTCAAACATGTCAGATATATCGTAGGATGAACGCATCATGGGTGCTGCCAGGGTATCTCGCATCGACTGACATGATGCGCTGCTTGTCATCACACACGAGCTGCACATTGATGGAGTGGAAACCTTTTCTATTCCTGTACTGCTCGGAATCCTCCACAGGTGCTCGCAATGCTATGTGGGTACAATCAATGCAGCCCTGTACTTTTGGGAAACCAGCAATCCTGGAGAAGCCCACAGCCCTGTCATGCATTGCTTGTGCAGTCATTGGGAACTTGATGAAGTCTTTCCTCCGCGCATACAGTGCAGCCGTGACCTGGTAAACGCAGGCATGTATTGCACGTTGAGAGATGGTGCACACATCTCCAGTTGTAGCCTGAAACGATCCCAAGGCATAGAAAGCAAGTGCAGCTCTAACCTTCATTTCAACAGACAAGGCAGTTGGTGTTCTGCTTCTGGGCTGCAAATCTACTCTCAGCATATCACAGATCTCAATGACAACTTCTCTGCGGAAATGCAGCCTTTTGACACAATCAGCCTCGCTCATGTCCAGGTACGAGCACCTGGCTCGATATTGCCGACGTGGGTAAGGTCTCCTGCTCATCAGCCTGCGGGCTATGATGTTCCTGGTGCAGTGAGCTCTAATCAATTCTCTCCTATGCAGTGAATTGATGGAGAACCATTGCATAAGCCTTGGTGTTGATAATGCAGCACCCATACTTGAATTACTAATTAAACTTTTAAACTAGCTGGCTGGCTGGCTGGCTGGCTGGCTGGCTCTCCCTCCCAGTGCTTTGTACGCCTCCCCGTCCCCTGGCCGAACGGCCTGGCAGCCTACAAGTAACTTCGCAGCTCGGACGGCTGCTGCTGCTGCTGCTTCAGACAGGTAGGAAAATTCAATTTTTTTAATATTTGCTTTATTTATCATTTATTATTCAGGATTGCTCTTTATTTGTAGAAGTGAAACTGTGAAATGCTTGTAAAATTTAATTACTTCCCTTACCCACCCCCCCGCCCCCCCACCCCCACCCCCATCTCTTGTTCCCCACGCCTGATTTATAAGTTTAGGCAAAGTTTTTCTGAGCGTTCAAAAATCTATACTTACTCCATTCTAAGTTAGTTTGGAGTAAGTTTTCGCTGCCTAAACTTGCAAAACAGACGTAAATGGCTGGACACGCCCCCTTTTCAAAAAAAAATCTGTTCGACAATGAAACTGTTCTAACTCACTCGAACTGGAGCAAACTAAATGCCGAGAATTGCAATTTCTAAGATGCGCCATTCTAAACTAGTTGCTCCAAGAAAATAGGAGCAGCTCAGGCTGAAACTTTCCCCCTCTGTGTCGTAACTTTTGGGCTGAGGAAACACTTTTGAAGAAATGTACCCGAGAACACTCTGGAAAAGCACTTGGACTCTGGGCTCTTTGACTTTGGCTTTAAAACATCTAACTTGCCTCACGAGGTTACAGCAACGCAACAAGAAGAACCGAACAAGATGCCTCGGAGTCACTGAAAAACCAACAATCATCCAGCGCTGACTCAAGGAAAAATCTTATTTACCATCAAAACATCGACCAGTGCTAATACCGAAGACACCACAACCAGCCAAAGAATCCACAAGATCGAGGAGAGAGAAAGCAGTGTGCAACTGGTCTAAACTGTGGAGGAATCCTTTGGTGAGCATAATCTCTGCAATTTCAGAGCCAAACATAGCTAGTGTTGTAGTGGGAGGTGGTTTTTATTCACTGCATAACCTCTGTACCCGTTGCGTATATGTTTTCCCCCTTTTTCTGTACATTTTGTTATATGCTATTAAGTTAATTAGTGTGGTGTGCTATTTTCTAAATAAAATATTTGTTCTTGCAGCAAACAGTTGTCTGTCTACATCTATCACATCCCCTAAATAATTCCAAGCCCTAGAACCAGGGAGTGGGACGATTCGAACCATCAAGGTCAGAAAAGGCTGACAAACCCACCACCCCCTACAGCACAACAAAAGGGAAAGGACTCGAACAGGAGGAGGCCCGGCAAATCTGCACCCACTGACACCCCTGGAAGAGAGGGTCGCTGCATTGATGGATCCTGCCTGGAGAAAAGCAACCACCACTGCACAAGCTGGGCCCACACTCGAGGGAGAGGGTAACATAGAAACATAGAAACATAGAAAATAGGTGCAGGAGTAGGCCATTCGGCCCTTCTAGCCTGCACCGCCATTCAATGAGTTCATGGCTGAACATTCAACTTCAGTACCCCATTCCTGCTTTCTCGCCATACCCCTTGATCCCCCTAGCAGTAAGGACCTCATCTAACTCCTTTTTGAATATATTTAGTGAATTGAGAAACTTTTGCAATCCGTCCTGCAAATTCCACAGTCTGGCTTTGCTAAATGTTAAGTACTGCGCCGGCTAGCCATGCTTCAGTTCATGGGGATGTCTCCATTAGCTACGCTTCAGTTGATGCAATGTGCTATCATTCATCGTGGTCCTTCAAATGAGCCTGCTGCCTGCGCTGTGTGAGCCTACTCATGCCATCCTGCCCCCTTCTCTGCACCTAACTATTTGTCTGTTCTGTTATATTTTGCAGCACTTGAGGCCAGACCTGACGAGGCTGAAGCCGACGCAAAAGAAGTTTCAGACACAGACGAGCCTGAAGAGGAGAACATCTTCCAATCCCACCTTCCAGACCAAGAGCATGGGGGTGAGAGAGGGGTGGAGGGGATGGATGAAGCCCCCACTGTTGTACTAACTCTGGAGGAGGTGCAGATGCCACCCATTGAGGTGCCAGGTCCTTTCCTGAGTGGTACGAGTGTTGGGATATTCCATGGTTTCTCATAGTCCGAGGCTGCGGGACCCAGTGGGATGCAGCGAGTCACACCCAGGGTGAGGAGGGGTAGGAGAGCTCGACAGTGCTCTCCTGAGCTACAGGATTGAGCAGACGTTGTTCAGATGGTGGCAATGAGTGCGGAGAGCATTGACCTTATGCGATCACTCCTGGACACCATCAGTGAGGTAGGTGATGAGGTATCAGGACTGTCAGGAGAAGTAACAACACACTTATGAGAAATGGGAACACTGTCGGTGCACATGAGGGAGAGAATGTCACAGGCAGCTGATACACTGTCAGCAAACGTGAGGGAGGGGATTTTGCAGGTAGTTGAGACACTGTTGGTGAACATGAGGGAGAGAATGTCACAGGCAGCTGATACACTGTCAGCAAACGTGAGGGAGAGAATGTTGCAGGTAGTTGAGACACTGTCAGGGCACATGAGGGAAGGCATGTTGGAGTTAGCTGCTGCAATAAGGGAACACGCCCAGACCCCGCGGCCATTGATAGAATCAACTGCCACTCCCACTCCAATCCCCAGACCAGCCTCTGAAGAGACATAAGCCGGGCCTTCCACCTTAACGGCTGCCCCCATCCCCCCCCCCCCTATCAAGAAATGCGCATTACCTGAGATGCTCGAAAGAATAAGCTTGGTACCAACCCGAGAAATGCTGAGCCACCACCTGCGGGCAGGGGTGGAGTCAACAAGACCAAGCGCAGCGGGCGGTCTTAGAATAAAGTGGAGGAGAGATGGGTGCAGCCTTTCTTTGCTGCTGTTGTCGTTGTTGTTATTGTTGTTGTTGTTACTGTTGTAACTGTTTTCAAATTAAACGTTTTTTGTAAGTTATGTAAATTTACAAGTTTAAAAGGTTGTAAGTGGTCTTAAAGTTTTTAAGTGGTCTTAAAGTCTATAAGTGATCTTAACTGAAAACTTTAAAGTTTGATACAAGAATATTTTTATTAAAGTTAAGTTAAGTGCAAACAAGTGTTAAACATTTGAATAAAATATAATTTAATTGAATCATTTCCATTATTTGTTCTATTATTAACACAACTTTTTGAACTAAAGAAGAATTATTTCCATTATTTGTTCCATTAAGACAACACAACATTACGGAACAGGTCCAAACAGTAAACATGGTCCATTTGGAATAGTTGCCACTGAGCCTTCAGGCAGCAGAGTGTTCATGGATGAGCTGCTTGTGCAGCGCTCGAGCAATCGTTAAAGGGGCACGACGGCCCGCCCACCTCTGCTGTTGTGCTCAGGATTCAGGTAGTTGCATGGCTTCCTCATCCTCCTCCTCCTCCTTGTCATCTGCATCTTGCTCCTCATCATCAGCCACTCTCACCTCAGGTGAGTCTTCTATTACCAGCTGCTGCTGCCTCATGATGGCTAAGTTATGCAGCATGCAGCACACAACAGTGAACTGACCAACAATCTCAGGGGAGTATTGCAAGTAGCCTTCAGAATGGTCCAGGCATCAGAAACGCTGTTTCAAGATGCCAATGGTGCTCTCTATTATGCTGCACATCGCAATGTGCGACATGTTGTATTCCCGGTCAGCTTCCCTCCGGGTTACACGTAGGGGGGGCCATGAACCAGGTGGTGAGACCATACCCTTTGTCTCCCAGCAGCCAGCTCTGTCCTTCTGGCTGCTGCTGAAACATGGCAGATATAGCGCTGTCGTATAGGATGAACGCATCATGGGTGCTCCCAGGGTATCTTGCATCAACTGACATGGTGAGATGCAGGTCGTCACACATTCACGGAGTGGAAGCCTCTTCTGTTCCTGTACATCTTGAAGCCGAGCCCCTGTGTCTGGGCGAGGGATCGATTCTGCTGGCCGACGCTCCGACCCTCGAGCCCGATGAGGAGACATTCGGTGGTGGCGTGGCAATTTGAAAAGAATCCAAAATTAAAAGAATTGCATTAGACTTCCATTGTCTACCTTTTGAGTTTGAAAAAATTAAATTTCATAATGCATATTCTTTGTCTTCTTGACTCGCTCCAAAACTTTGCATCAAAACAATGGCGTCTTTCTGCGCCGATTTGTCAATGTGCGCTGGTTTTCTTAAGTGCCCAGAAGGATTTTCGGGAGTGGTCACATATGTCGTCCTCGGAGAAATGTAAGTTGGCCAAACTTGCTTAATTGTAAAAAACTCGTGCTGACATCAGGTTACGCAAAAAAATCCTAACCTAAAAAAATCGTAACTAACTGAGTTACACTGGCGCAGAAACTTTGGGGAAACTTGGATATTTTAATTTACGCCCAAAAAAACGGAGCAGATAACTGGGGAAAATTGAGTCCATTGATTTGAAGAAAAAATCCTTTAGAATCAAATGGCTGAAGAGATTTCTTCAGAAGTCAAATGCAAGTTTTGGAAGAGTTGTTTTCAACATGTTCTAATATTGTCGGATGGGAGGACAGAGGATATTTTACATGGAATACAATAATATGTTTCTGAGATTGATTAAACCTCTCCCTAGATTTTATTATGGGATTGTAGGACTTGGGCCCAATTTTTTTAAAGTGTGCACCTTATGCCCAAAGCTGCTGAGGAATTTTTAGAACAGCTCTTATTTTTGAACAAATGGGTCAACATTGAAGGAGACGTATTATTTAATCACACTTTTATTAAAGCTGGTATAATATATATGAAAGATGTATTATATGAGGTAATTCAAATTAGGTTACCTTAGGCGGTAGTGGAGGGACACGGTTTGGGAGGAGGATCAGGAGGTAGAGGAAAAAGCGATTATGATCATAGAATCATAGAAATTTACAGCACGGAAGGAGGCCATTTCGGCCCATCATGTCCGCACCGCCCGACAAAGAGCTATCCAGCCTAATCCCACTTTCCAGCTCTTTTACGGCACATCAAGTGCACAATCAAGGACATTTTAAATGTGGTGAGGGTTTCTGCCTTTACCATCAGGCAGTGAGTTCCAGACCCCCACCACCCTCTGGGTGAAGAAATTTCCCCTCAAATCTCCTCTAAACCTCCTACCAATTACTTTAAATTTATGCCCCCTGGTTGTTGACCCCTCTGCTAAGGGAACCATGTCCTTCCTATCTGTTATATATGCATGCTTGTTTGTTGTGTGATGTCTGTAACACTGAATGTACCCTTACACTGTACACACCTTACCTGTATACCAGAGGGTGCTGCTGCTGGAGACCTAAGGGTTACCTGCAGTGTGCAGGTAACCCAGTGTAAAAAGGGAGCTCACAGCTTCGTGTTCTCACTCGAGGAGCTGCAAATATAGGACTACAGTCTACACAGTTCAAGTATCATACCTTGCCTCGTGGAATCATTGCTAAAGGTGCCTACATACACTACAACTGGCGACGAGGATACGAGGTCACGAACTACACGCTCAGCATGTTGAATCTCAGCAACTTTCAGCAATTTCCCGATGGGGAAGATTGGGAGGCTTTTGTAGAAACACTGGGACATTTCTTCATAGCCAATGACCTGGATGGGGACACACCGGCTACACGACCGATCAAGCGCAGGGACATCCTGCTAAGCAGTTGTGGGCCCACCATCCATTGTGTCATCAGGGACTTGCTAGCCCCAGAGAAGACAAACACCAAAAGCTATGAGGAACTTGTAACACTTATACAGGGGCAACTAAAACCAAAAGAAAGCATCCTCACAGCCAGGCACCAGTTCTACACTTACCGGCGACCCCGAAGGCCAAGAAATTACTAAGTATGCTGCACATTTAAGAACACTAGCTGCTCCGTGTGATTTTGGAGACCACCTAAAAGAAGCACTAAGGGACATATTTGTCATCGGAATCGGCCACGAGGGCCTCCTGCACAAATTGCTCTTGGCTGACATCACGGTCACCCTGCAGAAAGCAATTCAAGTGAGCCAGGTCTACGTGGTTTTGGCCGGCGATTCCAGGTGAATACTGACCCAGGATTCTAAACCAGCGAACGCAGTGCACCACATGGATACTTCTAAAGGCAGAAATGCTGCCCCGAGTCCCGCAACTCTGAGAGAAACCGGATGGCCCCGTGCTGGTGCTGTGGGGGAAACCACAGGGCCCATCAGTGCCTCTACAAAGACTATGCATGCAAAGGCTGCAAAGAGAAAGGGCATCTTCAAAGAATGTGCAGAAAACGCTGTACTCACCGCATCTCTGATGAGTTGGCTGATCACCGGGGCTCCGACACAGATGAAGGTGAAGCTGCTCAAACCCTAGAAGAAGAGTATGGAATTTATACCTGCTCCACTGAAAGTTCTCCGTGGACGATGGAAGTAGACATCGACGGGGTGCCAGTTTCTATGGCGATCGACACAGGAGCGAGCCAGTCTGTGATGAGCCAAACGACCTTTGAAAAACTTTGGATAAATCCTGCCAATCGACTGAAACTGCATCCTGTCCAAACGAAGCTACTCACCTACACCAAAGGCAAAATCCCAGTCGTTGGCAGTGTGGACGTCCAGTTCTCCCAGGGCGGCGTGTTGAACAAACTCCCCCTGTGGATCATTGCCGGCGATGGTCCCACGCTGCTGGGAAGGAATTGGATGAACCCGGTCCAAGTCGGTCGAAGTGGCGATGCCTCCAGGCTCCAGCATACAACATCAAACATGGATCCACTGCTGCATCCAGACATCCCACCGTCCAGATCGACTGCGCGGCGATGACTTCACAACATCGCGGCGAAAACTCCAGGACTGAAAACTCCACTTTCCGGGCCGGGGCAGGACTCCAAGAGGTGAACATCATTGAAAAAAGTGGATTCCCGACGTCCAGTGTTGAACCTGAGGAAGAAAAGACCACCACAGCCTACCTGGAGGAGAGCCAGAAGGCGGCGGCCGCACCACGAGGAGAAGAACTTGCAAACAAAATTGTCGCGGTTAGACCACGAGGAGCAGCATTGGAGGAGCGACTCGTGGCACCGAGCAGCCAATCGGATTGGAAGGCTCCCTTAAAGGAGACTGGTAACCAAAAAAATTTAAAGCGACAGTTTCAGCTAAATGAGGTCAAGGCCTTTAAAGCTAAAGATGCAATAAAAGGGTGGAAGTATGATAATGTAACCATGAATTGTGATGCTGGTGTAACTAATGTGACTAATGAGATGAATGCTTGTGTAAGCAAGGTTAAGAACAAGCTTGTTATGTTCGATGATTATGACAGAGAGTTTGAAATGCCTAATGTAACCATGTCTGCTGAGACCATGACACCCAAAAGTGATGCAAATGCTTTAATTTATATGTGTGATCAGAGCCAAGGTGTCATGTATACAGGTAAGACACTGCCAAAGGACATTGGATTCTATGGGGACCATGCAAATGCTAGAGGAATCCCCCTGTGGGAGACTCCCAGGTCCAGCTGGCTACCAGACCATGTAGCCTGGACCTTTGGAACAAATGTGATGCCCCTGGAAGGACACACACACCCAGTGCGAGCAGACCCACTACAGGGACAGTGGTCAATGGGCAGCACAGCCACCACCACTGGCAACCTGCACCAGACCAGCCCTACACCCTCTGGCCACCAGGGCCAACACTAGGAGCGAGAGGCCAATACCTCTGGCTTCCCTGGCAAACCCTGGGATCACCTGACCCTCATCCCAATTGGAGGACAAGGAGCCCACCCAGTCCTGTGGCCCTGCCCACCACCACACAATTACCCACATCACAGAGTATGCACCCTACCCACTGCTGCTATGGCTACCCCACTGAGGGTTCCCTCAACAGTGACACCCACATGGTCTGTGTGTGAGTGCGGGGGGGAGGGGGGAAATGTATGAGGCCAGCCTCACGTACAGAGATCACACCTGGCACCCACACAACCCTCACCACAACCTCCCATAGACCACTACAGATCACCTCCCCAGGTCATGACACTAAGGATATTAAAAATGCTTAGGGGGAAGTGTTGTTATATATGCATGCTTGTTAGTTGTGTGATGCCTGTAACACTGAATGTACCCTTATACTGTACACACCTTTCCTGTACACTAGAGGGTGCTGCTGCTGGAGACCTAAGGGTTACATGCATATTGTAGGTAACCCAGTATAAAAGGAAGCTCACAGCTTGGTGTCCTCACTCGAGGAGCTGCAAATAAAGGACTACATTCTATACAGTTCAAGTATCATATCCTACCTCGTGAAATCATTGCTAAAGGTGCCTACATACACGACACTATCCACTCTATCTAGGCCCTTCATAATTTTATACACCTCAATAAGGTCCCCCTCAGCCTTTCCAAAGAAAACACGCCCAGCCTATCCAATCTTTCCTCATTAAACAAATTCTCCAGTTCAGGCAACAGCCTTGTAAATCTCCTCTGTACCTTCTCGAGTGCAATCACATCTTCCCTGTAATGTGGTGACCAGAACTGCATGCAGTACTCTAGCTGTGGCCTAACTAGTGTTTTATACATTTCAAGCATAACCGCCCTGCTCTTGTATTCTATGCCTCAGCTAATAAAGGCAAGCATTCCTTATGCCTTCTTAAACATCTTATCTACCTGGCCTGTTACCTTCAGCGATCTGTGGACCTGCACTCCAAGGTCCCTTTGTTTCTCTACACTTCTCAGTGTCCTACCATTTAATGTGTATTCCCTTGCCTTGTTAGCCCTCCACAAATGCATTACCTCACGCTTTTTTAGATTGAATTCCATTTGCCACTGTTCTGACCATCTGGCCAGTTCATTGATATCTTCCTGCAGTCTACAGCTTTCTTCTTCATTATCAACCACACAGCCGATTTTACTATCACCTGCAAACTTCTTAATCATACTCCCTACATTCAAGTCTAAATCATTGATATATATGACAAAAAGCAAGGGATCTAATACTGAGCCTTAAAGAACCCCACTGGAAACAGCCTTCCGGTCACAAAAACACCCATCAACCCTTTGTTTCCTGCCTCTGAGCCAATTTTGGATCCAACTTGCCACTTTGCCCTGGATCCTATGGACATTTACTGTTGGTACCAGTCTGCCACATGGGACCTTATCAAAAGCCTTGCTAAAATCTATCAAATGCACTATCATCGACCCTCCTTGTTACCTCCTCAAAAAATGCAATTAATTTAGCTAGACACGACCTTCACTTAACAAATCCATGTTAACTATCCTTGATTAATCCATGACTTTCTAAATGTAGATTTATCCTGTACCTCAGAATTTTTTACAATAATTTTCCCACCACCAAGGTTAGGCTGACTGTAATTACTCGGTCTATCCCTTTCTCCCTTTTTAAATAAAGGTACAACATTAGCAGTCCTCCAGCACCACACCTGAGAGGATTGGAAAATGATCAGAGCCTCTGCTATTTCCTCTTTTGCTTTTGTTAACAGCCTGGGATACATTTCATCCGTGCCAGGGGATTTAACCACTTTCAAAGCTGCTAAGCCCCTTAATACTTCCTCTCTCACTATGTTTATTTCATCTAATATTTCACACTCCTCCTCCCTCAATGCAAAGTCTGCATTGCCCCTCTCTTTTGTGAAAACAGACGCAAAGTATTCATTAAGAACTATACCCACATCTTCTGTTTCCACACAGAGATTGTCTCTAATAGGCCCTACTCTTCCTTTAGTTATCCTCTTGCTCTTAATGTATTTATAAAACATCTTTTGGTTTTCCTTGACTTTACTTGCCAATATTTTTTCATGCTCTCTCTTTACTTTCCTAATTTCCTTTTTAATTGTACCCCTGCACTTTCTACACTCCTCTAGAGTTTCTGCTGTATTGAGCCCTCGGTATCTATCATAAGCCGCCCTTTTTTTCTTTATCCTATCCTGTATGTCCCTTCACATCCAGAGGGCTCTAGATTTGTTAATCCCATCCTTTTTATTTAAGGGAACTCTCAGGATCTCCTCATTGAATGCCTCCCACTGCTCTGACACTGATTTAGACTAAATCGCATCTCAACTTCGCAAAATTGGCTTTTCCCTAATTAAGAACTTTTATTCCTGGTCCAACTTTGTTCTTTTCCATAACTATGCTGAATCTAACTGAATTATAATCACTAGCACCAAAATGCTCTCCTACTGATACCCCTTCCACTTACCCAGCTTCATTCCTTAAAACTAAGTTCAGAAACGCTCCTCCCTTGTTGGGCTTGTTACATACTGGCTAAAAAAGTTCTCCTGAATGCATTTTTAGGAATTCCGCACACTCTATACCATTCGCATTAATTTTATCCAAGTTAATATTAGGGTAGTTGAAATCCCCTACTATTATTGTCCGATAGTTTTTGCACTTCTCAGAAATTTGCCAACATATTTGCTCTTCTATCTCCCTCTGACTGTTTCAGGGTCTATAGTACACCCCCCAGCAGTGTGATTGCCCCTTTTTTGTTCTTCAATTCAATCCATATGGCCTAATTTGATGATCCTTCTAACATATCATCCCTCCTCACAGCTGTAATTGTTTCTTTAATAAATACTGAAGCCCCCCCCCCCTCCTTTTTACCCCCTCTCTATCTCGTCTGAAAACCTTGCAACCAGGAATGATGAGCTGCCATAACTGATCATGTATGAGAAGATTGTTGGGGCAATGCCACAGGACTGGATGGAAGAAATAAATGCAAATCTCCAAAGAAGGTAAAATGGGTCCCGCTTTTCCAAGCTTTCTACTGGGAAAAGGGGAGGAGTTTTTCCAATTTGGCAACTGTAATACTCAAGGTTTTTATGGGGTATTGTGAGAATGGAGATGTAAGACACCTGCTGGTCAGGAGTTTTGGCAGAGTATGTACCCACAGCTGAACTTCACAGGATTTGGAAGGGAATGCAGGCAAATTTTAAATGTCCAGTGTGTATTGAACTGGATTTCAAATTGGCTCATAACCGGATTTTTACCATGATGGTCTTATGTAATATTGGGTGTGTGGAGGTGGCAACTTGCCCAGTGTGTGGGACGCGGGATGAGGCTCGGTCCCATTTGCTGGTGTTATTCTGCAGTTAAAGGAGTTAAAGTACTATGTTCGACATTTGTGTGAGGTTTTCTTGCTAGGTGAGGACCGAAGAGCGAGAATGGGAATCCCGTGGGACTCAATTTTGCGATGGGGATTGCAGGAGGGTCTGCCTGAGTCTAGTGGAGCAGCAATTAATATAATGTTCAGTTTGGCTAGATTTGTGATTGTGCAAAGAAGGATTGCTCTGTTTTTTTAAGAGGAGAAGAATAAACCTAAAAGAGTATTTTATATATAAACTATAAGATCATTATATGGTTCTGTGAATGTTGTATTCAGAAAGGAATTTTATGATAAATTTTTAAGATACAATACATTAATATAAGTTACAAGAGACAAATTAAACTTCAGTTTTTGATGTTAATATGTGTTGGGGTAACAGCTGTGCAGAGGGGCGGAATGGATTTGTATGATACAATGGAATGATCACGATGTTGTAAATGTTTTTAATGTTCAATAAATATTTCTTTAAAAAACAAGTGGGTAGCACCCTAGCCTTTGAAGCAGAAGGTTCTGGGTTCAAATCCCACTCCAGAGACATGAGTGCAAAAGTCTAAGCTGATACTCCAGTGCAGTACTGAGGTAGTGCTGCACTGTCGGAGGAGACATTAAACCAAGCCTGGATGTTGTCCAGGTCTTGCTGTGTGTGTGTATGGACTACTTTATACATGGTGAGTGAAATAGGCTGATTCGCACAATTATGGAGGCTGGGTTTGGGCTGTTGGTCTATAATTAAACATATCATGTGGGTCTATGCAATGTGAATTATAGATGAACAGGTCACTGCAATATAGTTAATCCAGAATGGCATTGGAGCCTTCTTAATTGTTAATATAAACTTTATACAAGGATTGGAAGGATGTGATTGGCCTGGGTTCATTGCTGTTTCATTGGCTGTAATTGAAATATATGGAGGTGCATAGCACACAATGTATCGCAGATGGAGCAGTAGTTTTACACCTTTCTTATACTTTCCACCAATACTTCTAAAAAAATAGCGCATGAATGATCTTATCATGAAATAAACTGGAGGAAGCTCGTATAATGAACAGGAATAAGGCTTGCCATTGAACTTTCTACAGACTATTAATTATTATCAATCAAATTACTTTGTCTGTTAAAGAGATAGATCAATGAAGGGGTCGGCTAACTAACTATTTGTCTGGAATCAGTAGTTTAATGATTATGTATATGTCAGTTGACAGCACTTGCTCTTGGTTCTGGATCAGAATCTTATGGGTTCAAGCCCCATACTTGCAGTCTGAGTTGATAATCTAAGTTACTACTACAGTGCAGTACCGAGGGAGAGCTGCATTGTTAGCAGTGTTGTCCTTCGATTGAGATGTTAAACTGAAGGCTCACCTGCCTGTTCAGGGGGACATTAAAGATCACATGACACTATTTGAAGAAGAACAGGGAGTTCTCTCAGTGTCCAACATTTCTCCTTCAAACACCAACAAAAACAAGACACATGAACAGTAGTTTGTCTCACTACTGTTTGAAGGATCTATCTGTGTGCAAATTGGCTGCTGCATTTACCTGTATAACAACAGTCATAGCACTTCAAAGTAATTCATGGATATGTACAGTACTGAGAGGTGCGATCAGGTGCCGTACGAATTGAAGTCTTTATATCTGTTTGAGTTATGAGCATGACAACTTGTTGGTGTGTATCTCAGAAGTGGTAACTGTGCCCATTGTGAAGGACTGAGTCTACCTTTCTCACCCACAATGTGGTGTTTGCTGTGAGAACAGGCAAGGCTGCACTCTTGCAGTGAAAGCAGATAACATAAGAATTAGGAGCAGGAGTAGGCCATTCGGCCCCTCGAGCTTGCTCCACCATTCAATAAGATCATGGCTGATCTTCTACCTCAACTCCACTTTCCTGCACTGTCCCGATATCCCTTGATTTCCTTAATATTCAAAAATCTATCGATCTCTGTGCTGAATATACTCAAAGACTGAGCCTTCACAGCCCTCTGGGGTAGAGAATTCAAAAGATTCACCACCCTCTGAGTGAAGAAGTTTCTCCTCATCTCAGTCCTAAATGGCCAACCCCTTATTCTGAGACTGTGACCCCCAGTTCTAGACTCCCCAGCCAAGCTTCTCTGTCAAGCCCTGTAAGAATTTTGTATGTTTCAATGAGATCACCTCTCATTCTTCTAAACTTTAGAGAATATAAGCCTAGTCTACTCAATCTCTTTTCATAGGACAATCCCCCCATCGCAGGAATCAGTCTGGTGAACATTCGTTGCACTCCCTCAATGGCAAGTATATCCTTTCTTAGGTAAGGAGACCAAAACTGTACACGATACTCCAGGTGCAGTCTCACCAGGGCCCGATATAATTGCAGTAAGACATCTTTACTCTTATACTCAAATCCTCTTGTAATAAAGGCCCACATATGTACAAGATTGCTATCTGTGAGTGGCGCCAGAAAGGAAATAATCCATTGACTGACATAAGGAAGTTCTAATTGTTGAACTCAAGGGACAAGCATCTTACAACTATTCCTATGTTACGAGTTACATTTTATTCCCAGCTCCAGCTGTTCCCAAGTTGGGAATTCCACTTATACTGTGTGTTTATACGGTACAATAATAAAACAAACAACTTAGAGATTCTTGATGAATTTAAATTAAATGTTAGCTTGTTTCTTGTTTTCTTTTGCTAATTCTATTGCTTGTCTCTCCTCCACCCCCACACCTACTGAAATCATGAGCCTATTGGCTATTATTGTCAGAACATGGGACAGAGTTGGAAAAAACAATATTTTCTCTTTTGCTAATTTGCTAATTTTTTTTTTTTAAGTTCTCCTAATGGTAAAAAAGAAAGACTTGTATTTATGTAGTGCCTTTCAGGACACCCTAAAGTGCTTTACAGCCAATGAAGAACTTTTGAAATGAAGTCACTGTTATAATGTAGGAAACACAGCAACCAGATAATCTGCTTTAGTGATGTTGGTTGAGGGATAAATGTTGGATTGGACATTCAGGGAGAACTTCATTGCTCGTCTTCAAACAGTTCCGTGGGATCTTTTACATCTACCTGAGAGGTCAAACTGGGCCTTGATTTAATGTCTCACCTGAAAGATGGCACCTCTGATGGTGCAGTGCTCCCTCAGTACTGCACTCGGATTGTCAGCCTAGATTTTGAGCAGGACTTGAGCTCACAACTTTTAGGGCTCAGAGATGAGAGAGCTACCACTGAGCCAAAGCTAACAATCGTAGGGAGGGGAATCAAACTGTGCCTTGGATGCACTGACCTTTGAGTTAGATAGAACACACCTAGGATGCTTCTCCTCTTCCTGCGCCTGGGCTATTGGATCGGCTGGGTATAGAATATTGAGGATAAATCAGTCAGGGGAGGCCTCGCACCCTGAAGGGGGCCTGCCTGAATTTCAACAGGGAGGAGGGAGGAGGGAGCGACAGGGAAGAGGGGATTGGGTAAGGGGAGGTGGAGTGTGTAAAGTCCTTACTCTACAGCATGAAACCACATGAGGCACATTCTGGGAACAAGGTCACTCTGTGACCTCAACTCTTTATTCACAGCACTCCACAAGTGATGACCCTGCGTGGGACCTCCCTTTTTATACCTGTGTGATCAGGTAAGGAGTGTCTCCCACAAGTTCACCCCTTGTGGTCAAGGTGTACATCTAGGTTGTGTGTATACAGTAATACAGTGGTGTTACATTGTGGTTACATACATGACATGGTGGGTGGGAAGTGTGGTTTTCTTGTCGGATTCCCCGAATGATTTTCCTGTCTGTGCTGTGCCCAGCCTATCGACTTACCCAGATACAGGAACAGAGAAATAGGCACCTAATTTTTTCCCACATTTATTTATAACAAATACAATGTTAACATGTTGGAACGATTTACATTTATTGGAATTCCTTACACAAGTTAGCAATTCCTTGAGACCAGACACTAATCATTGTTACACCATGTGCTGCACTCGTTACTGAGCATCACGGTGTATAGCCAAGAGCTGACTAACACTCCAATCATCAGCGAACAATTCTGGCTGAATATGCACTGATGATACGTTTTATACGAATTCGCCATTTCTAGCCACCCCTTGTCCTTCTGCCAGTTCATCAAGAACTGGCACCCCATTCTGGACTGGTCCAGCCCACTTTAACCCCTGCTTGACTCACTTGATGCAGTCTCTAACCGGCACTGGAAGGTGTACAAGAGTGGTCCTGGAGAAATTAGTAACATTTGGTTCTTGCATTTTCCAGCTCTCTCTTTGTGAGGGAGAAATTTATCATTAATTCAATGTCTTTTTGATGGCATGGGCAATATTTGGAACTGACTATTATTGGGGCCAAGGGGGAAGGATTAGATTTTTATTTATGTGCTGTATTGCATGACCCATAGGGGACGAAATTCAGTGCAGCCAGAAAGCTGGTGGTGTTAAGGCCTTTTTTCCTCGATTAGCGCCGTAAAGTTTGCAACGGCCATTGGATCCAAATTCAGCTTTTTGGCCACAATAAGGTGTTCCAGTCTTATTAGCCCTGCAAAGCTGAAATTTTCATTCTTAATTCGGGCATTATTCCCAGGGTAAATTCACCCTTAGGGTGATGTGGCAGCTGCCATTGCAGCACAGGCACGGGGGAACGAGCGTATCGAAGCTGCTTTGGAGAAGATGGCTGCGGCTTTGCAAGAGTAGACGGAGCGTCTAAGTGCTGTCATATCTGGTGGCTTTCAGACTGTGGCTGCTCACACTCAGTCTCAGCTGGATGCCCCTCGAGACCTCAGTGTTGCTTTCGCGGCTGGGTCCACCACGGGCCATGGGGGACCTTTCGGTGTGCTGCCACAGCACTGACCTGAGCCCCCTCAGATTGGTGGTGGTGGTATTGTGCCACCCCCGGTGAGTTACTCAGGCTCCTCGGGCCAGGATATGGATGATGCGCTCCCTCCGGCTCGCAGCATTCCTGGCCCCAGACCTGTCACTCCGCCCGTGCCTCCAAGCATGGCCTCGCCCGAGTCAAGCCAGACTGAACCCGCCCAGGAGGGTGTTGACCAATCTCCAGCCGGCCCTTCCAGGACCAAGGCTGCTCGAGGGCATCCTAGAAGGACATCTGCAGCTTCCACACAGGGAACACAGCAGCCTTCCCAGACCCATGAGGCAGCCACAGGGGAGACACTGAGGCAAAGTCGTAGGTTAGGCATGCATAAGAGGAGTTATAAAGGAATGCACAAGGGTGGTAAATGATGTTTATATGTTATTTTTCTGCACTGTTTATTGTTCTGATAGTTGTTTGTAGTTATATTGATTAGGTATTAAATCTTTCTTTTTCGCACCTATTTCTGGACTGCTGTATAATGTGAGGTGAGCGTCATCATCATCATAGTTGAGGATGACTTGCCTCTACTCTAAAAGTGAGTTCTCAGGTGACTGAAGAGTCCAATGTGGGAATTATAGTCTCTGTCACAGGTGAACAATGGTTGGAGGAAAGGGTGGGTGGGGAGTCTGGTTTGCCGCACGCTCCTTCCACTGTCTGCGCTTGCTTTCTGCATGCTCTCGGCGATGAATTTCGAGGTGCTCAGCGTCCTCCCAGATACTCTTCATCCACTTTGAGTGGTCTTGGACCAGGGATTCCCAGGTGCCGGTGGGGATGTTGCACTTTATCAAGGAGGCTTTAAGGGTGTCCTTGAAACGTTTCCTCTGCCCACCTGGGGTTCGCTTGCCGTGTCGAGGCTCCGAGAAGAGAGCTTGCTTTCGGAGTCTTGTCTCGGGCATGCGGATGATGTGGACCGCCTACGGAGCTGATCGAGTGTGGTCAGTGCTTCGATGCTGGGGATGTTGGCCTGGGCAAAAATACTGACATTGATGCATCTGTCCTCCCAATGGATTTGCAGGATCTTGCGGAGGCAGCGTTGGTGGTACCTCGCCAGCATTTTGAGGTGACTGCTGTATATAGTCCACGTCTCTGAGCCATGTAGGAGGGTGGGTATCACTACTGCCCTGTAGACCATAAGCTCTGTACCAGAATTGAGGTCCTGGTCTTCAAACACTCTCTTCCTCAGGTGACCAAAGGCTGCACTGGCACACTGCGGGCGGTGTTGGACAGTGTCACTGATGCCTGCCCCTGCTGATAGTAGGCTCCCGAGGTATGGAAAACGGTCCATGTTATCCAAGGCCTCACCGTGGATTTTGATAACTGGGGAGCCATGCTGTGTGGCAGGGTCAGGTTGGTAGAGGACCTTTGTCTTACAGATATTTAGTGTAAGGCCTCTGTTTTCATACGCCTCGGTGAAGGTGTTGACAATGGCTTGGAGTTTGATCTCCGAGTGTGCGCAGACGCAAGCGTCATCTGTGTACTGTAGTTCGATGACAGAGGATGGGACGACCTTGGATCTAGCCTGGAGGCGGCGGAGGTGGAACAGATTCCCTTTTGTTACCGGGCGGAATGCTGAGCTAGGGCGATGTTTCTAGTCTGAGCCCCTGGATTGAGATTTCCGTTTTCTCTCTGTGAATCTCGTGATCTCTATTTTTCTCTCTCTCTCTCTCTCGGTTTTTTCCCCTTTTCGCTTTCTCTATTCCTATTTTTCTATTTCTCTCTCTCCCAATCAAATTTTCCGTTTCTATTTCTCATTCCCTTTCTTCACTTCTATT
Organism: Pristiophorus japonicus; assembly: GCF_044704955.1. Taxonomy (NCBI): domain Eukaryota; kingdom Metazoa; phylum Chordata; class Chondrichthyes; family Pristiophoridae; genus Pristiophorus; species Pristiophorus japonicus. The sequence continues at coordinate 81,402,998 of NC_091992.1, forward strand.
TCTTTATCCTTTTTCTTTTGCTCCCTTCCCTTTCTCTCCCTCTCCCTCTCTCTCACCCTCTCTCTTTCCCTCTCCCTCCTTCTCTCCCACTCACGCTCTCTTTTTCCCTCTCGCTCCCTCTTTTTCACTCGCTCTTTCCCTCTCCCTCCTCTTTCTTTCTCTCACCCTCTCTCTCCTTTTCTCTCTCTTTCCCTCTTCTCGCTTTCCCCACCCTCTCTCCCTTTCTCTCTCCCTCCCCCGGTCCATTGAAGAGGCTCCTGGATTTGTTGCTGAGCAATACGGAGCTGGCTCCGGGATCTCGTCCCGTCCAGAGCTCGCTGATCGCCCCCAGATGATCTCTTACTGGACTTCTCTATGAGACCGACTAAGCTGCTATTACTGCGAGGATTCCGGGGAGCTCCCGACCCATACTCAGGTTTGGATCTTACCTTCTTGTCTCTCTCGGCTCCCATGGCTTCGAGATCTCTGCCGTTGTGCAACTGGCACTAAAAGCTGGCGGGAGCACCGTCAGCTAAAGGGCCGGCTGTTTCACGCTGAAACTGGGTCGGGGGACGGAGTGGCAGCGGTGCGCACTTTTACCTTTACCACAACACTACTGCCGCAAGCCCCGCACCGCCAGGAGAATCGGCGCTGGCCTACACTGCTGCAAGACCTCCTGGGCCGAATTTACGTCGGGGCGGCCATTCAATTTTGACAAATGGCCGCCGCAAACGGACAGTAACGGTCCTCCCCGGGGCCGTGAATTTCGGGGTCAGAGTCCCTCCCCTGATATTTACGATTTCAAAGTAGACACAGCTGCAGATTACCACGTGATGAAGTCACCAAAGAAATGTCACATTATGAGCTCTATGTAGTGGACCTCAATATTTCATAGCCTACAATCAGACGATTATTTAATTTTGGTGCCTTTGCTTTAGTGTAATTTAACTTGTTATAATAAACTTGGCTGCTTTGGGAGTCCCGCTGCCAAATACAGGCTGTCAAGATGTAGCGAGAGGGTGTAAATCCTGATCCAGGCTAGAACAAACACTTGCTGCCAAAAGTCGCAGCCAAAGCTCCATATATTAAGGAATGTCAAACTTTCAGTTTACTAGCGAAAACTTACAATCTCAGCTGTTTAGCTCAGAGGCCTGACAGCCCAATTACCTGCTAATCCCTTCTGAATCAAGCTCTCCGATCCAATGAGAGCCTCCTACCACACCTATCAATCAGATCCGCTCCTGCAGTTACAAGGCCTTACATCAGTTCTCTGCTAATGGACTGATTCAACCTAGCAGGTGGGAGAGAGGAAGAACTGAGAATGTGGGTGTTGGAGCCGCTCTCAAAAGCATGCCTCTTAGTGACTCAGGATGCAGTGACAGAAGTTGGTAGCCTGGAGTTATTTCTGCTGTTCACAGTTAACTCTCTGTCTTGAGGTAATTGTAATGTATGCACCTGTGAGTATGCTTACAGGTCATCATCACCCCCGGCAACCAAATTTTTATTTGATTTAAATTTACAGTAAAAAGTTAATTTGTTTATTTGTCAGTTTTAATGCCCCCTTTAATAACTTGTTTTATGGTTTCAACTAAAAATAGTTGTAGAGCTGTTGAACTTGGGCTGGAGGGTATTGCAGTCCCATGCAATCAGTTTTTAAGTCGGTTCACGGACTCCCAGACCGCCTGCAATTTCTGCGGTCTGGAAAAGTCTGTGTTCCACGTGTATGTACAGTGTGTCAGGTTGCAGCCCCTATTCCAATATTTGAAGGGGCTGCTCCTCAAATTCTGGTTGCACTTCAGATCCATGCTCCTGATCTTTGAGCATCCTATGCGGAGGGGAGTGGGCAGGTCGGAAGGCCTCCTCGTAGGACTGCTCCTGGGCATGGCCAAGGTGGCTATTAACCGGTCCAGGCAGCGGGCGGTCGAGGAGGTCATTCAGCCTGACTGCCTGCCTCTCTTTCGTGGTTACATCCGAGCCAGAGTGTCCCTGGAGATGGAGCACCAGGTGTCCATCGGTACGCTCGCGGCCTTCCGCGAGAGGAGGGCACCGGAGGGACTGGAGTGCAACATCACCTCTGGCAACCAAATTTTAATTTGAACCATTAATGTAAAAAGTTAATTTGTTTAATTTGTCGGTTTTAATAAGGGGGCACTTGATTTATTGTTTTACAAAAAATAGTTGTAGAGCTGTTGAGTTGGGAGCACCTTAACCAGTCATGCGATGTTCACAAAACTCAATAAAACCCCAGCCAGTTGGGTTCAGGAGTCCCAGATTGAGGCAGGTGGTTGTGAGCCTGGTGGATGAACTGGTAATGAGTAGCGTGATTATTAAACCTTTGCTAATAAATCAACTAGTTCTTAATAGCAATGTGCTGCTATGAATTTTTAAGCAAAGAACCCATGAAACAAATACATTGCAGTAATGCACTATTCCTGTGCTCTAAGTGTGTATCGGGGTTTTAAAGGGACAGGGTCTGACTAATGTGGCTCACGTGTGTCTGTTGTAATGGATGCTGCAGCTTGTAGGATGAAGAGGCAGGCCGCGGAGGACTTTTCCAGTAGCCTAAATTCCTTCAGCTCCTTGATGACACAATTTGATTGGGGTCCGGATTCTTTCCCCTCAAGACCTGCGATGGATGTCTCTTCACTGGCCATGTTTGAGAATTTACTGGCAATCTGGGACTCCCTCCCCAATACGTTGTTGAGGCTAGGCCAATTGAAAATTTCAAAACTGAGATTGATAGCTTTTTGGTAGGTCAGAGATACGGAGCCAAGGCAGGTATATGGAGCTAAAATATGATAAGCTATGATCTAATTGAATGGCGGAACAGGCTCAAGAGGCCAAATGGCCTCCTCCTGTTCCTATGTTTCTATATCATCATCTTGGTCATGGTCAGTATGGAAATGACTATTGGTGTTTGACTGTCCATGAACTAAAGATGCTTTAAAATCCACCCTAGTAAAAATGAATCAAAAATGAATTAATTTATTCTGTAGACTGCAACTGATTACGGGAAATGACCACTTGTACAACTTATTTTGCAGTATTAAAAAGTAACTTTGATTTTATATCACGCTGTTTATGTCTTCAGGACATCCCAAAACGCCTCAAAGTCAGTTGTTATGTCGGCAAAAGCAATCTGTGCAGGGTAAAGACCGACAAACAGCCAATGAATCAGCCAATGAGGTAAACATTTTTTTGGACATCAGGAGATCTCCTCTGCTCTTTTTCGAATAGAGCCATGGGGTCTTTTACATCGATCTGAATAGACATACAGGGCTATGGTTTAGAAAGAATAAAGTAGAAATAAAGCACTTCCATTTATTTAGCACTTTGCACAATCTCAAAACAGCTAGTGAAAATACTGTGTTGACTATAGTCACTGTTGTAAGGTAGGGAAACGCAGCAGCCAATTTGCACACAGCAAGGACCCACAAACAGCGATGAGATAAATGACCAAATAATCTGTTTTAATTATGTTGATTGAGGGATTTTTCGAATAGTGCCATGGGATCTTTTACATCCACCTGCAAGGGCAAATGCGGGACTCAATTTAATCCCTCAGCAAAAAACAGTACTTCCAACAGTGCAGCACTCTCTTAGTTCTGCACAATAATTTAACCTGCACAATAACAACAACAACAACAACTTGTATTTATATAGCGCCTTTAACATAGTGAAACGTCCCAAGGCGCTTCACAGGAGTATTATGAGATAACGAATTTGACACCGAGCCGCATAAGTAGAAATTAGCCCAGGTGACCAAAAGATTGCTTAAAGAGGTATGTTTTGAGGAGCATCTTGAAGGAGGAAAGAGAGGTAGAGAGGCTGAGAGGTATAGGGAGGTAGTTCCAGAGTTTGGGGCTTAGGAAACAGAAAGCACGGCCACCAATGTTTGAGTGAATATAATCAGGGATGCTCAAGAGGAGAATTAGAGGAGCACAGACATCTCGAGGTGTTGTGGGGCTGGAGGAGATTACAGATAGGGAGGGGCGAGGCCATGGAGGGATTTGAAAATAAGGAAGAGAATTTTGAAATCGAGACGTTGCTTAACCAGAAGCCAATGTAGATCAGCGAGCACAGGGATGATGGGTGAGTGGGACATGGTACGAGTTAGGACATGGGCAGCCGAGTTTTAGATCAGCTCTAGTTTACATAGGGTAGAATGTTGGAATAGTCAAGTCTAGAGGTAACAAAGGCACGGATGAGGGCTTCAGTAGTGGATAAGATGAGACAAGGGCGGAGACGGGCGATGTTATGGAGGTGGAAATAGACGGTCTTAGTTATGCTGCATAACCTGGAACTCCATGATTTCTCAATCTCGATATACCACTAAAGATATTGAGCAGATTCCTATCTTGTACTCATCAAGCTGAAAGAAGTTTGTGCTGGGTACTGGGACATTTGTGGCAGCCAGTGTTTATACGAAGTTTCCCTTATGTCAGTTAGCAGTGGTTAGATACAGAGTAAAGCTTCCTCCAAGTTTAGAATATAGGAAAGTATAGACCAAGAAAGTGGGTCTAGACCTATCTAATAGATATGATTCACTTGGGATTTCATAAAGCACTCGGAAAGATGGCATTTCCAACAATGCAGCACTCCCTCAGTTCTGAGCTGAAGTGACAGTCAAGATAATGTGCTCAAGTTTCTGGAGTGAGGCTTGAACCCACAATCTTCTGACACACAGGTGACAATGCTGCTACCCTCATGTGTCATCTGAAAGACAGCGGGGCCGAAATAAACCCCCTCTTTAAGGTCCATTACCGCCTCTAAGCGACGGTAATGGGGCGGTAAGCCTTTCCGACTGCGGGCAGGCGGATGGCCCGATCCAACAGGTTCGGCCTGGCCGAAACCCTCCCTGGTGGCCCAGTGGTAGAGCTCGCAGTGGCCCTCCCCTTTAACTGAAGGGGAGGGACGTTGCTACATGTTAGCGCAACGCGGCACGTCCGTGTCGCGCTGATGTGCTGAGCGCGGCGCTGATGACACCGCCCGCCTTCCGCCCCGATCCCGACGCATTTTTGCCCCTCAGCCGCCCCAAACACTGCCCCAACGGGGTGGAGGGAAATTTCGGCTCTGGCACCTCTGACAATGCAGCACTCCCTCAGTACTCAATTCTTAAAAATCTGCTAACTCCAGCAATGACTTTACAGATCACTTTTTTTTCGAGCGAAATGCAGCTGAAGTGCCAGTGAGTTGGCGTGTTAACCTAGAACACATGTCGAATCCTGGAGTGGGGCTTGGTTTGCACAACCTTCTGATAGATATTGAAAAATATCATGACTATTTATTGGTACTTGTCCTCAACTGAAATTTGCCACGTTGGTTCCCTCGTCCAGGTGATGCTTTCCATCCCACGTTGAGATGTGTTTGGGAATGAAATATGACCACAGTTCTCTTTAACTGATCCTTTTCTTAACACTGTTCAACCTTCTTCAAACCAACACTTTGAAATTGCACTTTCTGCATTCACCACCATCATAACTAATGTTTGACGCTTGATCGGTTTCATGGGCTACACCAACCCATGTCTTCAGGTAACCAGTTGTGCTGACCATTTTTGCTGCTTTTCCAAAAGTATTGTTTTAATTTCATATTTACGCTCTTCCATTAGAATCTAATTAAAACTCGCTGGGAACATGTTTCGCTTGTGGACTGGCTTGGAATCGCTGTTATCTGGCGGATCTGTATGCAGTCAGGCTCATTTGCAAAGGTCAAGTGGCTCATTGCCAGCTGATAAACGTGATAAATGTGAATCACTTTCGCCAGCTTGATAGCCTGACTTGTTACTAGTCTTTTTCACCGTCAGCAGTAACGGTAACGCCTGCCAAACCGAATGTGGAGCCCAACATCCTGTGCCAAATCATTCATGTGTTCATCAGGGTTTGAATGAAGCTTCCTATGATCAATTAGTAAGTGCACAGCCCACGTGGGATTGAGCTCTCTCGACCAGAAACATCCCAGACTCTGTGCTGCTAGGATGGCAGTAATGATCCTCAGCACCCCTGGGCTAAAGTGAGAAAAATTGGGCATGGCTCCTACTCCACTTTTACCTATACGTTCGTAGCTAGAGAATTTCTAGTAATAGTTTCTCTTCCACCCCTTCCACCCGCGCCCCCTCCCCTTTCCACACACCCCCTGTCCCATCCACCATCACTTCTCGAGTCTCCCATCCTCAGTTCATTCTTCTTCCTCATCGATGTGTTGCCCTTGCCAGCATCAAGCACAGACATAGGGTCAACTTGCAACTTAGGCTGGACCAGACTCTTTGGATCTCTGCTTGACCCTGAACTGAGTTTCTGACCCCATTTTCTCTCCATCATACAGACCGTATACTCCTACCTCTGAAACATTACCTGTTTCTGCCTCTACCTCAGCCCATTCATAGCTGAAACACTCATATATGCCTTTGTCACCTCCTGACTCAAATGCTCTCCTCACCAGCCTCATCTTCCACCCTTCATTTCCTCCAGTTCGTCCAAAACTCTGCTGTTCGTAGCCTATCTCACACCAAATTGTACTTGACCATTACTGATTTTCTTTGCTAACCTGCATTGTCTCTGTTCTCCCAACACCTCAAATTTAAAATTATTCTCTATCTCTTTAAATTCCTCCATGTCCTCACCCAGCCTATTTCCATAACATCCCCCAGCACCACAGCCTCCTCCTCAAAGCACTCCATTTCTCTAACTCCAGCTTCCTATGAATGCCCTTTCCCTTCTCCCGTATTATCGCTGAGCATGCCTTCAGCTACCGAGATCCCTTCCTAAAACTGCCTCCCTAAAACCCTATGCACCTCCCTCTCCTCTTTTAAGTCTCTGCTTAAAATATACTTCCGATCTCTTCTCCTTATACTTGGCATGTTTCCCTCACATCTCTGCGAACCTTGTGAGGCGCTATATAAATGCAAGTTGCTGTTGATGATGATGATAATGGCGACAACAATGCTTTTTGATATTGATGATGGCCACCATGCAGGGACCCCATTGGAAAGTGTATATCTGTGGACATTGAGTGAAAGAAGGAAGAAAGACTTGCATTTATATAGCACCTTTCACAACCACTAAAGCGCTTTACAGCCAATGAAATACTTTGGAGTGTAGTCACTGTTGTAATGTGGGAAATGCAGCAGCCAATTTACGCACAGCAAGCTCCCACAAACATCAATGTGCTATTGACCAGATAATCCGTTTTTTTGTTATGTTGATTGAGGGATAAATATTGGCCAGGACACTGGGGAGAAACGCCCTGCTCTTCTTCGAAATAGTGCCATGGGATCTTTTACGTCCACCTGAGACTCGGTTGGCTTGGCTGGAACATTATCTTTCCTGCCATCCCTAGCGACAGTGGCAGTCTAGGTTCGACCACGAAGAATAGCAAACCGACCAGGGCAGCAGAGAGAGTCTGGCACCCCTGCAATTGTACCCCGATATGGGTCTGTGCTTTCAGCAGCGCAGTGGAGCGAAGACAAAATAAACATGGAACTGCATGTCTCAACCATAAACCTGCCTCTGCCTCTGTGGGTCAATTACTCTATAAATATTTAATTACATTTTCAGAAGGCAAGAAAGATTCTTCAGAGTGATAATTCAATCAGTGATTGTGTGCACAAAATGAACTGAGCGAGGTGCTTGCTCCAATTGAACAGTGGCTCTAGATTCTGTAAACGTCATTGCCCTGCTACTCCCTTGGGGCGTTGCTTCAGTGAAGAAAGTAATTGGATGCTGTCTGGAATTAATTCAACCATCCAGCAGATGGAAATTCTGGGCTTTGTCTGAAATAGGAAGAACAATTAAGTTATCGTATAGTGTAATGGCAATCTGTCCTGTTTGTGGAGATCACTCTGTGAACAGGAACTGCAGTTCTGCATTCCCACGCTCCTGGCATTAAGTCATGCTCACAGGAAGCCCGGCTTTGGGAAGCAGGGCTACACTGTGGTAGCCCAATCTCTGACGCCCAATCCTCCCCCCACCCTCATTCTCCGTGAACTTCGCTCCCAGCTGGAAGTTACAGGATTGCGGAGTTGACTTTTTATTGGGTGTCTCGGCAGACCCCACCAAAGAGGCATTGAACGATAATTTCGCCTTGAAAAGCTGCACGACATTGCAGGCTGGGTTTTCTGCTTCGGTAACAGGCAGCCAGCATTTCCCCTCATTCAACACAATCGTAGGCTGGTGTGTGCAAAATTGGACAGCTCCAAGCCTGTGGGCCCGAAATTGATCACCTGACCGCTGACTGCCACCCACAGCCGCCGATATTCCTCCTGAAGACCTGCCCAGTGCCACTTTCAATTTGGGCTGGAGCGGACGGGAGGGGAGAGCCGCCAGGAACCGTCCGCTGATGTCAGCAGGCGGCCGATTGGCGGAAGTGGATTCCCACCCGCTGCGATGTCAGATTCATGCAGGCGGGAGTAGACACCAGAACGGGGCTGGACCACTGGCTGGAGGCTGGTCTATCGCTGACAGTAGATATGAAGATCCTGAAAAAAAGATTAGTGAACTTTAAAAATAAAGTTTTTTCACAGCGACTTACCTCAATGGTGTCCCTTGAAGGTCTGCCGCTGGATTTTTTTTTCTGATGATTTTAATTTTCAGGTCTCTGACCCTCCATCCTCAGGGCCCGACTCCATCCTCAGCAGCACTTGGGTGGCAAGCGCCTTTGCCGCCGAGAATGGGAGCCTCCGTCGGCTGCCGCCTAGATTGGCAGCGTAAGTCTCTTATTTGCCGCCCACCGCCCTTTGAGGGACCTTGTCCATGAAAATCCCGCCCAAAGTGCCGTCATGTACCTCAGCAGCTATCGGTGGTCCTTTGGGTGGCACTTGGGCGGGCGGAGATCTTCATCAATTTCAGGCCCTGTACTTCTAAGTCAAATGGACTTGACTTCCGGTTAAGCAACGTCTCGATTTCAAAATTCTCATCCTTATTTTCAAATCCCTCTATGGCCTCGCCCCTCCCTATCTCTGCAACCTCCTCCAGACCCACAACCCCCTGAGATGTCTGCTCACCTCCAATTCTGCCCTCTTGAGCATCCCTGATTATAATCGCTCAACCATTGGTGGCCATGCCTTCTGTTGCCTCGGCCCTAGCTCTGGAACTCCCTGCCTGAACCTCTCCATCTCTCTATCTCTTTTTCCTCCTTCAAGACGCTCCTTAAAATCTGTCTCTTTGACCAAGCTTTTGGTTACCTGCTCTAATTTCCGCTTATACGGCTCAGTGTCAAACTTTTTTTTAGCTTGTAATGCTCCTGTGAAGTGCCTTGGGACATTTCACTAAGTTAAAAGCACTATATATATATACAAGTTGTTGTTGTTATTAAAGGCAGCCTTTAACAGGTCAATGGGAAATGATGTGCTGCACAAGGACACAACACAAAGATGTCCTTGGCAGGAATTTAGGGGGTACATTTTCAACTTGCCGCCCAGTGTGAAGCTGGCGTTAGGGAATGGCCAACACATCATAGAAATCTCCACATTTACATTCCTGTTTCAATGGAGAATTTTAGAGAAGCGTAGGCTTAAGAGTGATTCGATCGAGATTTACAAGATGTTGAAGGCACTAGATTCTGTTTGTGTAGTTGTTCTTTTCAACTAAATAGGTTAGGGAGGAGCAGGGATCTCAAGGTATGTTGAAGCAGAACTAAGTTAGATGTCAGTAGGTATTTCTTTGCCCCAGAGGATAGTGGACCTGTGAAACAGGCTGCCGGCTCGTGTGGTGAACGCTGATTCGCTGATTTCCTTCAAGTGAGAGCCTGTCTTGTTATTGGCTGGACGGCAAACACCTCATACAAGAAGTAGGTACTGTGTAACATTAATGCGGGCCAGAGTGGGCAACCCAGACTAGTTTTGATCACTAAAAAAAAAGAAAGACTTGCATTTATATAGCGTCTCAAAGTGCTTTACAGCCAATGCAGTACTTTTGTAGTGCAGTCACTGTTGTAATGTGGGAAACACGGCAGCCAATTTGCACTCAGCAGGCTCCCACACACAGCAATGTGATAACGAGCAGATCATCTGTTTTTATTATGTTGATTGAGGGATAAATATTGGCCAGGACACCAGGGGTAACTCCCCTGCTCTTCTTCGAAATAGTGCCAAGGGTTCTTTCATGCCCACCTGAGAGGGCAGACAGAGTCTCGCTTTAGCATCTCATCCCAAAGACAGGACCTCCGACAGTGCAGCACTCCCTCAGAACTGCACTGGAGTGTCAGCCTCGATTTTTTTTATGTGCTCAAGTTCCTGGAGTGGGACTTGAACCCACAACCTTTTGACTCAGAAGAAAGTGTGCTACCCATTGAGCCACAGCTGACTATGTGGGATTGGAGAGGAATTTTCCAGATTTTTCCCCCTAATTGGTCAGGAGATTACATGGTTTTGGGTGGGATGGGGAGAGTCTCTGATGCACAAGCTATCATATTTTTGTGGGACAGATTGGATGGACCAGTAGGTCTTTTCCTCTGTCTCATTTATTGTATGTTTGTAATGGCCAGCCAATCAGCGATGTCAGCTTGACATTCCGACAACAAGGTGAAAGTCTATCCCTCTGCCTTTATTTATTTTAATGGATGTTAAATCATTTGGTTAAATCCTTATTAAAAATAACATGAGATAGCTGTGTGTCTGGGATGTCTGTGTGAGCATTCCACTTAGTCTGTGGGTACCCAATGCACATTGCTGGCGACAGTGCAGTTGGCCATTGTTCAGCTGTGGATCCAACAAGGCCTTAAACTTAAAAAATACTGGAGACCAGGCACTGCTGTATGGGCTTAGTTGCCTACGGCGAGATGTTGGCCGCAGGCTCGGCGCTGGGTAGCGTCCTTGATGGTAGGTAGTCCAAGGCTTGGTTAGGGTTAGGTATTGGGAAGGTCTCCCTTGCCACTGCACCAAGACCTTGCTCAGCTAAGCCTGTGTGGTAGCCAGTGTGCAATGACCATCCCAAGTTAAAAGAACTCACGCACAGGCATCTTCCACTCCTCTAACATGAAGTTCGGGATTTGGAACATCAGGACCCTCATGGACAATCCCAACAGCGACAGACGCCGCACCACCATAGTTGCCCGGGAACTTAGAAAGAGCATACGACAAACTAGTCCTACCCACCCCTTCCCTCAATGACTATCTGCTCCACCAGTGACAGAGACTGTGGCTCTCGTATTGGACTGTACAGCCACCTAAGAACTCATGTTAAGAGTGGAAGCAAGTCTTCCTCGATTCCGAGAGACTGCCTATGATGATGAAACTTAAAGATGGAGGGTGAAAAGACAGCTTAGACTGATGCAAAGGGTGGTGAATATAGGAACATTAGGAATAGGAATAGACCATTTAGCTCCTCGAGCCTCCTCTGCCATTCAATTAAACCATGGCTGATCTGCACCTCAACTCCATTTTCCCACCTTTGCTCCATATCCCTTGATGCCCTTGCTGTTGGCTGCAATCCATGTGTTTCACAGATGGCCAATCTAATATCACCTGTTTTACGCTATTGCCCAAAGTCAAAATTCTCCCCATTGTGTGACAGCCGGGAAGAAGTGCAAAGGATTTAGAAAGAATCAGATGCTCTAAAATGATCGGGCTATAAATGTTAAAACACAATCGGGACCTACTGATTTGGTCACTAATGTATCTCAGATGCTATGGGATCTCCCTCCTCCTGTCAGTCAATGCTGACTGACCTTGCAGGATCGGCCATGGTTGTTTCCATTGGCGGGCCAAGTTTGAAAGTGCTCCCACAAGCACCTTGGGACGTTTCACTGCATTACAGGTGCTATGCCAATGCAAGTTGTTGTGGCTGGATAGGGAGTTCCAGGATTCGGACCCAACGATGATGAAGGAACAGCGATATATGCCTAAGTCAGGATGGTGTGCGACTTGGCGGGGAACTCGGAGGTAATGGTGTTCCCATGCGTCTGCTGTCCTTGTCCTTCCAGGTGGTGGAGGTCACTGGTCTCTATTGTCCTGCAGTCAACACTATCTGTATTTTAAGTTTGGTTATTGAACTGTTTATTGTAACAGCAGGAGGGCTGAGTCCTGCTTCATTTTATAAAATCTCTCTAGTTATTATGCAAAGTTTTGATAAGCCAATAGATTGTGGATTTAAAATGAAACTCTGTTAGCTGTACTCTGAAAAGAATCCTTTATGTGCAAAAAGTGAGTGAATTACACAAATACTCTCGGCTAATGCCAAGAGGGGAGATGCCTCGGTTAATGGACTTTCCCGTGAGCAGAATCTAATCAAATCAAAGGCATTTGGCTGGCACCTCAATTATTAAAATGTTAAAGTACCCAAGTTTGTCACTGGTAATAGATAGAAAGTAGTTAAAGATTTATACTACAGCAAGTATCAAGTCCCAAATGTGTCCTCAGAACTGATTACTCTTTTACTAAAAAAAGTACTCGGGGCTTTCATGTCCTCATGCCATTCCAAAGCTTCACAGCCGAGGAAATACTTTTGAAATGCAGTCAATGCTGTAAAGGAGATAAGCTATTTGTCCTTCCATGCATTACGTGCTCCTTAAACTTATAGCTTGGGACTACTCCTTTGCTTGGAGAACAAAGTGGTGCCTAGTACAAAGAGAGAGACCTGGCCTGAAGGCAGGCCCAGGAATCCCCAGTAACAGCATTATCTCTGATTCATTATCAATCTTACAGATTTGTAGTTTTTCACACCTTAGAAGCTTATTTCCAGCATGCAACTTTAGTGAAAGAAAGAACTTGCGTTTATATAGCGCCTATCACATCCTCAGGAGGTCCCAAAGCACTTTACACCCATTCAAGTACTTTTGAAGTATGGTCACCGTAGGAAACGCGGCAAGATCCCACAAACGGCAAAGAGCCAATGACACGATCATCTGTTTTAAGTGTTGGTTGAAGGGTAAAATATCGGCCAGGACACCAGGGAGAACCACGGAATCTTTCAGGACCACCTGAGGGAAGGCGGATGGGGCCTCAGTTTAACACTTCATCCAAAAACGGCACCTCCGACAGTGCAGCACTCCGCAGTACTGCATTGGATTGTCAACCTAGATTTTGTGCTCTAGTCTTTGGAGTGGGGCTCGAACCCACAACCTCCTGACTCAGGGGTGAGAGGGCTATCAACTGAGCCACAGCTGACAGTGCTGTGACATTCCCTACCCTTGGATTAACTCATATTCTTCCGTTAATTACTCTCTATATTAACCGCCCAAAATTTACCCAGGGATTTCCTCCTATGATGGAATGAAGTGACAGAGCTCAATCCCTGCACGGCACGGTGACATATAGTTGAAAGCACTTGGCAGGGGAATCGGCTTGGCGCTGAAGTATTGATGCGCTGTTACTGAAATAAGAATGGGACAGGCTTGCACTATTAAACCAGGAGTCAGCTCCTCAACATCGGTCATACATTATCTGAATCTGTTCTCTAGTGACAACTGCTACGGCTTCCAGCCAGCTGAACGCATCTGCTGTAGATGAATTGCATATGTTGCTGATGATGGGGGCTGCTCCAAGTTTTTTGTCATGACTACTATTTCACCATTGCAGTCTCCGACTTGACTAATCCAATAAGTTGAAACTGATATATGCACATCCAAAGAGGAACGAGTTAGACTGAAAACAACAAAATGGTTAAAGTTGGATGAACTCGGCTGGCTACTCGAAATAGTTAGTCTGTTGTTTTGTACTCTTGAGCATGCAAAATATAGAGAAGCATGCTGGAGTTTAGAGGGTTAAATTATGAGGAAAGGTTGCATAAACTTAGCTTGAATTCCCTTGACTATAGAAGATTGAGGGGCGATCTGACCGAGGTGTTTAAAGGGTTCGATAGGGTAGATACGGAGAAACTATTTCCTCTGCTGGGGGAAATCAAAAATGTGGAGACATGGGGAGAAATTCAGCTGCTTTGCACCTCCCATTAGCGCAGAGAGGTCATGGGGCACTAAGGGGTTAGTGACCAGGCCTGCCGAATTCAGTGCCGGTTAATTCGTACCGCCTGGACCTTGAGCACTTCGCAGATCGTGACATCATAAAGTGCGCAGCGCCCCGTTACCGCCCCGGATGTGAAATTGCCTCACGCCCCCTGCAGCATCGCTAGGCGTCAACAACGACAGCAAGAGGAGGCGTTGTCACCTTGGCTGGTCGCTTGGGGAGCGCTAATTATAGACAACGGTTCTCAGGTAGACCCAACTTTATTATTTGCTTCAGTCTGATGCCTGCTGTAAGTTTTCGATGCTTCATTGTTGCGCGCTAAGAACTTAAGAACATAAGAAATAGGAGTAGGAGTAGGCCATACGGCCCCTCGAGCCTGCTCCACCATGTCATGTATGTAACCACAATGTAACACCACTATATTACTGTATACACTCAACCTAGATGCACACCTTGACCACAAGGGGTGAACTTGTGGGAGAAACTCCTTACCTGATCACACAGGTATAAAAAGGGAGGTCCCACGCAGGAGTCCTGTGAATAAAGAGTTAAGGCAACAGAGTGGCCTTGTCCCCAGAATGTGCCTCGTGTGGTTTCATGCTATAGAGTAAGGACTTTACACACCATTTAATACGATCATGGCTGATCCAATCATGGACTCAGGTCCACTTCCCTGCCCGCTCCCCATAACCCCTTAGCCCCTTATTGGTTAAGAAACTGTCTATCTCTGTCTTAAATTTATTCAATGACCCAACAATGATGAAGCCCTCCACTTTGTGAGACTGACTGGGACTGTAATGGCAGTCACGCAGGTCACCAGGCAGCACTGAACTGAGCAGAAGAATGTTGTGCTCCATCATTGGCCCTCCCCGTTAAGCGAGGGAAGCAGCCTCTGATGACGTTACCAATGCGCTCCACATTGTTCAGCGCTCTGCCGCTACTGCTCCGCTCTCGGACTTTAGCATCCTAAGAGAAGTAGTTAGAGCTAAAGCTGAATTTCCCATCAGCAGAAAATGATTATCGCCTGCCGATACTTTTCCGTGATTTCAAATCAAATATAACTTAAAATTAGAGCTAGGCCATGCAGGAGTGAAATCACACCACAGGGGAGTAGAAGCCTGGAATACTCCCCCCACCCCCCAAAGCCGTGGAAGCTGGGTCAATTGGAGCTTTCAAGATTGAGAGCGATAAATTTTTAGCGGAGCAGGCTCGAGGGGTTGAATTGGCAACTCCTGTTCCTATGTTATGCTGGAGAATTGCTTGAATCATTAACAAAAAAGACATTGAAAATATACACAAAAATCCTCATTTATCGAGCAATGTGAAAAATAATCTATTCTAGCTTTAAAAAAATAAATGTGGTTGCGCAGCACTGTAAATATGCTGATAAACCATAGTCTTGGATGAAAGCAGCGGGAGACCAAGGCAGCAGCACCGAGGAGGCAGCACCTCCGACAATTTCAACAACAACAAAAAACAAAGAGTGATGTCACAGGACTATAATGTACTATAATGTATCTTATTACATTTATAACTTAACTAGTTAAACTAATTAATATAACTATAAATAGTCATTGAATAACTACTCTAACTAATTAAATAAATAAAACAAGGTTAGACCAAGACATAGCTGGGCAGGTTGTGTGTCTGGACTGCAGTATGTGGGAGTTTGTGGACACTGAGATTGTCCTGAGCGAGCAGTAAATATCTCGAATTTCTCCGGCTCAGAGTCATTGAGCTGGATTGCGAGTTGGAGACACTCCGACACATAAGGGAGAGGGAGGAGTATCTGGTCAGTTTGTGCCAGACTTCAATCACACCTCGTAAAGAGGTGCAGGATCAGAACGGGGTTGATGTGACTGACAGTGTGCAGAGCATGTGAGCCCCAGGTGAGAAAGACAACCAGGAATCGCAGAAACTGATCCTATTCAACAGACGCAATGTAGTTGCTACCTGTGAGGATAAGGATGAAGACTTTTGGAAGAACAGCCAGAATTCGGATCATGGCACCTTGGAGCAGGAGGCTGCCTTGCGGGGGGAGGACGAGGAGGTGAGGAAGCATAATGTGGGAGTTAGAAACATAGAAAATAGGTGCAGGAGTAGGACATTCGGCCCTTCGAGGCTGCACCACCATTCAATATGATCATGCACTTCAGTACCCCATTCCTGCTTTCTCTCCATACCCCTTGATCCCTATAGCCGCAAGGGTCATTTCTAACTCCCTTTTGAATATATCTAATGAACTGGCCTCAACAACTTTCTGTGGTGGAGAATTCCACATGCTCACAACTCTCTGAGTAAAGAAGTTTCTCCTCATCTTGGTCCTAAATGGCTTACCCCTTATCCTTAGACTGTGACCCCCCTGGTTCTAGACGTCCCCAGCATCGGGAATATTCTTCCTGCATCTAACCTGTCCAATCCCGTCAGAATTTTATATGTTTCTATGAGATCCCCTCTCATTCTTCTAAACTCCAGTGAATATAAGCCTAGTATATCCAATATTTGTTCATATGTCAGTCCTGCCATCCCAGAAATCGGTCTGGTGAACCTTCGCTGCACTCCCTCAATAGCAAAAATGTCCTTCCTCAGATTAGAGTTGTTGGGGATTCTATAATTAGGGGGACAGATAGAATCCTTTGTAAGCAAGATCTATCTGGTGCCAGGGTAGGGGACGTCTTGAGCCGGCTTGAAAGGATATTGGAGAGGGAGGGGAAGGATCCAGTCGTTGTGGTCCATGTTGGGACCAACAACATAGGGAAGAGTAGGCACCATGTCCTGTTTGGGGAGTATCAGGAACTATGAGCTAAATTAAAGGACAGGACCTCACGGGTTATAATCTCTGGATTATTACCTGAGCCACGTTCAAATTGGGGTAAAGATAAGCTGATTAGGGAAGTAAACACGTGGTTAAAGGAATGGTGTGGGAAAGCGGGGTTCCATTTCATAGGGCATTGTCACTAATATTGGAGCAGGAAGGAACTGTATCGTTGGGACGGGCTCCACCTGAACCGGTCTCGGACCAGGGTCCAAGCGAAAAGGATAAATAGGGTGGTCACAAAGGACTTTAAGCTAATAAATTGGGGGCGGGGGTTCAGGGGGAAATTGCCATACAAATAGTAGTTCAAAAACAAACAAGAGGGAAGAAATTGTGCTTTAGGCATTAAAGGGAAAACTAAAAGATGTAAACCGATTAAAGCAGGAGAGAGAAATAAGAAACATGTGAGTAAAACATCAGAGCTGAAGGACAGGCTAGGGTCTGTGGCCCTAATAGGTGTTCTTTATACAAACATAAATTGAATGAACCGCAGGCACAAATTCAAATTGGAGGGTATGACATGGTAGCCATTACTGAGACATGGCTGCACGATGGTCAGGACTGGGACCTGAACATACCCGGTTATAAGGTCTATAGGAAAGGTAGGGGACATGGCTGAGGGGGAGGAGTACCTTTAGTGATTAAGGATGAAGTCACTTCTATGATAAGAGGGGATTTAACGTGAGGTAAGCCTTATGGGTATAATTAAGAAATAGGAAAGGATTTAAGACTATAGTGGGAGTTGTGTATAGGCCCTCTAATAGCAGCTATGAAGTGCTCGATTGTATAAAAGTAGAGATTAGGCAAGCATGTAGAAAAGGCAGAGTGGTTTTAATGGGTGATTTTAACTTCCATATAGATTGGGATAAGCAGACCAGCACCTGTCAGAGAGGTAGTGAATTTCTTGAGTGTATCCAGGATAGTTTTCGACAACAATATGTCCTAGACGCAACAAGGGGGCCATGCCATATTAGATTTAGTAATGTGTAATAAGCCAGATTTAATTAACAGTCGAACTGTGCGTGAACATTTATCCAATAGCGATCAAAACATGACTGAGTTCAACGTAGCATTTGAAAGGGAGAAACGCAAAACAGCGACTGAGATTGTAGATTTAGGCACGGCCGACTTCAATGGGACGAGGCAGCGACTGTCCATAGTAAACGGGGCAAATCTGTTAATGGGTAAAACAACAGGAGATCAGTGATGTTGTGTATCTGTAAAGCATGCACTCCCATGTTCCGTCACCAGGGAGAGCATCCCCTGAAGTCCCAAGGGATCCCAGTATCCCTTGGGAGCACTGTATATAAGCCCCTAAGGCCTGTTCCTCACTCTGGAATGTCTTAATAAAGACTGAGGTCACTGTTACTTTAACCTCCCTGTGTGCAGTCGCATCTGTGTTAGGAACACAAAAACTGGCGACGAGAATACGAATCCAACGCAAAGATGCAGCAAACCGTGGGCATCCTGGAGAAGTTCTTGGAGGGTGAGGACTGGGAAGCCTATGTCGAATAGCTAGACCAGTACTTTGTAGCCAATGAGCTTGCCGGAGAAGGAAGCGCTGCAAAAAGGAGAGCGGTCCTCCTCACGGCCTGCCGACAGCCTCATGAAGAATCTTCTGGCTCCGATGAAACCCACAGATAAGTCATATGAGGAGCTGTGTACACTGGTTCGGGAGCATCTTAACCCGAGGGAGAGCGTGCTGATGGCGAGGTATCGGTTCTACACGTGCCAGCGATCTGAAGGTCAGGAAGTGGCGAGCTACGTCATTGAGCTAAGGCGACTTGCAGGACAATGTGAGTTTGATGGCTACCCGGAGCAGATGCTCAGAGATTTTTTTGTACTGGGCATTGGCCACGAGACCATCCTACAAAAACTTTTGACTGTAGAGACACCGACCCTCAGTAAGGCCATTGCGATAGCACAGGCGTTTATGTCCACCAGTGATAACACCAAACAAATCTCTCAGCACACAAGTGCTAGCAATGTTCATAAATTAACTGGAACTGTGTTTGTGAGTAGAAATGTACAGGACAGAAACCACGAGTCTGCAACTGCCAGCATGCCTCAGGTGACCCAGATGACTCAGAGTCCCCAACAAAGGATGAATGCAAGGCAATTCACACCTTATTGGCATTGTGGAGGCTTCCATTCAGCCTATTCATGCCGCTTCAAAGGGTATGTTTGCAAGAGCTGTGGAACAATGGGGCACCACCAACGAGCTTGCAGACGAGCTGCAAACTCTGCAAAACCTGCTAACCACCACGTGGCAGAGGAAGATCAGTCCATGGTGGATCAAAGCAATTTCGAGCCTCAGGGAGAAGAGGTAGATGCTGAAGTACACGGGGTGCACACATTTTTGATGAAATGTCCACCTATAATGCTAAATGTAAAATTGAATGGCTTACCCATAGCCATGGAACTGGACACTGGTGCTAGCCAAGCCATCATGAGTAAAAAGATGTTTGAGAAACTGTGGTGCAACAAGGCACATAGACCAGCCCTGAGCCCCATCCACACGAAACTGAGAACGTACACCAAAGAGCTCATCACTGTCCTGGGTAGCGCCATGGTCAAGGTCACCTACAGGGCACGGTGCATGAACTGCCACTCTGGATTGTCCCAGGCGATGGCCCCACACTGCTTGGAAGGAGCTGGCTGTGCAAAATCCGCTGGAACTGGGATGACATCCGAGCGCTATCACATGTCGATGAGGCCTCATGTAACCCAGGTTCTCAACAAATTTCCTTCCTTTTTGAGCCAGGCATTGGAAACTTTTCCGGGGCGAAGGTGCAGATCCACTTGGTTCTAGAGGCATGACCCATTCACCACAAGGCACAAGCAGTACCTCACATGATGAGGGAAATCGAGCTGGACAGGCTGCAATGTGAGGGCATCAGGTCCCCAGTTGAATTCAGCGAGTGGGCCAGCCCGATTGTTCCAATACTCAAAAGTGATGGCATGGTCAGGATTTGCGGTGATTATAAAGTAACTATTAATCATTTCTCGCTACAGGACCAATACACGCTACCTAAGGCAGATGACCTATTTGCGACGCTGGCAGGAGGCAAGACATTCACCAAGCTCGATCTGACTTCTGCCTACATGACGCAGGAGCTGGAGGAGTCTTCGAAGGGCCTCACCTGCATCAACACGCACAAGGGACTGTTCATCTACAACTGATGCCCATTTGGAATTCGGTGGGCTGCAGCGATCTTCCAGAGAAACATGGAGAGCCTACTCAAGTCGGTACCATGCACGGTGGTCTTTCAGGATGAGATATTGGTCATGGGTCGGGACACCGTCGAGCACTTATAAAACCTGGAGGAGGTCCTCCAGCGACTGGATCGCGTAGGGCTGTGGCTGAAGAGGTCGAAATGCGTCTTCATGGCAACAGAAGTGGAGTTTTTGGGGAGAAAGATTGCGGCGGACAGCATTCGGCCCACAGACGCCAAGACAGAGGCTATCAGGAATGCGCCCAGGCCACAAATGCCACGGAGCTGCGGTCGTTCCTGCAACTCCTCAACTATTTTCGTAACTTCCTACCGGGTTAAGCACCCTCTTAGAGCCCCTACATGTGTTATTGCATAAAGGTGAGAATTGGGTATGGAGAAAAAGCCAAGTAATTGCTTTTGAGAAAGCCAGAAACATTTTATGCTCCAACAAGCTGCTTGTATTGTATAACCTGTGTAAAAGACTCGTGCTAGCATGTGATGCATCATCGTACGGAGTCGGGTGTGTATTACAACAAGCTAACATTGCGGGGAAGTTGCAACCTGTCACCTATGCCTCCAGGAGCTTGTCTAAGGCCGAGAGGGCCTACAGCATGATTAAGAAAGAGGCATTAGCGTGAGTGTGTTCGGGATAAAGATAATGCATCAGTACCTGTTTGGCCTTAAATTTGAGCTGGAAACCGATCACAAGCCCCTCATATCCCTGTTCGCTGAAAACAAGGGGATAAATACTAACGCCTCAGCCCGCATACAAAGGTGGGCACTCGCACTATCAGCGTATAACTATACCATCCGCCACAGGCCAGGCACCGAGAACTGTGCGGATGCTCTCAGTCGGAAACCTTTGCCCACCACGGGGGTGGAAATGGCGCAGTCTGCAAACTTGTTGATGGTGGTGCAGCCCGCAGACTTGTTGATGGTCATGGAAGCCAAGATCCTCTGCTGTCCCTCGTAAAAAATTGTGTACTGCATGGGTGCTGGGCCAGCATCCCCGTTGAAATACAAGAGCTAATCAAGCCGTTCCAGCGGCGAAAGGACGAGCTGTCCATTCAGGCAGACTGCCTGTTGTGGGGTAACTGCATAGTGCTACACAAAAAGGGCAGGGAGATGTTCATCTCGGATCTCCACAGCTCACACCCGGGTATAGTAATGGTGAAAGCAATAGCCAGATCCCACGTGTGGTGGCCCGGAATCGACTCTGACTTAGAGTCCTGTGTACGGCAACACAGCGTGTGTGCTCAGTTGAGCAACGCGCCCAGAGAGGCACCACTAAGTTTGTGGTCCTGGCCCTCCAGACCATGGTCAATGATCCATGTCGATTATGCGGGCCCGTTTCTCGGTAAAATGTTCCTGGCGGTGGTGGATGCTTTTTCAAAATGGATTGAATGTGAAATAATGTCGGGAAGCACCACCACTGCCACCATTGAAAGCCTGAGGGTCATGTTTGCTACCCATGACCTGCCTGACATACTGGTTAGTGACAACGGGCCATGTTTCACCAGTGCCGAATTTAAAGAATTCATGACCCGCAATGGGATCAAACATGTCACCTCGGCCCCATTTAAACCAGCCTCCAATGGGCAGGCAGAACGGGCAGTACAAACAATCAAACAGAGCCTTAAACGAGTCACAGAAGGCTCACTCCAAATCTGCCTGTCCCGAGTATTGCTCAGCTACCGCACGAGACCCCACTCACTCACAGGGGTGCCCCAGTTGAGTTACTCATGAAAAGGACACTTAAAACCAGACTCTCGCTGGTTCACCGCAACCTGCATGATCAGGTAGAGAGCAGGCGGCAGCAACAAAATGTAAACGATGGTCGTGCTACTGTGTAACGGGAAATTGATCTGAATGACTCTGTTTATGTGCTAAACTATGAACATGGTCCCAATTGGATCGCGGGCACGGTGATAGCTAAAGAAGGGAGTAGGGTGTTTGTAGTCAAACTAGACAATGGACAAATTTGCAGAAAGCACCTGGACCAAACAAGGCTGCGGTTCACAGACTGTCCTGAACAACCCACAGCAGACACCACCTTTTTTGAGCCCACAACACACACCCAAAGGATCAACGACACCACCCCAGACCAGGAAATTGAACCCATCGCGCCAGGCTCACCCATAACCCTGCAGGGAAGGGCACAGCCAACACATCAGAACAGACATTTGTACCGAGGCAGTCCACCAGGGAAAGAAAGGCTCCCGACCGCCTCACCTTGTAAATAGTTTTCACTTTGACTTTGGGGGGGGAAGAGTTATGTTGTGTATCTGTAAAGCATGCACTCCCATGTTCCGCCACCAGGGAGCTCATCCCCTGAAGTCCCAAGGGATCCCAGCATCCCTTGGGAGCACTGTATATAAGCCGGCCTATAAGGCCTGTTCCTCACTCTGGAGTGTCTTAATAAAGACTGAGGTCACTGTTACTTTAACCTCCCTGTGTGCAGCCTCATCTGGGTTAGGAACACAATAAGTTCGAGATGTTTAAAAAAGTATTTAAGGTGATACAGAACCAATTTATACCTCTGAGGAGCAAGAGCGCTACTTGCCAAAAAAAAACAGCCATGGATGACTAAAGAGGTAAGGGACAGCATAAAACTAATGGAACGGGCGTTCAAAAATGCAACACATAGCACAGATCCTGGTGAATGGGAAAGATACAGAGAACAGCAAAGGATGAGTAGAGCTAAAAAAAAGGAGTATGAAAAGAAACTTGCGAGGGATATCAGAATCAATACGAAAAATTTTTACAGTTACATTAGGAAAAAAAGACCAGGAGCAATGTTGGCCCCTTAAACTGAAAGTGGTGATATTGTCAGCGACAATTGGCAAAGGGCTGACATGTTGAATAATTACTTTGCGTAGTATTTACAGTATGCCGTAAATCCCAAAGAAACTAACGTTGAATTGGGGATAGTGATTTCATAAAATTGATATCAGTAAATTAACAATAATGAAGAACATAATGGCACTAAACAGTGACAAATCCCCTGGGCCAGATGGTTTCCATCCCAGGGTTTTAAAGGAAGTAGGTGAGCACATTGCAGATGCCCCAACTATAATCTTACAAAGTTCTCTGTGACCCACTCCTGTTCCTATGTTCCTAAAGCTTTAGTAGTTTTTTCGAAGAGTAATCAGTTCTGAATTTTGGACCTGTATTTCTCCCCTTTGTTCTCACTAGGCCAGCTACTACCTGTCAATGATGCCTTTGTAATGTATTTGCTGATGGGTTCTTTGTTTAAGAATTCATAGCTATTAAGAACTAGTTCGTTTATTAACAAAGGTTTAACAATCACACTACCAGTTCATCTACTAGGCTCACAACTGCATACCTCATCGTGGATAACCTGGACCCAACTGACTGGGGTTTATTGTGTCTTGTGAACATCACATGACTGGCTACAAACCTGTGAGCATGCTCACAGGTGCATATATTACAGCCTTGAAACCTACCAACATTTTTGGGAACTCATCTCTTGTGTACCTCCTCACAGCAGCACAAGCACGACCAATAAGCCAGGCAAAGGGACAACTGAATCTGTGTGGGACGGGTATTGGTGCTCCAACCTGCTGTGACATTATCATGTGGTAAATTGAATGGATCCAGTCACATAGCATTGAAAACTATAGCCCATCACAGACTCACCAATAATGTAACATGCATTATTGTTACACACTATGTAACATACATAGTGCTAAGCTCTCGGGAGTAGATCTTGACTTCAATGGAATCAAAACGGGGAGAGATATAAAACAGGCTGATGACTCGCTGGTGCCCATTTTACACTGTCACACAAAGTCAAAGATCTACCCCTTAGGAGCCTCAAGTCAACAACAGTTCAGCATTGTTGGAGAAGAAGGTAAACACTTAGATGACAGAGCCCGACAGAAAGGAATACTGTGTATATATTAAGGTATTGAGGAACAGTGGGGTCCAAGTATTTGTCAGTTTACAGTCTGCATTGTGACATCCTTGTTCTCCAGGTGTCTCTGCGATGTGGAAGAATAAAATTCATTATTGATTCACTGGAGGAGTTGCTAAAAATAAATAGAGTGACGTAGACAGAAGCTTAAAAGCTGCTGCGTCCAATAATTACTCTCAGTTGGATTGACACTCTGAGATCTGACAGCAGGAAGTACTTGTTAAGAACAGTTCAGGGAAATAGCTTCCCCTGTACTTCAGCATGGCAACAGAACCAAAATCAGAAAGAGCATTAAGCATGAACTAGTCACAGTCCGAAGACGATGTTCGAATTTGGCAGCCAGGACCCATGACCGGCAAAGCTTATACTTGGATATTTCATGGCACTGGCTGTCATGCTCTGATTCCAGTTCCTTGCTCTGAGGTTAAAGGGTAGAACTCCTAACACAATTAAGTGACAAATCCTGTATTTCTCTTGATGAATTTCAACCAGCAAAGAGAGATAACTGCGCAATTGCTGCTTATAGTGTTGGTGTGAAGCGGTTCCACTTTGCCTCATCGGTTATAGGGTAAACACAGCCTGAATCCAGGATCAGACTCTGACCTGACACTTGAGCAAATGTGGAGGGAGGCTCCCTGTGAGAGGCAGTCCCACTCTGCTTGAGTTTGGATTCAGTTCCGGTCTTAACCCCCGAATTATACTGCAAAGGTTTAGTGTTAGTGCAAAGTCAAAACCACCTCCCACTAACATTAAACTTGTAGCGTTCATGCATCAGCATTATCATAGGCAGTCCCTCGGAATCGAGGAAGACTTGCTTCCAAAGTGAGTTCTTTGATGGCTGAACAGTCCAATATGAGAGCCACAGACCCTGTTACAAGTGGGACAGACATTAGTCGAAGGAAGAGGTGGGTGGGGCTGGATTGCCGCACATTCCTTCCGCTGCTTGCTTTTGACCTCTTCACGCTCTTTGCGTTGAGACTCGAAGAGCTCAACGCCCTCCCAGATGCACTTTCTCCACCTCGGGCGGTCTTCAGTCAGGGTCTCCCTGGTGTCAGTGGTAATGTCGCACTTTACCAGGGAGGCTTTGAGGGTGTCCTTGTAACATAGAAACATAGAAACATAGAAAATAAGTGCAGGAGTAGGCCATTCGGCCTTTCAAGCCTGCACCACCATTCAATAAGATCATAGCTGATCATTCACCTCAGTACCCCTTTCCTGCTTTCTCTCCATACCCCTTGATCTCTTTAGCTGTAAGGGTCATATCTAACTCCCTCTTGAATATATCCAATGAACTGGCATCAACAACTATCTGCGGTAGGGAATTACACAGGTTAACAACTCTCTGAGTGAAGAAGTTTCTCCTCATCTCAGTGCTAAATGGCCTACCCCTTATCCTTAGACTGTGTCCCCTGATTCTGGACTTCCTCAACATCAGGAACATTCTTCCTGCATCTAACCTGTCCCGTCCCGTCAGAATTTTAAATGTTTCTATGAGATCCCCTCTCATCCTTCTAAATTCCAGTGAATAAAGGCCCAGTCGATCCAGTCACTCCTCATATGTCAGTCCTGCCATCCCGGGAATCAGTCTGGTGAACCTTCGCTGCACTCCCTCAATAGCAAGAATGTCCTTCCTCAGATTAGGAGACCAAAACTGAACACAATATTCCAGGTGGGGCCTCACCAAGGCCCTGTACAACTGCAGTAAGACCTCCCTGATCCTATACTCAAAACCCCTAGCTATGAAGGCCAACATACCATTTGCCTTCTTCACCGCCTGCTGTACCTGTATGCCAACTTTCAATGACTAATGTACCATGACACCCAGGTCTCGTTGCACCTCCCTTTTCCTAATCTGCCGCCATTCAGATAATATTCTGCCTTCGTGTTTTTGCCCCCAAAGTGGATAATCTCAGATTTATCCACATTATACTGCATCTGCCATGCATTTGCTCACTCACCTAACCTGTCCAAGTCACCCTGCAGCTTCTTAGCTTCCTCCTCACAGCTCATACTGCCACCCAGCGTAGTGTCATCTGCAAACTTGGAGATATTACACTCAATTCCTTCATCTAAATCATTAATATATATTGTAAATAACTGGGGACCCAGCATTGAGCCCTGCGGCACCCCAATAGTCACAGCCTGCCATTCTGAAAAGGACCCGTTTATCCTGACTCTCTGCTTCCTGTCTGCCAACCAGTTCTCTATCCACATCAGTACATTACCCCCAATACCATGTGCTTTAATTTTGCACACCAATCTCTTGTATGGGACCTTGTCAAAAGCCTTTTGAAAGCCAAAATACACCACATCCACTGGTTCTCCCTTGTCCACTCTACTAGTTACATCCTCAAAAAATTCCAGAAGATTTGTCAAGCATAAATCCATGTTGACTTGGACTGATCCTGTCACTGCTTTCCAAATGTGCTGCTATTTTATCTTTAACAATTGATTCCAACATTTTCCCCAATTCTGATGTCAGGCTAACCAGTCTATAATTACCCGTTTTCTCTCTCCCTCCTTTTTTAAAGAGTGGGTGTTACAATAGCTACCCTCCAGTCCATAGGAACTGATCCAGAGTTGATAGACTGTTGGAAAATGATCACCAATGCATCCACTATTTCTAGGGCCACTTCCTTAAGTACTCTGGGAGGTGGACTATCAGGCCCCGGGGATTTATCGACCTTCAATCCCATCAATTTCCCTAACACAATTTCCCGACCAATAAGGATATCCTTCAGTTCCTCCTTCTCACTAGACCCTCGATCCCCTGGTACTTCCAGAAGGTTATTTGTGTCTTCTTTCATGAAGACAGAACCAAAGTGTTTGTTCAACTGGTCTGCCATTTCTTTGTTCCCCATTATAAATTCACCTGAATCTGACTGCAAGGAAACCTACGGTTTGTCTTCACTAATCTTTTTCTCTTCACATATCTATAGATGCTTTTGCAGTCAGTTTTTATGTTCCCAGCAAGCTTCCTTTCATACTCTATTTTCCCCCTCCTAATTTAACCCTTTGTCCTCCTCTGCTGAATTCTAAATTTCTACCAGTCCTCAGGTTTGTTGCTTTTTCTGGCCAATTTATATGCCTCTTCCTTGGATTTAATACTATCCTTAATTTCCCTTCTTAGCCATGGTTGAGCCACCTTCCTCATTTTTTTTAAACTCCAAACAGGGATGTACAATTGTTGAAGTTCATCCATGTGATCTTTAAATGTTTGCCATTGCCTATTCACCGTCAACCCTCTAAGTATCATTCGCCAGTCTATTCTCGCCAATTCATGTCTCATATCATTGAAGTTACCTTTCCTTAGGTTCAGGATGCTATTCTCTGAATTAACTGTGTCACTCTCCATCTTAATAAGGAATTCTACCATATTATGGTCACTCTTCCCCAAGGGGCCTCACACAACAAGATTGCTAATTAGTCCTTTCTCATTGCACATCACCCAGTCTAGGATGGCCAGCCCTCTAGTTGGTTCCTCGACATATTGGTCTAGAAAACCATCCCTAATACACTCCAGGAAATCCTCCTCCACTGTATTGCTACCAGTTTGGTTAGCCCAATCAATATGTAGATTAAAGTCGCCCATGATAACTGCTGTACCTTTATTGCACACATCCCTTATTTCTTGTTTGATGCTGTCCCCAACCTCACTACTACTGTTTGGTGGTCTGCACACAGCTCCCACGAGCATTTTCTGCCCTTTGCAATTCTGCAGCTCCACCCAAACCAATTCCACATCATCCAGGCTACTTTCCCTCCTTACGATTGCATTAATTTCCTCTTTAACCAGCAACGCCACCCCGCCTCCTTTTCCTCTCTGCCTATCCTTCCTAAATGTTGAATACCCCTGGATGTTGAGTTCCCAGCCTTGGTCACCCTGGAGCCATGTCTCCGTGATGCTAATTACATCATATCCGTTAACTGCTGTCTGCGCAGTTAATTCACCTACCTTATTCCGAATACTCCTCGCATTGAGGCAAAGAGCCTTCAGGCTTGTCTTTTTAACACACTTTGCTCCTTTAGAATTTTTCTGTAGTGTGGCCCTTTTTGTTTTTTGCCTTGGGTTTCTCTGCCCTCCACTTTTACTATTCCCCTTTCTATCTTTTGCTTCTGCCTCTATTTTAATTCCCTCTGTCTCCCTGCATAGGTTCCCATCCCCCTGCCATATTAGTTTAACTCCTCCCCAACAGCACTAACAAACGTTTCCGCTGCCCACCTTTGGCTCGTTTGCCATGAAGGAGCTCCGCATCGAGCACTTGCTTTGGGAATCTCCTGTCTGGCATGCAAACTATGTGGCCTGCCCAGCGAAGCTGATCGAGTGTGGTCAGTGCTTCAATACTGGGGATGTTAGCCTGGACGAGGACACTGATGTTGGTGCGCCTGTCCTCCCAGGGGATTTGCAGGATCTTGCAGAGACGTTGTTGGTAATATATCTCCAGCGACTTGAGGTTCCTTCTATACATCGTCCATGCCTCAGATCCATACAGGAGGGCAGATATTATTACAGGCCTGTAGACCATGAGCTTGGTGCTAGATTAAATTTGTAGCGTTCATGCACCCATAAACTAAATATCAAGATGAATGCTTAATTTACTACCAGAAAGAAGCGCTTCAGATTGGCTCTGCCTTAAAAAAAAGGGGGTATTCCTCAAACAGCACCTGCTATTCCAGAACCATGCAAATGTGAAAGGACAGGATGATATGCATGTGTCTCACCTTTGTTTATGCATGATGGAAGCGCAAGACATAATGTATAGATGTCAACAACCTGTGCAAATTTGAATGTCCCCAAGATATTACTAATGAAATGATAATGGTTAAGTGCTGACTTTCTGTTGTGTTGCTGGAATCTGGAGTATGGCTGTAACTCAGTTAAGCTGTCCTATCCCTTTCAGGCCACTCTGCAGGTACTCCCTGTGAAGAATTGGACTAATTCAGCAACTGCAGGGGCAGGCTTCAGGTTGTAATACAATCCTTGGGGAAAGAAAGGTGAAAATTCAATCGGTTTACATAATCATCAGAGCACAGAGATTGGGGGTAACTTTATCTTTGTGCGACAGTGTAAAACGGGTGATGGTGAGTCAGCAGCCCATTTTACATCTGTCCCCATTTTATTTCCATTGACTTCAATCAGGAGAGATGTTTAATATGTGGCAGAGCTGACATCACCCGTTTTACATTGTCGTCCAAAGTCAAAATTGTGATGCAGCCAGGAACAAAATGTAAAGGATCTAGAAAGAATAACTTTCAAAAGGGAACTGTAATTAAAATTTAAAAGGAAAAAAATTGCAAGGTTAAAGGGAAAGAGCAGGGGTAGTGGGATTAATTGGAGAGCTCTTTCAGGCACGAAGAGACAAATGGCCTCCTTCTGTGCTGCAAGATTCTATGTTCTAATATGGTAGAAATCTAAGGGCTGGATTTTTGTTGGGTCTGCGCCTCCATTGACACCCAAGAGGGGCGGTAATGGGTAAGCCAATGATTTCCGGCCGAGCGACCGGCTTCCAGCACCCCGCCAGCAAATTTTGTGACGGTTTGGGAGGCGCTGACCAGTATCGCCCCAGATTCGACAGCGCTACGATTTTTGTTTCCTGTTGACCCTGTAGCGCCCCCTAGTGGCATTGCCTGGGAAAGCGGGCAGTCTGAGCTGTTCCGGCGACGGTGAAGGAATGTCTATAATAAGGTAAGTGTGATGGGTTTTTTTGTTTTATTTCTGCGATTTATCTTTATGTGGGGTGAGCAAGGTATTGGGAATGTTTTTTGTGCTTTTTTTTGTGATTTCTTTTTCCAGGGAAGCCTCTCTTAGTGTGCTCCGAGGCCGGCTCGTTAGCGACAGATTTTCAGTTGCTCACTTGGCCTAGCACCCTGAGAGAGGTATGGAACGCCTCCCATAGCGCCCTGCTCCACACTCAGGGCCCAGCTGCTGAATTCTGTGCCATTCGCGCCCGAAAAAGCCTCCATCCGAAAAACCAGCCCTAAATGTTAAAACTCAGTCAGGACCTAATGATTTGGACACAAATGTATGTCAGATGCGATGGGATCTCCCTCCTCTTGTCCATCCACGCTGATGGATGTTGCATGGTTGCCCATGCTTGTTTCCATTGGCAGATAAAGTTTGATTGGTGATATCTAGGAACATCGACAGGAAAAACATTGCTGTAATAATAGGATTGAGATTTGACGTGAGCTTCCCGCTTTTGGTTTAGAGTCTTAAGTCCGTTCACTGGGGTAGATTTTTCAGTGTACGACGGTGTCAATGGAAGTCAATGGAAATTAAATGCGGGAGAGATGTGAAGCAGGCTGCCGACATACTATCACCCATTTTACCCTATCACACAAAGTCAAGATCTACCCCACTCACTGATGTAAAGTTTTGATGACTCAATATTGGGGGAGAAACTCGGTAGCGCCCTATTTGGGGCGTTAACTTTGGAAAGCTGGAAAAATTAGCTAATGATTCTCAGCTTTCTCTAAATTGGATTGGAGCGCTAAACGCTGCAGGCGGGGTGGGAGTGGTGCAGCACTGCTGGGATCCAAGGCTCCTTCCATCCCTTAAAGGGACAGGCCATTGCCGCAGGCTGCGCATTGCAATGAGTTAGCGATCTGGCCTGATCAGCCCCAAGCAATCTAGCAGAGTGCCGGGCTGATCCATCGTGGCCGAAGAAAGTTCAGAAAAATTCCCAGTAATGCATTCGCACAATTTTGTTTTATTTACTGCACCAACATCCCCTTTAACTTGCGCCCCTGAAGCGGCCGGCCCAAAGAACGCCTTCTGCAGCTGTCGGTGTTGTGCCCAGAGATGCTGCAGGGGGCGTTACCAGGGCGATGTGCAGCATGATGACGACACGGTCTCCGGACGCAGCAGATCGTGGCGCCAGGAGTTACCGTCACCCCAAACCTCACGGGGAATTTGCGGCAGTCTTTTCTTTTGCCGTGCCTGGTCGGTAAGTCGTCAGCGCCCCGTTATCTCCCCCAGAGGCGCAATGGAGGCCAATTTCTAGGCCAATGTAGTTTGAAACTGAAGGACCTGTACTGATGCAAGGGTCAGCAATGTGTAGCTTTTTTTTAATTCATTCACGGGATGTGGCATTGCTGGCATGGCCAGCATTTATTGCCCGTCCCTAATTGCCCTTGAGAAGGTGGTGGTGAGTCGCCTTCTTGAACCACTGCAGTGCGTGTGATGAAGGTACTCCCACAGTGCTGTCCGGGAGGGAGTTCCAGGATTTTGGACCCAGTGACGATGAAAGTAGGCAGGCTGCCATTAATGGAGAAATCTAAAAATGGGAACAGAAATTGTCTGTATGCAGTGCGGAGCTTACTGCAACAGGCTTCAGCATGTTGCGGCCACTTTTGTATACAAATTGACATGTGGCCTTTGCTGTATTGAATGATAATCTGCGTTTCTTGTATCTCAATAACCTGGATTTGTCACAAGCCAACTGCATACAGCACTGCCCAGGCTTGATGGGCAGAATGGCCCTTTCTTCTATGTTTACCCATTTCACTACCAGAGCTCCTCACTGGTCTTGTTCCTAGCTTTCTATATCACCCAATGCAATTTGCATACAGATCGGTTGACAGTTCTTTTCAGAATTCTCCCGGTGTCTTTTGGGAAATACAATTGCTGAAAATATCATCAACTCATTTTAAGTAGTTTTAAAAAAAATATGACAAAATGGAAATGAAACTGTTGGGACCGAGCGCTGATGCAAAAGAAGGTTCTGTTTACTGTCAGTCTGAAACTAATTAATCCCTGGGCCAACGGCATCTCTGAGGAAGGTTAATAAACAAAACACAACTGGTGTTCATTTTTCTGTTTATTGGGAGATTACCGTGTGAGTAGAATGATTCGAATAGGTAGCGTGACAGCCAAGTAGATATTACTTTTGGTTCCCCCAGCGTGACGTCGAAGACTTAACTCCTAATGGTCATGCAAATCAGCTGGTCTCGTGTGAACACCAGAACCGAGTCCCTAATAAATAAAAAGAGACTGCCATGTGTATTGCATTTTATCATTCCTCTCAGGAACATCACATAGCATTTTACATAATGGTTTACTTTGAAGTGCAGTGATTGTGGTTATGTAGCCAAACATGGCAAGGTGCAGCACACAAGAATGAGATGAATGGCCAGTTAATCTGTGTTGGACAGTGTAATGTATGTAAGCATCGGCATAAAGATCGACAGCATATAGACTTCAACATTTTGGACTTTAAGTTTTGGACATTGCTTTTTCATATTTCAAAAGAGCTGACAGCATGAGCTGGGACAGGCCCAGGCATGTTCCACAGGAATACAAATCAGATGGGCGGGGATAGTCTGGGATGGCTGAAAGCACATGGAGGACCCTTTTGTCATGTAATGGGAACCCATCAGTGAGAGATCAGGTTAACTGGTCAGTGCTCAAGCTATCGAAATGACTGAGAGCCCTGGAGCACGGGAACCTCATGACAAAGGAAGCTATTTGGCCACCCAGACTCGTTGGAGCTTTTATCCCCAAAAAGAGCCCAGTAACAAAGGTACAGGCCGGAGATGTGATTCATTGCCTTTTAGTTGGACTGCCTCAGACAAAGGACTGGTTTTTGGCGCGAGGATTTCAGCAAGCATTTTTCGAATAAAGGAGACGGCAGTTTGCTGCCATCTCGCTCTTTCCTCTCCTACGCTTACTCGCTTTATTCAACGCACTCAAGGACCGAGCACTCCATCTGGGATGGATCGAAGAAACCATCTACGAGCAAAGAGAGCCTCGCTAATTCAACTGGGAAGTTGACCTTGAGACTGGACTTGGAAACCACAGATTGGTACGGAACCAGAAGATACGCCTCATTGGGAGAAGCAGCGAGTGAGCCAGAGGGGTAACTGTTGAGCATTATCCCAGCCCACACATCCTTTAGAACACTGCATAGTGTGAAGGGGTGTTGTGTGTTCCAACCAAGCCTTAGGGGTTTAGTGGGGAGGTTTCTGCGTGGATCATAGGCATATACACAGTCTGTTGGACAGATTTGGTGGTGCCCTATTGAGCCAAGCAGGGATGTTTTAGTCATGGGTACTTCGCGTTAGGGGCCTGTTCAGATGGGGCAGGTTTGTGTGTTGTACTGTGTTTGTTTGTTTTATACCACCAGGGTGTGTTTTACTGAAAGCAGGTGTGTGCTTTAACTTGAATAAAAGCATTGTGACGGTTGAGACCGAAAGATCTGTCTATAACTGAGTATTCTGTTCAGTACTATAATTCCCTGGGTCTAGAACTTATGTAAGGGGGAGTGATTCGAAACCACCAAGGACAAAACCACTTACAGTATTTGCTTCATGGGCTCTTTGCTTAAAAATTCATAGCAACACATTACTATTAATAACTAGTTAGTTTATTAGCAAAGGTTTAACAATCACACTACACATTACCAGTTCATCCACCAGGCTCACAACCACCTGCCTCATCGTGGATCCCCCAAACCCAACTGACTGGGGTTTTATTGAGTCTTGTGAACATCACGTGACTGGCTAAGCCACTCCTAACTCAACAGCTCTCCAAACTTGTGGGCATACTCACAGGGGCATACATTACAGTTAGAATCACAGGGGGGATTTTCACGTGGGTGAGTGCGTGGTTTTGGCTGCGAGTGGGTGGGGAGTGAAATCCTGGATAAATGCGAGCGTATCGGGAAGCCGGCTCCAACCCACCGACTCCCGTATTTTACTCCAGCACGTTAGGCTGCGTGTGGGCAAACCCCTCGGGAGAGGCGGGCTGTCAATGTCAATCTGTTAGTCGCTCAATTAGAGCAACATTGATGTGGGTACTGCAGTTTAACTTTGGCTCCATGGGTTTCCTGGGATTCCTGGAATTTGCCAGTGAAAGCAAGATGAGAAGACAGCGGCAAATGAAGTCATGGCGGGGAAATAAGCCAAGAAGTCAATTCATGCCTTCCCGTTCAGCATCACTCATCTGAAAAGGCCACTTGCCAGCCAGCAATCACGAATAGGCAAGATGGAAAACAATAATATTAATGTGGCTCAAATAGAAAAGTGAAACTGACCAATCTATCAATGTGGAAAAGTCTCCCTTGTACATACCCTTGTGCAATGGCAAGTCTTTCCTCTTCCTTTTCCTAGTGCTTCCACATGGTGCAACCCCTGTGGCTTGAGCAGAGGCAGAGACAGGCAGCTCAGATCCCAGCTCTAACTGCTGAGATGCTTTTTGGCCGATGACCTCTGGGTTTTGGAGCCCATGAGGGGCCCCGCCAAAGACTGCTCCACCTGTATCTGTGCAGGGGCAGACTCGATCATTGGGACACGAGGCAGCATGTCTGGGGGGGCGGGGGGGTTGGGTGGGAAGGCAACGGGTGAGAAGCGGAAGCGCTTTGAGCCGAGTCCCCACTTCCGCCTCCCTTTCGCCATCATCTGTCTCATGGCTCAGCAACGTTTCCCTGCTAACAATGGGCTGGAGAACACGTTGCTGCAGATCCGGGGGGTGGAGCGGGGGGTAGGGTGGGTATGGGGGGCTGAAAGGCCAAGACTGGCCTACTTAAGGCGGCATTCATAGGGCTGAATTTTCTAGAGTGGTAGCGGGCGCGATCGGTGGCGGGTCGGGTGGGAAAGTTATTTTTTTTGACAGTGGTTCGGCAACCCGCTGTCATCTCGCTCCCACACACCTTTCCCATGGGGACGTCTGTCAGTGTGGAGCCGACCCGACCTGCAGCGGCGTTGAACCCAATTGAAATCATTATGGAGTACTTTACTGGCCTTTCAGCCCCACTTTTTACATTTTCCTTACATGGCCACGGGATTCACTCAGCTCGGGAGCCACGCCTGTTAACCTGAGGTGCGAGGTCAGTGACCATTGCTGCAGCTGATTACTTGACAGCATGGAAAACAACCCAAATAAAAACATGTTGATTACACCAGCTCACAGATTGATGGAGATTCTGTTCTACTTGAAAAGCTACTGGTAAATGTTAATTTTTCACTGGCCATTCTTGGCTATTGCCTTCCAACTGAACAGTAATTGCAATGAATTGATCTGCATTGATAAAAAAAGAAATATACCATTTAAATAAATGTTTGTATTGTTTCTGGTCAGGTTTTTCTCACAGTATACTATGATTGTCCAGTTACACATGAAATCAAGTCATCAACCATCACAATTTCATTCTCATCACTCATTCCACTGGTTCAATTTGCTTTCAGTCCTTGAATATGATGAATGTAATTTTTCAGTCTGAGACTTTAGGATGAACTTCTGCGGAGGTTCTCTCACTTGTCCATTGTTAACTTCACCGGAAGAGCTGGAGAAATCCCAGAAACACACTGTAAGCACAACTTACACTGTTTGTCAGGGATTTCACAGCTGCTCCGCTAAACTTGCATAAGATTGTAAATCCATCCCTTTACAAGTACATTTAAATCTGCTTAATTCTATGTATTACCTATACACACACATCGTTTTTTGTGCCAGGTACTGATGCAAAAGTCTATACATTTGCAACTAAAGCACCAATAACGTTCCAATTAATGTACTTTTTTAATGATGTTCTTGATTGTATTTGTAGATGGCATCATATTACTTAATGATAATCTTATTTAAATATGACTGTCACTCATATTTAACTTTTATTATTTTATTATACAGTAAAGATTCAACACCCACTATGTTAGATAAAACTTAAAATTTAATTTGCCATGAATCCCAGCTTAAAACGCATCATGAATGACGTCACCAGACCCGCTCCATCTAATTGGGCCGGGTAACACACCGCATGGGCTTAACAGGCCGCATGAAGGCAAGCTAATTTTCTACAGTGGGATGGAGCCAGCAGCGGGGTCGCAACCCGCCACGGACACCAGCCGCACTGGACACGCCCAGGTAAGGAGAGTTCCAGCCGTAGTGTGGAAGCCATTGGTGAAGGCCTGCATGCACGCGTGTGATTGCCGTGTTTGGTGCTCCATGCAGTTAGCCAGTCTTTCCATGGAAAAAGCCATCATCACAAAGGCCTGCGACATTTGGCCTCTCAAGCTTGAGATGGACTCGCCCAGTTTCACTGCGATGGTGCTCAGTGCAGCTGGAATGCCTGCCAGTACATTGCGCATTCTCTGCTGCTGCTCAAGGAGTATCATGCTCATCGACGGCCCCCAAGGTACAGCATCTACGTCCAGCTGAGCAGAACGTGGAGAGGCCAGCACCCTCTGGCGCTGATTCTGTACTTCTGTCCCTGACTCCACCATATGCTCCGACACACTTGTGAAGTGCGAGTTACTGATTGGGGGGTGAGAACCTTTCTAGGCTGGGACTTTTATCGCCTGGCCCGGAAGTCCCACCCCTGATGCCAAATTGGGCTGTGCGCTCCTCAAAGGAAGCAGACCGCTGTCTCCAGTGCTCCGTGGAGCTCCCAGGATGGTAGCACGGCACTGAGTCCAACGCCACATGGAGCTGACACTACCACACCCCTCTCCTTCCATTAAAGGGGAGCGCCGCTGTGCATTCCACAGGCCCTTTGGTGGCAGCCAGATCCCAAGACGGAGTGCCGGGCTGTACAATGGCGACCCGGTCCACGCTAGGGCCGCCATGGTCGAGCCGAGCCAAGAGTCGGCTGAACAAAAAAGATGGCGGCCCTGGGACCTAATAATGCCCTGGGAGCGGATGTCCGCCGGCTTCGCGAAGCTGTCGTTAATATCTGCTCACGTTAGCCTCGCAGCCGCAGGGCGGAAAGGGGTCTGCGCGCACGGCGACGACATCATCTGGGGTACTAACCGTGGGGTCGACACTGCCGGGAAAGCACCCCCCAAACCTCCGGGGTAATTTCCCGGGAGGCGGTAGCGCCCCCTCTCACCTATCCCAGACGAAAACTACATTGCGCCTCGTTAGCGCCCCCCGGAGGCACTAACGGGGTGCAAAAGAGGGACAATTTTGCCCCCTATCTCTTTACGTTCTCCCACCGAAGTGTGAGTATCTGAGCTGCTGCATATTTTGCATAAGTCCTGTCACAATGGACTGTCAAAGGGGGTGACCTACCCCGAGTACTCTGCGTCGGTGACCTTCATCAAAGCCTGCAGGTCGCTTGAAGGCCCAGTGGGAGACAAGAGACATGAGTGACTGCTGTCAAGGTAAGAATGTTTGAAGTTATCATTATGCACATGAATATATTTCACTCGCTGCTGACGTTAAGTCAACATGACTGAGTGTTGTATGCCATATGGCTATCTGATATTTAATTCTGTCATCAGGTAGCTGACAGGCCCCCATCTATTCATCTCTGATGGCCAGGCATGCCGAGATTCATAGAATCATCGAATAGAATCATAGAATGGTTGCACCATTCGGCCCATCGAGCCCGTGCCGGTTCTCTGCATGAGCACTTCAACTAATCTCACTCCCCTGCCTTATCCCCGTAGCCCTGCAATATTTTTTCCTTCAGGTACTTAACCAATTCCCTTTTGAAAGCCATGATTGCCATTCAGGCAGTGCATTCCAGATCCTAACCACTTGCTGTGTAAATATGTTTTTCCTCATGTCATCTTTGGTTCAGCCAATCACCTTAATTCTGTGTCCAGTGTTTCTCGACCCTTCTGCCAATGGGGACAGTTTCTCTCTATCTACTCTGTCTAGACCCGTCATGATTTTGAACACCACTATCAAATCTCCTCTCAATCTTCTCTGCTCCAAGGAGAACAACCCCAGCTTCTCCAGTCTATCCACGCAACCGAAGTCCCTCATCCCTGGAATCATTCTCGTAAATCTTTTCTGCACCCTCTCCCGGGCGATGGCCCCACACTGCTTGGAAGGAGCTGGCTGGGCAAAATCCGCTGGAACTGGGATGACATCCGAGCGCTATCACATGTCGATGAGGCCTCATGTACCCAGGTTCTTAACAAATTTCCTTCCCTTTTTGAGCCAGGCATTGGAAACTTTTCCGGGGCGAAGATGCGGATCCACTTGGTCCCAGAGGCACGACCCATTCACCACAAGGCGCGAGCGGTACCTCACATGATGAAGGAGAGAATGGAAATCGAGCTGGACAGGCTGCAACGCGAGGGCATCGTCTCCCCAGTGGAATTCAGCGAGTGGGCCAGCCGATTGTTCCAGTATTCAAAAGTGATGGCATGGTCAGGATTTGCGACGATTATAAAGTAACTATTAATCGTTTCTCGCTACAGGACCAATACCCGCTACCTAAGGCAGACGACCTATTTGCGACGCTGGCAGGAAGCAAGACGTTCACCAGGGTATGGGGAAAAAAATAAGTAATTGCTTTTGTGAAAGCCAGAAACATTTTATGCTCCAACAAGCTGCTTGTATTGTATAACCCGTGTAAGAGACTTGTGCTAGCATGTGATGCATCACCGTACGGAGTCGGGTGTGTATTACAACAAGCTAATGTTGCGGGGAAGTTGCAACCTGTCGCCTATTCCTCCAGGAGCTTGTCTAAGGCCGAGAGGGCCTACAGCATGATTGAGAAAGAGGCATTAGCGTGTGTGTTCAGGGTAAAGAAAATGCATCAGTTCCTGTTTGGCCTCAAATTTGAGCTGGAAACCGATCACAAGCCCCTCATATCCCCCGTTCGCTGAAAACAAGGGGATAAATACTAATGCCTCAGCCCGCATACAAAGGTGGGCACTCGCACTATCAGCCTATAACTATAACATCTGCTGTCATGTATGTAACCTTCATGTAACTGTAACCTTCATGTAACAACACTGTACACTGTATACACCTAAGAAATGACCACAGGGGGTGAACTTTATGGAAGACACTCCTCACCTGGTCATCCAGGTATATAAAGGGAGGTCCCATGCAGGGTCAGCACTCCTTGGTCCTGTGAATAAAGGTATAGGTCACAAAGTGACCTTGTCTCCAGTATGTGCCGCGTGTTGATTTGCAGTAGAGTGTAAAGACGTAACATTTGGTGACGAGAAACGGGAATCAACGACTCACAAGAATGGCCACCGGTAGCACAGAGGAACGGTACTGTATTGGTGAGGACTGGGCAATTTCGTTGAGAGGCTCCAGCAGTGCTTTATCACGAAGGACTGGCTGGGAGCAGCAGCACCTGACAAGCGAAGGGTGCATCTACTGACCAGCTGTGGACTTAAGATGTACGTGCTGATGAAAGACCTGCTCACACCCGAGAAGCCGGCAGACAAGACCTTTGAGGAGCTCAGCAAACTGATCAGTGAGCACCTCAAACCGGCGAGTAGTATACACATGGCCCCACACTGTTTCTATATGCACCGACGTCGGGAAGGGCAAAGCATACCAGACTTTGTTGCGGACCTTCGGCACTTGGCCAGCCTCTGTAAGTTCACAGACGCCTGCAGGGGGGAGATGTTGTGGGACTTCTTCATTGAGGGCATTGGTCATGCCAGGATTTTTAGAAAGCTAATTGAGACCAAGGACTTGACCTTGGAAGCATAGAAACATAGAAACATAGAAACAGCGGCATTGATGGCTCAAACCTTCATAGCGGGAGAGGAGGAAACCAAGATCATATACGCGCACAACTCTGCTCCCAATGTGGCGATGGAGCAGGGAGTTAACATGGTAAACGCGACTCAGAACCCTGCAGGCAGGCAAGGGCAATTCGACACCAACCAGGCAGTAACAGACTCTAGGGTGGGTCCTCAACAGAGACAATGGCAGGTTGAACGGACAATTACATCATCACAAGGGACAATACGTCCTGGTATGGGGCAATTGACACCCACTAACAGAGTGCTCAAGAGTAATCAAAGAGACAATCAGAGAGCAATGCCTGGTAACAGCTCTTTTGTTCACAACAATCTCAGTTCATGCTGGAGGTGCGGGGACAGACATGCTGCGAAAACCTGCAGGTTTCAACAATTTATCTGCAGAAATTGTAACTTCAGTGGACATTTGGCCAGAATGTGCAGGAAGCCCGCAGCAAGGCTGGTTTACGAAGCAGATGAACCACAAGAGGGATCTGCAAGGCAGAGTTATGCTTGGGACACAGCAATGGACGCTGAAGTTCAGCGGGTTCAGGTGGCAAACATCCACAGCTCATACACAAAAACGCCACCTATGATGATGAGAGTACTGTTAAACGGCATCCCGGTACACATGGAGCTGGACACAGGAGCCAGTCAGTCACTTATGAGTGTCCAACAATTCGAGAAACTATGGCCACTCAGAGCTAGCAGACCCAGACGAGAACGCATTAACACGCAATTATCGACGTACACCAAAGAGATCATCCCAGTGCTAGGCAGTGCAATGTTGGTGGTCACACATAATGGATCAGAGAACCGGCTGCCACTCTGGATTGTCCCGGGAAATGGTCCCGCGCTTTTGGGGAGGGGCTGGCTAGCCGAGGTGAACTGGAAATGGGGGGATGTGCACGCCATTTCATCTGTGGAGCGAAGTTCATGCTCACAGGTCCTACAAAAGTTTGAGTCACTATTTCAACCTGGTGTTGGTACTTTCAAAGATATCAAAGTAGTGATCACATCACCCCGGACGCCACACCAGTGCACCACAAAGCCAGAGCTGTGCCATATGTGATGCGGGAGAAAATTGAGAGTGAGTTGGACGGTTGCTAAGAGAGGGCATAATTTCGCCCGTTGAATTCAGCAACTGGGCAAGTCCCATCGTCCCTGTCCTAAAAACGGATGGCTCGGTCAGGATTTGTGGTGACTACAAGGCCACCATGAACCGAGTGTCACTACAAGACTAATACCTGCTTCCGAGAACGGAGGATCTTTTTGCCATGCTGGCAGGCGGCAAGCTGTTCACCAAGTTGGACCTCACCTCGGCCTACATGACCGAAGAACTGGCCGAAGAGTCCAAGCTACTGGTCACCATCACCATGCACAAGGGGCTGTTTGTTTACAACAGATGTCCATTTGGCATTCGTTCAGCAGCTGCTATCGTTCAAAGGAACATGGAAAGCCTGCTCAAATTCATCCCTGGAACAATCGTATTTCAGGACGACATCCTTATCACGGGTCGAGAAACCGAGGAACACCTCCACAACCTGGAGGAGGTGCTACGCTGACTGGACCGGGTAGGCCTGCGACTAAAGAAGTCTAAGTGTGTGTTTTTGGCCCCAGAGGTCGAGTTTTTGGGCATGTGGGTTGCTGCAGATGGGATCCGGCCTACCGAATCCAAAACGGAGGCGATCCGTCGCGTGCCCAGGCCCGGCAACACATTGGAGTTGCGTTCATTTCTGGGACTCTTGAACTATTTCGGGAACTTTCTGCCGAACTTAAGCACATTGTTCGAGCCGCTACACGTGCTCCTGCGTAAGGGTTGTGATTGGTTTTGGGGGGATTGTCAGGAACAGGCTTTCA
The DNA here is from genome assembly GCF_044704955.1 of Pristiophorus japonicus. Taxonomy (NCBI): domain Eukaryota; kingdom Metazoa; phylum Chordata; class Chondrichthyes; family Pristiophoridae; genus Pristiophorus; species Pristiophorus japonicus. Next base: position 81,444,139 of record NC_091992.1, read on the forward strand.
ATCGGGCGTGGAACCTGCTTTGTTCGAACAAGATGTTGACTCTGTACAACCCCTGTAAGAAATTGGTTTTGACATGTGATGCATCATCCTATGGGGTTGGGTGCGTGTTGCAGCAGAGTAATGATGAGGGCCAACTCCAACCTGTGGTTTATGCTTCCAGGTCGCTCTCCCAAACAGAAAGGAGATATGGGATGGTTGAAAAGGAAGCACTCGCATGTGTCTGCGGGGTGAAAAAGATGCACCAGTACCTTTTTGGCAGAAGGTTCGAGTAGAAACGGACCACAAGCCGTTAACATCCCTGCTGTCCGACAGCAAAGCTGTCAATGCCAATGCGTCAGCTCGCATACAGCGATGGGCTCTCATGCTGGCTGCATATGACTACACCATATGGCACCGGCCAGGCACCGAAAATTGCGCTGACGCGCTCAGCAGGCTTCCACTGGCCACCACTGAGAGGGAAGCGGAACAAAGTGCTGAGATGGTCATGGCTGTCGATGCTTTCGAAGGCGCAAGCTCCCCCATCACAGCCCACCAGATCAAAACCTGGACAAACAGAGATCCCCTCCTATCCTTGATTAAGAAATGTGTCCTTACTGGGAATTGGGCACCCGCACACGGAGCATGCCCTGAAGAGGTCAGACCGTTTCACAGACGGATGGATGAGCTCTCCATCCAAGCCGACTGCCTACTATAGGGCAGCCGGGTAGTCATGCCCCAGAAGGGAAGGGAAGCATTCATCAGGGAACTCCACAGCGAGCACCCAGGCATTGTGCTAATGAAGGCCATTGCCCGGTCACATGTATGGTGGCCGGGAATTGATGCACACCTGGAACACTGTGATCTCAGGTGCACGACGTGTGCCCAGCTGGGCAATGCCGCCAGGGAGGCCCCACTCAGCCCATTGCCCTGGCCCACCAAGCCATGGTCACGTATTCACGTAGACTATGCGGGCCCGTTCATGGGGTAAATGTTCCTCATTGTTGTTGATGTGTACTTGAGTGCATCTTATTGAATTCATGCATGACATCCACCACAGTGGAGAATCTGTGTGCGGTCTTTGCGACCCACGGCTTGCCAGACATCCTGGTTAGCGACAACGGCCCGTGCTTCACTAGCTATGAATTCCGGGAGTTCACGTAGGGTAATGGCATCAAACATGTCAAGACAGCATCGTTCAAGCCGGCTTCCAATGGCCAGGCGGAACGTGCGGTCCAAATCATAAAACAGAGCATGCTCCGGATTCAAGGACCCTCCCTTCAATGCCGCCTATCGCGCCTCCTGCTGACCTATAGCTCTCGACCACATTCGCTCACGGGAGTCCCACCAGCGGAACTACTCATGAAACATACACTTAAAACTCGGCTGTCTCTCATTCATCCAGTCCTGTCAGACATTGATGAGGGCAAGCGCCAGTCCCAAAATGAGTGCCATGACCGTAACTCAAAGGGGAGATGTATAGAAATCGATGACCCTGTATTTGTTCTTAATCACGCTTTGGGGCCCAAGAGGCTCGAGGGTACTGTAATTGGTAAAGAGGGGAATAGGGTCATAGTGGTCAGACTTAACAACGGACAGATATGCCACAAGCATCTGGACCAAGTCAAAAAAAAGGTTCAGCATGGACACTGAGGAACCTGAGGAAAGTCATGAGATGCTGCCCACACCACCGCCAGTGAACGAACAACAAGAACCTTCAGCAGCATGCACAGTCCCTGCGGCCAGCCCGGACGAGCCGGAATCACCACAGGTGACAAAGACGCATGCCAAGGCTCAACAACCAGAGCCCCAACTGCGGCGCTCCACGAGAGAGCGTCGACCGCCTGAAAGACTTAATCTTTGACCCAAAGACATTGGGGAGGAGGTGATGTCATGTATGCAACCTTCATGTAACTGTAACCTTCATGTAACAACACTGCATACTGTATACACCTAAGAAATGCACACCTTGACCACAGGGTGTGAACTTGTGGGAGACACTCCTCACCTGGTCATTCAGGTATATAAAGGGAGGTCCCATGCAGGGTCAGCACTGCTTGGTCCTGTGAATAAAGGTACAGGTCACAGAGTGACCTTGTCTCCAATATGTGCCTCATGTTGATTTGCTGTCGTGTGTAAGGACTTAACATTCGCCATAGGCCAGGCACCGAGAACTGTGCGGATGCTCTCAGCCGGCTACCATTGCCCACTATGGGGGTGGAAATGGCGCAGCCTGCAAACTTGTTGATGGTCATGGAAGCATTTGAAAATGATAAATCACCTGTTATGGCCCACCAGATTAGGACTTGGACCAGTCAAGATCCTCTGCTGTCCCTCATAAAAAATTGTGTACTGCATGGGAGCTGGGTCAGCATCCCTGTTGAAATGCAAGAGCTAATCAAGCCATTCCAGCGGCGAAAGGACGAGCTGTCCATTCAGGCATACTGCCTGTTGTGGGTAACCGCGTAGTGCTACCCAAAAAGGGCAGGGAGACGTTCATCTCGGATCTCCACAGCACAAACCCGGGTATAGTAATGATGAAAGCGATAGCCAGATCCCACGTGTGGTAACCCGGTATCGACTCTGACTTAGAGTCCTGTGTACGGCAACGCGCCCAGAGAGGCACCACTAAGTTTGTGGTCCTGGCACTCCAGACCATGGTCGAGGATCCATGTCATTTATGCAGGCCCGTTTTTTGGTAAAATGTTCCTGCTGGTGGTGGATCCTTTTTCAAAATGGATTGAATGTGAAATAATGTTGGGGAGCACCGCCACCGCCACCAATGAAAGCCTACGAGCCATGTTTGCCACCCACAGCCTGTCTGACATACTGGTCAGTGACAACGGGCCATGTTTCACCAGCGCCGAATTTAAAGAATTCATGACCCGCAATGGGATCAAACATGTCACCTCGGCCCAGTTTAAACCAACCTCCAATGGGCAGGCAGAGTGGGCAGTACAAACAATCAAACAGAGCCTTAAACGAGTCACAGAAGGCTCACTCCAAACCCGCCTGTCCCGAGTACTGCTCAGCTACCGCACGAGACCCCACTCGCTCACATAGGTGCCCCCAGCTTAAAACCAGACTCTCGCTGGTTCACCCCAACCTGCATGATCAGGTAGAGAGCAGGCGGCAGCAACAAAATGTAAACAATGGTCGCGCCACTGTGTCACGGGAAATTGATCTGAATGACCCTGTGTATGTGCTAAACTATGGACATGGTCCCAAGTGGATCGCGGGCATGGTGATAGCTAAAGAAGGGAGTATGGTGTTTGTAGTCAAACTAGACAATGGACAAATTTGCAGAAAGCACCTGGACCAAACGAGGCTGCGGTTCACAGACTGCCCTGAACAACCCACAGCAGACACCACCTTTTTCGAGCCCACAATACACACCCAAAGGATCAACGACACCACCCCGGACCAGGAAATTGAACCCATCATGCCCAACAGCCCAGCAAGGCCAGGCTCACCCAGTAGCCCTGCAGGGCCAACAACACGCCAGCCCAGTGATGGCACAGCCAACACACCAGAACAGACATTTGTACCAAGACGGTCCACCAGGGAAAGAAAGGCTCCCAATCGCCTCAACTTGTAAATAGTTTTCACTTTGACTTTGCAGGGGGAGCGATGATGTGTATCTGTAAAGCATGCACTCCCATGTTTCCGCCACCAGGGAGCGCATCCCCTGAAGTCCCAAGGGATCCTAGCATCCCTTGGGAGCACTGTATATAAGCCGGCCCCTAAGGCCTGTTCCTCACTCTGGAGTGTCTTTATAAAGACTGAGGTCACTGTTACTTTAACCTCCCTGTGCGCAGTCTCAACTGTGTTCGGAATACAATAAGACCCATGAGTGAGAGTAATCTCATGTGTTGAATGGATGGCTGGAGAGCATTTGTTGAGGGTGACTATGAGGGAGAGGCACTGCATTGCATAAGGATGAGGGTGAGTGTCAGTGATGAATGGAGAGATGGGGATGTGAACAAGTGCATAGACAGAGAGGGATGGGTGTGCCTGCAAGGTAAGTGGGTGTGAGGAGTGATGTGCTGGAGTAGGCTTGAGAAGGCAGAGTGAGTGGTTTGAGGTGATATGCATGTCAGGATGTGGGTGGATGTACCATTGCTCTCACCTTTTCTCCCTGGTTAGGTCATTGGACTGCTTCCTGCTTTGGATCGAGGCGCGTGGCACCACGCTCCTACTGCTGACCTCTTGTGCCACCCCCAACTACACACTCTTGGTGTCCCCTGCCGGCTTCTTCCTCCTGTTGCTAGGGGAACAGTATATCCCTGTGGATCCTCACAGCCCCCAGCAGCACATCCAGGGAGGCATCATAGAAGTGGAGCTCAACCTTTGACCTTTTATCTTCCCTGGCTACACTTCTTTCTCTCTCCTTCCCATCTCCGGCAGTTGGCGAGAGGTGGGAGCAGCGTCGGAGCGGCCTATAAAAGGCCCAGCGGGAGCTCGAGAGTCAGCGGCAGTTGGCGAGAGGTGGGAGCAGCGTCGGAGTGGCCTATGAAAGGCCCAGTGGGAGCTCGAGAGTCAGCGGCAGTTGGCGAGAGGTGGGAGCAGCGTCGGAGCGGCCTATAAAATGCGTACCGGTGCAGCTACAGCGGGAGAGAAAGCAAAAAAGAAGTAGAAAGGAATCAAAAGGTGACATCACAGCCAATGGGGTAAGTGATTGGCTGGTGATTGGTGAGTAGCTTTTCTTTTTATTGTTATATCAGTAAGTAAACCTTAACATTGTTATTACCAATTTAAGGGTATCTAAGGGTTAAGGCATGGCAGGAGAGATCGGTCACGTGATATGCTCCTCCTGTGCCATGTGGGAACTCAGGGACGCTTCCGGTGTCCCTTACGACTACATGTGTAAGAAGTGTATCCGCCTCCATCCCCTGATGGACTGCTTTGCGGAATTGGAGCTGAGGGTGGATTCACTCTGGAGCATCCACGATGCTGAGAATGACATAAGTGGCACGTGTAGTGAGTTGGTCTTACCGCATGAGAAGGATCCACAGCCAGCTAGGGAATGGAAGGCCAGCAGGAAGAGTAGTACAAAGAAGGTAGTGCAGGGGTCCCATCTGGTCATCCCCCTGCAAAACAGATACACTGTTTTGTGTGCTGTTGAGGGAGATGACTCATTAGGGGAGAGCTACAGCAGCCAAGTTCATGGCACCGTGGCTGACTCTGTTGTACAGGAGGGCATAAAAAAGAGTGGGAGAGCGATAGTGATAGGGGATTCAATCATAAGGGGAATAGATAGGCGTTTCTGCGGCCACAATCGAGAGTCCAGGATGGTATGTTGCCTCCCTGGTGCAAGGGTCAAGGGTGTCTCCGAGCGAGTGCAGGACATTCTGAAAAGGGAGGGAGAACAGCCAGTTGTCGTGGTGCACATTGGTACCAACGATATAGGTAAAAAAAGGGATAAGGTCCGACGAGACGAATTTAAGGAGCTAGGAGTTAAATTAAAAAGTAGAACCTCAAAAGTAGTAATCTCGGGATTGTTACCAGTGCCACGTGCTAGTCAGAGTAGGAATCGCAGGATAGCACAGATGAATACGTGGCTTGAGCAGTGGTCCAGCAGGGAGGGATTCAAATTCGTGGGGCATTGGAACAGGTTCTGGGGGAGGTGGGACCTGTGCAAACCGGACGGTCTGCACTTGGGCAGGAACGGAACCAATGTCCTAGAGGGAGTGTTTGCTAGTGCTGTTGGTGAGGAGTTAAACTAATATGGCAGGGGGATGGGAACCAATACAGGGAGACAGAGGGAAACAAAAAGGAGACAAAAACAAAAGACAGAAAAGAGATGAGTAAAAGTGGAGGGCAGAGAAACCAAAGGCAAGAAACAAAAAGGGCCACTGAATATAAAAGGGCTGCAGGAGGGGTAAAAACTAAAAATCATGGTTTAAAAACTAGGATGAAAACACTCGACCTAAATGCACGCAGCATTAGAAATAAAGTAAATGAGTTGACGGCACAAATCATTACAAATGGGTATGATTTGGTGGCCATTACAGAGACATGGTTGCAAGGTGGCCAGGACTGGGAATTAAACACACAGGGGTATCTGACGATTCAGAAAGATAGGCAGGAAGGGAAGGGAGGTGGGGTAGCTCTGTTAATAAGGGATGATATCAGGGCAGTTGTGAGGGATGATATTGGCTCAAATGAACAAAATGTTGAATCATTGTGGGTGGAGATTAGAGATAGTAAGGGGAAAAAGTCACTGGTCGGCGTAGTTTATAGGCCCCAAATAATAACTTCATGGTGGGGCGGGCAATAATCAAGGGAATAATGGAGGCATGTAAAAAAGGAACGGCAGTAGTTATGGGGGATTTTAACCTACATATCGATTGGTCAAATCAAATCGCAGGGGGTAGCCTGGAGGAGGAATTCATAGAATGCTTACGGGATTGTTTCTTAGAACAGTATGTAACAGAGCCTACAAGGGAGCAAGCCATTTTGGATCTGGTCCTGTGTAACGAGACAGGAAAAATAAACGATCTCCTCGTAAAAGATCCTCTCGGAATGAGTGATCACAATATGGTTGAATTTGTAATATAGATTGAGGATGAGGAAGTTGTGTCAGAAACGAGCGTACTATGCTTAAACAAAGGGGACTACAGTGGGATGAGGGCAGAGTTGGCTAAAGTAGACTGGAAACAAGGACTAAACGGTGGCACAATTGAGGAACAGTGGAGGACTTTTAAGGAGCTCTTTCATAATGCGCAACAAAAATATATTCCAGTGAAAAAGAAGGGCGGCAAGAGAAGAGATAACCAGCCGTGGATAACCAAGGAAATAAAGGAAAGTATCAAATCAAAGACCAATGCGTATAAGGTGGCCAAGGTTAGTGGGAAACTAGAGGAATGGGAAGATTTTAAGCAACAGCAAAGAATGACTAAAAAAGCAATAAAGAAAGGGAAGATAGATTACGAAGGTAAACTTGCGCAAAACATAAAAACAGATAGTAAAAGCTTTTACAGATTTATAAAACGGAAAAGAGTGACTAAAGTAAATGTTGGTCCCTGAGAAGTTGAAAAGGGGGATTTAATAATGGGAAATGTGGAAATGGCTGAGACCTTAAACAATTATTTTGCTTCCGTCTTCACAGTGGAAGACACAAAAACCATGCCAAAAATTGCTGGTCATAGGAATGTGGGAAGGGAGGACCTTGAGATGATCACTATCACTAGGGAGGTAGTGCTGGACAGACTAATTGGACTGAAGGTAGACAAGTCCTCTGGTCTTGATGAAATGCATCCCAGGGTATTAAAAGAGATGGCGGAAGTTATAGCAGATGCATTTGTTATAATCTACCAAAATTCTCTGGACTCTGGGGAGGTACCAGCGGATTGGAGAGCAGCTAATGTAACGCCTCTGTTTAAAAAAGGGGGCAGGCAAAAGGCAGGTAACCATAGGCCGGTTAGTTTAACATCTGTAATGGGGAAAATGCTTGAAACTATCATTAAGGAAGAAATAGCGGGACATCTGGATAGGAATAGTGCAATCAAGCAGACGGAGCATGGATTCATGAAGGGGAAATCATGTTTAACTAACTTATCGGAATTCTTTGAGGATATAACGAGCACGGTGGATAGAGGTGTACCGATGGATGTGGTGTATTTAGATTTCCAAAAGGCATTCGATAAGGTGCCATACAAAAGGTTACTGCAGAAGATAAAGGTACGTGGAGTCAGAGGAAATGTATTAGCATGGATCGAGAATTGGCTGGCAAACAGAAAGCAGAGAGTCGGGATAAATGGGTCCTTTTCCGGTTGGAAATCAGTGGTTAGTGGTGTGCCACAGGGATCGGTGCTGGGACCACAACTGTTTACAATATACATAGATGACCTAGAGGAGGGGACAGAGTGTAGTGCAACAAAATTTGCAGATGACACTAAGATTAGTAGGAAAGCGGGTTGTGTAGAGGACTGAGAGAGGCTGCAAGGAGATTTGGATAGGTTAAGCGAATGGGCTAAGGTTTGGCAGATGGAATACAATGTCGGAAAGTGTGAGGTCATCCACCTTGGGAAAAAAAACAGTAAAAGGGAATATTATTTGAATGGGGAGAAATTACAATATGCTGTGGTGCAGAGGGACCTGGGGGTCCTTGTGCATGAAACTCTTCCAAAAGGTTAGTTTGCAGGTGCAGCAGGTAATCAGGAAGGCAAATGGAATGTTGGCCTTCATTGCGAAAGGGATGGAGTACAAAAGCAGGGAGGTGTTGCTGCAACTGTATAGGGTATTGGTGAGGCCGCACCTGGAGTACTGCATGCAGTTTTGGTCACCTTACTTAAGGAAGGATAAACTAGCTTTGGAAGGGGTACAGAGACGATTCACTAGGCTGATTCGAGAAATGAGGGGGTTACCTTATGATGATAGATTGAGTAGACTGGGTCTTTACTCCTTGGAGTTCAGAAGGATGAGGGGTGATCTTATCGAAACATTTAAAATCATGAAAGGGATAGACAAGATAGAGGCAGAGAGGTTGTTTCCATTGGTGGGGGAGACTAGAACTAGGGGGCACAGCCTCAAAATATGGAGGAGCCAATTTAAAACCGAGTTGAGAAAGAATTTCTTCTCCCAGAGGGTTGTGAATCTGTGGAATTCTCTGCCCAAGGAAGCAGTTGAGGCTGGCTCATTGAATGTCAAAGATAGATAGATTTTTAAGCAATAAGGGAATTAAGGGTTATGGGGAGCGGGCGGGTAAGTGGAGCTGAGTCCACGACCAGATCAGCCATGATCTTATTGAATGGCGGAGCAGGCTCGAGGGGCTAGATGGCCTACTCCTGTTCCTAATTCTTATGTTCTTATATGTTCTTATGTTCAGCTTGCAGGTTTCGAATGTCCCTTAAATTGGTGGTGTTCAGATCACGTCAGGTGGGTTGTCATGACGCCTGCCGAAGCGAATTGGTCGGGAAACCCGGAAATCATATGCTAATGCAGTGGCTGTGCTTAAAAAGTCACTGACAGTCGCGCTTCACATATTTCTGAGTTTCCCACGCGGCATCATCGCCCGTCGACACTCCCCGCACCCCGCCCCTGCTGCCAACGTGACTGGACATTAAAATCCAGCCCACAGAATCATCGAATAGTACAGCTTGTCGAGTCTGTTCCAGCTCTTTCGAAGAGCAATCTTTCCCCATATCCCTGAAATTTTTTCTCCTTCAAATATTTATCCAATTTCCTTTTTAAAGCTACGATTTAATCTGTATCAACCACCCTAACAGTCAGTGCATTCCAAATCCTACACACTTGTCACGTAAAAAAGCTTTTTCCTCATGTCGCCTCTGGTTCTTCTGCAAATCATTTTAAATCTGTTCCCTCTGGTTATTGATGCTTCTGCCATTGGGAACAGTTTCCCTTTATTTACACTATCTAAGCCCTTCATGATTTTAAACAACTCTATCAAATTTTCTCTGCTCTAAGGAGAACAACTCCAGCTGCTCCAGTCTATCCACGTAACCGAAATCCCTCATCCCTGAAACCGTTCCTGTAAATCTCTTCTGCACCCTCTCCAAAGCCTTCACATCCTTCCTAAAGTGGTGCCCAGAACTGGACACAATACTCCAGCTGGGGCCGAAATAGTTTTATTATATAGGTTTTGCATAACTTCCTTGCTCCTGTACTCCATGTCTCTATTTGTAAAGCCCAGGATCCCATATGCTTTATTGACTGACTTGTTAACTGACCTGCCACCTTCAAAGGTTTATGTACAAACACCCACAGGTCTCCCTGTTCTTGCACCCCCTTTAAAATTGCACCATTTAGCTTGTATTGTCTCGCCTCATCCTTCCTACCAAAATGTATCGCCTCCCACTTTTCTGTGTTGAATTTCATCTGCCACATGTCTGCCCATTATACCAGTCTGTCTATGTCCTCTCGAAGTCTATCACTTCCTCAATGTTTACTGCACTTCCAAGTCTTGTGTCATTTTGAAATTTTGCCCTGTACCGCCAAGTCCAATTCAGTAATGTTTATCAACAACAGCAGTTGTCCTAGTACTGAATCCTGGAGAACTTCACTGTATACCTCCCTCCAGTCCGAATAACAGCATTCACCATGACTCTGTTTTCTATCAATTAGTCAATTCTGTATCCATGCTGTTACTGATCTTTTTATCACATGGGCTTCAATTTTGCTAACGTGCCTAATATGTGGTACTTTATCAAACACCTTTTGAAAGTCCATATACACAACATCAACCACACTGCCCTTATCCACCCTCTCTGTTACCTCATCAAAAAACTCAATCAAGTTAGTCAAACATGATTTGCCCTTAACACATCCATGCTGGCTCTCCATTATTAATCCATGCTTGTCCAAGTGGCTGTTAATTCTCTCTCGCTTTATTGTTTCTAAAAGCTTTCCCACCAGCGCCATTAAACTGACTGGCCTGTTATTTCCAGGTTTATCCTTCTCCCCTTTTTTAAACAAGGGTGTAACATTAAAATCCTCCAGTCCTCTGGCATCAACCCTGTATCTTAATAGGATTGGAAGATTGAGGCCAATCCCTCCGCAATTTCTACCCTTACTTCTCTCAAATTGGGTCCTCAGTCGTTGCTCCTGCCCCTCCAGCGCTCCACGGAGGCCATTTCTGCCCCGAGCACTGCCCCGTTCATTTTCTTCAACAAAAGTGCCGAATTACACTTCATTCTCCGTCTTATCTATCCTGGAAGTACTTCTCCATTTAATTCAAATTATCCGCCCCAAACGGGGACGAGAGCAATTTCCTCCGCAGGGTGTTGTATCGGACAGGTATTTCAGTTTCCTCACAAACCTCCACTTGTGTCTTCCCAGTCCCGGTTAATTTAATGGCATCAGGCTGGGAACGGGGCACTTGGGAGCAGGCCTGTGTTCAGTCAGGGAGCATTATACTGGGACTGGGAATCAAGCTTCATGGCTGGGCCTGTGACTGAAGGCGAAAGGCAGGGGAGCTAGGCCATGCCTAAGTTGGGAGTGAGTTGTCAAACTGGGGCTAGGAACCTGAGCTGGAGAAGGAGGGCGAAGTGTGGGGCAGGCTGGGAGGGACTGGATTGGTCTCTCAGAGATATGTGCAACCAATCAGATGTGTTCACCACAAAACAGTGTGTATGAGGGATTTTCGGTCACCTGACTTATATAAATGAGACAGGTCCATGAGGGACACAATGGGGAACAAAGCCCAGACATTCTGCTCCTTTGAGGAAGGAGGTACTGGAATTTGCGACAGAGCCAAGAGATCCAACCAGATACTCCTCCAGGACCCAGGTCTGCAGAAATCATGTGTGGATGCTGTGCTGGGCTGCACGCAGGCCCCATAACGACAGGGGAAGAGAGTGATATTTGAATGGGGGGCAGCATTGGATCCACGGAGAAACATGCCGTCGACCTTTTACCTTTGACCAGATCAGGCCAGCGGCTCCCGCTTTCCGAGTGGCAGCTGTAGGACTGTTGCCTATGCATTTCACACACCTATCATCATCATCATAGGCGGTCCCTCGAACGAGGATGAGTTCACAGATGTTTCAATGAAGGACCCGATGTTCCAGTCCTGAACTCCAATTGAGAGAGTGGAAGATGCCTGTGTGTGGATTTTTTTAACATGTGGTGACCTTGGCTCATTAGCCACCACATGGGCTTGACAGAGCTCGGCCTTTATCCAGTGGCAAGGGTTGACCGGGACGACTGGAGACCTGCTCTGCTGCACGGACCTAGTGCACACACATATCGCAGTGTGGGCTGGCCCGTGCTGCCTCTGGGCCCTCGGCTCTTCTGGGACCCGTACCCTCATTCGACGCACCACAATCTCTCACCGCTCCTCCGCCACAAAAACACTCGCCGCACCTCCATGCCAAACATTCGCCGAACCTCCGTCACGATCACCCATCAAATCTCAGCCACGATCCCTCATCACTCCTCTGCCCCGATCACGCATTGCAAGTCCACCACAACCTTCCCGCTCCTCTGCTGTACCAAGGCCCAGCCGATGCTCCTGCCCATGCTCCAAATGGCAACCTGATTCCTGATGACATCACCCAGTCGCCCACTTCGAAGCCATTGCCGCTTGGAGCGGCTCATGCTGGAAGCTGCAGTGGCATGCTCCAACTCTCATACTCCTGACCTGCGATGCTGTCCTCTCGCAGGTCTGGGTGGCCCACAATGATAGGTAGGCTCAGTTCGGCACCCTATTTGCCATGAATGATCTTTACACATTATCAAGGTTGCTTTCTGAGATCTCATAAGATTGCTCCCCACTTTAATGTCCTACTGATGAACCATGTGCAACTTCCAAGGCCATTAAACAGAGAACTGTATTACATTCAAACAGTATGGTATAAGTGCTTTGGTGGCTATCTGTCTGTGTCACAAGAGCTTGTAAGTATTCCCATTTTCACCTTTGCAAGCAAAAAAATCCCGTAATCGCCGCAAACAGGTGGCGGTCCGCCTCGGACTCTGTCACTCACGGACATCAAGGAGAAAATAACAGACTTCATCGGCGACACAGGTCGGGCAGCTGCCACTGGGGGTGCTGACCCCCGCTTGGATACTGAGGGTAAGTCCTGCACACTCCCTGGGCTGGGTTGGGGCAATGTCATGCAGTGTCTCTGGACTAGATATAATGGAGTAGCGGCAGTCCTTCAAATGAGCCTGTGCTGTGCAACCTTCCTCATGTCACCCTGCCCCCTCCCCTGCTGCTAACCACTCGTCTGTTGCTTTCTACTTCCATATGACCAGCCACAGCAACCCTCAAAGTACCACTCCATGTCTGGCCATTATGTGGAGGAGGAGGAGGAGGAGGAGGAAGAAGAAGAGGGCGACTTTACGGAGCAGCCGACTCCCGGGCAGATGGAATCCACCCCTCTTTTACCACCGGCTCTCACCTCATCTGAGGACGATGACGTTACTTTCTCGGAGCTCGAAAACGCCGAGGCTCCTGGGACCAGTGGCGTGCAGCAATGCAGTGCTGGGGTTGGATCCCGCAGGCCCATCTCTCCGGAGGGTGAGTCAGCAAAGTCGGTCTGCTGACGGACAGGCTGACGTGAAATTGGGCATGGTGGGAATGTCCAGGGAGAGCATCCAGGTCAGCCATCAGCTCCATGATGTCTTGGGTAGGATTCCCGCGACCATCGAGACTCTCACTGCGACCATTACGGAGGTAGGGTCACAGATTGTCGGTGTGAGCTGTGAAACCTGAGAGGCCATCAGTGCCCACACGAGGCTGGTGGCCTCCAACAGTGACAGTGGAGTCCCGGAGAGTGTGGCGGGAGCCCTTGCGGGATATGGCGCATCACAGGCACAAGCTCTGCTTCAACTTGGGCAGGTGATGCAGTCCACAGTATGGCCTCCCGCCATACTCTCTGTGTTCCCCACTGTCACACCCAAACCACCTGTGACTAGCGATACCGATGAAGAGGCTCGCCAGTCAGAAGCCGGGTCTTCCACGCCACAAACTGGTCCAGTGTGTCCCCAGACACCATCTCCATTGTCTCTTCCCCCAACACAGCAGCGCTCTGACAATGTTACCTAATGCCGCCTTGGTACCACTTGGGTTAGGAGCAGCAGGTAAGGGAGGGGTAAGGGCAAGGGGGCAAAAGCCGGTGGTAAAAAATAGTGGGGCGGCTATTGCTGCATTTATGGTGCTGATGCTGGATGTGTTATGTTTTATTGGCCCTGAAATTCCGATTTGGCATTCCCGTGGGCATTTTAGAGAAAAAATCCGCACTTACCTTAAGCTGCTGCCCACGTCCGCAATTCCGAGCCTGTGGCCTGAGCTGACTGCCAGTCACACCTGGTGCACATGGGGACGTGCGCAATACTGGAGCTGGCGTCACATGGCTCTGGGCAGCCAATCGGGTAAGGTATCATAGTAATAGGAGTTCCGCAGGGTCCTAAACTAATATTATTATGATTGTGATGGAGTCCGAAACACCCAAAACATGAATAAAAAATAGAAAATAATTACACTACATTCATTAAAATTAAAGTTATTAATGTCTTAAAAATAAATTTCCCGATTTTTAGAAAAGTTTTTTAAAATAAACTTACCATTGTGGGGAGAATTTTTAATGATAATATATGTTTTAATGACTTTATTTTTAGATGGTTTTGTATTTTTTAAAACACTTGCGCCTGTAAAAGTAGACTATGCACCTGCTTTTTCAGGCACAAGATTTTTGAAGACATTTGTAAGCGGAATATTGGAAATTTCCACTTACAGCTGTCCTCACTCCCGATCTGGCCAGAAACTTGACAGATCGGAAATACCGGTTTCCAGCGCATGCGCATTGCGCGTTGGTAACCGGCATTTCCGATGCCTTCCCGGGTCCGTAGGAACTCCATACGGACCTGGGGAGGCTGGGAGTTCAGGACCATTATGTTCTGATTTATCTTGTTCATAATGTTGTTGTTGTTGTTGTTGAATTATCGCACTGCTGGATGCAGCAAATTTATGTTATTTTATGAAAGTTTACAATGTTTAATAAATTATTTTGTTCACCTTAACCATTCCTGTGTAGTGTCTCATTTGCAGAAGAGGAGGAATAGTCAACATGGTGTAATAGGGTTCCCAGGCAACGGTCAAACGTGCCGTTCACTCTTCAAGCAAAGCGTTCAATTATGAACTGCTGACATAAGGCTTTTGCAGCGGCGAAATTTCCATGATGCCTCCCCTGTGGTTGTGGTGGAGGTGGTGGTGGTGGCATGGGTTCCTCGCCAGGCTCCTCTTCCATGTCTTCCTCCTCCTCTTCCTCCTCCTCCCTGCCCCTCTCTCCTGAGGTGGTCCTGCCATCTCCATTGGCAAATCCTGTCCCCTCATAATGGCTAGAAACATAGAAAATAGGTGCAGGAGTAGGCCATTTGGCCCTTCGAGCCTGCACCACCATTCAATAAGATCATGGCTGATCATTCATCTCAGTACCCCTTTCCTGCTTTCTCTCCATACCCCTTGATCCCTTTAGCCGTAAGGGCCACAGCTAACTCCCACAAGAATATATCCAACAAACTGGCATCAACAACTCTCTGCAGTAGGGAATTCCACAGGTTAACAACTCTCTGAGTGAAGAGGTTTCTCCTCATCTCTGTCCTAAATGTCTTACCCCTTATGCTTAGACTGTGTCCGCTGGTTCTGGACTTCCCCAACATCGGAAACATTCTTCCTGCATCTAACTGTCAGAATTTTATATGTTTCTATGAGATCCCCTCTCATCCTTCTAAACTCCAGTGAATACAGGCCCAGTCGATCCAGTCTCTCCTCATATGTCAGTCCTGCCATCCCAGGAATCAGTCTGGTGAACCTTCTCTGCACTCCCTCAATAGCAAGAATAGTCCTTCCTCTGATTAGGAGACCAAAACTGAACACAATATTCCAGGTGAGGCCTCACTAAAGCCCTGTACAACTGCAGTAAGACCTCCTTGCTCCGATACTCAAATCTCCTAGCTATGAAGGCCAACATACCATTTGCTTTCTTCACTGCCTGCTGCATCTGCATGCCAACTTTCAATGACTGATGTACCATAACACCCAGGTCTCGTTGCACCTCCCCTTTTCCTAATCTGCCGCCGTTCAGATAATATTCGGCCTTTCTGTTTTGGCCCCAAAGTAGATAACCTCACATTTATCCACGTTATACTGCATCTGCCATGCATTTTCCCACTCACCTAACCTGTCCAAGTCACCCTGCAGCCTCTTAGCATCCTCCTCACAGCTCAGACTGCTACCCAGTTTAGTGTCATCTGCAAACTTGGAGAAATTACACTCAATTCCTTCATCTAAATTATTAATGTATATTGTAAATAGCTGGGCACCCCACTAGTCGCTGCCTGCCATTCTGAAAAGGACCCGTTTATCCCGACTCTCTGCTTCCTGTTCTCTATCCACGCCAGTACATTACCCCCAATACCATGTGCTTTGATTTTGCACACCAATTTCTTGTGTGGGACCTCGTCAAAAGCTTTTTGAAAGTCCAAATACACCTCAGCCACTGGTTCCCCCTTGTCCACTCTACTAGTTACATCCTCAAAAAATTCCAGAAGATTTGTCAAGCATGATTTCCCTTTCATAAATCCATGTTGACTTGGACCGATCCTGTCACTGCTTTCCAAATGCGCTGCTATTTCATCTTTAATAATTGATTCCAACATTTTCCCCACTACTGATGTCAGGCTAACCAGTCTATAATTATCCATTTTCTCTCTCCCTCCTTCTTTAAAAAGTGGTGTTACATTAGCTACCCTCCAGTCCATAGGAACTGCTCCAGAGTTGATAGACTGTTGGAAAATGATCACCAATGCATCCACTATTTCTAGGGCCACTTCCTTAAGTACTCTGGGATGCAGACTATCAGGACCCGGGGATTTATCCGCCTTCAATCCCATCAATTTCGCTAACACAATTTCCCGCCTAATAAGGATATCCTTCAGTTCCTCCTTCTCACTGGCCCCTCGGTCCTCTACTACTTCTGGAAGGTTATTTGTGTCTTCCTTCGTGAAGACAGAAACAAAGTATTTGTTCAACTGGTCTGCCATTTCTTTGTTCCCCATTATAAATTCACCTGAATCTGACTGCAAAGGACCTACGTTTGTCTTCCCCAATCTTTTTCTCTTCACATATCTATAGAAGCTTTTGCAGTCAGTTTTTATGTTCCCGACAAGCTTCTTCTCATACTCTATTTTCCCCCTCCTAATTAAACCCTTTGTCCTCCTCTGCTGAATTCTAAATTTCTCCCAGTCCTCAAGTTTGCTGCTTTTTCTGGCCAATTTATATGCCTCTTCCTTGGATTTAATACTATCCTTAATTTCCCTTGTTAGCCACAGTTGAGCCACCTTCCCCATTTTATTTTTACTCCAGACAGGGATGTACAATTGTTGAAGTTCATCCATGAGATCTTTAAATGTTTGCCATTGCCTATCCACTGTCAACTCTCTAAGTATCATTTGTCAATCTATTCTAGCCAATTCACGTCTCATACCATCGAAGTTACCTTTCCTTAAGTTCAGGACCCTAGTCTCTGAATTAACTGTGTCACTCTCCATTTTAATAAGGAATTCTACCATATTATGGTCACTCTTCCCCAAGGAGCCTCGCACAAGATTGCTAATTAGTCCTTTCTCATTACACATCACCCAGTCTAGGATGGCCAGCCCTCTAGTTGGTTCCTCGACATATTGGCCCAGAAAACCATCCCTAATACACTCCAGGAAATCCTCCTTCATTGTATTGCTACCAGTTTGGTTAGCCCAATCTATATGTAGATTAAAGTCGCCCATGATAACTACTATACCTTTCTTGCACGCATCCCTAATTTCTTGTTTGATGCTGTCCCCAACCTCACTACTACTATTTGGTGGTCTGTACACAACTCCCACTTGCGTTTTCTGCCCTTTGGTATTCCGGAGCTCCACCCGTACAGATTCCACCTCATCCAAGCCAATGTCCTTCCTTACTATTGCGTTAATTTCCTCTTTAACCAGCAACGCTACCCCACCTCCTTTTCCTTTCTATCTATCCTTCCTGAATGTTGAATACCCCCGGATGTTGGATTCCCAGCCTTGGTCACCCTGGAGCCATTTTCCATGATGCCAATTATATCATATTCATTAATTGCTGCTTGTGCAGTTATTTCATCCACCTTATTATGAATACTCCTCGCATTAAGGCACATAGTCTTCAGGCTTGTCTTTTTAACACATTTTGCCCTTTTAGAATTTTGCTGCAATGTGGCCCTTTTTGATTTTTGCCTTGGGTTTCTCTGCCCTCCATTTTTACTTTCCTTCTTTCTATCTTTTGCTTCTGCCCCTATTTTACTTCCCTCTGTCTCCCTGCATAAATTCCCATCCCTCTGCCATATTAGTTTAACCCCTCCCCAACAGCACTAGCAAACTCTCCCCCTAGCACATTGGTTCCGGTCCTGCCCAGGTGCAGACCTTCCGGTTTGTACTGGTCCCATCTCCCCCAGAACCTGTTCCAATGTCCCAGAAATTTGAATCCCTCCCTTCTGCACTACTCCTCAAGCCACGTATTCATCTGAGCTCTCCTGCAATTCCTACTCTGACTAGCACGTGGCAAGGGTAGCAAACCTGAGATTACTACCTTTGAGGTCCGACTTTTTAATTTAACTCCTAGCTCCCTAAATTCGTCTTGTAGGACCTCATCCTGTTTTTAACCTATAGCGTTGGTACCTATATGCACCACGACAACTGAATGTTCGCCCTCCCCTTTCAAAATATCCTGCAACCAGTCCGAGACATCCTAGACCCTTGCACCAGGGAGGCAACATACCATCCAGGAGTCTCGATTCCGGCCGCAGAAATGTCTATCTATTCCCCTTACAATAGAACCCTCTGCCGCCATAGCTCTCCCACTTTTTTTCCTTCCCTCCTGTGCAGCAGAGCCACCCACGGTACCATGAACTTGGCTGCTGCTATTCTCCCCTGATGAGTCATCCCCCTTAACAGTCCCCAAAGCGGTGTATCTGTTTTTCAGGGGGATGACCGCAGGGGATCCTTGCACTACCTTCCTTCCACTGCTCTTCCTGTTGGTCACCCATCCCCTATCTGGCTGTGCACCCTTTACCTGCGGTATGGCCAACTCACTAAACATGCTATTCACGACATCCTCGATGCTGCCGCTGATCCCCGGACTCCCACTGGGCCTTTATAGGCCTCACAAACTCCCGCTCCACCTCCTCGACGCTGCCGCCGATCCCCGGACTCCCGCTGGGCTTTTATAGGCCTCACAAACTCCCGCTCCACCTCCTTGACCCTGTCGCCGATCCCCAGACTCCCGCTGGGCTTTTATAGGCCTCACAAACTCCCGCTCCGCCTCCTTGACCCTGCCGCCGATCCCCAGACTCCCGCTGGGCCTTTATAGGCCTCATGAACTCCCGCTCCATCTCCTCGACGCTGCCGCCGATCCCCGGACCCCCGCTCGGCCTTTATAGGCCTCACGAACTCCCGCTCCACCTCCTTGACCCTGCCGCCGATCCCCGGACTCCCGCTGGGCTTTTATAGGCCTCATAAAACTCCCGCTCTGCCTCCTCCGCCTCATCGAACACAACTCGCACCAGTGCTTTCTGCCCCTTGGTATTCTGCAGCTCCATCCATACAGATTCCACATCATCCAAGTACAGGTTTAAATGTATCGAAAAGAAAGTACAAATTCTCTAGCTTACAGGTTTAAAATTCCTTCCCTGCAATAAGTATGTGCGGGATTCAGCTGATATACCTACAGTCCTTCTCGAGTGATCAATTCGAGTTAGTGTAGGTTCCTCGAGTCTACTGTCCAGGTCAACCACCTCCCTTGGTTCTTTCTTTAGATTCGTATGTTAGCAGTTCTTTGTTCCATTCTCCATAGACTACACAGCATGCCTTCTCCCTCATGATCGGCCTGTCGTTCAGTTTATGTCTGGCTAGAGATAACTTACTCCTTTTGCTGATTGGCCGATTCTGAGGTCATGAAACCTGATCAAAGCTGATACCAGAGGTCGTTGTACATCTTTGAATGCCCGTCCCCCGATGTCCTTTCCTTCCAGCCTGGAGCACCTATGTTTTTTCTTTCTTCTCCCACCAGCCTTCGCAGGACCTCACTCCGAGATCCCAGTCCACACGCTGTCCCTGTTGTGCTGCTACTGTCAATGTATGTTGGTTTTTCCCTAACTCACAAGGCTATAGGGGATGAAATTCGATTTGGGTGGGTACGCAAAGTCTATACTTCCTGCCCGGCATTCAGTCCCTTTGACGTCAACGAGAGTGATATGTCGGATGGGGCGGGCAATCGATTCGACACCACCCGCTTTGCGTCCTCATCCAAGTCAAATTTCATCCCACATTGTCTTAATTGAGGCTTGGGCTTCAATATAATTGAAAAAAAATAGACTGCATAGGCTGGAGATCTCCCCTCGTGATCTCTCCAAGCTCACCTTGTCCATGAGACCCACTTCCTGTTCCCTTGGCCCTATTCCCACTAAACTGCTGACCACCCAACTTCCTTTTCTGGCTCCCATGTTAACCGTCATTGTTAACGGTTCCCTCCTTAGGTACTCTACCTCTCTCCTTCAAATCTGCTGTCTTCATCCCTCTCCTCAAAAAAACAACCCTTAACCCCACTTTGCTTGCTAGCCATTGCTCCAACTCCAACCTGCCTTTCCTGTCCAAAGTACTTGAACGTGTTGTAGTCTCCCAAATCTGTAACCATCTTTCCCTGAATTCAATGTTTGAATCCCTTCAAACTGGTTTTCGCCCCTGCCACAGTACCGAAACAGCTCTCATCAAAGTCACAAATGACATCCTTTGTGACTGTGACAAAGGTAAACTATCCCTCCTCGTCCTTCTCAACCTGTCTGCAGCCTTTAAAACAGTTGACCACTCCATCCTCCTCCAACGCCTCTCCACCATCGTCCAGCTGGGTGGAACTGCACTCGCCTGGTTCCATTCTTATCGATCTAATCGTAGCTAGAAAATCTCTTGCAATGGCTTCTATTCCCATTCCCGGATCTGTCCTTGATGCTGCCCCTTGGCGATGTCATCCGAAAACACAGACACAGTTTCTACATATACGATGACGACACCCAGCTCTACCTCGCCACCACTTTTCTCGACCCCTGCTTGGTATCTAAATTGTCAGATTGCTTGTCCGACATCCAGTACTGGATGAGCAGAAATTTTCTCCAATTAAATATTGGGATGACTGAAGCCATTATCTTTGGTCCCCACCACAAACTATGTTCCCTAAACACTGACTCCATCCCTCTCCCTAGCATCAATCTGAGGGTGAACAAGACTGTTCGCAACTTAGGTGTCATATTTGACTCTGAGTTTCCAGCCACATATCTGCGGCGTAACTAAAACCGCCTTTATCCACCTCTGTAACATCACCCGCCTCTGCCCCTGCCTCAGCTCTTCTGCTGCTGAAACCTTCATTCATGCCTTTGTTACCTCTAGACTTGACTACTCCAACTCACTCCTGGCTGGCCTTCCACATTCCAAACTACGTAAACTTGAGGTCATCCAAAACTCAGCAGCCCGTGCACTAACCCGCACCAAGTCACGATCACCCATCACCCCTGTGCCTTCTGATCTACATTGGCTCACGGTTAAACAACGCCTCGATTTCAAAATTCTCATCCTTGTTAACAAATCACTCCATGACTTTGCCCCTCCCTATCTCTGTAATCTTTTTCAGCCTCACAATCCCACAAGATGTCTGTGCTGCTCAAAATCTGCCCTCTTGAACATCCCTCATTGTAACTGCTCAACCATCGGTGAACGTGCCTTCAACTGCCTGGGCCCTAAGCTCTGGAACTCCCTCCCTGAACCTCTCCGCCTCTCTACCTCTCTTTCCTCCTTTAAGACGCTCCTTAAAACCTACGTCTTTAAACAAGGTTTTGGTCACCTGCCTTAATTTCTTCTTCTGTGGCTCGGTGTCAAATGTATCTGTTTTATCTTGTTAACACTGCTGTGAAGCACCTTGGGACGTTTTACTACATTAAAGGTGCTATATAAATACACGTTATTATTATTATTGGAGCAGAGAAGGCTAAGAGGAGATTTGATAGAGGTGTTCAAAATCATGTCGGGTTTAGATAGAGTAAATAAAGAGAAATTCTTTCCAATGGCTGAAGGGTCAATAACCAGAGGGTGCAGATTTAAGGTGATTGGCAAAAGACCAGAGGTGACATGAGGGAAAACTTTTTACACAGTGAGTGGTTAGGATTTGGAATGCACGGCCTGATAGGGCGGTGGAAACAGATTCATTAGTAGACTTCGAAAGGGAATTGGATAAATACTTGAAGGAGAAAAAATTGCAGGGATATGGGTAAAGAGCGGGGGGAGGGGAGTGGGACTAACTGGATTGCTCTTCGAAAGAGCCGGCACAGACTCGATGGGCCGAATGGCCTCCTTGTGTGCTGTACTATTCTAAGATTTTAAGAAAAATCCTCTTCTATAAAAGAGTTATATTGATGACTCCATGCCCAGGGGTCCTGGGGGCAGCAGTGTGCTGCCAGAATCAACGTTCTTTTTTAACAATATTTGTTTTTCAAATTTTATCTAAAACACTTTCATCTGCAACACGGCAGTCAAGACTGCACACGAATAAACAATCTGTTTCAGTGACATAAAAACCCAGGGTATGCTAACGGTTAAGTGCCTTTTCTGTTTTATTTTATGAAGAGCGTGGCATTTAAAAAAAAAACTAAATGCGTATGTCACAGTGCTGGTGATCATTAGAGGGCAATTCTGCTCGGTTTGAGACAAGGAAGGGTTTTTCCTGAAGTTGGATCTGTGCAATATGTTTCACATTAGGGTTGAATTTCCTTCGCAGCTAGCAGAATTTGGACCTTGTCTCTTGCTTTTGCAGCGTCTAATCGCTTCACCGACTGCTGAGAAGCTGCACAGACGCAGGGAACACGATAGGTCGGTGGTAGTGCGTCGGTTGTGAGGCACATCTCGCGTCAATGCTCAGTGGTTTTTTGCCTTCATCTCAGTCCACAGTTACGCGCCAGTGTCAAAGCAGCTAAATCAAATTTAGGCAGTGAGGGGGCAATCTGACACTGCTTTGGTTTCACTTCAGCCGCAGGCTTTTTTTAATTCATTCTCGGGATGTGGGCGTCGCTGGCAAGGCCAATATTTGTTGCCCATCCGTAGTTGCCCTTGAGAAGATGGTGGGGGGCCTTCTTCTTGAACCGCTGCAGTCTGTGTGGTAAAAGTTCTCCCACAGTGTTGTTAGGGAGGGAGTTCCAGGATTTTGACCCAGCGGCCATGAAGGAACGGCAACACATGGTGTGTGACTTGGAGGACTGGAATTCTTGTGTACTTCAGAAACTTGCCAGGCAATGCAACTGACCCTGTTGGAATTATTTTGAACAGATTCACCTTTTCTATCCCACCATTTGGACCCCAGTGCTGTAGTTCTGTGTATGAGCGTACAGGTGTGTGCAATATTTGACTGGACCAGAAGGGCAGGATGGCGCTTGCAGTGCAATTTGAGTGTCAGCCTTGGCTGTGTTGACACCACTTTTTCCTCTGAGTCAGAAGGTTGTGGCTTCAAACCCCACCCCAGGTCTTGGCACATAATCTAGGCCGACACTCCTGTTTAGTACTGAGGGAGGCACACGTACTGATGGTGAACATTACATGCTGTAAGTCAATGTTTGGGGTATGTCAGTGTTTGCTGACAATGATAAGCAGGACCGGGCCTGCTCTTCTTCGATTATCGAGCATCATTCCCATTGCGAAGTAAGGGATTACAGCCTCTGTCTACTCCTGTTGGGAATTCTCGCCAAGGCAGCAGTCCCCGTCTACAGTGTGTTGAGGCTGCAACTCCTGCCATTAGCACTGGGAGTGGCATGGTGTAGAGAGGGGGTTGTGGATTGCAGGAAAGTGAGGAGAGTGGGCGGCAATGATGGATGGAGAAGGGAGGGTCTCCGTGAGAAGGCGGAGAGTTGGATGGGGTCAAGTTCGTCTGTGTATGGGATCCAGAAGGGATAGGGTGCCATTGAATTGAGGCGGGGTGGGAAGGATTGGATAGGGAAGCTTGATTTCTGAAGTAACTCTCGTGTAAGTGATGTTTTAGATAGTCAGTTGAAAATGTTTCTTTGTCTTTCCTTTTCTTCAAATTAAAACTCGATCCTTTTTTTTTGTTCATTCATGAGATCTGGGTGTTGCTGGCAAGGCCAGCATTTATTGCCCATTTTTAATTGCCCTTGAGAAGGTGGTGGTGAGCCACCTTCTTGAACCGCTGCAGTCCGTGTAGTGAAGGTGCTCCGATGGTGCTGTTAGGTAAGGAGTTCCGAGAGTTTGGACCCAACGATGATGAAGGAACGGCGATGTATTTCCAAGTCAGGACGGTGTGTGGCTTGGATGGGAACTTGGAGGTGATGGCACTTGCTGCCCTTTTCCTTCTGGGTGGTAGAGATATGTAAAAGATAAGGGGGTGGAAATTCGGTCATGCCTCTGTTGCAGCGTTAACCCAGGCGAGACTTTAAACTTTGTGCCGTCAAATGGTTTGTGTCTGTCGCCGCAAAATTCACCAGCTGGGCCCTGAGTGTGGAGCGGAGCGCTGAGAGAGGTGTTGCATGCCTCTTTTTTGGCACTGGACCGGCTGAGCAAACGAAAATCCCGAGCTAAACAGCCGGCCTCACAGCGCCCTAAGAGAGGTTTCCGTGCAAAAAGAAAAATCTGAACAAAACCCACCAAAAATGTTCCCAATACATAACTCACACCACGACAACATAAATCGCAAAAATAAAAAAATAAAAAACGATCACACTTACCTCAGGCCCACATTACTTCACTCCCTGTGGCCAGTGCAGCTCGGACCGTCAGCGTTCACACGCGTTCCCATGCTAAGCATCGAATCGGATCGAGCGAGTTTCAAATTTCGAGCCAGTGTCGCAACCAATTGCGCCCCCATAAAACCGGCACCGAATGTCCCAGCGGGGCGCAGGAAGTTGGCCATCCGCCCAGACATGCTTTTCGCTGCGGCAAAATCCAAAAATCCAGCCCATAGTGCTTAAAATTAACCATATTTTTATGTAGAAATTCAAATTTTTTCGGGAGAGCGTGTTCCCAGAACCCTTCCCTCGAAAGGACATACCAACCCTGTGCTTTCAACATTTGGATTTCTCTTTCAGGTTTTTAAGTACTTACATTTTTTTCCTCGAATACTAGTAAAGGAATAAAAACGGAAAATGCTGGAAATACTCAACATCTGTGGAGAGAGAAACAGAGTTAACGTCTCAGGTCAATGACCTTTCCTCAGAACTATTAAAGGAATGTTGGACGAAAGCTCACATATCCACTTGTTTTCACATGCCAGTGCTGTTCTTGAATTATAATCTTCTCTGGGAGGGCGGGGGTAGGGGCATCTTTGGCCAGTTTCCAAGGTATCTTTCTTCTAATTTACATAAGAACATAAGAAATAGGAGCAGGAGTAGGCTATACGGCCCCTCGAGCCTGCTCCGTCATTTAATACTATCATGGCTGAATCTGATCATGGACTCAGGTCCACTTCCTCACCCACTCCCCATAATCCCTTATCCCCTTATCGTTTAAGAAACTGTCTATTTCTGTCTTAAATTTATTCAATGTCCCAGCTTCCACAGCTCTCTGAGGCAGCAAATTCCACAGATTAACAACCCTCAGAGAAGAAATTTCTCCTCATCTCTGTTTTAAATGGGCGGCCCCTTATTCTAAGATCGTGCCCTCTAGTTCGAGTCTCCTCTATCAGTGGAAACATCCTCTCTGCATCCACCTTGTCAAGCCCCCTCATAATCTTATACGTTTCGATAAGATCACCTTTCATTCTTCTGCACTCCAATGTGTAGAGGTCCAACCTACTCAACCTTTCCTCATAAGTCAACCCCCTCATCTTTGGAATCAACCTTGTGAACCTTCTCTGAACTGCCTCCATAGCAAGTATATCCTTTCGTAAATATGGAAACCAAAACTGCACGCAGTATTCCAGGTGTGGCCTCACCAATACCTTATATAGCTGTAGTAAGACATTTGGACTGGCTCACTCTTCAGCACCATTAGCAGGTACAGGTCTTACATGGAAGGATATTGCCAACTCTCGGTTGTGGAGCAAGCTGAGATGCTGCTACTTTATATTCACGGGTGTGCGGGTCTTCTCATTTCGTTGCCAAGTGGTTTGTTCTGGTGTTCATGAGCGAGGAACCATCTAGTAGAAGGGGATTGAAGCAAATTGAAACCCAGGCCTCTAATTGGGTCTATATGCTTGTGAGTTAAGAGGAAACCGCAGCAATATTAACTTCAAATAAACATGGAACGTTGCAAATAAAAATGAACTGTAACTATTCCTCTGCCAGAACGGAGCGGATCCAGTTCATTTTGCACAGTACTGTTGACGAGAGCCAGGCGACAGGCAGTTTATAGAAGGGTTTTTTCGTTTCTCTGCTATTTGTTATTTTGGTAATACGACTCAGAATTAACATTGGAAGAACGAGGGGGGAATTTAGAAGAAATGTTTTCACACACAGGATTATTAGAACCCATCATCATCATAGGCAGACCCTCGAAATCGAGGAAGACTTGCTTCCACTCCAAAAATGAGTTCTCAGGTAACTGAACAGTCCAATACGGGAATTACAGTCTCTGTCACAGATGAGACAGACAGTGGTTGAAGGAAAGGGTAGGTGGGGAGTCTGGTTTGCCGCACGCTCCTTCCGCTGTCTGCACTTGTCCTCCGCGTGCTCTCAGCGATGAGACTCGAGGTGCTCCGCGCTCTCCCGGATGCTCTTCCTCCAATTAGGGTGGTCTTGGGCCCCGAATTCCCAGGTGCCGGTGAGGATGTTGCAAGTGCAGATATCGACAATGAGATCCAATACCACCTCCAGTGTGCCAGCATGGCCTTTGGTTGCCTGAGGAAGAGAATGTTTGAAGACCAGGACCTTAAATCTGGCACCAAGCTAATGGTCTACAGGGCTGTAGTGATACCCGCCCTCCTGTATGGCTCAGAGATGTGGACCATATACAGCAGACATCTCAAAGCACTGGAGAAATACCACCAACGCGCCTCCGCAAGAACTTGCATATCAAGTGGGAGGACTGACACACCAACATCAGGACAACATCCCCAGCATCGAAGCACTGACCACACTCGACCAGCTCCGTTGGACAGGCCACATCATCCACATGCACGACACGAGACTCCCAAAGCAAGCGTTCTACTCGAAACTCCTACATGGCAAGCGAGCCCCAGATGGGCAGAGGAAAAATTTCAAGGACAACCTCAAGGCCTCCTTGATTATTAAAACATGGGAATGCTTAAACACAAGGGGCTATTGAAGTAGAAATCATCTAAAAGGAAAGTGGATAGGTATTTAGAAAAACAAAAGTATAAAGTGATACAGAGAACGAGCAGGGTTACAGTAGATAACTCCAATTGAGCTAGCATTGGCACAGGAACGACAGGCTGAAAGGCGTCATTCTACACTGCATTTGACGATTTAAGCTAGGTGAACTTTACAGTAATTAATATTAAATTCAACTCAACAGAGGCAAACTCCACAACATACAACTTTTGGAAATGTGGATTAGCATTCCAAGTGATGAGTTAGGCCCAGATCCAGGATGGTATTGATCGCCTGCCACATCAGTTTGAGACAATAGTATTTGTGAGCACATCCCAGATAGGAAATTGGGAGATATACCGGAATGGCATCATTCATGTGAGCCAAGCAGCGAGTGCTGCCAGGGAGTCCCACACCCAGGAGGGCAGTCGCTGGTTTGACTGGGCATTCTGTTGGCCAATCCCTGGGCTCAGAAGCCGGGGAAGACCGAGGAGCAAGCCTTTGGTTTCCTGCTACCAGAAAGGCTAATTAGAAACAATCAGGGATAGTGCATGGCAGCTTGTCAGGAAATCAGACCGAGAGAGGGAACGGTTTCTCCAAGGAGACTGTTCAGCCTATCATAGCTGTGCCAATGCAAGCTCTTCAACTGGAGGTATCCACAGTAATTGCATTTCCCTGCCCATTCTCTCCATCATTTTCTCCTCTTGTTTTTCAAAATACTCATCCAGTTGCCTTTAGATGGTCTGTGCTTCAATAGCCCCTTGTGTTTAAGCATTCCATGTTCTAATAACCATCTGTGTGAAACTCCGTTCCATAG
This sequence comes from Pristiophorus japonicus, assembly GCF_044704955.1. Classification (NCBI taxonomy): domain Eukaryota; kingdom Metazoa; phylum Chordata; class Chondrichthyes; family Pristiophoridae; genus Pristiophorus; species Pristiophorus japonicus. Next base: position 81,471,724 of record NC_091992.1, read on the forward strand.
CCACTAACTCCATCCCTCTCCCTAGCTGAGGCTGATCCAGACTGTTTGCAACCTTGGTGTCATATTTGAACCTGAAATGAGCTTTTGACAACATATCTACAGCGTAACTAAAACCGCCTATTTCCACCTCTGTAACATCGCTCGTCTCCGCCCTTGCCTCACCTCATCTGCTGCTGAATCCCTCATCCATGCCTTTGTTACCTTTAGACTTGACTATTCCAATGCACGCCTGGCTAGCCTCCAATCTTACACCCTCCCCAAACTTGAGGTAATCCAAAACTCTGCTGCCATGTCCTAACTCGCACCAAGTCCCATTCACCCATCACCCCTGTGCTCGCTGATCTACATTGGCTCCCGGTTAAGCAACGCCTCAATTTTAACATTTTCATCCTTGTTTTCAAATCCCTCCATGGCATCATCCCTCCCTATTTCTGTACTCTCCTCCGGCTTCACAACCCCCCTAATTCCGTGCTCCCCTAATTCTAGCCTCTTGAGCATCCCTGATTTTAATCGCTCAACCATAGGTGGCCGCGTTGCCAAGGTCCTAAGCTTTGAAATTCCCTCCTAAACCTCTCCACCTCTCTACCTCTCTTTCCTCCTTTAAGATGCTCCTTAAAACCTACCTCATTGGCCCAGCTTTTGGTCATCTGCCTTAATTTCTCCTTATGTGGCTCGGTGTCAAATTTTGTTTTCTAACGCACCTGTGAAACACCTTGGGACATTTTACTATATTAAAGGCGCTATATAAATAAAAGTTGTTGTTGTGGGTTGATAAGGGGGAACCAGTGGATGTGGTGTATTTGGATTTCCAGAAGACATTCGAAAAGGTGTCACACAAAAGATTACTGCACAAGATAAAAGTTCACGGGGTTGGGGGTAATATAATAGCATGGATAGAGGATTGGCTAACTAACAGAAAACAGAGAGTCGGGATGAATGTGTAATTTTCCAATTGTCAAACGGTAACTAGTGGGGTGCCGCAGGGAGTGGTGCTGGGGCCTCAACTATTTACAATCTATATTAATGACTTGGCTGAAGGGACCGAGTGTAATGTAGCCAAGTTTGCTGATGATACAAAAATGGGTGGGAAAGCAAATTGTGTGGAGGACACAAAAAATCTGCAAAGGGATATAGACAGGCTAAGTGAGTGGGCAAAAATTTGGCAGATGGAGTACATGTGGTAAACTGTGAGGTTATCCACTTTGGCAGAAAAAATAGAAAAGCAAATTATAATTTAAATGGAGAACAATTGCAAAGTGCTGCAGTGCAGAGACACCTGGGGGTCCTTGTGCATGAAACACAAAAAGTTAGTATGCAGATATAGCAAGTAATCAGGAAGGCAAATGGAATGTTGGCCTTTATTGCAAGAGGAATGGAGTATAAAAGCAGAGAAGTCCTGCTACAACTGTACAGGGTATTGGTGAGGCCACATCTAGAGTACTGCGTACAGTTTTGGTCTCTGTATTTAAGGAAGGATATACTTGCATTGGACGCTGTTCAGAGAAGGTTCACTAGATTGATTACGGAGATGAGGGGGTTGACTTATGAAGATAGGTTGAGTAGGTTGGGCCTATACTCATTGGATTTCAGAAGAATGAGAGGTTATCTTATTGAATTATATAAGATAATGAGGGGACTAGACAAGGTGGATGCAGAGAGGATATTTCCACTTATAGGGAAAACTAAAACGAGGGGACATAGTCTCAGAATAAGGGGGCGCCATTTAAAACTGAGATGAGGAGGAATTTGTTCTCTGTGGAATTCTCTGCCCCAGAGAGCTGTGGGGGCTGGGTCACTGATTATATTTAAGGCAGAGATAGACAGATTTTTGAGCGATAAGGGAATAAAGGGTTATGGGGAGCGGGCAGGGAAGTGGAGCTGAGTCCATGATCGGATCAGCCATGATCTCATTAAATGGTGGAGCAGGCTCGAGGGGCCAAATGGACTACTCCTGCTCCTATTTCTTAAGTTCTTATGTTCTTATGTTGTTAAGTTTAGTGCTGATCAGTTTCAGAGAAATTCCTGGTCAGAAAACTGCATTTAGCCCATTAACAGGGACAGTGTGACATTCTTTATTGTTTTCTATGTTGTAAGGAGTGTCATGGACTAGATTAAAATTCACCGTAAACGTTAATCTGTTCATTCACAGATTGGGCCAGATTTTGCTGTAGCAGGGCACCTAATGGCTTCTACCATTAGATCATAAGAACATAAGAATATAAGAAATAGGATAAGGAGTAGGCCATACGGCCCCTCGAGCCTGCTCCGCCATTTAATACGGTCATGGCTGATCCGATCATGGACTCAGGTCTACTTCGCTGCCCGCTCCCCATAACCCCTTATTCCCTTATCATTTAAGAAACTGTCTATCTCTGTCTTAAATTTATTCAATGACCCAGCTTCCACAGCTCTCTGAGGCCGCGAATTCCACAGATTTACAACCCTCTGAGAGAAGAAATTCCTCCTCATCTGTTTTAAATGGGCGGCCCCTTATTCTAAGATTATGCCCCCTAGTTCTAGTCTCCCCTATCAGTGGAAACTTCCTCTCTGCATCCACGTTGTCAAGCCCCCTCATAATCTTATACGTTTCGATAAGATCACCTCTCATTCTTCTGAATTCCAATGAGTAGAGACCCAACCTACTCAACCTTTCCTCATAAGTCAACCCCCTCATCCCCGGAATCAATCTTGTGAACCTTCTCTGAACTGCCTCCAAAGCAAGTATATCCTTTCGTAAATATAGAAACCAAAACTGCACGCAGTATTCCAGGTGTGGCCTCACCAATACCCTGTATAGCTGTAGCAAGACTTCCCTGATTTTATACTCCATCCCCTTAGTTAGACTTGTCCTTGCATCCTTCAGTTCAAAACAGTTTTGCCCACAATGTTGCTGAAAGCGCGAACTGTCAACAGCACAGTGAGTGAAAAAGGCAACCCACAGAATAGCTCCTTAACCAAGGATTGGAAAATAAACAGCGCGAAGACTGAGAAGGAGGTGAAAGGGGACGACTTCAATGTCAAATCAGGTACAGAAAGAGAAATAAAGAGATGGAAAGAAAGCCTGGATTAACAGAAAGAAAAATAGGGACAAAAGAGGAAGGTAAGAAAAAAATTACATTTTACATTTTTTTTAATTGCTCCCAAAGTTCAAAGCCTGAAGGGATGAGATTCCACACTTGTAAAGTTAATTTTCAGTGGCAGAGAGGTTGATTGCCAGTAATTACCAATGATTATATCGTTAAAAGGGGTACTTGTGCTACTAATTGCTAGCCTGAAATATCGGTGCTGAGTTTATTTTGTATCGCTTGTGCCGAATACCTGGGTAAAAAGCAGGATCTCTGTGATTGCCCTCAGCTTTACATCAACACCCAGGTCTACCGTTGCATTTCACCACAGCTGCCTTATTTATCCCAAATAAAGTGTCACAACTCATTCGAGTATCAATTAAGTTTTATGAACACTAACAATTTCTGATGCAGGTGTTTTACTCTGGCCCTCACCTTTCTTTTTTTAAATTCATTGACAAGATGTGGGCGTCACTGGCAAGGCCAGCATTTATTGCCCAGCCCTAATTGCCCTTGAGAAGGTGGTGGTAAGCCACCTTAGACAACTGTGTGGTGTCATGTTTGTAACCTCACATAACTGTAACCTTTATGTAACAACACTGTACACTGTATACACCTGAGAAATGCACACCTTGACCACAGGGGGTGAACTTGTGGGAGACACTCCTCACCTGGTCATCCAGGTATATAAAGGGAGGTCCCACGCAGGGTCATCACTTCTTGGTCCTGTGAATAAAGGTACAGGTCACAGAGTGACCTTGTCTCCAGTATGTGCCTTGTGTTGATTTGCTGTAGTGTGGCGACGAGAAACGGGAATAAACCGGTAGCACGGAATGGCCACCGGTAGCACGGAGGAACGGTACTGTGTTGGTGAGGACTGGGACGATTTCGTTGAGAGGCTCCAGCAGAGCTTTGTCATGAAGGACTGGCTGGGAGCGGCAGTGGCTGACAAGCCAAGGGCGCATCTACTGACCAGCTGTGGACCTAAGACGTACGCGCTGATGAAAGACCTGCTCGCACCCGAGAAGCCGGCGGACAAGACCTTTGAGGAGCTCAGCAAACTGATCGGTGAGCACCTCAAACCAGCGAGTAGTATACACATGGCCCCACACTGATTCTATACGCACCGACGTTGGGAAGGGCAGAGCATACCGGACTTCGTTGCGGACCTTCGGCGCTTGGCCAGCCTTTGTAAGTTCACAGACGCCTGCAGGGGGGAGATGTTATGGGATTTCTTCATTGAGGGCATTGGTTATGCCGGAATTTTTAGAAAGCTAATTGAGACCAAGGACTTGACCTTGGAAGCAGCGGCGTTGATGACTCAAACCTTCATGGCGGGGGAGGAGGAAACCAAAATCATATACGCGCTCAACTCTGCTCCAACGTGGCGATGGAGCAGGAAGTTAACATGGTAAATGCGACTCAGAACCCTGCAGGCAGGCAAGGGCAATTCGACACCAACCAGGCAGTAATAGACTCTAGGGTGGGCCCGCAACAGAGACAATGGACATTTACATCATCACAAAGGACAATACGTCCCGGGATGGGACCATTGACACCCACAAACAGAGTGCTCAAGAGTAATCAAAGAGACAATCAGAGAGGAATGCCTGGTAACAGCTCTTTTGTTTACAACAATCTCAGCTCATGCTGGAGCTGCGGGGGCAGACATGCTGCGAAGACCTGCCGGTTTCAACAATTCATCTGCAGAAATTGTAACTTGAGTGGACATTTAGCCAGGATGTGCAGGAAGCCCGCAGCGAGGCTGGTTTACGAAGTGGATGAACCACAAGAGGGGTCTGCAAGGCAGGAGTATGCCTGGGGCACAGCAATGGACACTGAAGTTCAGCGGGTCCAGGTGGCAAACATCCACAGCTCATACACAAAAACGCCACCTATGATGATGAGAGTACTGTTAAACGGCATCCCGGCACGCATGGAGCTGGACACAGGAGCCAGCCAGTCACTTATGAGTGTCCAATAATTCGAGAAACTGTGGCCACTCAGAGCTAGCAGACCCAAACTAGAACGCATTGACACGCAATTACGGACGTACACCAAAGAGATCATCCCAGTGCTAGGCAGTGCATAATGGATCTCAGAGCCGGCTGCCACTCTGGATTGTGCCGGGAAATGGTCCCGCGCTTTTGGGGAGGAGCTGGCTGGCCAGGATGAACTGAAAATGGGGGGATGTGCACACCATTTCATCTGTGGAGCGAAGTTCATGCTCATAGGTCCTACTAAAGTTGAGTCATTATTTCAACCTGGCGTCGGGACTTTCAAAGGCACCAAAATAAGAATACGCATCACCCCGGACGCTACACCAGTGCACTACAAAGCCAGAGTTGTGCCGTTTGTGATGCGGGAGAAAATTGAGAGTGAGTAGGACAGGTTGCTAAGAGAGGGCATAATTTCGCCCGTTGAATTCAGCGACTGGGCAAGCCCCATTCCTGTTCTAAAAATGGATGGCTCAGTGAGGATCTGTGGTGACTACAAGGCCACCATCAATCGAGTGTCCCTTCAGGACCAATACCCGCTTCCGAGAGCGGAGGATCTTTTTCCCATGCTGGCAGGCAGCAAGCTGTTCACCAAGTTGGACCTCACTTTGTCCTACATGACCCAGGAACTGGACGAAGAATCCAAGCTATGACCATCATCACCATGCACAAGGGGCTGTTTGTCTACAACAGGTATCCGTTTGGCATTCGTTCAGAGGAACATGGAAAGCCTGCTAAAATCTATCTCCGGAACAATCTTATTTCAGGACGACATCCTTATCACGGGTCGAGATACTGAGGAACACCTCCACAACCTGGAGGAGGTGCTATGCCGACTGGGCCTGCGACTGGGCCTGTGTGTTTTTGGCCCCAGAGGTCGAGTTTTTGGGCAGGAGGGTTGCCGCAGACGGGATCCGGCCCACCGAATCCAAAACGGAGGCGATCCATCGCGCACCCAGGCCCGGCAACACATCAGAGTTGCTTTCATTTCTGGGACTATTGAACTATTTCGGGAACTTTCTACCGAACTTAAGTACATTGCTGGAGCCGTTACACATGCTCCTGCGTCTGGGTTGTGATTGGTTTTTGGGGGACTGTCAGGAACAGGCTTTCAATCGGGCACGGAACCTGCTTTGTTCTATTAAGTTATTGACCCTGTACGACCCCTGTAAGAAATTGGTTTTGACATGCAATGCATCATCCTATGGGGTTGTGTGCGTGTTGCAGCAGAGTAATGATGAGGGCCAACTCCAACCTGTGGCTTATGCCTCCAGGTCGCTCTCCCAAGCAGAAAGGGGGTATGGGATGGTTGAAAAGGAAGCACTCGCATGTGTCTATGGGGTGAAAAAGATGCACCAGTACCTTTTTGGCAGAAGGTTCGAGTTAGAAACGGACCACAAGCCGTTAACATCCCTGTTGTCCGACAGCAAAGCTGTCAATGCCAATGTGTCAGCTCGCATACAGCAATGGGCTGTCACGCTGGCTGCATATGACTACACCATACGGCACCAGCCAGGCACCGAAAATTGCGCTGACGCGCTCAGCAGGCTTCCACTGGCCACCACTGAGGGGGCAGCGGAGCAAAGCGCAGAGATGGTCATGGCTGTCGATGCCTTCGACAGTGCAGGCTCCCCCATCACAGCCCACCAGGTCAAAACCTGGACAAACAGAGATCCCCTCCTATCTCTGATTAAGAAATGTGTCTTGATTGGGGATTGGGCACCCGCACACGGAGCATGCCCTGAAGAGGTCAGACCGTTTCACAGACGGATGGATGAACTTTCCATCCAAGCCGACTGCCTACTATGGGGCAGCTGGGTAGTCATGCCCCAGAAGGGAAGGGAAGCATTCATCAGGGAACTCCACAGCGAGAACCCAGGCATCGTGCTTATGAAGGCCATTGCCCGGTCACATGTATGGTGGCCGGGAATTGATGCAGGCCTGGAACACTGTGTTCGCAGGTACATGGCATGTGCTCAGCTGGGCAATGCCCCCAGGGAGGCCCCACTCAGCCCATGGCCCTGGCCCACCAAGCCATGGTCACGTATTCACGTAGACTATGCGGGCCCGTTCATGGGAAAAATGTTCCCCATTGCTATTGATGCGTACTCGAAATGGATCGAGTGCATCATATTGAATTCGTGCAGGTTATCCACCACAGTGGAGAGTCTGTGTGCAGTCTTTGCGACCCATGGCTTGCCAGACGTCCTAGTTAGCGACAATGGCCCGTGTTTCACTAGCTATGAATTCTGGGAGTTCATGTCGGGTAATGGTATCAAACATGTCAAGACAGCGCTGTTCAAGCCGGGTTCCAATGGCCAGGCGGAGCATGCGGTCCAAATCATAAAGCAAGGCATGCTCCGGATTCAAGGATCCTCCCTTCAATACCGTCTATCGCGCCTCCTGCTGGCCTACAGGTCCCGACTGCACTCACTCACGGGATCCCACCAGCGGAACTACTCATGAAACGTACACTAAAAACTCGGCTGTCCCTCATTCATCCAGTCTTGTCAGACATTGTTGAGGGCAAGCGCCAGTCCCAAAATGAGTGCCATGACCGTAACACAAAGGGGAGATGGATAGAAATCGATGACCCTGTATTTGTTCTTAATCATGCTGTGGGGCCCAAGTGGCTCGAGGGTACTGTAATTGGTAAAGAGGGGAATAGGGTCACAGTGGTCAGACTCAACAATGGGCAGATATGCCGCAAGCATCTGCACCAAGTAAAAAAAAGGTTCAGCATGGACACTGAGGAACCTGAGGAAAATCATGAGATGTTGCCCACACCACCGCCAGTGAACGAGCAACAAGAACTTTCAGCAGCATGCACAGTCCCTGCGGTCAGCCCAGACGAGTCGGAATCACCATAGGTGACAAAGACGCATGCCAAGGCTCAACAACCAGAGCCCCAACTGCGGCGCTCCACGAGAGAGTGTCGACCGCCTGAAAGACTCAATCTTTGACCCAAAGATGTTGGGGGGAGGTGATGTCACGTTTGTAACCTCACATAACTCTAACCTTTATGTAACAACACTGTACACTGTATACACCTGAGAAATGCACACCTTGACCACAGGGGGTGACCTTGTGGGAGACACTCCTCACCTGTTCATCCAGGTATATAAAGGGAGGTCCCACACAGGGTCATCACTTCTTGGTCCTGTGAATAAAGATACAGGTCACAGAGTGACTTTGTCTCCAGTATGTGCCTCGTGTTGATTTGCTGTAGTGTGTAAGGACACAACATGTGGCTTGCTGGGCCATTTCAGAGGGCAGCTGAGAGTCAACCACATGGCTGTGGATCTGGAGTCACATATAGGCCAGACCGGGTAAGGGCAGCATAGAAAATAGGTGCAAGAGTAGGCCATCCGGCCCTTCGAGCCTGCACCACCATTCAATAAGATCATGGCTGATCATTCACCTCAGTACCCCTTTCCTGCTTTCTCTCCATACCCGTTGATCCCTTTAGCCGTAAGGGCCATATCTAACTCCCTCTTGAATGTATGCAATGAACTGGCATCAACAACTCTTTGCAGTAGGGAATTCCACAGATTAACCAATCTCTGAGTGAAGAAGTTTCTCCTCATTTCAGTCCTAAATGGCCTACCCCTTATCCTAAGACTGTGTCCCCTGGTTCTGGACTTCCCCAACATCAGGAACATTCTTCCCACATCTAACCTGTCCAGTCCCATCAGAAAATGTAAATTTCTATGAGATCCCCTCTCATTCTTCTAAACTCCAGTGAATAAAGGCCCACTTGATCCAGTCTCTCCTCATATGTCAGTTCCGCCATCCCGGGAATCAGTCTGGTGAACCTTCGTTGCACTCGCTCAATAGCAAGAACATCCTTCCCTGAAGGACATTAGTGAACCAGATGGGATTTTACAACAATCCAATAGTTTCATGGTCACCATTACTGATACTCACTTTTTATTCCAGATTTAATTAATTAACTGAATTAAAATTCCTGAGCTGCCACAGTGGGATTTGAACTCGCACCCAGGGATCATTATGAGTTACTTGTCCAGTAACATAACCACTATGCTACCATTACCATGACAGAGAAGGGTGTGTGTCTTCTACTTCCTGTCCAAGTGCCTTTTCTAAGTGTTTCTCAATGGGGGCATGTAATGGGTTCTGGGGAGTGTTGTGCCTTGGGTGTCTCTCTTTGGGCTTCTGCCCTCACAGCTTATGCCTGGCCTGTGAGGTACCCTGAGTGCTGCAAGAACACTCCTGGAGAGACTGTGTCCACAGCTTATGAAGGGGGTTTTGAGACTCGTGCGTCCCCACAGCTTATGACTAGCCTGTGAGGCACCTGTGAGTGTCAAACACTCCTAACCCCTTTCTTCCCTAGCCTGTGGCACACAGTTGAGCGTTTTCTAGGTGCTCCTGGCTTCCCTTATACTGTTCTGACACAAGACTCACGATCAGGAGATGTAATACAACAGAACTGAGACGAGGCGATTCCAAGAGGAACTTTAAGCTTCCAATTTATTTGACAAGGTGTATCTCAACAAACAGCAATACACTATGAAAACAATCCCCCTAAATCCCGCTAAACGGACATAACGAAAATTTTTACACAAGTATCAGCAGTACAATGCCCAACCTCCCACCTTTCCTGACCTAATTGAGTTGGGAGTTCTGGGGACCAGAGGTAGTACTCACTACTGTAACTTCTGCAGTCTGGTGGTTTGTTTCTTCTATCTTCGGTGTCTTCGGACACTGGTCTTCCTTCTGTATTGAGAGGCTTGCTGGTTACTGGATCACGAGAGCAGAACACCTACACACACTGGGTCAGAACCCCCTTCTTATAGCCAGATATCCAGTCCACCTCTCGTGCTGAAATCGATCCTTCCCATTGATGGGCTTTGTGATTTTGAAAAATGCAGCAGTGTTAGATTTGGCGGGTTTTTTCCACTGACCATTCAGATGTTAACCTACTCAAGGGTTGAGTAGGTGTTGATTGGGTTGGCAGGGTGTGGGCCTCCTGTAGCCATTGTGTAGGCCCTTGGTTTGTTTTGGGTTCCCTAGTTTTCTGAAGATCTGCATAATTTCCCGATAATGGTGTAAACATGGGGAAGACAATAGCCCGATAATGGTGATGAGTCAGTCCCACAGTTTTCAAGCAAGTGCTCTCCCATTGGCTTGAAGCCCCTTGCTTTGGGCTAACTCTGTCCCACCATTGGCCCTCCGGTGTCCTCCCCCATCCAATCACTGCTCTGCCAAGGCCACATCGTCTTGGTCGCAACCCACGCCTCGATCTGGGTTCTCTGTTCCTTCCAGGACACTGGCCTTCTGTTTTATTGCAGCACAGGCAGATCCCACAGTTCCTTTTCTTCTGGGTAAAATGAGGGGCTTTCGTCCTCCCCTACAGGCAGGAACAGAGGTAGATGGTTGCTGGGTGATAGTCTTTGCCTTTAGGGATGGAGGTTGTCCAGTGCCACTTTGTGCTGAGTCAGTCTCTGCCCCTAAAGCTGCAGGAGCCACACATATTTCAGCAGAGGCTGCCTGATCCTACCTGTTCCCTGGCACATCTGTATCAGATGTGGGACTGCCCGCAGGAACAGCTCTATCATCAATGCCAGCTCCTACCATTTCCCTCCTGATGGGCGTTCCCTCAGCATGTCCGGAGATCTTCCAGGGTGCTGGGGCAGCAAGGAGTTTTGTTGAAACGGACAAGACAGACTGCTGTGGATTGTGGTCCCAGGTCTCTATAGTCCCAATCAGAGCATTCATCATGAAAACGTGATTAGGCCTTCTGCTGCCCAGAACCCTGGAGTGATCACACCTTCCGTGGTGAGCTGCTGCACTGCATGGATGCAGGCCGTGGACTTTGTCACAGACACCTGGGGGCGAAATTGCCTTGTTCTGTGCCTCCTGTTAGCGCCTTGAAGGGCTACCGACTCCCGCAAACTTGCCATCAGTTAGCGGAGGCGATGATACGATAGCGCTGCGCCCCGCTAGTATCGCCCCGGGCGATCGCATAACCAGTGATGAAGTTATTGCCATGTGCGACGACCCCTTTCCGCCCCGCGGCGGAAATTGACCAGCGTCCCGTGAGGCTGCCGCGAGCGGTGTCAGCACCAGCCTCGTGGGGCGCGAACCGGGCCGACATCCATTCGCGGGGCGGAAGTTAAAGGGGAGGTATGGAGGGCCGCACGCCACATTTGTTTTTCCGGTGACTCATCCGTTGGCCGCTTCTGTTTCGTTGGCCTGGTCTGGGCCTCCATCATGCAGCCCGGCGCTCCACTTCCTGTGAGGTGTGGTAACCGCAATTTTGCGGCTGGGGCGGGACTTCCACGCCGGGCGCAGGAAGTCCCTCCCCGACTCAGGTACCGCCCCCAAACAGGGGCGCTGGGGAATTTCGGCCCCTGGACCCTTCAGGCTGCTTGGCACACTCTCAACTTACGGCATGACATATTGATCCTGAGCTAGCACACCACTAGCTGACAGGATCATCAAGGTAGGAGCTGACTGGATATACGGCTCCGGAATTCACGGTCCCGGGAAAGACCGTTACTGCCCGTTTGCAGCGACCATTTGTCAAAATCGAAAGGCCGACGCTTTGGGCTTAACTGGCCGCCCCGACATAGACTCGGCCTGTGAGGTATTGCAGCGGTGTGCGCCACTGCCGACTCTCATGGTGGTGTGGGGCTTGCGGCAGTAGTAACGCAGTAAATGTGCGCACCGTTGCCGCTCTGCCCCCGGACTCATTTTCAGTGTGAAACACCTGGCCCGCCAGCTTTTAGGGCTGTGCAGAGTGGCAGAGATCTCAGAGTGGGAACGGAGATAGACAAGAAGGTAAGATCCAAACCTGAGGATGTTCAGCACAGAATCCGCACAAAGGGAGAGAGAGGGAGGGAGAGAGTGAGAGAGAAGAGGGAGGGAGATAGAGAGAGAGAGGAAAAGAGAGAGAGAAGGAGGAAGGGACAAAGAGAGAGAGAGAAAGAGAGGGAAGGGAGCATAAGAGAAAGGAGAAAGAGATAGAAGTGAGGACAGGGAATGCGGAACAGAATGAGAAAATTTGATTGGGAGAGAGAGAAATAGAGAAATAGGAATAGAGAAATAGAAAAGGGGAAAAAATCTAGAGAGGGAGAGAGAAATAGAGATCCCGAGCTTCATAGAGAGAAAACGGAAATCTCAATCCAGGGGCTCAGACTGGAAACGTCGTCCCAGCTCCACATTCCGCCCGGTAACAAATGGGAACCTAGTCAACCTCTGCCGCCTCCAGGCTAGATCCAAGGTCGTCCCATCCTCTGTCATTGAACTACAGTACACAGATGACGCTTGCGTCTGCGCACACTCAGAGATCAAACTCCAGGCCATCATCAGCACCTTCACCGAGGCATATGAAAGCATGGGCCTTACACTAAATATCTGTAAGACAAACGTCCTCTACCAACCTGACCCCGGCACACAGCACTTAACCCGCTTATCAAAATCCGCGGTGAAGCCTTGGACAACATGGACCATTTTCCATACCTTGGGAGCCTCCTGTCAGCAAGGGCAGACATTGATGATGATGTCCAACACCGCCTCCGGTGCGCCAGCGCAGCCTTCGGTCACCCTCCTATGTGGCTTAGAGACGTGGACTATTTCCAGCAGACATCTCAAAGCACTGGAGAAGTACCACCAACGCTGCCTCCGCAAGATCCTGCAAATCCATTGGGAGGGCAGCCGCACCAACGTTAGTGTTCTCACCCAGGCCAACATCCCCAGCATCAAAGCACGGACCACACTCGATCAGCTCCATTGGGCAGGCCACGTCATCCGCATGCCCGACACGAGACGCCCAAAGCAAGCCCTCTACTTGGAACCTCACCAGGCAAGCAAGCCCCAAGTGGGCAGCGGAAACATTTCAAGGACACCCTCAAAGCCTCCTTGATAAAGTGCAACATCCCGACCGGCACCTGGGAATCCCTGGCCCAAGACCACCCAAGTGGAGGAAGAGCTTCCGGGAGGGCACTGAGCACCTCGAGTCTCGTCGCTGAGAGCATGCAGAAATCAAGTGCAGGCAGCGGAAGGACTCCCCACCTACCCTTTCCTTCAACCACTATTTGCCCCACCTGTGACAGAGACTGTAGGTCCCACATCGGACTGTTCAGCCACCTGAGAACTCATTTTTAGAGTGGAAGCAAGTCTTCCTTGACTTCGAGGGACTGCCTATGATGATCTTACCTAATCGCCTAATCTGCGACTTCACCTCAGTGTCTCCCCGTGGCTGCGTTATGGGTGTGGGAAGGCTTCTTTGTCCCCTGTGTGGAAGCTGCAGATGTCCTTCTAGGACGCTCTCGAGCAACTTTGGGCCTGGACGAGCCAGCTGGAGACTGGTCACCACCCTCCTGGGAGAGTTCAGTCTGGCTTGGCTCGATCGAGGCCTAGTGTGGAGGCACTGGCAGAGTGACAGGTCTGGGGCCAGGAATGCTGTGAGCCGGAGGGAGCACATCATCCGTATCCTGGTCCGAAGAGGCAGCACGATACCACCACCACCACCAATCTGAGGGAGCTCAAGTCGGTGCTGTGGCACCACACCAGAAGGTCCCCCGTGCCCCGTGGTGGACCCAGCCGCAAAAGTAACACTGAGGTCTCGGGGGGCATCCAGTTGAGACTGCATGCGAGCAGCCACAGCCTGAAAGCCACCAGATATGACAGCACTTAGACGTTCCGTCGACTTTCGCAAAGCCGCGGCCATCCTCTCCAAAGCAGCATCGATACGCTCTTTCCCTCGCGCCTGTGCTGCAATGGCAGCTGCCACATCACCCTAAGGGTGAATTTCCTGTGGGAATAACGCCCCAATTAAGACTGCAAACTTTCAGGTTTGAAGGGCTAATAAGACTGGAACACCTTATTGTGGTCAAAAAGCTGAATTTGGATCCAATGGCTGCCGCAAACTTTACGGCGCTAATCGGGGAAAAAGGCCTCAACACCACCAGCTTTCTGGCTGCACTGAATTTTGGCCCCGGGGTTGATGTGTGCTTATGTAAATCATTCTGATTCAGAATATCTGAATCCAGTATACTAAGGGGATTTTGTACTTTCTTTCGCAGTTACATACATTTTCACTTTGATTTGTAAGAGTTTATTCAGTCTATACCCTGGCACAGACACTGATTCTATTGTGCCTGATTAACACCAGTTCATGTCTGATTTTCATCCGATTTTCAACAAGAAGGGAATTGGATACAGCATTGAAATGGAAACCTTTGCAGGACTATGGGGAAAGGGCTGGGGAGTGGGACTAATTGGATAGCTCTTTCAAAGAGCTGACACAGGCACAATGGGCTGAATAACTGTATTAGTCCATCCGTTCTTCTATTCTCATCTATTTTATTCTATAAAGCTAGCAAGTGTAGGAGCAATTTGGATTTCCCCTAAATGTAAACGTCTTGCCCAGATTTATGCGTTGTTTTCAAATTGTTCTCGTAGTCCTGCCACCTGTAGTTAGCAAACTCAAACTCACTTCGCCGGTAATCTACTTGCGTGAGCCCGTGTTCCCACTCTGCACCGTTCAGCCCTGGAGGCCTGCTTTTGAACAGGATCCAGGGATAAAATCTATCACACAGAGAGAGAGAGCGAGAGCGATGCCAGGTCAGAAAGCTTTCCCAGCAGTGAGCAAGTTCAGCACTGGCTTCACTGCACACATCAGCACGGCTTCACCAAGGGGTGCCAGCCTGCCAAATAAATAGCTCCACTTACTTCACCAGCTGAACAAAATGCGATTCCTTTATTTAAGAATCTTGTTGATGTTCTTTGAAAAGAAGGAAATAAATAAAGACTTGCATTTATAGAGCGCCTTTCACGAACCCAGGACATCTCAACCTTTGAAGTGTATCCACTGTCGTAATGTATGAAACACGGCACTCAATTTGCACACAGCAAGCTCCCACAAACAGCAAAGAGATAAATTACCAAATCATCTGGGGGGTTTTTTAGGTGATGGCTGAGGGATAAATATTGTCCAGGACACCAGGGATAACTCCCCTGCTCTTCTTCGAAAGAGTGCCATGGGATCTTTTACATCCTTACCTGAGAGAGCAGATGGGGCCTCGGTTTAACAACTCGGGACTTCTGACAGTGCAGCGCTCCCACAGCACTGCACTGGAGTGTCAGCCTGGATTGGGGTTTGAACCCACAACCTTCTGACTCAGAAGCGAAAGTGCTGCTCACTAAGGCGAGGCTGAGATCCAATTATATCATCATAATTGAAAAAACATGAGGGTGGAAGTGAATTTTGAATCTTATAACATCGAGACTGAGCTCCCTGGGGGAATGTTGGCCAGCAAACATTCAACTTTAAGTCACACTCACACCACAATTAAATTACCCAACATCCTGAGGTAATTGAGCTTTTTTACCCAGAGGACGTAAATAAAACAATTGTAAAAATGATCACACAAAACTACGTAGGTGGTAGGCTTTGAAAACTTGGGCCCAAACCGAGATCATCTTTACAATCTGTAAGTCTTAGTAATTCAAACACACCATTCACACAATCAACTCAAAGGCTATTGCTAAGCAGTTCCTGGACTTTGTTTGCCAAGGTTATTTCATGGTCGATATGAATGTTGCTTTGGTATGTGTATCCCTATCTCTATAGTGATGTTCCAATTCAACCTCATACTATCAGGACAGCTTGCGGTTAATGATGCACAGACAAACAGAAAACACTTCTCTATTCCAAACACTTCTAATCTATTGAGAGTTGCATGCAGCCTCTAAGCATTTCTGTTCTTGAGTTGAATTTATTATTTCTTGCTGTGCAGAAGGATTCTTGCATTTATGTAGCATCTCATCCCATCTCAGAATTGTCTCACGTTTCACATAAAATGAATTACTTTGAAAGGCAGTGACTTGTTCATGTTGAATGAGCCAACAGCAATGGCTTCTTTCCTGTCTCAATAAAGATTCTGTGCAAACGTTGTGCTACCGTCAATCTAGCTATAATGCAGTTGGTATCATTCGCTGTGTTGTGAACTTACAACATTACTGATTGTGTTTTGAGCCCAGCGATCCACACTGATAGATTATAGACTCTGCGGAAGGCAGCAACCACTAGAGGGCATCATGTGATTAAGGTGAGGGAGAAGCAAGGGAGCCATGTTGCGAGTCGAAGCGAGTACAATGTGTATTGTTACTCCAACATATTTTAAAACCCGAGTAAGTGACTGGACTAACTGTATGCTCCTAGGGGTCTGAGTGCTGTGATTTCTGTTACCAGTAATGAAAGTTGCAATCCACTTGTGAATTGTGCCAGATACACTAAAGATCCTTTCCTGTTCAACCCTACTTGCCAATGAACTCAACTATATTGAAATAGTCCAGGTTCTGCTTCCATGGACCAGTTTGCCCTGCTGTAGACCCAATTTTTAGAGCTCTACAATCTAATGTACTGTTTTTCAACACATGCGTTCTACAAGAAATGTCTTCTCTCTCGAAGAATGCAAAGCTTTGTTGCTTATGGAGTATAGTGTTAAAGTGTGGAGAAGCAATATTTTGAAATTTTGCTTGGTAATATTTGGGATTATATATGGAGGTCTTTTGCTCAGGAGATTATGTGGGTAGAGTCTATGATATAAGAACATAAGAAATAGGAGCAGGAGTAGGCCATTTGGCGCCTTGAGCCTGCTCCGCCATTCAATAAGATCATGGCTGATCTAATCTTGGCCTCAACTCCACTTCCCTGCCCACTCTCCATAACCCTTGACTCCCTTATCATTCAGGAATCTATCTATCTCCACCTTAAATATATTCAATGACCCAGCCTCCACTGCTCTCGAGTAGAGAATTGCAAGGATTCACGACCCTCTGAGAGAAGAAATTCCTCCTCATCTCTATTTTAAATGGGCGACCCCTTAGAATATAAAAACAAAAGAAATAGGAGCAGGAGTAGGCCATATGGCCCCTCGACCCTGCTCCACCATTTAATACGATCATGGCTGATCCAATCATGGACTCAGGTCCACTTCGCTGCCCGCTCCCCATAAACTCTTATTCCCTTATCGTTTAAGAAACTGTCTATTTCTGTCTTAAATTTATTCAATGTCCCAGCTTCCACAGCTCTCTGAAGCAGCAAATTCCACAGATCCACAACCCTCTGAGAGAAGAAATTCTTCCTCATCTCAGTTTTAAATGGGCGGCCCCTTATTCCAAGATTATGCCCACTAGTTCTAGTCTCCCCCATCAGTGAAAACATCCTCCCTGCATCCACCCTGTCGAGCCCCCTCATAATCTTATACATTTTGATAAGATCACCTCTCATTCTTCTAAACTCCAACGCTCAACCTTTCTTCATAAGACAACTCCTTCATCTCAGGAATCAACTTCGTGAACCTCATGATATGATGGGCTGTGGAAGGAGCGGCACTTATGAGATTCATTCAATTCTTTCTTATCTCACTATTTCTTTAATGCAAAAGAACACTTGACCCCAAAGGGCTAAGAGCCCAAGCAAGAAATGGGAGAGACACCTTGAAAGACGAATACACAGCGCAGAAGAGCCTGAGATATAATTGAAGAAGGAAGCAGTGTGTGACAAGGAGTGAGAGCAAAGGAAACTAAGAGAAAATGGCTGATAAACTACGAGACGAAAGGAAGATAGACTTGCATTTACATAGCGCCTTTCACGACCACCAGATGTGTGGTAAAAAAGAAGCCTAAAAAGAAGTGGAACACTTGCTGGTGGAAAAAGAAATTAAGGCTGGAAGGCACTGAATATGAAACAAGAATATGGAAGAATGGCTAAAAGGAGAGGGAGAACTCTTTGCATCAAGACATTTCTTTTAAGCTTTTTCCTCATTTTTGTCGCAACACCTTTCAATTCATGACCCTTGCTCACTGATTTCCCAACCTGATGAAACAGTCTTTCCTGATTTACTGCATCAAAACTCTTCATAGTTTTAAAAATCAACAACAACAAATTTTATAATGCCTTTAACGTAGTAAAACATCCCGAGATGCTTCACAGCAGGGTTATAAGACAAAACCGATAAATTTAACACCGAGCCACATAAGAAAAAATTATGGCAGGTGACCAAAAGCTTGGTTAAAGGGATAGGTTTTAAGGAGCATCTTAAAGGAGGAAAGAGAAGTAGAGAGGCAGAGAGGTTTAGGGAGGGAATTCCAGAGCTTGGGGCCCAAGTAGCTGATGGTTCGGTAGTTATAATCAGGGATGCTCAAGAGGGCAGAATTTGAGGAGCGCAGGCATCTCGTGGGGGTTTGAGGCTGAAATAGATTACAGAGACAGGGAGGTGCAAAGTCATGGAGGGATTTGTAAACAAGGATGAGAATTTTGAAATCGAGGCTATTAAATTAAATTCTCTATTAAATCTCCTCAGCTTTCCCTGCTCTTATGCAAATAGCCCCTGTACCTCCAGTCTACCCTATAGCTATAATCTCCCGGTCTTGGGATTATCCTGGTGAATCTATGCTGTACAATTCTGTGTTCGTTCTTTAATGCTTTAATATCTTTTCTATAATGGGACAGCCAAAACTGCACACAGTATTCTAATTGTGGTCACAATCAATGTTTTGTACAAATATATCATCACTTCTTTACTCTTGTACTCTGCGTCCCTATTTATAAAATCTAAAATGCTGTTGGGCTTTTTGTGGCTTTATCTATCTGCACTTACACTTTTAGGGAATGATATATTTGAGCCTCTAGTGTCTCTGTTCATCCACACCCTTTCCATTGAATGCATATTCCCATACCTTGCTTTCTCCCCAAACCATATTTGGGCAAATATTCTGGTGGCTATGACGGTGTATACTGCCTTTAAGAACGTAAGAATTTGGAACAGGAGCAGGCCATTCAGCCCCTCGAGCTTGCTCCACCATTCAATAAGATCATGGCTGATCTTCTACCTCAACTCCACTTGCATGCACTATCCTCATATCCTGTGATTCCCTTAATATCCAAAACTCTATCGATCTCTGTCTTGAATATACTCAAAGACTGAGCCTCCACATTTCTCTGGGGTAGAGAATTCCAAAGATTCACAATCCTCTGAGCGAAGAGGTTTCACCTCATCTCAGTCCTAAATGGCGGTATTCTGAAAATTGACTGCAAGTTTAAGATTTCTGCATGCGCTAAAACCCGAACTTGCGATCTGTCTCAAGGTACGCCTTGGCAGATGATCCGCACTGCCTTGGAAATCCCAATCGCTGGCGCAGAGTCGGGCCACCAACTGCCCAGCAATTACATCCGAAAATGTTATGTTTGATGCAAACAGGCACAGGGCATGAGGGATTAGATAAAGACGGCTCCGGAATGTGGTGTAATGAATTCTAAAACACTCGGAAACACCACCAACGATTAATGTACAGATTTTTCAGATCTTTGTTTGGGTTCTGTTGTATTTATGTTTGTATCATCTGTCCATTTTATTTTACATGAAATTTCACAGAGCCTCAAGGATTTATTAGAACTCTAATTCCTAATTTAGATTTAAGAATTAATTCCTAAATAATTTTTTTAGGTGGGTCTGTAAGAGAGAGAGAGAGAGAGCGGGTCATTTTGGAACAATTTATTCTCCTACTCATTATAATTATTCTGAAAATACATCAGTTGAAATGCAATATAAAGAAAGTTACCAGTATTGGAGGTAAACACTTTCCCTTCGATGTACTGATTGGAGCACCAGGCTCATGTGATCCCAGGTTTCTACACACGCTCCGCCCCGAGATCTGTGGGCCATTACACTGCCCTTGAGCTTACAGTGTCAGAGAGGATGTTCACAAAGCAGGGCCCCATCGGGTAAGTTTGTATTCTTCTCGCAAGTTGGAGTTTTACTCTATAGCTAGGCCGCTGACCACAATTTCTGGCTCATTACCTCATACTTACTCACCTTAATTGGCAACTGCCAATCTGCTAATCACACCATGTCTTCCTGAACCTTTACTGTCCTCCTCACTGTTTGCCAAACGTCCTACTTTTGCGTTGGCAGCAAATTTTGAGATTGTGTTTACCATGCCTGTAATGTATGCACCTGTGAGTATGCTCACAGGTTTGTAGAGTTGTTGCATTGTGAGTGGCTTAGCCAGTCACGTGATGTTCACAAGACTCAATAAAACCCCAGCCAGTTGGGTCTAGGTCATCCACGATGAGGTATGCAGTTGTGAGCCCAGTGGATGAACTCGTAATGTGATTGTTAAACCTTTGTTAATAAACCAACTAGTTCTTAATAACAATGTGTTGCTATGAATTCTTAAGCAAAGAACCCATGAAGCAAATAAATTACGATGCTCAAGTCCAAGTCATCTATATATACAGAGAACAAAACTGGACACTGCACTGACATCACTGGGATATTCCACTTGCAACCCTTCTCCGATCTGGGCATCAATCATTTACCTCAAATCTTTTGTTTCCTGTCCGTCAACCAAATTTCTATCTCTGCTGTTAAATTTCTTCTTATACTATACACCTGAATTTTTGTAACAAGCCTCGTTTTACACACCTCATGAAATGCCTTCTGAGAATGCACAAATACCACATCCACTGCATTCCCTTTATCGATCCAATCTGTCACTATTCCAAGAAAAACTGAGTTTATCAAACATAACTTGCCTTTAACAAATCCATGTTGGCTGGCCTTGATTAACCTATACATTTCTAAATGCTTACTAATTTTATCTTGAAATAAGGGGTTGAAATTCAGTCCTGCCGTTTTTGAGGCGGTGTCACCGCCTGAGTGCTGATTTTACCGCCGGGCGTTAGGTGCAGGCTCCAACGGCCAAATTCAGCTTTTACACCCAAAGATGAGAGAGTAGCGCTAAAAAGTGGCGTTGCAAACTCACCCTTGGGCGGGAGCTCAGGAGGCCGACTGAATTTCCCGACGGGAGGCTGCCGCCATGCTGGCCCTGAAACGGGAAGAAAAGGAAAGAAAGAAACAAACCTCAAACTTCTCTGACCCACACACACACACTTCCCCACTGTTAGAACTAATAAAAAAATGAAGAAATAAATAAAGAAAAAGTACCTTGCTCTCTGGGTGATTCCGCCCAAGTTGGGCTCTTTAACCACCACTTTTTCCAGGCTGTACGGCCGCCTGCCAGTACGTCAGCTGTACAAAGCGAATGTCGCGACAGAGGCCTCAAAGAGGCGTTGCACGCTGGATGACGTTACCATGTGGGTGGCGTTCGCCGGCGCAGCGTTGCCTCTTGGCGCCTCTGCCAAAGAGCCGACTCAATTTCAGCCAGGGCATAGACGCTGCTTACCGACAATGGCAGCCCTTTTCTGCCTGTTTGCTGCCTACCATGGCACCCCCGACCTGTGTGAAAACACCATCGGCAGCAGGTGGGGTGTAAGTAAAAGAACTAGCCACTGCAGTGAGCAGCGCGAGCTAGTCCAGGAGTGCATCCACTTCTACAAGGGCGACTGGACTGACATCACTGGAGTTCAGACAGCCCATTGGCGTGGCGTCCAAGCCCAGCGGTAGGGGGGGGGGGGGGGGCGGAGGTCGAGCCCAGCGAGGGGCGGAGGTCGAGCCCAGCGAGGGGAAGAGGTCGAGCCCAGCGAGGGGCGGAGGTCGAGCCCAGCGGGGGGCGGAGGTCGAGCCCAGCGAGGGACGGAGGTTGAGCCCAGCGGGGGGCTGAGAGTCGAGCCCAGCAGGAGCGGAGGTCGAGCCCAGCGGGGGGCAGAGGTCGCACTCAGCGAGGGGCGGAGGTCGAGCCCAGCAAGGGGCGGAGGTCAAGCCCAGCGGGGGGCAGAGGTCGAGCCCAGCGAGGGGCGAAGGTCGAGCCCAGCGGGAGCGGAGGTCGAGCCCAGCGAGGAGCGGAGGTCGAGCCCAGCGAGGGGCAGAGGTCGAGCCCAGCGAGGGGCAGAGATCGAGGCCAGCGGGAGCGGAGGTCGAGCCCAGCGGGAGCGGAGGTCGAGCCCAGCGAGGAGCGGAGGTCGAGCCCAGCGGGCGCGGAGGTCGAGCCCAGCGGGAGCGGAGGTCGAGCCCAGCGGGAGCGGAGGTCGAGCCCAGCGAGGGGCAGAGATCGAGGCCAGCGGGAGCGGAGGTTGAGCCCAGCAGGAGCGGAGGTCGAGCCCAGCGAGGGGCAGAGATCGAGGCCAGCGGGAGCGGAGGTTGAGCCCAGCAGGAGCGGAGGTCGAGCCCAGTGGGAGGCTGAGGTTGAGCCCAGCGGGGGGGGGCGGCATTCGAGCCCAGCGACAGGTGGCGCAGCATATAACAGCATCTGGACCATGGCCCAGGAGTTTGGTCTCCAGTCGTCTTGGTCACTGGACCAAGACCTAGCTCTGTCAACCCCGTGTGGTGGCTGATGTGCAACGGTCACCACACGTTGAAAAAAATGCACGCACAGGCATCTTCCTTCCTTTAAGATGTAACTCATTGTAACACCTGTGAGCCCATCTTCTTTTGATGTGAAGAGCGTCCTCCTCGTCACGCGGGATTGCGAGTAGTTGTAACACCGACAGTAACGGCGGCGTCCACAACCGAATGTTGATCCCTAAGAGTTTGCTCACAACTAACGTTAGGCTAACTGGCCTGTACTCACTGGTATATCATGGAAACTGAAGCACAGAAGGAGGCCATTCAGCTCATTGTGCCTGTGCTTGCTCTCTTCAGTTGTGCTTAGTACCACCCACCTACTTTTTGTCCATATCCCTGTAAGTTCTTCATCCTCAAGAACCTGTCAACTGCATTTACAATTATTTATGGAATCAGTTTCCACCACCTTTTCAAGTAGAGTGTTCCAGATCCTGACAGCTCGTCGAGTGAAGAATATTCTTCGCACTTTCCCCTCTAGATCTTTTGACAATGATTTTAAATCTATGACCTCTGGTTATTAACCCACTCGCCACTCTTCTTGAACAAAGGTGTTACAATGGCTATTCTCCAGTCCCACGGCACAACTTACATACTTATGGAAGATTGAAAATTGTGGCCAGAGCCTCTGCTATCTCCTCTCTGAATTATTTCAACTGCCTGGGGATGCACCCATCAGACTAATACACCTCAAGCTGTGCTAATTCTTTCAGAACCAATTCTTTTTCCATGGTTATATGTGCATAACCTGAAGGACTCAGAAGTGCAGAATGGAAAACTCCAGGCTTGAATTTAAGGGTCGGGCCCGATTTTAACTCTAGGTGCATTACCCGCTCAGGCCTGTGCTAAAATTACAGTCGGGTTCCAATGCTGTCATCAGGCCGCAGCATGCCTATATAAAGAAGGACCCTGTTGGCTCCGGGCATCTGTCCTTGCTGCCTGCTCAGGAGAGCAGGTTAAAATTGCAGATGTTGCAATCATGGCGGCCTGCGGCTTAAGAGCCAGGGCGATTTCAACTGCCTGCCTGCCAGGTTTCTGCTGACCGAGTAGGGTTACCGGGCTGGAAATTGCCCTCCGCCCCGTTTGGCCGGATAATTCAAATTAAATGGAGAATTACCGCCAGAATAGATGGGGAGGAGAATGGATCGAAATTCGGCCCTTTTGTTGTAAAAAATGAATGGGCCGGTGTGGGGGGGTGGGAAAGAGTTGGGAACTGGGCAGAAGGCGGATGGTGTCATTGAGCACGTCAGCGCAGTACTGATGTGTAGCAACACCCCTCCCCTTCACTTAAAGGGGAAGGACGCTGCGAAGCCGAGTGAGGCCTCCGTGGTGCCCACTGGGCCACCAAGGAAGGGTCGGCCGGGGGGTGTGGGGGGTGGTACCGGACTGCTTATTGGCAGCCTGACAGAACCTGCAGCCGCCATTGTTGGCCAGCAATTAAAAGAAAATGGCGGCCGCGGCAGTGCGCCCTCCCCTTTAAGGGTGGCCGCACCGCCCAGCCATTGACAGCTTCTTGCTGTGTGAAGCTGTCGGGGACACCGATCGGCGGTGGCCATAATCCCGAGGGTCAATTTCCCCCGTCGGGCGGTAAGGGGTCGGCGTGAGACCAACAACGAGTCAGAGCGGCGGGCGGGTCGGAATGTCGGGGACCATTGTGGATGGGTCGTACCCTCTGCCTGTCCTCGGTCTGAAAGGCCTTACTGCCCCGACACCACGGCTTCGTGGCAGTAAGCGGCCTTAATAAAGGCAGCTGTTCTGGCCCCAAAGCCTCCAGATGTCTACGGCAGTAAAGAAAGAATCACCTGTACAGAACGCAAAAGAGAAAAAACTGCTGAACTCTTGCACAATTTGAGAGGTTTATTGCGATTGCTCATTGAGGTTATTTCATTAGAAAGCTGCTTGTTTAACAACATTTTCTGTTCGTTACAGATTCCAACCAAAAGCTTCCTCTGAGTCACTGAGAGTAAGGGCACACTGTGCCATCCAGACACATGGCCTGCTGTTCCACAGGTTTGAAACCTGTTCTGGCAGTATTAATGTGCCACCATGTATTGAAGAAAAAGTGATTTCCTGTTGCTCAATAGAGGAGTGTGGAAATGGTGGCAGAAAAATGTAGCTTTACTGAGAATCAATCTAGAGATCATAGGAAACAAGAAAGCACTACGTAAACATCATAATTCAATAAAGCTAATCAATTGCAAGTGGGCCCTTGCTAGTAATAATCACTTGAGGGAAAATTGAGTCCATATGAGTTCAAAACGCAGAGTCAACCACAGGAGAACCAAAGGCTTTCAGCGACGTTCTGCTGCCAGCTGTGGATCTGATCTCCAGAGCGTCTGCTTGAACTGAGCTTTGCTAGGTTTTCCCAGGCCTTTTCCTGTCCTCGTCATGGACAGGGGGAAATAGGACAGCAGGAAATGTAAAGGCCTTCCTGGTAGAATTAGGCCATCTTAGTTCCTTGCCCAAAAGTAACTTGGAATTTATAAGTAAATTGTAGGTCAGACTTTATAGAATCATAGAAATTTACAGCATGGAAGGAGGCCATTTCGGCCCATCGTTTCCGCGCCGGCCGACTCAGAGCTATCCAGCCTAATCCCACTTTCCAGCTCTTGGTCTGTAGCCCTGTACATTACGGCACTTCAAGTGCATAGCCAAGTACACCCCAAGTGGGGGAAGTACGTCCGGGAGGGCGCTGAGCACCTCGAGTCTCATCGTCGAGAGCACGCAGAAATCAAGCGCAGGCAGCGGAAAGAGCGTGCGGCAAACCAGTCCCACCCACCCCTTCCCTCTACAACTATCTGTCCCGCCTGTGACAGGGACTGTGATTCTCGTATTGGATTGTTCAGCCACCTGAGGACTCATTTTAAGAGTGGAAGCAAGTCTTCCTCGATTCCGAGGGACTGCCTATGATGATGATGATGTTGATTAAATGTGGTGAGGGTTTCTGCTTCTACCACCCTTTCAGGCAGTGATTTCCAGACCCCCATCGCCCTCTGGGTGAAGAAATTTCCCCTCAAAACCTCCTACCAATTTTAAATCTATGCCCCTGGTTGTTGACCCCTCTGCTAAGGGAAATAGGTCTGTCCTATCCACTCTTATCTAGGCCCCTCAGAATTTTATACCCCTCAATAAGGTCTCCCTTTTATACTGCCCCAATGGTTCAGGTGGTGGCTGCACCACTTAGTGTGGAACGGAACTGCACTGAGCACACCTCAGCCGGGACCATTGGCAGGGTCACTATAGTTCACCTCACTGCCGCTGGGCT
Organism: Pristiophorus japonicus; assembly: GCF_044704955.1. Lineage (NCBI taxonomy): Eukaryota > Metazoa > Chordata > Chondrichthyes > Pristiophoridae > Pristiophorus > Pristiophorus japonicus. The sequence goes on from NC_091992.1 coordinate 81,497,327, forward strand.
AAGTTTGAAAAAAAAAATCAGTCACAGTTCCCAGTTCAGGGGAAAGTGATAATTCACAGAATGGGGCACCGAGCAAGGATAGTATTGATGGTGGTTGATGAGGTGGCCAGCTGATTCATGGTGAATACTGAGCACTGTAATGCAGAATTTAGTGAGGCAACTTTGAAAGTGAGGTTGATGCAGCTGCAGCACCACAGTGAGTAGTCTTTGTACACAGCAATGGAATGTGACCCGGGTAGTTTGGACAAGTTCACAAATCTGGATACACAGTGCACATGAATGGTGTTGTGAAGAAACAGTTGTCTGCCGTTGGCCACAAGTCATCTGTGTCTACCATGGTTCAGTGGGTAGCACTCTCACCTCTGAGTCAGAGGGCTGTAGGTTCAAGTCCCATTCCAGAGACTTGCACACAATATCTAGGCTGATGCTTTAGTGGAGTGCTGAGAGAGTGCTGCACTGTCAGAGGTGTTGTCTTTTGGATAATACATTAAATCTCTCAGGTGGACAGAAAATATCCCATGGCACTATTTTGGAGACGAGCAGAGGAGTTCTGGCCAATATTTATTTCTCAATCAACAACAACTAAAACAGATTATCTGGTCATTATCACATTGCTGTTTGTGGAACCTCCCTGTGCTCAAATTGGCTGCTGCGCTTCCTACATTACAACAGTGACTACACTCCAAAAGTACTTCATTGGCTGTAAAACGCTTTATGACATCTTGAGGTCATGAAAGATACTTCTTCTGTCTTTTGTGTCATCTACAATGGTGACCTCAGATACATATATTAAAAGGGCACCTCTTGTGAATGCTGCCACTGCTGCTATAGAGGCCTCTGGCTTGTTTCATGTCATCACCAGTTTGAACTCTTTTTGAGAACATTAAGCGTGAGGTAGGTATTCTGAGACAGAGGGACGGTGCTGAGGGAATGCCGCACTGTTGGAGGGGTGGTGCTGAGGGAGCGCTGCACTGTTGGAGGGGTGGTGCTGAGGAAGCGCTGCACTGTTGGAGGGGCAGTGCTGAGGGAGTGCTGCATTGTTGGAGGGGTGGTGCTGAGGGAGCGCCGCACTGTCAGAGGGCAATACTGAGGAAGCACTGCACTGTCGGACATGCTGTCTTTCGGATGAGATATCGCCGGGGCCCCGTCTGCTCTCTCGGGTGGATGTGGAGGATCCCATGGTGCCATTAGTGAGGGGGCAGGGGCGTTATCCCAGGTGTCCTGGGCCAGTGTTTGCCCCTCAACCAACATCACTGGGGCGGATGGTTTGGTCATTGTCACGTTGCTGTTTGTCGGAGCTTGCTGTGCGCAGGGTGGCGGCCATGTTTGCTACATTGCAGCAGTGAATACACTTCAAAAGTACTGTTGGGAGCTTTGGAACATCCTGGGGTCGTGGGGGGTTGCTGAATAAATGCAAGTCATTTTTAAGACACATTTAAAACCTACCTCTTTGACCAAGCTTTTGGTCATCTGTCCTAATATCTTCTTATGTGGTTTGGTGTCAAATTTTGTCTGATAACGCTTCATGGCGGAGGTCCGGCGAATGTTTAGTGCGGAGGTGCAGCGGGAGATGGTGGGAGAGGTACGGCGAGTGTTTTGTGGCAGAGGAGCAGCAAGATCGTAGCGGAGGTGAGGCAATTGAGGGTACGGGGCCCAGAAGAGGCGAGGGCCCAGGGGCAGCACGGGCCAGACCACACTGCGATATGTGTGTGAACATAAGAACATAAGAATTAGAAACAGGAGTAAGCCAACTAGCCCCTCGAGCCTGCTCCGCCATTCAACAAGATCATGGCTGATCTGGCCGTGGACTCAGCTCCACTTACCCGACCGCTCCCCATAACCCTTAATTCCCTTATTGGTTAAAAATCTATCTATCTGTGACTTGAATACATTCAATGAGCTAGCCTCAACTGCTTCCTTGGGCAGAGAATTCCACAGATTCACAACCCTCTGGGAGAAGAAATTCCTTCTCAACTCGGTTTTAAATTGGCTCCCCCGTATTTTGAGGCTGTGCCCCCTAGTTCTAGTCTCCCCGACCAGTGGAAACAACCTCTCTGCCTCGATCTTGTCTAACCCTTTCATTATTTTAAATGTTTCTATAAGATCACCCCTCATCCTTCTGAACTCCAATGAGTAAAGACCCAGTCGACTCAATCTATCATCATAAGGTAACCCTCTCATCTCCGGAATCATCCTAGTGAATCGTCTCTGTACCCCCTCCAAAGCTAGTATATCCTTCCTTAAATAAGGTGACCAAAACTGCACGCAGTACTCCAGGTGCGGCCTCACTAATACCCTGTACAGTTGCAGCAGGACCTCTCTGCTTTTGTACTCCATCCCTCCCGCAATGAAGGCCAACATTCCATTTGCCTTCCTGATTACTTGCTGCACCTGCAAACTAACTTTTTGGGATTCATGCACAAGGAACAGAAGAAGCTGGTGGACTTCTTCTGGAACAACAGGAAGCACTGGGTCTCTGCCGCGGTCCTGAGTCTCCCGCTTGAGACTTTCCATCTTCAGACCCTGCAGAGATACCTTTACGTCGAGCCCCCTCCTAGGTGGTGTGCTCTGGCGAGGTATTTCTTCCGCCAGCAGCTCGACCTCAATTATGACACGCAGCTCCTGTTTGTGAACTTGGGGGGTGCCAGGACCGCCCTCCGGGAGCTGCCTGTCTTTTACAGGGAACTCATCAGGGTCTGGAACAAAGTCTCCACCAAGCGCAGCTCTCCGCCGGCTGGAGTGGCGGCCGTCCTGCAGGAACCGCTGCTCGGGAATCCGTACCTCCACGGCCGAGGCTTCATGTGGCGGTCGGAAGAGAGGGCTGTGGCTGGTGAGGTGACCAGGGTCAGGGACCTGCTCGATGGCGGAGGAGCGGGCTGGATGGCGCCAGTCACGCTGGCGCGGCGCCTAAATTCTGCCAACGTCCGCCACGCGGCCGATGCCATCGAGTCGCTAAAAACAGCTCTGGGCCCTGACTCCGTTAGGTGTATCGAGGAGGCTCAAGCACGTGGGGAGATCCCGTCCGAACTGACCCCCGTCCGGACGGAATTCCTCATCGGCGCCAAACCCCGGAACCTCCCTCGGGGGCCGGCGCCTCACAACTTGAGCCGCCTCGGGGAAATCCCCTCCGTGCCTTTCAGTTCCGCGCGGAGGGGTTTCCTGTACGGGCTGCTCCTGCACACCCTCAACTTTGCCATCCTCGCCGGCCGTCCGGACACGCCATGGCGCACCATCTTGCCGTCCGGAGGAGGCGGGGGTCCCCGATGGAGGGCACTCTACGCAGGGGTCCTCCCACTATTCATCGGGGACTTGGCCTGGAGGGTGGTGCACGGAGCAGTGCCGTGCAACAAATTTTTAAGCCGGTTCACGGACTCCCAGGCCGCCTGCAATTTCTGCGGTCTGGAGGAGTCCGTGTTCCATGTTTTTATTGAGTGCACAAGGTTGCAGCCCCTGTTCCATTATTTGAAGGGGCTGCTCCTGAAATTCTGGCTGCACTTCAGTCCCACTCTCCTGATCTTTGGGCACCCTGTGCGGAGGGGAGCGGGTAGGTCCGAAGGCCTCCTCGTAGGACTGCTCCTGGGCACGGCCAAGGGTGCCATCAGCCGGTCCAGGCAGCGGGCGGTCGAGGGGGTCGTTCAACCTGACTGCCTGCCTCTCTTCCGCTCTTACATCCGGTCCAGGGTGTCCTTGGAGATGGAGCACGCGGTGTCCACCGGTACGCTCGCGGCCTTCCGCGAGAGGTGGGCACCGGAGGGACTGGAGTGCATCATCACGCCCGGCAACCAAATTTTAATTTGATTTTACGTTTTAAAGTTAATTTGTTTTAATTGCCGGTGCTTTTAGTGTCCCCTTCCCTTTTATAGGGGGCACTGGGGAAAAATTGTGATTTTAGTGCCCAAAAAAAAACAAAAAAAAAGAAAAGAAAAAAACAAAAAAAAAAACACAAAAAAGGGGGGAAAAAAAAAAAATGGGCCTTGTAAATGTCTGGAGTGTCACCCAGGTCGGGTGGCACAGTTTAATGTTTATGTTTTCGCAGGTAGACTCTAAAAGAGTTTCATGCACAAGGAACAGAAGAAGCTGGTGGACTTCTTCTGGAACAACAGGAAGCACTGGGTCTCTGCCGCGGTCCTGAGTCTCCCGCTTGAGACTTTCCATCTTCAGACCCTGCAGAGATACCTTTACGTCGAGCCCCCTCCTAGGTGGTGTGCTCTGGCGAGGTATTTCTTCCGCCAGCAGCTCGACCTCAATTATGACACGCAGCTCCTGTTTGTGAACTTGGGGGGTGCCAGGACCGCCCTCCGGGAGCTGCCTGTCTTTTACAGGGAACTCATCAGGGTCTGGAACAAAGTCTCCACCAAGCGCAGCTCTCCGCCGGCTGGAGTGGCGGCCGTCCTGCAGGAACCGCTGCTCGGGAATCCGTACCTCCACGGCCGAGGCTTCATGTGGCGGTCGGAAGAGAGGGCTGTGGCTGGTGAGGTGACCAGGGTCAGGGACCTGCTCGATGGCGGAGGAGCGGGCTGGATGGCGCCAGTCACGCTGGCGCGGCGCCTAAATTCTGCCAACGTCCGCCACGCGGCCGATGCCATCGAGTCGCTAAAAACAGCTCTGGGCCCTGACTCCGTTAGGTGTATCGAGGAGGCTCAAGCACGTGGGGAGATCCCGTCCGAACTGACCCCCGTCCGGACGGAATTCCTCATCGGCGCCAAACCCCGGAACCTCCCTCGGGGGCCGGCGCCTCACAACTTGAGCCGCCTCGGGGAAATCCCCTCCGTGCCTTTCAGTTCCGCGCGGAGGGGTTTCCTGTACGGGCTGCTCCTGCACACCCTCAACTTTGCCATCCTCGCCGGCCGTCCGGACACGCCATGGCGCACCATCTTGCCGTCCGGAGGAGGCGGGGGTCCCCGATGGAGGGCACTCTACGCAGGGGTCCTCCCACTATTCATCGGGGACTTGGCCTGGAGGGTGGTGCACGGAGCAGTGCCGTGCAACAAATTTTTAAGCCGGTTCACGGACTCCCAGGCCGCCTGCAATTTCTGCGGTCTGGAGGAGTCCGTGTTCCATGTTTTTATTGAGTGCACAAGGTTGCAGCCCCTGTTCCATTATTTGAAGGGGCTGCTCCTGAAATTCTGGCTGCACTTCAGTCCCACTCTCCTGATCTTTGGGCACCCTGTGCGGAGGGGAGCGGGTAGGTCCGAAGGCCTCCTCGTAGGACTGCTCCTGGGCACGGCCAAGGGTGCCATCAGCCGGTCCAGGCAGCGGGCGGTCGAGGGGGTCGTTCAACCTGACTGCCTGCCTCTCTTCCGCTCTTACATCCGGTCCAGGGTGTCCTTGGAGATGGAGCACGCGGTGTCCACCGGTACGCTCGCGGCCTTCCGCGAGAGGTGGGCACCGGAGGGACTGGAGTGCATCATCACGCCCGGCAACCAAATTTTAATTTGATTTTACGTTTTAAAGTTAATTTGTTTTAATTGCCGGTGCTTTTAGTGTCCCCTTCCCTTTTATAGGGGGCACTGGGGAAAAATTGTGATTTTAGTGCCCAAAAAAAAACAAAAAAAAAGAAAAGAAAAAAACAAAAAAAAAAACACAAAAAAGGGGGGAAAAAAAAAAAATGGGCCTTGTAAATGTCTGGAGTGTCACCCAGGTCGGGTGGCACAGTTTAATGTTTATGTTTTCGCAGGTAGACTCTAAAAGAGTTTCATGCACAAGGAACAGAAGAAGCTGGTGGACTTCTTCTGGAACAACAGGAAGCACTGGGTCTCTGCCGCGGTCCTGAGTCTCCCGCTTGAGACTTTCCATCTTCAGACCCTGCAGAGATACCTTTACGTCGAGCCCCCTCCTAGGTGGTGTGCTCTGGCGAGGTATTTCTTCCGCCAGCAGCACGACCTCAATTATGACACGCAGCTCCTGTTTGTGAACTTGGGGGGTGCCAGGACCGCCCTCCGGGAGCTGCCTGTCTTTTACAGGGAACTCATCAGGGTCTGGAACAAAGTCTCCACCAAGCGCAGCTCTCCGCCGGCTGGAGTGGCGGCCGTCCTGCAGGAGCCGCTGCTCGGGAATCCGTACCTCCACGGCCGAGGTTTCATGTGGCGGTCGGAAGACAGGGCTGTGGCTGGTGAGGTGACCAGGGTCAGGGACCTGCTCGATGGCGGAGGAGCGGGCTGGATGGCGCCAGACACGCTGGCGCGGCGCCTAAACTCTGCCAACGTCCGCCACGCGGCCGATGCCATCGAGTCGCTAAAAACAGCTCTGGGCCCTGACTCCGTTAGGTGCATCGAGGAGGCTCAAGCACGTGGGGAGATCCCGTCCGAACTGACCCCCGTCCGGACGGAATTCCTCATCGGCGCCAAACCCCGGAACCTCCCTCGGGGGCCGGCGCCTCACAACTTGAGCCGCCTCGGGGAAATCCCCTCCGTGCCTTTCAGTTCCGCGCGGAGGGGTTTCCTGTACGGGCTGCTCCTGCACACCCTCAACTTTGCCATCCTCGCCGGCCGTCCGGACACGCCATGGCGTACCATCTTGCCGTCCGGAGGAGGCGGGGGTCCCCGATGGAGGGCACTCTACGCAGGGGTCCTCCCACTATTCATCAGGGACTTGGCCTGGAGGGTGGTGCACGGAGCAGTGCCGTGCAACAAATTTTTAAGCCGGTTCACGGACTCCCAGGCCGCCTGCAATTTCTGCGGTCTGGAGGAGTCCGTGTCCCATGTTTTTATTGAGTGCACGAGGTTGCAGCCCCTGTTCCATTATTTGAAGGGGCTGCTCCTGAAATTCTGGCTGCACTTCAGTCCCACTCTCCTGATCTTTGGGCACCCTGTGCGGAGGGGAGCGGGTAGGTCCGAAGGCCTCCTCGTAGGACTGCTCCTGGGCACGGCCAAGGGTGCCATCAGCCGGTCCAGGCAGCGGGCGGTCGAGGGGGTCGTTCAACCTGACTGCCTGCCTCTCTTCCGCTCTTACATCCGGTCCAGGGTGTCCTTGGAGATGGAGCACGCGGTGTCCACCGGTACACTCGCGGCCTTCCGCGAGAGGTGGGCACCGGAGGGACTGGAGTGCATCATCACGCCCGGCAACCAAATTTTAATTTGATTTTACGTTTTAAAGTTTAATTTGTTTTCATTGCCGGTGCTTTTAGTGTCCCCCTTCCCTTTTATAGGGGGCACTGGGGAAAATTGTGAATTTAGTGCCCAAAAAAAAAAACAGAAAAAAAAAAACACAAAAAAAAGGGGGGAAAAAAAAAAAGGGCCTTGTAAATGTCTGGAGTGTCACCCAGGTCGGGTGGCACAGTTTAATGTTTTATGTTTTGCAGGTGAACTCCAAAAAGAGTTTCATGCACAAGGACCCCCAGGTCCCTCTGCACCACAGCATGTTGTAATTTCTCCCCATTCAAATAATATTCCCTTTTACTGTTTTTTTTTCCAAGGTGGATGATCTCACATTTTCCGACATTGTATTCCATCTGCCAAACCTTAGCCCATTCGCTTAACCTATCTAAATCTCTTTGCAGCCTCTCTGTGTCCTCTACACAACCTGCTTTCCCACTAAAATTTGTGTCATCTGCAAATTTTGTTACACTACACTCTGTCCCCTCTTCCAGGTCATCTATGTATATTGTAAACAGTTGTGGTCCCAGCACCGATCCCTGTGGCACACCACTAACCACCGATTTCCAACCCAAAAAGGATCCATTTATCTTGACTCTCTGCTTTCTGTTAGCCAGCCAATTCTCGATCCATGCTAATACATTTCCTCTGACTCTGCGTACCTTTATCTTCTGCAGTAACCTTTTGTGTGGCACCTTATCGAATGCCTTTTGGAAATCTAAATACACCACATCCATCGGTACACCTCTATCCACCATGCTCGTTATATCCTCAAAGAATTCCAATAAATTAGTTAAACATGATTTCCCCTTCATGAATCCATGTTGCGTCTGCTTGATTGCACTATTCCTATCTAGATGTCCCACTATTTCTTCCTTAATGATAGCTTCAAGCATTTTCCCCACCACAGATGTTAAACTAACCGGCCTATAAGTTACCTGCCTTTTGCCTGACCCCTTTTTTAAACAGAGGCGTTACATTAGCTGCTTTCCGCTGGTACCTTCCCAGAGTCCAGAGAATTTTGGTAGATTATAACGAATGCATCTGCTATAACTTCCGCCATCTCTTTTAATACCCTGGGATGCATTTCATCCGGACCAGGGAACTTGTCTACCTTGAGTCCCATTAGCCTGTCCAGCACTACCCCCCTCGTGATAGTGATTGTCTCAAGGTCCTCCCTTCCCACATTCCCGTGACCAGCAATTTTTGGCATGATTTTTGTGTCTTCCACTGTGAAGACCGAAGAAAAATAATTGTTTAAGGTCTCAACCATTTCCACATTTCCCATTATTAAATCCCCCTTCTCATCTTCTAAGGGACCAACATTTACTTTAGTCATTCTTTTCCGTTTTATACATCGGTAAAAGCTTTTACTATCTGTTTTTATGTGTTGCGCAAGTTTACTTTCGTAATCTATCTTTCCTTTCTTCGTGCAGCAGAGCAGGTCTCCAGTCGTCCTGGTTAACCCTTGCCACTGGATAAAGACCTAGCTCTGTCCAGCCCGTGTGGTGGCTGATGTGCAATGGTCACCACACGTTAAAAGAATAGACGCACAGGCATCTTCCACCCCTTCAACTGGAGTTCAGCACTAGAACATTGGGTACTTCATTGAGACATGTGTGAACTCATGTGGAAACAAGTCATCCTCGTTTGAGGGACCGCCTATGATGATGATGAGATTCAGGTGTTCCGTATTTAGAAAGATCGGTCAACATGGTGAGGTGGTGCCATCCAACAGTAGCAAATTTGCATTACCACAAGAGGATTGGCTTGTTACCATCAAGTCAGTGGAAAATCTGCGCTATCACATTGCCCTGCACCAATGACAGAATGCAGTGCAATGAGTTACAGTGACTCCAGCAAAGAATACTCCAGAGGTGGTTGAATATACACGTAATGAACCTTCTACCTCAATCCCACCAATTGTTACTCACTAAAATCAGCAGAAGTGAATCGGATTCATTCTGAGCTGATCACGGCTCACCATTCGGACTTTATACTTAGTGACTGCAAATAAGACAAATCTGATCATATGACTAAAAGGATATAGAGGCACTAGAGAATGGTCCAAAAACGATTTACACGATGATGCTAGAACTGAGAGGATATAACTATCAGGAAAGACTGAACAAGCTGGGTCTCTTTTCCCTGGAAAAGAGAAGGCTGAGGGGTGGGGGACCTATTTGAGGTATTTAAAATTATGAAAGGGTTTAACAGGCAAGATGTAGAGAAGATGTTTCCAATTGTGGGGAGTCCAAAACTAGGGTCCAAAATATATGATAATCACTAATAAATCCAATAAAAATTCAAGAGAAGCTTCTTTACCGAGAGAGTGGTGAGAATGTGGAAATCACTGACGTACAGTAATCGAGGTGAATAGTACAGATGCATTTAAGAGGAAGCTAGATAAATACATAAGTGAGAAAAGAATAGAACGCTATGCTGAGGAGGAGTGGGAGGAGGCCATGGACCAGTTGGGCCTGTTTCTGTGCTGTAAATTTAAAGTAATTCTCTGTAAATATTGAGACACAGGTAGAGACGTCCCTTGGGAGGTAATTAGTACATGGAATTATGAAATATCTTTCAAAAATATATAATTTCATCTCTTTCAAATAGCAATACAGTGCGATGGTCCCTCATCAAAGAACTTTATCATCACAGTGGCTGGGTTTCCCTACGTCAACCAGGAAATGTCAACCTATTAATAATTTTTCACTGCTGGTCCTAAGAGGGCATTTTAAGGTATATACAAGGATAGTGTCCTGCCTCAAATCTCATTTGTGTGAATGACCACAGGAGTGAAACCTGTTGTGGTTCAGGAGAGGACTAAGGAGCGAAATTATCCAAGTTCTTGAAATTGTGAAAGGAATTGATGGGTCTGTGTGGGCGAGATTTTTTTATACTGAACTGGGGAAACAAAACTGGAGGATGTGATTATGAGCTAATCAAAATGCTAGCTGAAATCTAAACTGCGTATTTATCTTCAATATTTATTTAACTTATGGAATAGACTGCTATATCAAGCAATGAGTGGTTCAAAGGAGGATGCATTCATAAATGATTCAGTAGTAGAGAACCACAGGCTCATCATCGAACAGGAGGAAGATATAAAGGGGCCAAAATGCAGTTGCTAACATCTGTTGATAACGCGGGTGTTGGGTGTTAACTGGGAGTTGGGCGGTTTGGAGTAGCGCTGGGTGCTGTTCATGCCTGACACGAGATTCGTTGATCATTGTTTAAGGGCATTAAAACGTTCTGTCCCACCGGTTAACGCCATGGAAACCGTGACATCAGTACGTGTGCAACACCTCCTTGGCGCTTCTATCGCCATATTTTGTTTGTACGGATGCCAGGCAGCAGGAAAGCCTGAAAAACGTGGTGGTTAAACAGCGGAACTCGGGCGGAATCGGCCAGAGAGCAAGGTAAGTTTTTTTTCTTTCTTTATTTCTTCATGTTTTCATTAGTTGTCACAGTGGGGAAGTTTGTGTGTGGGTCGCAGAAGTTTGAGGGGATTTTTTCTTCCCGTTTCCCAGCCAGCATGGCGGCAGCCTTCCTGATAAGTCCTTACTATACAGTATAAATGCACACGAGGCCCATGCTTGAGAGAAGGTCACTCTGTGATCAGTAACCTTTATTCGCTAGCACTCAAGTGATGAAATGGGTGGAGTTTCCCCTTTGATACTTGAAAGACCAGGTTCGGAGTGTCTCCCACAAGTTCACCACCTAGTGGTCAATGTTCTCACAGTGTACAACTAGTCAGTTTATACATGGGTTACAATGACAGTTAAATACATGACATCACCTCCCCCAAAGGCTTATTGGGATCTCAGTTTGAGTCTCTCTGGTGGTTTACGCTCCCTTGTAGAGCACCTGAGTTGGGGCTCCGGTTGTTGGGCGCTGGCTTGAGTGTCTGCTGTTTGCGGTGCCTCAGGCCTGTCTGGACTGCCCACAGTGACTGGGCTCTCCTCCACTTAATTCCGGTGTTTGAACACCTATGGTGGAATGAACTCTACATCGTGTTCTTCTGCTTCTTCTATAGGGTTGCTGAGCATCCTTTTAGTTTGATCCACATGTTTGCGGCAGATTTGTCCATTGGTAAGTTTAACTACCAGAATCCTATTCCCCTCTTTGGCAATCACAGTGCCTGCGAGCCATTTGGGCTCTGCAGCGTAGTTGAGAACAAAGACAGGGTCATTGACATTGATACCTCGCGCCCTCGCATTCCTGTCATGGTAGTCACATTGTGACTGACGCCTGCTCTCAACAATTTCTTTCATGGTGGAGTGTATAAGGGATAACCTGGTTTTGAGCGTCCTTTTCATTAGCAGCTCTGCGGGTGGAACCCCTGTGAGCGAGTGTGATCGGGATCTGTAGGCCAACAGGAGGCGTGATAAATGGCTTTGTAGGGAACCCCCTTGGATTCTGAACATCCCCTGTTTGATTATCTGCACTGCTCATTCCACCTGGCCATTTGAGGCCGGCTTGAATGGTGCCGTTCTGAATTGGTTAATTCCATTGCCTGCCATGAAGTCCTGGAATTCAGTGCCTGTGAAGCACGGGCCATTGTCACTGACCAAGATATCTGGTAGACCATGGGCGGCGAACATTGCCCGTAGACTTTCTACCGTGGCAGAGGATGTGCTTGAATTTAAAATGTCACACTCGATCCATTTGGAGTAGGCGTCTACTACAACCAAAAACATTTTTCCCATGAAAGGACCTGCGTAGTCCACATGGATGCGTGACCATGGCTTGGCGGGCCAGGACCAAGGGCTAAGGGGGGCTTCCCTGGGCCCAGCTGGGCACACGTATTGCACATGCGAACACAAAGTTCCAGGTCTGCATCTATCCTTGGCCACCAAACGTGTGACCTGGCAATTGCCTTCATCATGACAATGTCCGGGTGCTCATTGTGGAGTTCTCCGATGAACACCTCTCTGCCCACCTGGGGCATGACTACACGGTTTCCCCACAGTAGGCAATCGGCCTGAATTGAGAGTTCATCCCTGCACCTGTGAAATGGTTTAAATTCCTCAGGGCATGCCCCATACATGGCTGCCCAGTCCCCAATACTGGCCGCATTGTCCCTTGCGATGGCGTGAATCACCGTTCAGCTAGCCATTTTCTCTGTTGAATTCCCCCTCTGGGTTCGACTACATGCTCGGGCATATCCGATTGCCCTTGTCTGTCTGGAGAACTGTGTGCCGCTTTAACAATGTTGACTCCCTGTCCATTTGCTGCATTTGAGTCCAGATTTTTGTCAAACATCATGGTCTCTTCCTCCCCTGAGATAAAAGTCTGGGCCATCAAGGCCGCCGTTTCCAGGGTCAAGTCTTTGGTCTCAATCAGTTTCCTGAAAATCCCAGCGTACCCGATGCCCTCAATAAAAAAGTCTCACAGCATCTCTGCTCTGCATGCATCTGGGAACTTACATAGGCTCGCCAGGCACCGGAGATCTGCCACGAATTCTGGAACGCTTTGCCCTTCTCGCCGCCGGTGCGCGTAAAACCGGTGTCTCGCCATGTGCATGCTGCTCGCCGGTTTAAGGTGTTCCCCGATTAACTTACTGAGCTCTTCAAACGTCTTGTCCGCCGGCTTCTCTGGCGCTAAAAGATCCTTCATCAGGGAGTAGGTCCTGGATCCACAAACTGTCAGGAGATGAGCCCTGCGTTTGTCGTCCGACTCCTGCCCCAACCATTCCTTAGTGACGAAACTTTGATGTAGTCTCTCAATAAAATCGTCCCAATCATCCCCAACACAGTACCTCTTGTCTGTGCTGCTAGTGGCCATGCTCGCATGGTTTAAATCCCAGTTTCTCATCGCCAGTGATAAGTCCTTACTATACAGTATAAATGCACACGAGGCCCATACTTGAGAGAAGGTCACTCTGTGACCAATAACCTTTATTCGCCAGCACTCAAGTGATGAAAGTGGGTGGAGCTTCCCCTTTTATACCTGAAAGACCAGGTTAGGAGTGTCTCCCACAAGTTTACCACCTAGTGGTCAGTGTTCTCACAGTGTACAACTAGTCAGTTTATACAAGGGTTACAATGACAGTTAAATACATGACACTTCCGATGCGAAATTCAGTCGGCCTCCTGAGCTCCCGCCCGAAGATGAGTGTGCAACGCCACTTTTTAGCGCTGCTCTCTAATCTTTGGATGTTAAAACTGAATGTGGCTGTTAGAGCCTGCACCTAACGCCTGCCGGTAAATTCAGTTCTCAGGCAGTGACACCGCCTCAAAAACGGCGGGATCGAATTTCGACCCCAAAGAATCTGTGAATGGGCCTTCATATTACAGCTGAATCAGATGGTTTAAATACTCTTCTCTCTCACTTTCCCATGGTTTTGAACTGGTAATGGAATCTACATAATTGGTCGCTGACCATAAACTTTGTGAAGGTCAAGAATGTTCCAGAGCTTTAACATTTTTCAAGTTGCGTCTTATTCATATTGGAAACAAATTGGATCCTGTGATAACGCAGGTAAGCAAAACTGCAGGGGCAGACATTGTCCTTTTCCCAACGGGGTTTAAATCTGGTTCAGACAGATGGGTTGAAGACATCTTCTTCCTGGCAAGCTCTGTAAGGTTTCTAAGTGAAATGGGTTGGACAGATGTAATCTAATTCCCAGCACACGAAACTGTCCATAGTTCAAATCTTTATTGGTGCGCCTCATTAAGAGCTGGGGAATTGCTCGGAAAACTAGAAAGAGAGACTTACCCCTTCCAGCTCTGTGATCTCAGTTCAGACAGGCAAGCTACAGTTTCTTCCCTCCATGACAGCTGTTACGGTTCCTAAGGTTCCTAAGTGCGGTGAGATTGGACAAATGGAATCCAACTCCTTGTGTAACTGTATCCAGATCACAAATCTATAGGAACAGAGGAATCGGTAGATGGAAAAAGATCACGGTTCACCAACTTCACCTTCTACCATCCTGGTAGTCGCGTGATATAACGATAAAGGAGTTGTTGTCTAATCGTAGGCACATAGGAACAGGAGGAGGCCATTTGGCCACTCGAGCCTGTTCTGCCATTCAATTAGATCATGGCTGATCCGCGACCTAACTCCATATACCCACTTTTACCCCTTATCCCGTAATACCTTTGGTTAACAAAAAAACATCAATCTCAGATTTAAAATTAACAATTGATCTAGCATTAATTGCCATTTGCGGAACAGAATTCCAAACTTCTACCGCCCTTTGTGTGTAGAAGTGTTTCCTAATTTTATTCCTGAAAGATCTGGCTTTAATTTTTGAACTATGCCTTCAGTCCTAGACTCCCCAACCAGCGGAAATAGTTTTTCTCTATCTACCCTATCTGTTCCCCTTCATATCCTGAAAACTTCCATCAGATCACCCCTTAACCTTCCAAATTCTAGGGCATACAATCCTGATTTGTGTAATCTCTCCTCGTAACTTAACCCTTGAAGTCTGGGTATCATTCTGGTAAACCTTCGCTGCACTCCCTCCAAGGCCAATATATCCTTCCTAAGATGTAGTGTAAGGAACTGCTCACAGTACTCCAGGTGTGGTCTAACCAGTGCTTTGTACAACTACAGCATGACTTCTACCCCTTGTATTCTAGTCCTCTAGTTATAAAGGCCAGCATTCCATTAGCCTTTTTGATTATTTTCTGTACCTGTTTATGACATTTTAATGATCTGTGTACCTGAACCCCCAAGTCTCTTTGCACATCCACTATTTTTCGCTTTTTACCATTTAGAAAGTACCCTGTTCTATCCTTTTTAGGTCCAAAGTGGATGACCACACATTTGCTTACATTGAAATCCATTTGCCACAGTTTTGTCGATATCCCTTTGTAACTTTATACTTCCAGCTCCACTGCCTACAATGCCGCCTACCTTTGTGTCATCGGCAAATTTGGATATATGACTTTTTATGCCATTATCTAAGTCATTAATAAATATTGTGAATAGTTGAGGCCCCAACACAGATCCCTGCGGGACATCACTGGTCAGATCCTGCCAATTAGAGTACCTTCCCATTATCCTTACTCAATCGCAGTTGTTAATGTCTATCAATTAGTCTACAACAGACCCAGATTTGAGGTGAGGAAAACCCGCAGTGCTGGAGAGTTTAGGTCCAAAGTCATCTGTTCCTCCCAAGTGTGCTGTACTTACCATGTCATATCTCAAATTACTCATATACTGAATCCCCAAATATTCTGAAAGAAATCTATCTAACTTGTATTTGAATGAATCAACATTATCTGCTCCCACTGACTCCCGAGGAAGACTGTTCCATAGATTGATCACTCATACAAAGTAGCCTCAATTTTAAATCCCCCAGACCCTGCCAGGCAGGAAAGGGTTGGGCGAGCGGTTAAAATTTCACGAATCATGATCCTGCCCCCAAACCCGCCACCACAATATTAATGGTTGTGGGAGACTCATGAATATGTGGTAATAGAGGTCCTAAGATACAATTAGGACCCTGGTGTGATTTTACTGCACGGCTTTCATGCAGGTGAGCAACAGCACTAGAGGAACTTCAGTGAGCTGACGGTCCTCCACTGGTCCTGGCCTTCTCCCTGCTATTCTGCACTCTGTTCTCCTGCAAAAGGCATCGGATGGCGCTATGAGTGGCTCGCAAGGATGTGTGTTTCTTCTGCATCTGGTGAAATAGTGAGAAAAGTGAGAACCAGGCAGATGTAATGGGAATGCGTTTGCGGAAAGTGGCTCCTACAGTGTGAACTGAGGACGTTTGCTGAGAGGAGGTGTGGGTCGATCAGCTCAGAGGAGATGAGATGGGGATGGGGTTGTTGGCAGATGAAAGGAGGAAGTGGCAGGTGAGGATGTGATCAAGTGCACCACTGTGACTGGCGGTGAGGATAAGTGATGCAGTGGTGAGAGATTGGTGCGAACAGTCCAGGATGAACAAGAGGAAGTTGCAGGAGGTGCATCGCAGAAGGTGAGTAAAGAAGGCTGTGTACTAACCTTACCCAACCTAGTCAGGTCATTGATATCGTTCCTGCACTGGATCCAGGGTGTTGGCATGGCACTCCTGCTGTTGAAGTGGTGGCAGGCCTTGTTGGACAGCTGCAATCCTTGTGGTGATGGTGTTTCCACAATGTAGATGCTGAGAGATGGCTGGGATGTTTAGAATGAGGGGGTATAGTCTCAGGATAAAGGGTCGACCATTTAAGACCGAGATGAGGAGGAATTTCTTCACTCAGAGGGTTGTGAATCTTTGGAATTCTCTACCCCAAAGGGTCGTGGATGCTGAGCCATTGAGTATATTCAAGGCTGAGATAGATAGATTTTTGGACTCTAGAGGAATCTAGGGGATGTGGGGATCGGGCAGGAAAGCGGAGTTGAGGTCATGACCTTATTGATTGGCAGGGCAGGCTTGAGGGGCCGTATGGCCTACTCCTGCTCCATGTTCTTATCCCTATCCCTAGTTGCCCTCGATAAATAGTGGTGGTGGGCCTTCTCCTTGACCCATTGCAGTCCAGATCACAACAACTTGCTGCATAAACAACTTTCTTCCCATCTCCCATTTGATCCTTTTGCAAATATCGTAAATCTGTGTTATTTGGTTACTGATCCTTTTGTCAATGGAAACAACTTCTCGTTATTTACTCGTATCAAAACCCTTTATCATTTTGAACACCTCAATTAAATCTTTCCTTAACCTTCTCTGCTCCAAGGAGAACATTCCCAGCTTCTCTAGTCTTTCCAGTAGTTAGAGGTTCTTAACTACTACATGGCATTAGGACGTTTGCATGATGTCTGCATTGTACATGCCAGACACGAGACTCCCAAAGCAAGTGTTCTACTCAGAACTCCTTTACGGCAAACGAGCCAAAGGTGGGCAGAGGAAACGTTACAAGGACACCCTCAAAGCCTCCCTGATAAAGAGCAACAACCCTACCAACACCTGGGAGTCCCTGGCCAAAGACCGCCCTAAGTGGAGGAAGTGCATCCGGGAGGGCGCTGAGCACCTCGAGTCTCGTCGCCGAGAGCATGCAGAAACCAAGCGCAGGCAGCGGAAAGAGCGTGCGGCAAATCTGTCCCACCCACCCTTTCCCTCAACAACTATCTGTCCCACCTGTAACAGGGACTGTGGCTCTCGTATTGGACTGTTCAGCCACCTAAGGACTCACTTTAAGAATGGAAGCAAGTCTTCTTCGATCCCGAGGGACTGCTGATGATGATGATGCATTGAACAACATGTGCTGTTACATGGACGTGCATTCTGATTGCGTTTATAGTCTACATATTCTAACACCCTTCTGTGCCGTAACATTAGACTCTATGAATTCTAGGTTTGTGTGCCCAGTGTGGACCATACAAAAACAAAATGGCTCCAAACCATCATTAGCTGGCTCAGTGAATGAGTCCCAGCCTCGAAAAAAACAAATCCTCCAGCCGTTGGCATTGAGCTGATGTCAGTCGCAATCAGTAAACTACAGTCTGCAGCAACCCGAGGGGAGGCCCAGGTCTCCCCTGCCTGCGAGGAGCCAACGCTGATTGAGAAAACAATCCCTTCTTTTGTTGACCTGCTAGGCTCAGTTTCAGGCTATTAAAAAATAGAATGTGTCCCACCCCATCATAAACTTCAAAGTTTTAAATGAAAAGTAATAAAGGAAAAGTTAGTGCTGGAGCACATTGTCTACCATCTACGTTTACAGGTCTGTAAAAAGTTATTGCACAGGCATTTACTGAAACTTTCAGAGTAATTAGCTCAAATATTTGCGAAGGATTTTTTTATATAAAAACCGTGTCATATGGAGTTGATGTTTAATACTTTGTGAATTGCAGCCTTTGGTAGACTACCAAACAGGCATGTCTGGCAGTGGCACAGTAGGGACACAGGGTAAACCGAGACAGCAATGAGCTGGTATCTGACTAGTGCTGTTTTTGGGTGCCTGTCAGTTGGCCTCTCTGTTCATTCAGGTCACAAACCCAAAGATTCTGAGGCTGTGTGGCGTGCTAGTATCTGCGGAACTGCAATGGCTGAGCTCCACTGGGTATAGGCAATAAAGATCCGAAGATGCTCAAAGCCTATTTGTGTAATTATAGAAGCATAGAAACTTACAGCACAGAAGGAGGCCATTTGGCTCATCGTGTCTGTGCTGGCTCTTAGAAAGAGCACTCATGTTTAGTCCCACATCTCCCCTTATTGTCCGTAACCCTGTAAGTTCCTCATCCTTAAGTAACTGTCCAAATCCCTTTGAAAATTATTGACAGAATCAGTTTCCAGCAGCTTTTCAAGAAGAGCAACGAGCTGGTATTATTTTGTCTCTGATAATGGTTTCCAATAATTTCCCCACCGCCTATAGTTTCCTGGTTTATCCCTCTCCCGTTTCTTGAATAGTGGTGTAACATTAGTGACTCTCCAGCCCTCCAATACGCCTCCTGTATCCAATGAAGGTTGAAAAATTGTGACCAATGCCTCTGCTATTTCTACCTTTGCTTCTTTCAGCAACCTACGATGCATTCCATCTGGATCAGGTGACTTACCTACTTTCAGTACTGCTAATATTTTTATTATGTCTTCTCTATCTATTACTATCCTGTCTATAACTTCCCTCTTCTCTTTTAGTGTAACCTTCACATCATCCGCTTCCATTATGAATTCAAATGCAAATCACCCAAAGTAATTCTTTGGCTCAGCGGGTAACACTTTCACCACAGAGTCAAAAGGTTATGGGTTCAAGTGCCACCCCAGAGATTTGAGTGCATAATCTAGGCTGACACTTCAGTACAGTACTGAGGGAGTGCTGCACTGTCGGAGGTGCTATCTTTCAGTTGAGACATTGAACAGAGCCTCGATCCCACGACATTATTCAAAGAAGAGCAGGGGACTTCTCCTGGTGTCCAGGTCAATATTTATCCTCAACCAACATCACCAATACAGATTATCCTGTCATTTATTTAATTGCTGTTTATGGGAGCTTGCTGTGCAAAAATTGGCTGTTATATTTTCTGCATTACAACATTGACCACACGTAAAAATGACCTGATTGGCTGTAAAGCGCTTTGGGACATCCTGAGTGTCATGAAAGTTTCTATATAAATGCAAGTCTCTCTTTCTTTCTCTCTTTCTCTTTCTCTCTCTTTCTCTCACTCTCTCTCTCTTTCTCAGGAGACAGAGGAAGGTAGGGATTTGATTTGTGCAGGGATGTCGGGATGGTGGGAAAGACAAAAGGATGGAATGAGAGCCTTTAACTACACGCAGCCAGTTACAATCAACAAGGATTAAAAATGATCTACAGCCTTCACGTGTGTAAGTATCTATTTATATTTAAGACTGGTAACCTTTACCTGGTGAGCAATTTGGCTTTCGAATGAATAGGTCATTTTGTGGGGGGTTTTTCACCCTTACGGCCCAGCAGCAATTCTGTACATCACTGTCTACCTTGTACAACATTGAATGGATTTGGCCAAATTATTAATCTCCAGCAAAATTATGACAAAATTTAGCTCAGTTGGTCTCCACTTCGGGCAGACGTCATGGCTGTGAGGCCTCCAAACCAGACCATGTGCACATAATCTACTCTGAGCTACGAGCCGGCTGCGTCTTTGGTTACCATCTTAAACTGAGGTCTCCCTTTTCTCACAGTGCTGCTTGAAGTTGAGCCGTGCTCAAGCCAACATTCCTCGTTAAACCAATACCACCAAGAACAGATTAAATGGCCAGTGGTCTCCTGATTGTATGCTGCCACAGAATGACAGCTGTGTTTGCTGACATCACGGGTCACTGCACTTCAAAAAGGAATTCGTTCTGTGAAGCACTCGGATATATGTTTTGCCACGAAAGACACCACATCTTCAAATTCGCAAGTCAGTCACTATTTTGATATAGTTATGCAGGGATTGCTCAGAAACCTGGTTGTGATGTTGACTTGTTGACCTGACTCTCCTTTTAAAGTCACTCCATTAGGTCTCCCTGTAGGCCTGCAAATAATTGTAACGGAGCTCAGTTGGAAGCCAGGTGACTGGAGTAGATTACCCGTAAATTTTAGGCTTCAGCTCAATGGATGGCTTTCACCATGTTTTATTTGAGATATGGCAATTTGGAGTGAGAAATGGATGCGATTGTGGTATCTGAAGAATGAGAGGCGTACACTATCATGACATCTGGAGAGTGAGAGATGTACACTGTCGGGAGATCTGGAGAGACATACACTATAGTGACAGCTGAAAGGCAATAGATGTACCTGCTACATCTGAAGGATGATAGACCAATGCTAAAACCAAGGCTGGAATTTTCCGGGGTGGTAGCGAGCATAATCGGTGGTGGGTTGGGTATAAAAATTGTTATTTTTGACATTGGGTCCGTAACCCGCTGTCATCCCGCTCCCACACGCCTTTCCCCCAGGCACGTCTGAAATCATGGAGTCGACCCGACCGGCAGCGGCGGACGACCCAATGGAGATGATTATCAGGTAGTTTACCGGCACTTAATAACCTTTTTTCACTTACTTTTTAGATTTCCCTGCCTGGCCACGGGATTTACATAGCTTGGGAATCACGTCTGTCAACCTGAGGCGGGAGTTCCGTGGCCATTGCTCCAGCTGATTACTTGACAGCATCAAATGTACAATACAAACTCCCACCTGACAGATGATCACTTTCGTCAGGCAGAAGTTGTTGCTCAATCCATTTCCAGCACGGATTCTGCAGGCTGCAAGTGTTTCCAGCAAAGTCTCCATCCAGTGTCACCTCATTGGAAGAACTCTCTTACCGTTGACAGATTGCTTCTGTCATCTGTATTTCACCTGCCATCTATTCCATCAACATGGGTGCCGTTTATACCGTCTCACCTTGGGCCTCAGAATCGGACCATGATAAGCCCCAACACCAGCAGCACCAGGCACACCAGCAGCACCAACAACAACACCAAGCTTCTCCACAATCACCTGATGCTGCACAGTGTACAGGGTATCAGCACCAGAGCACATTGCTGCCCGGGAGGCCAGGGATTGCCTCATCTTGACCAGATTTAGTTAACCTTACGCTGTACATGCATATGGCTGCCACATGATGCGCCAGATTGGTTACGACCCCACACCAACACCATAAAGCATCCCTACAATGACCAAGCCATCCTATCACACTCATCACCATTGTGGGGATACCGTTATGTCTCACCATTCATGCAACTCACTAAGCCACTTCCAAAGGTGCACACAGATCTGCCCAAGACTGGAACATGTTGAAAATATAGATTTTTATGTTTGACACCACATAAACATAAACTTTGCATAAACATTGGATAAAACACCCAAGTTGCCTACCCTTGTGTGTTGTTAGTTGGCATGATTTCACTCGGGTGAGTGTGAGGGGTGGCTAGTGAGATGGAGATGTGATAATGTAGAGAGCGAGGGATGGGTGGAGTTGCAAGGTGAGTTGGTGTGAGTAAGGACGTGCAGGGATAGGGTAGGGAAGACAGAGTGATGGGGATGTGATGAGAGGCACAGCAGGATGAGGTTGAGTGTGACTTGGTATTAACGTTTCCTGATTTACTGAGATCATTGAAATGTTTGCGGCACTGCAGACTGGTCCTCCTGACGACATCCCTGCTTGTGCCCTCCTGTGCAATGTGCAACCAGGCTGTGCTGTTCTCGTGGGGAGGTCTCTTCCGCCCATCGGATGGCAAGAGGACCTCCCTGCGTGCTCTGACTCCCTCCATAAGCACAGAGAGAGTCATGGGAGAACCTGGATGCAGCCCTCTGCCTCTGTGCAGTCACTGTCAGTGTTTGCAGCACTCTAATACTATAGTGCACTGACAACACTATGTTAGATTAAACTTCAAATGTAATGTGGCCATGTAGCCTTTAAAGATCCCAGCTGAAATCGTGTAATGAATGACATCACTAGGCCCGCTCCATTTAACTGGGCCAGGTAACACGTTGGGCGGGCTTAATAGGCCCTATTAACATTAATTTCATTTTCAGCAGCGGGATGGAGCCAGCAGCGAGGTCGCGACCTGTCATTGCCACAGTCTGCACCAGACCCACCCAGGGAGGCAAAGTTCCGGCTTATGACGGTTGATGTACAATTAGTTGCTGGACCAGGACTGCCTCAGCGTGAATGAAGGGCTATGCCTGAAATGTCAACATGTTTCCTTTCTTTATAAATGCTGCCTGACTTGCTGAATGTTTCCAGCATCATCCGATTGTGTTTCAGATTTCCAACATCTGCAGTTTCCTGCTCCAGCGTGTGTTGGATTGTGGCACATCTGTTGTAGGCTCGTGCCCAAGTACAACTTCACTAAATTGTTCTGTACTCCGAGAATCTGCCCCGATCAAAGTGTTGAGATTTCTGTCCTTGTCATGTATAGGCAAAGCTGTAGTCAACTTGATATTGTAGGATTAATTTGCTTGGTTCAAGAGGTTAAGACGTAAACCTTGGCTGAACTGTTAATCCTGGAGAGATCTTGATGAGCAAGGGGTCCATCAGATAAAAACAACACTTTATTGTACACTTATGTAGTCATCAACAGACAGCGGGGCTTCTCCAATTCTGGGACCAAATCTGTTGTCAGCAAGATGTTAGGTGTGCCGCCCCGACCTGTGTGAGAACACCACCGCCTGTCGGGGCTATAAATAGAGCTGGAGCGCAGGCCCTGGGACCTCGTGGGCCGCCCCGACCTGTGTGAGAACACCACCGCCTGTCGGGGCTATAAATAGAGCTGGAGCGCGGGCCCTGGGACCTCGTGGGCCGCCCCGACCTGTGTGAGAACACCACCGCCGGTCGGGGCTATAAATAGAGCTGGAGCGCGGGCCCTGGGACCTCGTGGGCCGCCCCGACCTGTGTGAGAACACCACCGCAGGTCGGGGCTATAAATAGAGCTGGAGCGCCGGGCCCTGGAACATCGTGGGCGAAGGTGCGGCAAATGAGGGTACGGGGCCCAGAAGAGCCAATGGCCCAGGGGCAGCACGGGCCAGCCCACACTGCGATATGTGTGCGCACTAGGTCCGTGCAGCAGAACTGGTCTCCAGTCGTCTTGGTTAATCCTTGCCACTGGATAAAGGCCTAGCTCTGTCAAGCCCTTGTGGTGATTGATGTGCAACGGTCACCACACGTTAAAAAAAATCCACAGACAGGCATCTTCCACCCCCTCAATTGGAGTTGAGGACTGGAACATTGGGTCCTTCATTGAAACATCTGTGAACTCTTGTGGAAGCAAGTCCAGGGACTGCCTATGATGATGATTATGAGATGTTAATTCTTTGGTAAAGTGATTTTATGTTGTTTCAGTGAAAACCCCAGTGTTGGCGAGGAATGATTGATGGCTCAGATTGCTGGAAGTAATCATTTGAACTTGACATGCTTGTGCTCTGGAA
This sequence comes from Pristiophorus japonicus, assembly GCF_044704955.1. Classification (NCBI taxonomy): domain Eukaryota; kingdom Metazoa; phylum Chordata; class Chondrichthyes; family Pristiophoridae; genus Pristiophorus; species Pristiophorus japonicus. The sequence continues at coordinate 81,520,743 of NC_091992.1, forward strand.
AATATGGGCAGAGCGTTTAACTTCTGCTGGGGGGAGAGTGGGGGTGAGGCGGGTGGTAACGGATTAGCCTGCCCTTTATACAAACCGCCCGAATTTCCATTGACTATGGCTCGGACTTTGCCTGGAAATTTATGCCAATCTTGCTGGAGGCAAATTGCGCTGAAACTGCCCATGGATCTCATTTGCATTTACTGGAACATAAAAAGCAGCATAAAACAAGATTAAATTCAGCGTAACCTTCAGGGGCTTGAAAAAATGTGTGAGAAATCCACCATCTTACTTCTTTATGTCCCTACATATTTTTGAATTTTGCAAGCTTTTCTTTTTAATATTACCGATTCTGATGCCAAAATAAAGCATTCAAAATTATATAGTATAAAATACAGGTCCCAATGAGAAAATCGCCAAGAAAATCACTATCAAAGAAACAAGAAAGAATTTGCAATTATACAACACCTTTTATAACCTCAGGATGTCCGAAAGCGTTTTACGGCCAATGAAGTAGTTTTACAGTGTAGTCACTGTTGTAATATAGGAAATGCAGCACTAATTTGTGCACAGCATGTTCCCACAAACAGCAATGAGATAAATGACGATATAATTTAGTGATGTTGATTGAGGGATAAATATTGGCCAGGAGACCAGGGAGAACTCACTTGCTCTTCTTCAAATAGTACCGTGGGATCTTTTATGTCCACACGAGAGAGCAGATGGGGCTTCAGTTTACGGTCTCATCTGAAAGACGGCACCTCCAACAGTGCAGCAGTCCCTCAGTGACTTTGTGCTGAAGGCTCTGTCATTGGACTTGAACCCACAACCTTCTGACTCAGAGGCGCGAGTGCTACCCACTGAGCCATAGCTGGCAATTAAACGGCTATCAAACTCCAGAAATAGAATTTAGCGCTTGTTCCAAGGTTGAAGCTCCTTAGTGAGGTCGACTTTGGGCTAGGTGGGTCTGTGCTGCACCTACATTTTTGAGAAAAACTTTACAGCCCTTCAAAACTGTCGTAAATACAGGAAGTTCGCTCTCTGGTCTTTTCAATGGGGGCGGAGCTATGCTAACGAGCTAAGTAGCGTTTGCAGGAATTAACTCGCGAGTGTCACAAGTGATGAGGGAAATCACGTGCACCATGGTTCCGGTGTAAAACCGACATTATCCCTTACATGTGAATATTCTCGAGACTAGACAATGCAACATTGTTGCACCATTGTTGCACCGAAGGTTACAAGAAAATTCTTGGCCTATGTTTCAGAAGTTGGAAAAGCAAGTTTGAAGGAGAAGATCGTCTGTAACTAAGGAATGTTAGATTGTGTTTAGGTGCAGTTCAAGGAGAAGTCCAATAGCTGTGACAGTTTATATAGACTATAGACTTTTATATAGCGCCTTTCATGACCACTGGAAGTCTCAAAGTGCTTTACAGCAAACTCCCACAAACTGCAATGTTAGCCCAGGCTAACATCCCCAGTATTGAAGCACTGACCACACTCAATCAGCTTTGCTGGGCAGGCCACATGGTTCACATGCCAGACACGAGGCTCCCTAAGCAATTGCTCTCTGTGGAGCTCCTTCACGGCAAACAAGCCAAAGGTAGGCAGCGGAAACGTTACAAGGACAACCTCAAAGCCTCCCTGGTAAAGTGCGACATCACCATTGACACTTGGGCCGAAGACTGCCCTAGGTGGAGAAAGTGCATCCGGGAGGGCAGTGAGCTCTTCGAATCTCAACGCCACGAGCGTGAAGAGGTCAGGTGCAGGCAGCGGAAGGAGCATGTGGTAAATCAGTCCCACCCCCCCCCCCTTCCACCGATAAATGTCTGTCCCACCTGTGACAGGGTCTGTGGCTCTCGCATTGGACTGTTCAGCCACCAAAGGACTCACTTTAGGAGTGGAAGCAAGTCTTCTTCGATTCCGAGGGACTGCCTGTGATGATGATGATTATGACCAGATAATCTGTTTTTATTATGTTGATTGAGGGATAAATATTGGCCAGGACAATATTGGCCAGGACAAATTATCAAGAAAATACAGTGGAAAAATACACAATTTACAGAAAATGTCTGTATGATCTGAGAATACTGAGGTTGGATTCTCTATTAACTATCCTGTCAAATTATTATGTGACCTGGACTTGGGTATTGAGAGAACAGTTTTGAAGTTTGCGGATGATTAAAAACTTGGCAACACAGTAAATGTGAGCAGGCTAATAGTAGACTTCAGCAGGACGTAGACAGACTGGTGAAATGGGCAGGCACATGGCAGATACAATTTAATACGAATAAGTGTGAAGTGATGCGCTTTGGGAGAAACAACATGGCGAGGCAGTATAATCTAAATGGCACTATTTTGAGGGGCATGCAAGAACAGATGGACCTGGGGGTGCATATTCACAAATCTTTGAAGGTGGCAGGGCAAGTTGATATCTGCAGTTAAGAAAGTGTATGGGATTCTTAGCGTCAATGTTCCCTGTAATCTTTTGGCGGGGGTGGGGGAGGGGGAGGGGGCGTGTGGCTTTTCTATTGAAAGTTTAAAGCACATAAAGTAAAAGAACCTGAGAAACAGATGTCTCACTAAAGATGTACCTCAGAACTGGGTGGAACCAGCACGTTGCAAAGGAAGAACTGTTTGGATGCAGCAGCAAAGCTCCTGCCTGATGAAAGAGGTCAGATTCTTTTATATTAATGTCATCCAAGATGCAGGTTTGAACGAGAAAAGCATCCTCGCTGCCTATTGGTGGCCACATCAACGGAGAACAGCTAGCTTTTCGAGCCCTTGTTCTCAAAATTGAAAGTTAATGTTAATCTATATTAAGTTGACCCTGAGGCTCTGCAGTGAGATATCCTCTATGAAATTCAATGAGCTGTGGAAGTAACTTCGGTGCTGTGGGAGATCCGAGGGATTTGGGGTGCAGGTTCGGAGATTCGTAAAGGCAGCATCGGACTGTAGAAAATCGAATAGAATTCCAAGTTTTATCTCATAAGCCGAGAGCATAAAAGCCAAGATGGAATGATGAGCTTATTTAAAACCTTAATAAGACCTCAGCTGGAATAACATGTGCATAATTATGCTCCACACTGCAGGAAAGACAATGAGGGTTAGATGTTCATCTACTCCGTAGCGCCATGAAATGGCGAAAAAATGGCAGCCACCACTCTTTCACCAGCAGGTGGCATAATCCCGAGGCGGCTGCTATTTTACTCCTTCCCGTTGCACGGCCGGTAACTGACAGCGCTCTGGAAAAAAAAATGGCGGCGTGGTGACGTCAATCGACGTGCAATTCCGACTTAACGTCACCACTCCGAACTTCGACCCTAACACTGAATTCAGCACGCCAAGTAAACAGTGGCGATGTCAGCACCTCTTAAAGGGACACACACATCTTTCGGGTAAGTTTGGATTTAAGTGTTTGGACTGGGTTTTAACATTTTTATTGAAGTAGTGGCTTGCTGCAATAGTGTGTCAAGAGTACTGCTGGATGCTTGCAGGCCTCGGATGGTAAAGGAAGGCCTCTGAGAGGAGAGAAAATGCAACAAATACTCAGCAGGTCAGGCAACATCCGTGGAGAGAAAAACAGAGTTCACATCTCAGGTTGAGATACTGCCTGACCAGCTGAGTATTTCCAGCATTTTATACTGCCATTTCAGATTTACAGCCTCCGCTCGAAGAGGGAAGAGGAAGACACAGAGGCGGAGGAAGCAGAAGGAAGGATGCAACCCAGGCAGCCCCTTTCTGACTGGGATATCCGGGATGGAATCATCCACCTGCAGTACCAGCGATCACAACCCTAATTCCCCTTTCAACGTTAGTCCCACACCTTACCTTCCCTCTGTTACTGACCATCGCAGCGTCCTCTTGGCCACGATAATGAAATAAAAGCCACAACAAAGCAAATCTTCCAATCCAACTTTATACATCTATCCATCCAACATGACATCAAGAAATCAACTCATCGCCCTTATGCATTCTTTTAGAGACTATCTTGCGTGCGCCTTTGCATATGATTGATGTCACGCAGTGCTACCCCAGTGGCTACAGCATGGCTGGTGGAAGGCCACTGACTTTCAGTGGGGGACACTGCAGATGGCCTTGCTGGTCGACCTCGAGGAGCTGGTGGCTGCGAGTGTGAAATCCAGTGACGGTGTTTCTTCTTCTTCTTCACTCTCCTCTCCCTCTTCTTGGTGACCCACTGGCTGGACAGGCTGCATTTCTTGGGTGTGAATTGAGGAAGGCACAAGCGTGGAGTTGTCAGGACGGGAAGGCTGGAAAGTAAGAGGTGCATGCCAGAAGTAGGATAAGGTCGAAGGATACCAGCATCTTTTATCCTTTCAGCCCAGCCGCTGGCCAAGGGCTCAGCCATGCCCCTGGCCAAGAATGGCCAGCATCGTCTCCTCCAAGGGGGTGAGGCGAGGATAGGAATGGGAGATATGCCTCGTGATCGGTGCGGATTATTGGTAGGAGAGTGTTTGGGGGTGGGGGCCGTACATTGATCAGTGTGTGATGCTAGTGGTGCAGTTGGTAGGAGACGGCTTTTGAAGATGCATTCACTGATCTTGACCAGTGGCCTGAGGTCATGAAGCTTCTTTGGGCACTGGAGCAGGTGGTGGGGGCGACACTGCTGGCAGTGATGACCTTGGTGATGTACTCCCATATCCTTCTTTCTGGAGGACCTCCTGGGCCCTGCACATAGAGGACTAGTTTTGCAGTGTCGATCCCTGCACAAAGCTGGAGTGCTGCGTGCGAGACCCTGGGTGCCCCTTCCCTGGTTTGCTGAGACATTTGTGTTGGTGCTGAAGCAGTTTTCCTATTTTCCTGAGGTTTGAAAGGTAGTTCACGCTTTAAGAGCTGAATAATCACATTTGCGACTTCTTTTTAATATAAATTTTTTTTCGCAAGAAAGTAGGGGCTGAAAGCTGCATTTTTTTTTCACTGCATTGTAATTCGTATTAGTTCTGAGTGCATTGCCCCTTTAATTCACAGCCCTTTTAATTCCTTGCGAGCCCCACAGCCTCGCTCCCAGAGGCTGTGAGAAGCTCGAACGCTACCCTCGGACAGGAACTTCGCCTCAGGTGGGCTTCACTAGTGCCACCAGGAGGGTGGTGGATGGAAGGATAGCGTTGCCCCCAACAACCACCACCCCCCCCCCCCACATTAATTCATTCTCTTTAGCGCAGTGGCCATTTTCAGTGGCCGCTAACTCTCACCGGCAAGTTACTTGGCAAACACGAATTTCTGGGCCTGAGGCTCAGAGAGGGTGCAGTGCAGATTCACTAGGGTGCTGCCTGATGTGAGGAAATACAGTCACAAAGAAAGATTTGAAAAATTGGGGGGTTGAAATTGGGTTTTGTACGCCGAACATTATCGTGCGTGGGAGGCGGCTAACAGGCGGCAAAGGCCTACCTTCGACGATAAACGGCATCCACGCCTCGTCCTAAATTGAGTCGGCTCTTTGGCAGAGGCACCAAGAGGCAACGCTGTGCTGGCTAACGCCACCCGCGTGGTGATGTCATCCAGCATACAACGCCTCTTTGACGCCTCTGCCGCGACATTCGCTTTGTACGGCTGACGTAACGGCAGGCGGCCGTGCAGCCAGGAAAAAGTTGTCGTAAAAGAGCGGGTCTCGGGAGGAAAAATGACGGTACCGAATTTCGACCCCTGGGTGTTTTTCCGTTAGATCAGTGCGGATTACGGGGTGATATGACAGGGAGTGTTTAAGATTATGAAAGGACCGGACCGGGTAGATAGAAACAGGCTGTTTCTAGCAGTTGAGGAGTTCAGAATGAGGGACCATAGATACAGAAATAAACACAAAAATAAACAATCAGACTTACCTCATGCAGTCAATCCTTCCCTCACCGCCGCCGGAACAGCTCGGACCGCCCGCTTTCCCAGGCGGACCCACTACGGGGTGGTACGGTGTCAGCGCAAAACAGATTTCACCACGGTGTTACAACCAGGGGCGGTGCACACCGGCTCGACGCTTCCAGGCAGTCCTGCTTAGCGCTCCCGCAAAACCAGCACCAAATATCTCGGCGGGGCGCTAGTAGCTGGTTACCGTCCCTCCGGGGTGCCAATAGCGGCGCAAGCCCAACGAAAATCCAGCCCAATCTTTTCTTTTCACAGAATTGTGGGAAAACCAGAGACAAAATAAACAGGGCAGCTTTATTGCAGGACACTTCAAAAGCAAATGACCAATAGGAAGCAGTGTATTTTTATTGTCGAGCAACAATGAATGGGGTCTATTATGTATGTAACCCTAGGCAACCTGTATCATACCACCACCAGAGGGCGTACCTGTTGGAGTCCCAAGGGATCCCAGCATCCCTTGGGAGCACTGTATATAAGCAGGTCTCCCATGCTGTATCAACACTCTGGAGTCTGAATAAAGGAGCTAAGGTCACACTTGCTCATTGTCTACAGTACTCAGTTGAATCACTTTATTCCGAGCTTAACAGGGTCGAAATTCATTTTTTAACACCGCCCGTTGCCGCCGGAGAGGGTCGGCTAAGTCGTTACCGTCGGCAACGACCGGGTTCCTCGGCTCAAGGTAAATTGAGTTGGGCGGTGGGGGCAGCGCCAAGACATACCGCTGCGCGCTCGGCCGCCACCCACGTGGTGACGTCATCGAGCGTGCAACACCCCCTTGCCGCCGCAGCTCTGAGATTCGGTGAGTGCGATGGCCTTACCGGCAGGCATCTGTACATCCTGGGAAAGGTGGTGGGACATCGGGGATCCCGGGGCAGCAGAGTACAGGGATCAAGGTAAGTGGTTATGTTTGTTTTTTTGTTGCATTTATGTATTACTGGGAGCAGTGGGGAAGTGTGGGTGTCGGAACCTTTTTTTTTCCATTTCTTTTTAAAACTCGCAAGCCGGCAGCCTATTGTCGGGAAATTCGGTCGGCCTCCTGAGATGCCGCTCCATTGTTGCCCGAGGATGAGTATGCAATGCCACTTTTAGCGTTGCTCTCTCATCTTTGGGCGGCAAAACTGAATTTTGAACAGTTTGAGGCGGCAGCTGCTGCCTGCCGTTAAAATCAGCACTCCGCCGATGTCACCGCCTCAGAAACAGCGGGACCGAATTTCCACCCCAATACTTTTCACAATTGGCCCAAGGTATGACAGAAGCCTAAACTGGTTGGCGCCCTTCAATCGACTGTCTTCATTTCTCAGCTGAATTTCCAGCTGTTGAACTGCAGCCTGCTACGTACCTTTGGCGTTCGCGCTGAATTGGTTGGGCGAGGACTCTGCGACAGAGACCTTTGGCCCGGTATTGGACCAAAGGGTGAGCTAGTCTTTGGCCGCACCAAGTTTGAGCGGCCCCGAGGAAAGCCTATCCATTGGTAATGAGCACCGCTGAAGCTTGTAGTAGACATATGGCGCACAGACTAGTCTGTTGGTCCTCGGCCAGGACCTGTACCTGAATCCCATTGAATGCTTTTGAGATTTAAGTGTCAAGCTTGGCAAGAAAGAGCAATACGTCTAACATTTCCATGCAAAGGGCACAATTAAATGGCACTGATGTAAGTATCAACAAAAATGGAAGATAATATTACTGTGATTAACCTGCATAAAATGTCAAAACTGTTCTTAATGAAGCCTGCAGGCATTTCTGACTATATATCTTGGCCTTTCTGCATGTTTATGATTGTCCAAATAAATTTTATCACAGAAAATGGGAGGAACACCATGTTTTTATTTCCAGCCCTGCAAACTTTCTGCTTTGGCTCCTTCTGACTTTTACTATGTGTTTTGTCTTTGTCCCGTGTTACAGCACTTTGGAGGCTGAATGCTTATGTATTTATTTTTTAACTTGTGACACCCGGTTTGAAATCCAGCAAATGAGGGTCAATTCTCAAATAAAAATTGCTTTTTTGTTTGGTAAGTGCCACCTGGGCTCAATTGGTTGCACTTATCCCTGAATCAGAAGGTCGTGGATTCAAGTCTGGTCACAGGATTTAAGCACAGTATTGTGTTCCTAACACAGATGAGACTGCACACAGGGAGGTTAAAGTAACAGTGACCTCAGTTTTTATAAAGACACTCCAGAGTGAGGAACAGGCCTCAGGGGCCGGCTTATATACAGTGCTCCAAGGGATGCTGGGATCCCTTGGGACTTCAGGGGATGCACTCCCTGGTGGCATGGGAGTGCATGCTTTACAGATACACAACATCATTCCCCCCCCAAATGTCAAAGTGAAAACTATTTAAAAGTTGAGGCGGTCGGGAGCCTTTCTTTCCCTGGTGGACCGCCTCGGTACAAATGTCTGTTCTGGTGTGTTGGCTGTGCTCTCGCTGGACTGGTGTGTTGTTGGCCCTGCAGGGCTGCTAGGTGAGCCTGGCCTTGCTGAGCTGTTGGGCGTGATGGGTTCGATTTTCTGGTCCGGTGTGTTGTCGTTGAGCCTTTGGGTGTGTGTTGTGGGCTCGAAAAAGGTAGTGTCTGCTGTGGGTTGTTCAGGGCAGTCTGTGAACCGCAGCCTCGTTTGGTCCAGGTGCTTTCTGCAAATTTGTCCATTGTCTAGTTTGACTACCATACTCCCTTCTTTAGCTATCACCGTGCCCGCGATCCACTTGGGACCATGTCCATAGTTTAGCACATACACAGGGTCATTCAGATCAATTTTCCGTGACACAGTGGCGCGACCATCATTTACATTTTGTTGCTGCCGCCTACTCTCTACCTGATCATGCAGGTTGGGGTGAACCAGCGAGCGTCCGGTTTATAGTATCCTTTTCATGAGTAACTCAGCCGGGGGCACCTCTGTGAGCGAGTGGGGTCTCGTGCGGTAGCTGAGCAGTACTCGGGACAGGCGGGTTTGGAGTGAGCCTTCTGTGACTCGTTTAAGGCTCTGTTTGATTGTTTGTACAGCCCGCTCTGCCTGCCCATTGGAGGCTGGTTTAAACGGGGCCGAGGTGACATGTTTTATCCCATTGCGGGTCATGAATTCTTTAAATTCGGCACTGGTGAAATATGGCCTGTTGTCACTGACCAGTATGTCAGGCAGGCCGTAGGTGGCAAACATGGCCCTCAGGCTTTCAATGGTGGTGGCGGTGCTTCCCGACATTATTTCACATTCAATCCATTTTGAAAAAGCATCCACCACCACCAGGAACATTTTACCAAGAAACGGGCTCGCATAATCGGCATGGATCCTCGACCATGGTCTGGAGGGACAAGACCACAAACTTAGTGGTGCCTCTCTGAGCACACACGCTGCATTGCCGTACACAGGACTCTAAGTCAGAGTCAATACCGGACCACCACACGTGGGATCTGGCTATTGCCTTCATCATTACTATACCCGGGTGTGTGCTGTGGAGATCCGAGATGAATGTCTCCCTGCCCTCTTTGGGTAGCACTACGCGGTTACCCACAACAGGCAGTCTGCCTGAATGGACAGCTCGTCCTTTCGCCGCTGGAACGTCTTGATTCGCTCTTGCATTTCAACGGGGATGCTGGCCCAGCTCCCATGTAGTACACAGTTTTTTACTAGGGACAGCAGAGGATCTTGGCTGGTCCAAGTCCTAATCTGGCGGGCCGTGACAGGTGATTTATCATTTTCAAATGCTTCCATAACCATCAACAAGTCTGCGGGCTGCGCCACCATCAACAAGTTTGCAGGCTGCGCCATTTCCACCCCGTGGTGGGCAATGGTAGCCGACTGAGAGCATCCGCACAGTTCTTGGTGCCTGGCTTGTGGCGGATGGTATAGTTTATGCTGATAGCGCGAGTGCCCACCTTTGTGTGCGGGCTGAGGCATTAGTATTTATCCCCTTGTTTTCAGCAAACAGGGATATGAGGGGCTTGTGATCGGTTTCCAGCTCAAATTTGAGCCCAAACAGGTACTGATGCATTTTCTTTATCCGGAACACACACGCTAATGCCTCTTTCTCAATCATACTGTAGGCCCTCTCGGCCTTAGACAAGCTCCTGGAGGCATAGGCGACCAGTTGCAACTTCCCCGCAATGTTAGCTTGTAATACACACCTGACCCCGTACGACGACACATCACATGCTAGCACAAGTCTTTTACATGGGTTATACAATACAAGCAGCTTGTTGGAGCAGAAAATGTTTCTGGCTTTCTCAAAAGCAATTACTTGTTTTTTTTCCCCATACCCTGTTCTCACCTTTATGCAATAACACATGTAGGGGCTCCAAGAGGGTGCTTAACCCCAGTAGGAAGTTACCAAAATAGTTGAGGAGTCCCAAGAACGACCGCAGCTCCATGACGTTCTGTGGCCTGGGCGCATTCCTGATAGCCTCTATCTTGGCGTCAGTGGGCCGAATGCCGTCCGCCGCGATCTTTCTCCCCAAAAACTCCACTTCTGTTGCCATGAAGACGCATTTTGACCTCTTCAGCTGCAGCCCCGCGCGATCCAGTCACTGGAGGACCTCCTCCAGGTTTTGTAGGTGCTCGGCGGTATCCCAACCCGTGACCAATATGCCGTCCTGAAAAACCACCGTGCGTGATACCGACTTGACTAGGCTCTCCATGTTTCTCTGGAAGATCGCTGCAGCTGACTGAATTCCAAATGGGCATCTGTTGTAGATGAACAGTCCTTTGTGCGTGTTGATGCAAGTGAGGCCCTTCGCAGGCTCCTCCAGCTCCTGCGTCATGTAGGCCGAAGTCAGGTCGAGCTTGGTGAACGTCTTGCATCCTGCCAGTGTTGCAAATAGGTCATCTGCCTTAGGTAGCGGGTATTGGTCCTGTAGCAAGAAACGATTAATAGTTACTTTGTAACCGCTGCAAATCCTGACTGTGCCATCACTTTTAAGTACTGGAACAATTGGGCTGGCCCACTCGCTGAATTCCACTGGGGAGATGATGCCCTCGCGTTGCAGCCTGTTCAGCTCGATTTCCACTCTCTCCATCATCATGTGAGGTACCGCTCGCGCCTTGTGGTGAATGGGTCGTGTCTCTGGGACCAAGTAGATCCGCACCTTCGCCCCGGAAAAGTTTCCAATGCCTGGCTCAAAAAGGGAAGGAAATTTGTTCAGAACCTGGGTACATGAGGCCTCATCGACATGTGATAGCACTCAGATGTCATCCCAGTTCCAGCGGATTTTGCCCAGCCAGCTCCTTCCAAGTATTGTGGGGCCATCGCCCAGGACAATCCAGAGTGGCAGTTCGTGCATCGTGCCCTCATAGGTGATCTTGACAATGGCGCTGCCCAGGATACTGATAAGCTCTTTGGTGCACGTTCTCAGTTTCGTATGGATGGGACTCAGGTCTGGTCCGAGTGCCATGTTGCACCACAATCTCTCAAACATCTTTTTACTCATGATGGATTGGCTAGCGCCGGTGTGCAGTTCCATGGCTACGGGTAAGCCATTCAATTTTACATTTACCATTATAGGTGGACATTTCGTCGAAAATGTGTGCACCCGTGTACTTCAGCATCTGCCTCCTTGCTCTGAGGCTCGAAATTGCTTTGATCCACCATGGATCGATCTTCCTCTGCCACGTGGAGGTGCCCCATTGTTCCACAGCTCTTGTAAACATACCCTTTCAAGCGGCATGAATAGGCTGAATGGAAGCCTCCACAATGCCAACAAGGTGTGAATTGCCTTGCCCTTGCATTCATCCTTTGTTGCAGACTCTGAGTCATCTGGTTGACCTGAGGCCTGCTGCCAGTTGCAAACTCGTGGTTTCTGTCCTGTACATTTCTGCTCGCAAACGCAGTTCCAGTTAATTTATGAACATTGCTCGCACTTGTGTGCTGAGAGATTTGTTTGGTGTTATCACTGGTGGACATAAACGCCTGTGCTATCGCAATGGCCTTACTGAGGGTCGGTGTCTCTACAGTCAAAAGTTTTCGTAGGATGGTCTCGTGGCCAATGCCCAGTACAAAAAAATCTCTGAGCATCTGCTCCAGGTAGCCATCAAACTCACATTGTCCTGCAAGTCAGCTTAGCTCAGCGACATAGCTCACCACTTCCTGACCTTCAGATCGCTGGCACGTGTAGAACCGATACCTCGCCATCAGCACGCTCTCCCTCGGGTTAAGATGCTCCCGATCCAGTGTACACAGCTCCTCATATGACTTATCTGTGGGTTTCACCGGAACCAGAAGATTCTTCATGAGGCTGTAGGTCGGTGCCCCGCAGACCGTGAGGAGGACCGCTCTCCTTTTTGCAGCGCTTCCTTCTCCGTCCAGATCATTGGCTACAAAGTACTGGTCTAGCCGTTCGACATCGGCTTCCCAGTCCTCACCCTCCGAGAACTTCTCAAGGATGCCCACAGTTTGCTGCATCTTTGCAATGGATTCGTATACCCGTCACCAGTTATTGTGTTCCTAACACAGATGAGACTGCAAACAGGGAGTTTAAAGTAACAGTGACCTCAGTTTTTATTAAGACACTCCAGAGTGAGGAACAGGCCTTGGGGGCTGGCTTATATACAGTGCTCCCAAGGGATGCTGGGAACCCTTGGGACTTCAGAGGATGCACTCCCTGGTGTCGGAACATGGGAGTGCATGCTTTACAGATACACAACACACAGTGTCTGGGCTAACGGTTTAGCACAGTGCTGCTTTGTCATTACTCAAAGTCGAACAGGGAGTTTACCTAGCGCTCTTTCTTCAGACCAAACCACCAAAACATCATCCACCCCATCGATATTAGTGGGATCTTGCTGTTTACAAAATGGCTGCCAGGTTTGCTCATGTCACTGTAATCGATTGCACGCTGTAATGTATGCCCCTGTGGTCTGCTCAGATGTTTGTAAAGCTGTTGAATTCCTGTACGGGCTGCTCTGGCACACTCTCCAACTTGCCATCCTCGTCTGCCGTCCGGACTTACCTTGGCACACCATCTTGACATCCGGAGGAGGCGGTGGTCACCAATGGAGTGCTCTCTATGCGGGAGCCCTCCCTTTATTTATTGGGGACTTGGTCTGGAGGGTGGTGCATGGAGCCGTCCCGTGCAATAAGTTTTTAAGTCGGTTCACAGGCTCCCTGGCCGCCTGCAATTTCTGCGGTCTGGAGGATTCCGTGTTCCACGTTTATGTCGAGTGTGTGAGGTTGCAGCCCCTATTCCACTCTTTGAAGGGGCTGCTCCTCAAATTCTGGTTGCACTTCAGTCACACACTCCTGATCTTTGGGCACCCTGTGCGGAGGGGAGCGGACAGGTCGGAAGGCCTCCCCGTAGGACTGCTGCTGGGCATGCCAAGGGGCCCTTCAGCCGGTCCAGGCAGCGGGCGGTCGAGGGGGTCATTCAGCCAGGCAGCCTGCCTCTCTTCCGTGGTTACATCTGAGCCAGGGCGTCCCTGGAGATGGAGCACGCGGTGTCCACCGGTACGCTCGCGGCCTTCTGCGAGAGGTGGGCGCCGGAGGGACTGGAGTGCATCATCACCCCCGGCAACCAAATTTTAATTTGATTTAAGTTTAATGTCAAAAGTTTAATTTGTTTAATGTGTTGGTTTTAGTGACCCCCTTTAATCAGGGGGCACTTGATTATTGTTTCAACTTAAATTAGTTGTAGAGCTGGTAAGTTGTGATTGGCTTAGTCAGTCACATGATGTTCACAAGATTCAATAAAACAGCAGCCAGTTGGGTTCAGGGGATCCACAATGAGGTATGCAGTTGTGAGCCTTGTGGATGAACTGGTAATGTGTAGTGCGATTGTTAAACCTTTGCTAATAAACCAATTAGTTCCTAATTGCAATGTGTTGCTATGAATTCTTAAATGAAGAACCCATGAAGCAAATGCGTGCAGCACTTTGAGGCGTTTCTGAGAGATGTGGTAAGCAATCATTTAAGTTCAAATCTTCTTCTTTGTACACTGGATTTGTGCAACGGCACTGTCAAATGGGGGCGGAAAGCTTCCGGCAAAACCAAGTTTACCTCAGCTTTTTTGGAAATAATTTATCTTGAGAAAAAGATAGTGGATATACATGTAACTTGGAGCAAAATGTGAAGTTTGTGCTTCGACAAGATATTTCTATTGTCTTTTTTTAATTGAGGTTTTCTTCTCTTTCCAAAAGAGACGAGGACTGAGCACGCACACTACGGTGTGAATGAATCGACCTCATGACCCGTAGACTGCCAGAACTGCCGTCTGCAAAGAATCCAAAGAATGAGACCTTTGTGTTTGCAAGCAATATGTGCTTGAGAATAACAGCAAAGGAAAAAAAGTGCTAATGGATTGGATATATGGTCTCAATCAACAATAATGAGCCTATTGCAGTATTTTATATGCCAGTTATAGCTGGCGTCATCAAAGTAGGTTGTCAGAGTAGACGGTGCTTTGCAAGAGCTTTGGAGCTAGTTGGAAGCAACTCCACAACTAAGTTCATTTTCCCTTTTGCTTTCAAACAGAAGAAGAGTTTTGCAGAGGAGAGAATTAAATTTTAAAATAGACTGCTTCTCTAAGGGGGAGAAGTGGGATGGGGGTTGGGGGGGCACGGTGGGGGAGGGGGGCGATAGCGGGGGTGGTTAACATGAATAGTTCTTAGAGGCGTGCGGGTTTTCGTTAAGTAGATTCCACAGTACTGCCTGCACAGTAGCATTGAGCTTATACCCAAACGGCCTATATCTGTATTCACAGTTGGTGCCAGTATAGGGTCTGTACTGAATGACCTCTGCACATGTCATTTTATATTCCAGTTGCCCAGGATGTCTCAACCTCTGGTGCCTTGTTAGTGCTGAAAATCCTTGTTTTGCATAGCAATACTGAGGAGGCTTGATGCAGGACATGGCAAATCCCTGGGCAGGGCTGTACCCTCCACACCTTCTCACTTTTTAACTGACTGACCTCATTAGTCAAAAGAAAATGCCTGTGGTTTAAAAGCCTTTTTCTCAGGATGGAAACTTCTGGGGAAAAGCACGGTGGGTAAATGCGAGTATTCAGGTGGCACAGCTCGGAGAAAACTGAGGTGGCAGAAAAATATCCGTGCAACATGTACTGATGTGTTATTAGCACAGAGCCACTTTCAGTGTGGCTGGATTTTAGGCTGTTCTGTTTTCGGGGAGAAAACAGAGGCGGGGCGGGAAAATTAACGGCCGGGAATAGTCTGGGCTTTGGGAAGGAAGTGTCGGCATCTGGGCCCTGCGTCAGGGGGCGCAGCGCGAAGGGAGGCGCTGTACACTTTTCGAGGAGCAAGGATGGGAAACTTGTGAACTAAAGTGCCAGGCCGTGTGCACTCCGAGAGAGGCCTTGGGGGGAAGGGAGGGGGGATGCGTGGGAGAAGACCTTAAAAAAAAAACACAAAAACATTCCCAAAACATTTCCCACGCCACCACAACACAAATCGCTAAAAAGATTAAAAGAACAAACACTCGCACTTATCTTCGGAGTACGTTACCTTCCTCTGCGCCACCACCTATGCCGGACCATTTCCTATACCTCGGGAGCCTCTTATCAACAAAAGCAGACATTGATGAGGAGATTCAACACTGCCTCCAGTGCGCCAGCGTTGCCTTCGGCCGCCTGAGGAAAAGAGTGTTTGAAGACCAGGCCCTCAAATTTACCACCGAGCTCATGCTCTACAGGGCTGTATTAATACCCGCCCTCTTGTATAGCTCAGAGACGTGGACCATGTACAGTAGGCACCTCAAGTCGCTGGAGAAATACCATCAACGATGCCGCTGCAAGATCCTACAAATTCCCTGGGAGGACAGACGCACCAACATTAGCGTCCTCGACCAGGCCAACATCCCCAACATTGAAGCACTGACCACACTGGATTAGCTCCGCTGGGTGGGCCACGTTGTCCGCATGCCAGACACGAAACTCCCGAAACAAGCGCTCTACTCGGAACTCCTTCGTGGCAAATGAGCCAAAGGTGGACAGAGAAAATGTTACAAGGACACCCTCAAAGCCTTCCTGGTAAAGTGCAGCATCCCCATCGACACCTGGGAGTCCCTGGCCAAAGACCGCCCTGGGTGGAGGAGGTGGATCCGGGAGGGTGCGAAATGCCTCGAGACTCGTCGGCGAGTGCATGCGGAAAACACGCGCAGGCAGCGGTAAGAACATGTGGCAAACCTGTCCCACTCTCCCATACCCTCAACGACTGTCTGTCCCACCTGCGGCAGGGACTGTGGCTCTCACATTGGACTGTTCAGCCACCTAAGGACTCATTCTAAGAGTGGTCCTCGATTCTGAGGACTGCCTATGATGATGATGCCAGACCACACTGATTTCCCAGGGGGTCATTGCGGGTGCACTTCCGGGCAGACGGATCGGGCAAAAGGCTAACATACTGCCGGTGTCCCACCGAGAGGCGTTGCACACCCGGCACAGCTCTTCCCGGCGGCGCTCCTTAGCGTCACCGCAAAACCGGACTGGAGGATCGCGATGGAGCGCAGGAAACCTCCCCGCCACCTTTCACGCTGCTCCGGGGCGAAACCCAGAGCGCGAAGAACCGGTAAATCCAGCCTCATGAGTCTACAACAGGGGCTTGCAGCAGAAGATGGAAGTCATTGGGACTATTGTGGCCATCCCAACTCTTTGCTGGACCAATCCAAAATTAATCCCATTGCCCTACACTCTTCCATTAATGCTGTATCTTCCTCTGCCTCAGGTATTTATTCTGTTGTTCCCATAAAAGTTGCACTGGTCTCTGCTTCAGCTATTCACAGTGACAAAGCATTCTGTGCTCCAGGAGCGCTCCATGTAACTTAATATTCTAACCTTTCAGTGATAATTGATGACCCTTTATCACAGACTCCCCAACCAGAAGAAATAATCATCCCCGCCTCATCTTATCAAAAGCATTCAGCATTTTTTTTAAAACACAGCTAAATCTCCGCTCAGCCTTCTTGACTCCAGTGGAAATAGATGCAGTATAGCAAGTCTCGGTTCAGAACTATAATTCCTCATCCCTGGCATTATTCATCTCCCCAAGACATCAGGCTCCGTTTTCTTTTGGCATCATTGCAACATTTTTGTTTTGTTTGTGTCAGTGCTAAATCCTTCACCTCCGGCGAGTCCGTACTGGGCCTAGGACCTGGGTAGCCTGCAAGTCCTGGCAGTCTGGGTCACCACGCCTCGTTTCGAGTGGCCTCATATTTCTTAGTCCTGGTTTGACCTCTTTGGAATTTTATGAGCCTGGCTGTTTGGAAAGAGCTGCCCTCAGCAATGGTTGAGAAATCCTAAAATATCTGCAGCTGGAGATCGGTGCAGATTTTAATTTTTTTTAATGATTTGAGGTTTGCACCTAAATGGTCCCCAAAAAACGAAGCTTGGACAGTGCCATTTGAGGTTTGGCCAGGTGACCAGACCGCCCCAAAATGATAATGAGAATAACAGAGCCAGACTCCGTGTGTACCCCAGGAACACACGAGCAGTTGCAGTCGCATCTCCACATGTTATACCATTGTGGGGAGACTGCATTCGATAACCGCATTAGGGCCTGGCATACTGCTACTCCTCTCTGTGTGACTCTATGTCGGACATTTGTAATTCCGAACTTTCACTCATGCACAGTCACTCTCTGTGTCTTTTTCTCTCCCTCTGTCTCTCCTGTTCTCTCTCAATCAAGAAACAATAAAGGATCTATTACGCTACTTGATGTATTTTATAGACCACCAAATATTGGGAAGGAGATAGAGGAGCAGATTTGCAAAGAGACTACCAAGACGTGCATGAACTATAGAGTACTGATAATGGGAGACTTTAACTACCCCAATATTGAATGGGGCAGTAATTGTGTTAAGGGCAGAGAAGGGGAGGAATTTCTGAAGTGCGTTCAGAATTTTCTTGATCAGTATGTTTCCTGCCCAATGAGGAAGGAGGCATTGCTGGATCTAGTCCTGGAGGATGAAGTGGGTCAAGTGGAGAATTTTACAGTAGAAGAGCACCTCGGGAATAGTGATCATAGTATCGTAAGGTTTAGATTTGTTTTGGAGACAAACAAGGAGCAAGCTGGAAAAATACTGAACTGCAGGAGGGTTAATGTCAGCAAATTGAGGAGGGATCTGGGCCCGGGTAAATTGGAGTCAAAGACTGCCAGGCAATGGAGCAATGGGTGGCATTTAAAGAGGAGATGGTTGGGGTAAAGTCTGTGTACATTCCCACAAGGGGAAAGGGAGGGACACCAAAGCCGGAGATCCCTGAAGGAGTTAGAGATTAGGATGAAGCAGAAAAAGGAGACGCAGGACAGATGTCAGCTTGATAACACAAGGGAGAATCTGACTGAATATAAAAAGTACAGAGGAGGAGTGAAAAAGGAAAAAAGAGCGGCAAAGAGACAGTATGAGGATCGATTGGCAGCTATCATAAAAGGTCTTCTACAAGGAATATTGACAGAGCAGTTAATAAAGCATGTGGGATCCTGGGCTTTATAATAGAGGTATAGAGTACAAAACCCAGGAGGTTATGGTAAACCTCTATAAAACACTAGTTTGGCCCCAGCTGGAGTATCGTGTCCCATTCTCATCACCACTCTTTAGGAAGGGTGTGAAGGCTTTGGAGCGGGTACAGAGCAGGTACTAGAATGGTTCCAGGGATGAGGGATTACAGTTACGTGGAGAGACTGGAGAACCTGTGGTTCTCCTTAGAGTAGCTAGGAGGAGAGTTAATAGAGGTGTTTAAAATCACGAAGGTTTTAGATAGAATAAAGAAGGAAACTGTTTCCAATGGCTGAAGGGTCGATAACCAGAGGGCACAGATTTAAGGTTATTGGCAAAAGAACCAGAGGTGACATGAGGAAAAACAGTTTTACACAATGAGCAGCTAGGATTTGGAATTCACTGCCCGATAGGGCAGTGGATACACATTCAATAGGAGCCTTCAAAAGGGAATTGGATAAATATTTGAAGGAGCAAAAATTGCAGGGATATGGGGAAAGAGCGGGTGAGTGGAACTTGATAGCTCTTCAAAAGACTGGATGGGCCGAATGGCCTCCTTCTATGATTCTATGAATTACTCTCAATCAACACTATTGGATTGTTTGTGGCATTCAAGCTTTATTTGAATGTTGCTGAGTCATGGTTGCTGGAACATATGTCAAGTTATGAGAAATATATGACTTACTTGGCTTGTGTCTGTGTGTCCAAAAACCCAGCTCAAATTGTGAAGACCTGTATACTTATTAAAGCTGTATTACTGACAGCATATTATTGTCGTACAACTGTAACAATGTACATTTGTGGCACTCCTGTTGACACAAGCAATCTAAAATTGCTGCCAGTATTTCTCAACGATTTGGACACACTGAAAGAAAAAAGACTTGCATTTATATAGTGCCTTTCACGACCACCAGATGTCTCAAAGCACTTTACAGCCAATGAAGTACTTTTGACGTGTAGTCGTTGTTTTAATGTGGGAAATGTGGCAGCCAACTTGTGCACAGCAAACTCCCACAAACAGCAATGTGACAATGACCAGATAATCTGTTTTTTGAGGGATAAATATTGACACAAGGGATAACTCCCCCTGCTCTTCTTTGAAATAGTGCTGTGGGACCTTTTATGTCTACCTGAGAGGACAGACAGGGCCTCGGTTTAATGTCTCATCTGAAAGACAGCACCTCCGACAATGCAGCACTGCACTGTCAACCTAGATTTTTGTGCTCAAGTCCTTGGAGTGGTGAGGGCGCTACCCACTGAGCCACAGCTGACACTGCTATTTGTTCTGAAATCGGTGCATCAAGGTAAATTATATGCTCCCACGTCAAGCCATTAACAACTACAACAACTTGTATTTATATAGCGTCTTTAATGTAGTGACACGTCCCAAGGTGCTTCACAGGAGTATTATGAGATAAAAATTTGACACTGAGCTGCATAACTAGAAACTAGCGCAGGTGACCAAAAGCTTGGCCAAAGAGGTAGATTTTAATTAATCGTTAAGTAAATTAGCAAGTGAAGGCCTTCCGAATCCTTCAACAGATGTGTAGTTTTAAAAACTTCATTCACAGAATGTGGGTGTCGCTGGCAAGGCCAGCATTTATTGCCCATCCCTAATTGCCCTTGAGCAGGTGGTGGTGAGCCGCCTTCTTGAACCGCTGCAGTCCGTGTGGTGAAGGTGCTCCCACCGTGCTGTCAGGTAGGGAGTTCCTGGATTTTGACCCAGCGACGATGAAGAAACGGCGATATATATGTACTACACTGTCACCTGAAGCTAAAGACACTGGTTTGTATTACCTGGGTTCAAGAGGGGAATGAACACTGGGAAATGTTGGCACACGTTCTTTTAGTGTGTTGAAGATTCATTGGCCTAAGGAAAGCTCCAAATAAGTCTCTCACTAGGGATCAGGAAAAAACCTGATTTCCTGCTCATCCATGCCGAACAGTGCTTGCTCTGCACGTAGTGTGTACCATTTTTCTTTAAACCGCAAGTAAATAAATGTAAACTTTAAAACTCTATTCACAGCACCCTGATCCTGCTGCCAGCTCAGAGGTCTTCACTCGAGGGAACTGGCCAGCGTAACGTTCCACCGCCTTTTGTCGTAGTTCGTCAGTTTTACAATCCATTGAGCCTCGGCGCAATCGAACAAAGCCTTTTTTGTTCAAACTGGAGCTGTGGAACACAAGAGAGTGGCGAGAGTTTGCGTGACTCTGCACTGTATATATAGAGCGAGGTAAATTACTCCGGCATCCTGGCACCGTTTCATCAAAGTATTTAGATTCAAATCTCCCAGCAGGAATTTAAATTGGAAACAGAGTCACAGGCACAGAATTATGCAGATGTGATGAGGTACTTCTGTTGTTCAAGAGGTTGACAGGTCAAGGCATTTTTTTTTGTTTATCAAAGAGTGCAAATTAAATTAATTCAATAGTTTTGCTTTAAAACAGAAATAGTTGGTGCAGGACGAACTTACAGGTGATCTGTACAACACATGTTGGGTTAAAGCTATCAAAAAAAAGAGACTTTGCATTTCTATAGCGCCTTTCACAACCTCAGGACGTCTCAAAGCGCTTTACAGCCAATGAAGTACTTTTTGAAGAGTAGTCACTGTTGTAATGTGGGAACCGCAGCAGCCAATTTGTGCTCAGCAAGCTCCCACAAACAGCAATGTGATAAGCTGTTGTTGTTATGTTGATTGAGGGATAAATATTGGCCAGGACACCGGGGATAACTCCCCTGTTCTTCAAAATAGTGCCATGGGACCTTTTACATCCACTTGAGAGGGAAGACAGGGCCTCGGTTTAATGTCTCATCCAAAAGACAGCACCTCCAACAGTGCAGCACTCCCTCAGCACTGCAGTGGGAGTGTCAGCCTAGATTTATATGCTCAAGTCTCTGCGGTGGGGCTTGAATTCATAACCTTCGGACTCAGAGGTGAGAGCGCTACCCACTGAGCTACAGCTGATGCTTGGCTCCGTGGATCACATAAGTCTGAGTTTTGTCTCATTTGCGTGCCCGATGTAAATGGATTGGTATATTGCTCATCACACCCCCAGAAGCTGCGGCTTGAGAATGGGACAAGCTGCACTGCCAATATGGGAATTGGCATCCGTTGGTTTTGGCAACTCGTAGCACCTCCTGCTTGTAATGAGAGTCCATGGCTTCTATTCCCCAGATCCTCACATCTGAAAGAAAGATTCCATTTATTCCTTTCACAACCTTCGGACATCTCAAAGTGATCTATAGACAATGAAGTGCTTTTTGAAGTGTAGTCACTGCTGTAGCGTGGTGAAATGCGGCAACCAATTTGCGCACAGCAAGGTCCCACAATGTGATAGCAACCGGTCCATCTGTTTTTGATGTTGGTTGAAAGATAAACATTGGCCAGGTCACTAGGAGGAACTCACTTGCTCTTCTTCGAAACAGAGCCAGGAAACCTTTTACGTCCACGAGACAGGGCTGACAAGGCCTCGGTTTAATGTCTCATCCGAAAGACGGCACATCCGACTGGACTGCAGCATTGGGAGTGTCGCCTGGATTATGTGCTGAGGTCCCTGCAGTGGGCTTTGAACCCACGGCTTTCCCACTCAGAGGCTGGAGTGCTGCCCACTGGCATGTGGGGTAAATTTCTGTCTTTGGTGCTTTGGCAGTATCCGGCAGAGTCCATCAGCATTGAAAGCAATGGAATGAAAATCAGGTGGTTTACATTGGGCAAGCAGTCCAGTCCATCGGATTGCCATCCAGGCGGTGAAGATCGCACCTTGGCCCATTATATTGGATTTGATTTATCCCACACTAAACCTCCTCACCCATCAAATGTGTCTTCACTGGCCTCCAACGATGTCTCCGCAAGGTCCTGCAAATCTGCTGGGAGGACAGACGCACAAACATTAGCGTCCTCAACCAAGGCAACATCCCCATCATTGAAGCACTGACCACACTTGATCAGGTCCGCTGGGCAGGCCACATTGTTTGCATGTCAGACACGAGACTCCCAAAGCAAGCGCTCTACTCGGAACTCCTTCACGGCAAACGAGTCAAAGGTGGGCAGAGGAAACGTTACAAGGACAACTTCAAAGCCTCCCTGATAAAGTGCAACATCCCCACTGACACTGGGAGTCCCTGGCCAAAGACCGCCCTAAGTGGAGGAAGTGCATCTGGGAGCATGCAGAAAACAAGCACAGGCAGCGGAAGGAGCGTGCGGCAAACCTGTCCCACCCACCCTTTCCCACAACAACTATATGTCCCATCTGTAACAGGGACTGTGGTTCTCATATTGGACTGTTCAGCCACCTAAGGACTCATTTTTAGATTGGAAGCAAGTCTTCCTTGATTCCGAGGGACTGCCTATGATGATGATGACACTGGCACCAGAAAATTAAATTGAAATACCTCGTTCACAAATTCTTCCATGACCACGTCTCACTTTATCACTGGAACTTCCTTAAGCCCCTCCGGCATCCTTTGGTTTCTCCTCACTGCTCCCCAACATTGGTATTTAAAGCTCTCTTCCACCTCTCCTATTGTCTCTCCCCCTTTAAAAACCTTGAGACCTATCCATGTGAGAGCAAGCTTTCAGTCAATCCTCCTCATCTCTCCTGCTATGGCTCAATGTCGGTTCCCGGATCTATTCTAAGTTTATGTTTTTTTCTCCCCCCTCTGCAAAGCATCACAGAATATCTTCTACCTTAAAAGTGATGAATATGTCACTATCATTGCTATTGTGAGTTGACTTTCTACATTCTCAATGTCATTATTTGACACTTCTGGTGAGGTGCTGCTAATAATAGAAGGCCTTTGCTGTAAAAGACTGAGTACTCCTGACATGTTATTGGATTTTTACATCAGGACTGGAACACACCATTCACCCATATATTTACCTCTTAGAAGCGGAGAACAAAAAGAACTTGGGAGCTTATTCGGGATATGGAATGCTGTGCACAGTTCCGGTCTGCATAAAACACAAAGGACATAGATGTCATGTATGTATGCTTGGGTTTACTAGCCACCAGGTGGCGCCACTATCGGAGGTCATTGGGCTGTGTGCCCATGTGTGCGGCCTAGGTATAAAAGGTCAGCCATCTTGTAATGTAATCACTTTGGGCCCTAATAAAGTAGAGCCAGGTTTGTACTTGTTTGGAGTTTACAATTCAGTCTATTGAGTTATTGCATACACAACATTTGGCGATGAGGTAACAAGAACCTTCGCATGTAAAAATGAGCAGAATTGGAATTCTGGAGTGATGCTTGGAGGGAGAAGATTGGGCAGACTTTGTAGCCCGCTTGAACCAGTACTTCGTGGCCAACAAAATGGAGAAAGAGGCAGACGCAGTTCGGCGCTGGGCAGTCCTCCTCACGGTTTGCGGTCCGAAAATCTATGGACTCATAAAGAATCTCCTCTCGCCCTTAAGTCCAATGGGCAAGGACTATGAAACATTGTGAGCTCTGGTATGTGACCATCTCAAACCAGATAAAGGCATCATCATCTCAAGATATCGATTCTATACGCACGTTCGCTCTGAGGGCCAGGATGTATCGGAATTCGTTGCTGACCTAAGAAGTCTAGCTGGACTGTGTAAGTTCAAAACTGCACTGGCAGACATGCCACGGGACTTCGTTGTAATTGGCATCAACCACAAGGTGATCCTGCGTAAGTTACTGGCGGCAGAGACGCTGGATTTGAGCAAGGCCATCACGATTGCCCAATCATGCATGACAACAGACAAAAGCTTAAAGCAGATATCATTGAAAAATTGAACTCAGCAAGTACTGTAAACAAGATTGTATCGTCATTTGGAGAGTCTACTGAAGTCCGTCCCCAGAACTGTTATGTTCCAAGCTGACATGCTGGTCACAGGTCATGACTCCGCTGAACATCTGAACAACCTGGAAGAGATTCCGCATCGTCTGGACAAAGTGGGACTCAGACTGAAACGCTCGAAGTGCATCCTCATGGCACCGGAAGTCGAATTCCTGGGGAGGAAAATTGCGGCTGATGGTATCAGGCCTACGGACTCGAAAACCAAGGCCATTAAAAATGCATCCAAACCTCAGAATATGACGGAGCTGCGTTTGTTCCTGGGTCTACTCAGCTACTTCGGTAATTTCTTACTTAGACTGAGCACCGTATTAGAGCCACTACACATGCTGCTAAGAAAAAGCGACAACTGGGTTTGGGGTACGTCTCAAGATAGAGCTTTTGAGAAAGCTACTAATCTGCTTTGCTCTAACAAGCTGGTGGTACAGTATGATCCGTGTAAGCATCTAGTATTGGCCTGTGATGCTTCGTCATATGGAGTCGGTTGCGTGTTCCAACAAGCTAATGAGTCTGGCAAATTATAACCTGTTGCATATGCTTCAAAAAGTTTGTCAAAGGCGGAAAGAGCCTACAGCAAGGTAGAGAAAGAAGCACTAGCATGTGCATGGGGTTAAAAAGATGCATCAGTACCTGTTTGGTCTTCGGTTTGAACTGGAAACAGATCACAAGCCACTCATTTAATTGTTTTTGGAAAACAAAGGTATCAATACCAATGCATCGTCCGCATCCAGAGGTGGATACTGACATTATCTGCCTATGATTATGTCATTCGCCATAGACCTGGCACTGACAATTGTGCCGATGCATTGAGCCATCTGCCATTGTCCAGGTGAAGGTGGAAACGCCACAATCGGCAAACCTACTGTTAGTCATGGATGCTTTTGAAAGTGAAGGAACCCTGTCACGGCCCAACAAGTTAAGACCTGGATCAGCCAGGACCCGATATTATCGGTTGTGAAACGTTGTTTTAACTTTTAGCATTGTTGTTGCCAATTTAAGTGTATCTAAGGGTTAAGTCATGGCAGAAGAGCTCGGACATGTGTTATGCTCCTCCTGTACTATGTGGAAAGTCAGGAACACTTCCGGTGTCCCTGACAACTACGTGTGCGGGAAGTGTGTCCGCCTCCAGTTCCTGATGGACCGCGTTGCGGAGCTGGAGCTGTGGGTGGATTCACTCTGGAGCATGCACGATGCTGAGAATTATGTGAATAGCACGTTTAGTGAGTTGTTCTTACCACAGGTAAAGGGTCCACAGCCAGATAGGGAATGGAAGACCAACAGGAAGAGCAGTGCAGGGAAGGTAGTGCAGGGATCCCCTGCGGTCATCCCCCTGCAAAACAGATACACCGCTTTGAGTACTGTTGGGGAGGATGACTCATCAGGGGAGAGCAGCAGCAGCCAAGTTCATGGCACCATGGGTGGCTCTGCTGCACAGGAGGGCAGGAAAAACAGTGGGAGAGCGATAGTGATAGGGGATTCAATTGTAAGGGGAATAGATAGACGTTTTTGCGGCCGCAACCGAGACTCCAGGATGGTATGTTGCCTCCCTGGTGCAAGGGTCAAGGATGTCTCGGAGCGGGTGCAGGACATTCTGAAAAGGGAGGGTGAACAGCCAGTTGTCCTGGTGCATATAGGTACCAATGATATAGGTAAAAAATGGATGAGGTCTTACAAGACGAATTTAGGGAGCTAGGAGTTAAATTAAAAAGTAGGACCTCAAAAGTAGTAATCTCAGGATTGCTACCAGTGCCACGTACTAGTCAGAGTAGGAATCGCAGGATAGCTGAGAAGAATACGTGGCTTGAGAAATGGTGCAGAAGGGAGGGATTCAAATTCCTGGGACATTGGAACCGGTTCTGGGGGAGGTGGGACCAGTACAAACCGGATGGTCTGCACCTGGGCAGGACCGGAACCAATGTCCTAGGGGGAGTGTTTGCTAGTGCTGTTGGGGAGGAGTTAAACTAAGATGGCAGGGGAATGGGAACCGATGGAGGGAGACAGAGGGAATTAGAAGGGGGGCAAAAGCAAAAGATAGAAAAGAGAATAGTAAAAATGGAGGGCAGAGAAACCCAAGGCAAAAAGCAAAAAGGGCCACATTACAGCAAGATTCAAAAGGGGCAAAGTGTGTTAAAAAGCAAGCCTGAAGGCTCTGTGCCTCAATGCGAGGAGAATTCGGAATAAGGTGGATGAATTAACTGCGCAGATAGCAGTTAACGGATACGATGTGATTGGCATCACGGAGACATGGCTCCAGGGTGACCAAGGCTGGGAACTCAACATCCAAGGATATTCAGCATTTAGGAAGGATAGACAGATAGGAAAAGGAGGCGGGGTGGCATTGCTGGTTAAAGAGGAAATCAATGCAATTGTAAGGAAGGACATTAGCCTGGATGATGTGGAATCGGTATGGCTGGAGCTGCGGAATTCCAAAGGGTAGAAAACACCAGTGGGAGTTGTGTATAGACCACCAAATAGTAGTAGTGAGGTTGGGGACAGCATCAAACAAGAAATAAGGGATGTGTGCAATAAAGGTACAGCAGTAATCATGGGCGACTTTAATCTACATATAGATTGGGCTAGCCTAACTGGTAGCAATGCGGTGGAGGAGGATTCCTGGAGTGTGTTAGGGATGGTTTTCTAGACCAATATGTCGAGGAACCAACCAGGAAGCTGGCCATCCTAGACTGGGTGATGTGTAATGAGAAGGGACTAATTAGCAATCTTGTTGTGCGAGGCCCCTTGGGGATAAGTGACCATAATATGGTAGAATTCTTTATTAAGATGGAGAGTGACAAAGTTAATTTGGAAACTAGGGTCCTGAACTTAAGGAAAGGCAACTTTGACGGTATGAGGTGTGAATTGGCTAGAATAGACTGGCAGAGGATACTTAAAGGGTTGACGGTGGATAAGCAATGGCAAACATTTAAAGATCACATGGATGAACTTCAGCAATTGTACATTCCTGTCTGGAGTAAAAATAAAACTGGGAAGGTGGCTCAACCATAGCTAACAAGGGAAATTAAGGATAGTGTTAAAACCAAGGAAGAGGCACATAAATTGGCTAGAAAAAGCAAAAAACCTGAGGACTGGGAGAAATTTAGAATTCAACAGAGGAGGACTAAGGGTTTAATTAAGAAGGGGAAAATAGTGTACGAGAGGAAGCTTGCAGGGAACATAAAAACTGACTGCAAAAGCTTCTATAAATACATGAAAAGAAAAAGATTAGTAAAGACACACGTAGGTCCCTTACAGTCGGATTCAGGTGAATCTATAATGGGGAACAAAGAAATGGCAGACCAATTGAAACAATACTTCGGTTCTGTTCACAAAGGAAGATACAAATAACCTTCCGAATGTACTAGGGGACAGTGGGTCTAGTGAGAATGAGGAACTGTAAGATATCCTTATTAGGTGGGAAATTGTGTTACGGAAATTGATGGGACGAAAGGCCGATAAATCCCCGGGTCCTGATAGTCTGCATCCCAGAGTACTTAAGCAAGTGGCCCTAGAAATAGTGGATGAATTGGTGATCATTTTCCAACAATCTATCGACTCTGGATCAGTTCCTATGGACTGAAGGGTAGCTAATGTAACGGCACTTTTTAAAAAAGGAGGGAGAGAGAAAGCGGGTAATTATAGACCGGTTAGCCTGACATCAGTAGTGGGAAAAATGTTGGAATCAATCATTAAGGATGAAATAGCAGCGCATTTGGAAAGCAGTGACAGGATCGGACCGAGTCAGCATGGATTTATGGAAGGGAAACCATGCTTGACGAATCTTCTGGAAATTTTTGAGGATGTAACTCGACAAGGTGGATGTGGTGTATTTGGACTTTCAAAAGGCTTTTGACAAGGTTCCGCACAAGAGATTGGTGTACAAAATCAAAGCGCATGGTATTGGGGGTAATGTACTGACATGGATAGAGAACTGGTTGGCAGACAGGAAGCAGAGAATCGGGACAAACAGGTCCTTTTCAGAATGGTAGGCAGTTACTAGTGGGGTGCCGCAGGGCTCAGTGCTGGGACCCCAGCTCTTTACAATATACATTAATGATTTGGATGAAGGAATTGAGTGTAATATCTCCACGTTTGCGGATGACACTGAATGGGTGACGGTGTGAGCTGTGAGGAGGACGCTAAGAGGCTGCAGGGTGACTTGGACAGATTAGGTGAGTGGGCAAATACATGGCCGATGCAGTATAATGTGGATAAATGTGAGGTTATCTATTTTGGGGGCAAAAACACAAAGGCAGAATATTATCTGAATGGTGGCAGACTAGAAAAAGGGGAGGTGCAACGAGACCTGGGTGTCATGCTTCATCAGTCACTGAAAGTGGGCATGCAGGTACAGCAGGCAGTAAAGAAGGCAAATGGTGTGTTGGCCTTCATAGCTAGGGGATTTGAATATAGGAGCAGGGAGGTCTTACTGCAGTTGTGCAGGGCCTTAGTGAGGAAGGACATTGTGTTCAGTTTTGGGCTACTAGTCTGAGGAAGGACATTCTTGCTATTGAGGGAGTGCAGCGAAGGTTCACCAGACTGATTCCAGGGATGGCTGGGCTGTCATATGAGGAGAGACTGGATCAACTGGGTCTTTATTCACTGGAGGTTAGAAGGATGAGAGGGGATCTCATAGAAACATTTAAGATTCTGACGGGACTAGACAGGTTAGATGTGGGAAGAATGTTCTCAATGTTGGGGAAGTCCAGAACCAGGGGACATAGTCTTAGGATAAGGGGTAGGCCATTTAGGACTGAGATGAGGAGAAACTTCTTCAATCAGAGAGTTGTTGACCTGTGGAATTCCCTGCCACAGAGAGTTGTTGATGCCAGTTCATTGGATATATTCTATGTTGTATCCTTAGTGGTGATTGGTCTGCATACCCAAGCAAATGTGTGAGGAGACCAAACCTTACATCCACCGCAAAAACAAACTATCCATTCAATCCGATTGTTATGCCCAAGAAAGGCAGAGAGAAATTTGTGCATAGAAATATAAACATAGAAACATAGAAACTAGGTGCAGGAGTAGGCCATTCAGCCCTTCTAGCCTGCACTGCCATTTAATGAGTTCATGGCTGAACATGCAACTTCAGTACCCCATTCCTGCTTTCTCGCCATACCCCTTGATCCCCCTAGTAGTAAGGACTTCATCTCACTCCCTTTTGAATATATTTAGTGAATTGGCCTCAACTACTTTCTGTGGTAGAGAATTCCGCAGGTTCACCACTCTCTGGGTGAAGAAGTTTCTCCTCATCTCGGTCCTAAATGGCTTACCCCTTATCCTTAGACTGTGACCCCTGGTTCTGGACTTCCCCAACATTGGGAACATTCTTCCTGCATCTAACCTGTCTAAACCCATCAGAATTTTAAATGTTTCTATGAGGTCCCCTCTCATTCTTCTGAACTCCAGTGAATACAAGCCCAGTTGATCCAATCTTTCTTGATAGGTCAGTCCCACCATCCCGGGAATCAGTCTGGTGAATCTTCGCTGCA
This sequence comes from Pristiophorus japonicus, assembly GCF_044704955.1. Taxonomy (NCBI): domain Eukaryota; kingdom Metazoa; phylum Chordata; class Chondrichthyes; family Pristiophoridae; genus Pristiophorus; species Pristiophorus japonicus. The sequence continues at coordinate 81,550,338 of NC_091992.1, forward strand.
CTCCCTCAAATAGCAAGAATGTCCTTCCTCAAGTTAGGAGACCAAAACTGTACACAATACTCCAGGTGTGGCCTCACCAAGGCCCTGTACAATTGTAGCAATACCTCCCTGCCCCTGTACTCAAATCCCCTCGCTATGAAGGCCAACATGCCATTTGCTTTCTTAACCGCCTGCTGTACCTGCATGCCAACCTTCAATGACTGATGTACCATGACACCCAGGTCTCGTTGCACCTCCCCTTTTCCTAATCTGTCACCATTCAGATAATAGTCTGTCTCTCTGTTTTTACCACCAAAGTGGATAACCTCACATTTATCCACATTATACTTCATCTGCCATGCATTTGCCCACTCACCTAACCTATCCAAGTCACTCTGCAGCCTCTTAGCATCCTCCTCGCAGCTCACACTGCCATCCAACTTAGTGTCATCCGCAAATTTGGAGATACTACATTTAATCCCCTTGTCTAAATCATTAATGTACAATGTAAACAGCTGGGGCCTCAGCACAGAACCTTGCGGTACCCTACTAGTCACTGCCTGCCATTCTGAAAAGTACCCATTTACTCCCACTCTTTGCTTCCTGTCTGACAACCAGTTCTCAATCCACGTCAGCAAACTACCCCCAATCCCATGTGCTTTAACTTTGCACATTAATCTCTTGTGTGGGACCTTGTCGAAAGCCTTCTGAAAGTCCAAATATACTACATCAACTGGTTCTCCCTTGTTCACTTTACTGGAAACATCCTCAAAAAATTCCAGAAGATTTGTCAAGCATGATTTCCCCTTCACAAATCTATGCTGACTTGGACCTATCATGTCACCTCTTTCCAAATGCGCTGCTATGACATCCTTAATAATTGATTCCATCATTTTACCCACTACTGAGGTCAGGCTGACCAGTCTATAATTCCCTGTTTTCTCTCTCCCTCCTTTTTTAAAATGATCTACATAGCCCGGTATTGTCATGATGAAAGCCATTGCCAGGTCTCATGTATGGTGGCCTGGAATTGACTCTGATCTGGAATCATGTGTGCATCAGTGCAACATTTGCCTGCAGCTTAGTAAAGCACCAGAGGAATCGCCGCTGAGTCTGTGTTCGTGGCCATCTGAACCATAGTCCAGGATGATTGACTTTGCTGGTCCCTTCCTGGGAAAGATGTTCTTAGTTGTGGTGGATGCTTATTCCAAGTGGATAGAGTGTACAATCATGTCATCCAACACATCCACAGCTATCATTGAGAGCCTTCGTGCTATGTTTGCTACGTATGGTCTGCCTGACATTGTTGTAAGCGACAACGGATCTTGCTTCACCAGTATGGAGTTTCAAGAGTTCATGAAACTCAATGATATCAAACATGTGAGGTCAGCACCATTCAAACCCGTATCCAATGGACAAGTAGAGCGTGCTGTACAAACCATCAAGCAGAGTATGAAAAGTGTAACTCAAGGTTCACTTCAAACTCGCTTGTCATGCATATTGCTTAGTTACAGGACAAAATCCCATACGCTTATCGGGGTCTCCCCTGCTGAACTATTGATGAAGAGAGGTCTCAAGACCAGGCTCTCTCTTGTGCGCCCTGACTTGAATAATTGTGTCGAATACAGATGTCAAAGTCAGCAAGGGTATCATGATCGCGCTACTGTGTCAGGCGACATTGCTATCAATGATCCTGTGTATGTAATGAATTATGGTCGAGGTCCCAAATGGATCGTCGGTACTGTTACGGCCAAGGAGGGTAACAGAGTGTTTATCGTTAAGCTCAAGAATGGGCAGACATACAGGAAACATGTCGATCAGATAAAGCTGCGACACACGGATGAACCGGAACAGTCTGAGGAAGACACAATCAGTGACCAACCAACCTACTTTCAGTCATCAGAGGACTCCGCTGTCATCAATGAATCTGGACTTTCAATCCCTGACTTGGTCATTACCACTCCCATCAGATCGGCTACCCAGCCCCCAGTCATAACAGACTCAGAACGCTCGCCCAAGGCTGGAGTTGAACTGAGACGTTCAACTCGGGAGCGGAAAGCTCCGGACCATCTCAATTTGTAAAAAGACTGTTACTAATATCTTAAAGGGGAACATTGTCATGTATGTATGCTTGGGTTTACTAGCCACCGGGTGGCGCCACTGTCGGAGGTCATTGGGCTGTGCGTATGTGTGTGCGGCCCAGGTATAAAATGCCAGCCATTTTGTAATCACTTTGGGCCCTAATAAAGTAGAGCTAGGTTTGTACCTGTTCGGAGTTTACAGTATTCAGCCTATTGAGTTATTGCATACACAACAATAGAGGCATTGCAAAAGGTGCAAAAAAGATTTACAACGCTGACACCAGAACTGAGAATGCATAGCTATCATGAAAGATTGAACAGGCTAGGGGGCCGAAATTCAGATGTACCAGAAAACTGGCGCACCTGAGTTTTGGGGCTCAATTTTCCCCGGTCATTTATGCCTTTTTTTGGCACGCGCTAATTTTTTGGGCATATTTATTTTTTCCCAAGTTTCCCCCTGCGATCTGCGCCGGCATAACTGACTTAGTTACGATTTTTCTAGGCCAGTTTTTTTTTACATCAAAGGGGGTGTTCCCTCATGTCTGCGCTGGTTTTTTAGAATTTTTCGCAGTTTGGCCAACCTTTTTTCCTCCTAGGTCGGCGTATCTGACCACTTCCGAAAAACCTTCTGGGTACTTATGAAAACCAGTGCACATTGACAAATCAGACTGAAAGACACCGTTGCTTTTAAATCAAAGATTTGGGAGGGAGTCAAGAACACTGTCAAAATCAATAATAAAGTTCAACTTTTTTTACCTGCCAACGTAGTAAATGTAAATTTGTTGGATTTCAAAAGGTTTCTCTTTTTTTACTCACTCTCATGCCACTACTGAATGTCTTAAGCAGGGCTGGGGGGTCGTAGGTTTGGCCGGCAGAATCGGCCTCGCGCCCAGACACAGGGGCTCGGGGCTCGGCTAGCAAACAAGCTGCAGGGGGGGTGAGGGGGTGAAGAGCGGCAGGGAGGGGGGGTGGCGGGGGCACGGTGGGGGGTAGGAACAAGAGAGAGCAAGGTGCCGGTCGGAAGGCTTCGAGCTCGGAGAGTGTGGTGCCAATTTGAAGCCTTCTGCACTGAGGCCAGGGAGCAAGGTGCTGATCGGAAGGCTTCTGAAGACTGCAATGAGTGGCGGGGATTGGGGGGGCGGGGTGCGAGGGGGAAGAGAGAAGGGGAGAAGTCACAAGACTGCAATTAGTTAAGGGAGGGGGGATAGAGAGGAGAAGTCACAAGACCTTGGGTGTGGTCCACCCATGCAGACCTTTGGGAGAGAGAGAACTGCAAATGTGCCCTGCCTCCTTTCCTGCCGTTTTGAGCTTTTGTCAAACGTTAAATTTAAGTGTGGGGGCAATTGATTTGCCGTCATCGCATCAGGAACATCAGAGCCAATAGGGTGCTGGGCAGGAGGCCTTACCCAACTCGGGTATATCGAGACAGGCATTCGTACCTCCATCTGAGTGATGCAGACTGTGTCAGAAGGTTGACTTTCCACAAAGAAGTTGTAACTGAGATCTGTGAGTTGGTCAAAGCAGCCCTACAACCTAGAAGTGTCAGGAGGACTGCTTTGTCAGTTGAAGTGAAGGTTACAGCTGTACTTTCATTCTATGCCTCCAGCTCGGTTCAAGCTACAACTGGGGATGTGTACGCCATCTCTCAACATGCAACACATGTCTGTATTTGCCAGGTGACGGCTGCACTGTCATCATAATCATAGGCAGTCCCTCGGAATCGAGGAAGACTTGCTTCCACTCTTAAAATGAGTCCTTAGGTGGCTGAACAGTCCCTGTCACAGGTGGGACAGATAGTTGTTGAGGGTAAGGGAGGGTGGGACAGATTTGCCGCACGCACTTTCCGCTGCCTGCGCTTGATTTCTGCATGCTCTCGGGGGTGAGGCTCGAGGTGCCCTCCTGGATGCACTTCCTCCACTTAGGGCTGTCTTTGGCCAGGGACTCCCAGGTGTCAGTGGGAATGTTGCACTTTATCAGGGAGGCTTTGAGCGTGTCCTTGTAACGTTTCCTCTGCCCGCCTTTGGCTCCCGAATAGAGCACTTGCTTTGGGAGTCTTGTGTCTGGCATGCGGACAATGTGGCCTGCCCAGCGGAGTTGTCAAGTGTGGTCAGTGCTTCAATGCTGGGGATGTTGGCCTGGTCGAGGACGCTAATGTTGATGCGTCTGTCCTTGCAGGGGATTTGTGGGATCTTGCGGAGACATCGTTTGTGGCATTTCTCCAGCGATTTGAGGTGTCTACTGTACATGGTCCATGTCTCTGAACCATACAGGAGGGCATGTATTACTACAACCCTGTAGATCATGAGCTTCATGGTAGATTTGAGGGCCTGGTCTTCGAACACTCTTTTCCTCAGGCGGCTGAAGGCTGCACTGGCGCACTGGAGGCGGTGTTGAATCTCGTCATCAATGTTGATAAGAGATATGGGAAATGGTCCACGGTGTCCAGGGCCGCGCCGTGGATCTTGCTGACTGGGGGGCAGTGCTGTGAGGCAAGGACAGGCTGGTGGAGGACCTTTGTCTTACGGATGTTTAGCGTAAGGCCCATGTTTTCGTGCGCCTCAGTAAATACGTCGACTATGTCCTGGAGTTCAGCCTCTGTATGTGCGCAGACGCAGGCGTCGTCCGTGTACTGTAGCTCGACGACAGAGGTTGGGGTGGTCTTGGACCTGTCCTGGAGACAGCAAAGGTTGAACAGGTTCCCACTAGTTCTGTAGTTTAGTTGCACTCCAGCAGAGAGTTTGTTGACTGTGAGGTGGAGCATGGCAGCGAGGAATATTGAGAAGAGGGTTGGGGCGATGACGCAACCCTGTTTGACCCCGGTCCGGACGTGGATTGTGTCTATAATGGATCCGTTGGTGAGGATCATGGCCTGCATGTCATCGTGGAGCAGGCGGAGGATGGTGACGTACTTTTGGGGGCATCCGAAACAGAGCAGGATGCCCCATAGACCCTCGCAGTTGACAGTGTCAAAGGCCTTTGTAAGGTCGAAGAAGGCCATGTATAAGGGCTGGCACTGTTCCCTGCATTTCACTGTATGCACGCAGGACTGACTTCATAAAATTCCCCATGATCGTCCAGGCAATCCATGACAGGGCTGTGGGCTTCTCCAGGATTGCTGGCTTCCTAAAGGTACAGGGCTGCATTGATTGTACCCACATCGCCTGGCGAGCACCTTTGGAGGATTCCGAGATGTACAGGAACAGAAAAAGCTTCCACTCCATTAATGTGCAGCTCGTGTGTGACGACATGCGTCATATCATGTCAGTCGATGCAAGATACCCTGGGAGCACCCAAGATGCGTTCATCCTACGTGACAGTGCTATATCTGCCATGTTTCAACAGCAGCCAGAAGGGCAGAGCTGGCCACTGGGAGACAAATGGTATGGCCACCTGGCTCATAACGCCCCTACGCATAACACAGACGGAAGCTGAGCGGGAATACAACATGTCACACATTGCGACGCGCAGCTTAATAGGGAGGACCATTGGCATGTTGAAACAGCGTTTCTGATGCCGGGACCATTCCGGAGGCTACTTCCTGTACTCCCCTGAGATTGTTGGTCGGTTCACTATTGTGTGTTACATGCTGCATAACTTAGCGTCATGAGGCAGCATCAGCTGGTAGTAGAAAACCCAGCTGAGGTGAGAGTGGCTGATGATAATGATGCGGAAGATGCAGGTGACGAGCAGGAGGAGGAGGAAGACGACGAGGATGAAGAAGCCATGCAAGTGACTGAGGCCGGAGCATGACGGCAGAGAGTTCTTTTGTACTTTACTTAACTTTAATAAAATTATTCTTGTATCAAACTTTACTTTAAGATCACTCTTTAAGATCACTTAAAAACTTTAAGATCACTTACAAACTTTTAAACTTGTAAATTTACATAACTTACAAAAAACTTTTAATTTGAGAACAGTTACAACAATAACAACAATAATAACAATAACAGCAAAGAAAGGCTGCACCCATCTCTCCTCCCCCTTATTCTAACACCGCCCACTGCGCTGGTCTTGTACTCTCACCACCTCTGCCCGCAGGCGGTGGCGCAGTGTTTCTGGGCTTGGTACCAAGTTTATTCTTTCTAAGATCTCGGGTACTGCGCACCTGTTGGGGGGGGGTGGGTGGGGCGTGAGGTGGGGGGGATGTCAGCGACAGGCGGCACTGTGGAGGACCCGGCTTTGGGCTCTTCAGAGGCTGGTGTAGGGATTGCAGTGCGAGCGACAGTTGATTCTGTCAATGGACGCGGGGTCTGGGCGTGTTCCCTTACTGCAGCAGCTAACTCCAACATGCCGTCCCTCATGTGCCCTGACAGTGTCTCAACTACCTGCAACATTCCCTCCCTCATGGTCAGTGACGTGGTTTGCACTACCTCTGACATTCCCACCCTCATGGCCACTATTCCCTCACTGATGATCCCGGATATCGTTCCCATTTCTCGTGTCATTGCTGTTACTTCTCCCGACAGTCCCGCTACCTCATCACTCACTCCACTGATGGTGTCCAGGAGTGATCAGGTAAGGTCAACGCTCTCCGCACTCAATGACATCATCCGAACCACATCTGTTAGATCCTGCACCTCAAGAGAGCGCAGTCGAGCTCTCCTTCCCCTCCTCACCCTGGGTGTGACTCGCACCCCGACACTGGGACCCGCAATCTCAGAAGCTGTGAAACCATAGAATGTCTCACCAGCACTCAAACCACTAGTCACGGAAGGGACTGTCACTGCAATGTCTCCTCCAAAGTCAGTACAACAACAGGAGCTTCATCCAGCTCCATCCCCTCCCCCCCATGCTCTTGGTCTGGAGGGTTGGATTGGAAGATGTTCTCCTCTTCAGGCTCGCCCGCGTCTGAATCTTCTTCTGCATCGTCAGGGTTGGCCTCAAATTCTGCAAAATATAACAGAACAGACAAATGGTTAGCAGCAGAGAAGGGGGCAGGATGGGTGGCATGAGTAGGCTCACACAGCGCAGGCCATGATGAATTTTCAGGACTTACCCTCTCCCTCGAGTGTGGGCCCAGCTTGTGCAGTACTGACTGTTTTTCTCCAGGCAGGACCCATCAAACAACGACCTTCTCTTCCAAGGGTGTCAGATGGTGCAGGTTTGCTGGGCCTCCTCCTGTTCGAGTTCTTTCCATTTTTATTATCACCTTACTCTGCAAAGATGCAAACCTAACTTTTTTTAAAGGGTGTCTTTCTGCTGGGTGGGACATACAGATGGTCACATTTACAATTGCATTGAATGAATGAAAATATTACTTACACTAACTACTTGACCAAGGTCCTGCCATTTCTTTTTGCACTGGCCTCCAGACCTCGGGGTGGTCACCATTGCACAGTAATCTTCTGCAAGTTGGTTCCAGCGTTTCTTCATTTCTTTGGGTGGAATTTTTATGTGACCTCTGCTGGTGTCATCTGTTCTCAATCACAGTAACTAGTGCCTCCACTTCTTCCTGCAAGAAATTCTTAGACCTTGCTCCGCGTTGCATCTTGTACTGCTGCAGCTGTGATTTTTCCAATGCTCACACAGCACTCCTTCTTACACACACAACTGGCTCTTTAAAAATGGCCGATTGCCAAATCCGAGCTATACTGAGCCTGTGCGTCCATTGCAACGACATCAAAACGTATCTTTTTTTCCCGCGCATGCGCAGGAGTGCGGCATTGTTTTTCGGCGCAGACATCAGGCTCCACCCCCCGAGGCGACTGGACCCGCTGCGTGGTACCAACTTCAAATTATACATCGGGGAAACTTTGGCAAATTATTGCTGGCGCATTTCTGGCCTAGAAAAACGGGCGTAACTCTGGCAATACGCCAGAAAACAGGCTTGGGCAAAATTGAGCCCTTGGAGTGGTATTTACCGCTGAAACTCCTGGTACGGTAAGTAGATCCATTTTCAGGACTGTGAAAATTTTTTGAAAGTCCTTCAGGAAATGGATCATAATGGGGGCAGGCCTTAGACTCAAGCCAGGCTGACTGGCTGAAAATGGGTCGGCCGGGGCCTCTGCCACTGTCAATCAGTGGTGGAGTTGTGGTGACGTCACAGCACTCTCCTCCGGTAAAATGAAGAGATTTGAACATTTTTTAACTTTGGCCACTGGGCCACCAGGGAGGATGTCGGCCGGGCCAGCTGCCTGGCAACCAAGAGGGGGTGCCAGGCTGCCTGTTGGTGGCCCAGCTGACCCCGGGGGCAGTATTTTGCTGGCCAATCAGCAAGTCGGCTGGCAAAAATGTTTCCATTGCGGCCATGGCAGTGGGACTTCCCCTTTAAGGGCCGCCACGCTGCCAGGCCACACTCAGTGTGGAGATGGTGCACCGGCAGAAAAACCTGTCGGGGGCACCATGTGGCTGGGGATCAACAGATTCAGGTGAAAATCGATAGGTAAGTATTTTTATTGATTTTTTTTATTGTTTTCATTGGCGGTGCAACCATTCAGGTGGATGGAGTCCAGGCCGAAAAATCCCCGACCTGAATTTAGATCGGGTCGGCATGTTGACCCCAAAGCGGCGGCCATTCAATTTTTAGGAATGGCCACCACAAGCGGGCATTAACGGGTCTCTTTGAGACCCTGAATTTTGGCCCCTAGGACTCTTTTCTCTAGATCAGAGAAGGCTGAAGGTTGGCCTGATAGAGGACTTTAATATTATGAAAGGGTTTGATAGGGTAGACATAGAGAAGATGTTTCCACTTATGGAGGAGACCAAAACTAGGGGCCATAAATATAAATAGTCACTAATAAATCTAATAGGGAATTCAGGAGAAACTTCTTTACCCAGAGAGTGGTTAGAAAGTGGAACTCATTACCCACAGGGAGTAATTGAAGCGAATAGCACAGATGCATTCAAGGAGAAGCTAGGTAAACAAAAGAGGGAGAAAGGAGTAGAAGGATATGTTGATGGGGTTAGAGGGGTGGGAGGGAGCTCATGTGGAGCATAAACCAGTTGGACCAAATGGCCTGTTTCTGTGCTGTACATTCTATGTAATGTATTGCGGTATTCTGCCCAGTTATGGTCACTGCGCTGATGAAGAGTAACAAAGAATTGATCAAGGGACAACTAAGGTGGGTTTAGTTTTCAGATATTATAAGTTTGAGTTATAAGAACAGACTAAGGAATCATTGGCAGGAATTTTGCCGCTGTCAAAACACGCACACTGGAATTTCCCAATGTCGGGTCTCCCAGCGCTGAGCTCACCCGAACTTCAGCTGCGGGGGACATAATTTAAACAATTATTGACTTGTTGACAAGCCCTTAAGAGTCAATTTAACCTTAACTTTTGACTCTAACGCCCACAGCTTCCATGCTGCTCCTGGACCCCGTCTGTTAATCTGAGGCGGAGGTTGAGTGGCCATTAAATTGACTGATGGGTGGCGGCCTGAAATCAAGTATAAAAGCACCCACTTCACACCTGCTCACTTTCCAAGGGCAGAGGCTTTCTCCCTTTGGAATGCAGATTGAGCTTTATGCAGGCTGAATGAGGTGACCATGCCAGCCAGTGGTCACCTCATTGCTGCAACCTCTCTCACCATTGACAGATCGCTTCTGTCATCTCAACTTCAACTGCTTTCTACTCCATCAGAACGGGTACCATTTAAAGTCTCTCACCTTGGCCCTCAGAATCTGACCACGATCACTGACAGCACAACTGTCAAACTAAATTAGCGCATAGTTCCCTTTAAGGAAACTGGCAGTTGCTGCGTCATCGAATGACGATGTCATCAGACCCGCTTCCTTTAATTGGCTGGGAAACTGGCTGGGCGGGCTTAACAAGCGCAATCAGGCAAAAGTCATGTCAGAGGCCGGGATGGAGCCAGCAGCAAGGCCGGGACCCGCCACCGACACCCCTGCCAGGGGTCTGCCGAGGTAGGGGAAACTGCGGCCTTTGGAATTGGCCAGGTAGACATAGTGGTCTTTTCCAGGCCTATACGTTTCTATGTAACCTTGAGTTTATTATGGAGAGCATAATCCAGTTAATTTTTCAGTGAAAGTAATTGATGAGATGTTTCGTGTCATCATCATCATAGGCAGTCTCTCGAAGCGAGGATGACTTGCTTCCACATCAAAAAGTTCACAGGTGTTTCAATGAAGGACCTAATATTCCAGGTCCCGAACTAAATCTTGAAGGGTGGAAGATGCCTGTGCGTGGATTTTTTAAACTTGTGTTGCACCCCAGCCACCACATAGGCTTGACAGAGCTAGGTCTTGGTCTAGTGGCAAGGGTTAACCAAGGCGACTGGAGACCTCCTCTGCTGCACAGACCTAGTGCGTACACATATCGCAGTGTGGGCTGGCCCGTGCTGCCCCTGGGCCCTCGCCTCTTCTGGGCCCCGAACTCGCTCTTCTCCTGGGCCCCGATCACATCCCTCTACAATCTCTCGCCGCTCCTTCGCCCCGATCTCGCCGCTTCTTCAGTACCTGCCCACGCTCCAATCACCGACCTGGACCTTGTTGTCGTCACTCTTCACTGCCGTTGCTCTCCTGTTCCAGCACATGCTGCTCCCTGGAGTGGTACCCCGCCACGCTGCTCCTTCCCTCCCCAGCCTGCTCCGATGGTGCTCACAGGCCGGGGGCCACCCAGCCCACTGAGCCATTCATATGAAACTCAGCTAGCAGCTGCTTAGATTCCTTTCCGAGTCACTATAGGTTGTCTAGCGGTTCTCCTGCCGTTCTTGAACATGGATCTGTGAGGTTGGGCAGATCATCTATTTCTAACCCAGGGATAACTGTTGGCCAGGGCACTAGGGGAACTCCCTGGCTGTCCTCTGAATAGTGCAACGGGATTATCTATATCCACCCGAGAGGGCAGACGAGGCCTCAGTTTAATGTTTCATCTGAAAGGCTGCATCTCCGAGGTGCTGCACTGAAGTTCTTTGTGTCTTACCACTTCTTCAATTTATTACGAATTTTACTTATTTCAGAAGGTTTCACTTTAGTTAGAAGCTTGTGAGGCACTTTATCAAAGGCCTGTGTCCCAGTTGGAACAGCTGCTATGTTACCGCCATTCAGTCGTTCTGATACATCTGCAAAAAGAATTCCAATAAACTTACCTGGTATCATAAACCAACCTGTCTTTACTTTCATTCAATGCTTTTGAAAGTCTTTCTGTTTAATAGAATGCACTGTTTTTCCTGCAATGAATATCCAGCTAGCAGGCCTGTAATTCCCAAGATCCCCCTCTTGACCTTTGTTTTATAAACTGGAACCTTGACGATTTTCCAGCCTCATGTCTTACCCCTGTATTTAATGAATAGCAAAATTTCAACCTCTGCTTCCCCTTATTTCTCGTTCTCATTCTTCAAAGTAGTCCTCATTTATTACATCAGCTCCTGTTTCTTTATGAATATTCAAATACTACTGTTTAATTAATGACCATTTCATTATTAATCTCTGTTTTATTCATGAACTTAAGTGCATCTGCGATCCAAGCACCAGACGAAGGATGCCAATTTATATTCTCCTGAAGTTCCACAGTCTTCCCTTCCTCCTATTTACTGTAGGTGCCATACAATCAGCAAAATGAAATAGCAAAGCTTGGACGATGTAGCACGTATTACATCTTTCGGAACCATCCCACAACAATTTACCTCCAACAAATACTTTGTTGTGTAGTGACACTTGTTCAGTAAGCACATATGGCAGCCACTGTTGCACACCACATGGTCACACAAGTAGCATTGGAATGAATATCTGATTAATCCTTTTTTGGTGGTATTGTGAGAGAGAAGAATGTTGGCCAGGACATCGGGAAAACTCCTTATCTGATTTGATTGGTGCCATGGCATCTTTAACATCCAACTGCACAGACAGACCTTAGTTTAATAGCTCTTCTGGAGGACAACAGTGCAGCGTCTTATTCAAGTATATAGAAATACGTAGAAAGCAACTCAGTAAGAGGCTGTTCGGCTCAACCAGTTTTAATCTCAACACGAGCAAAGAGTTCTAATCACATTTGCCCACCTTGTTCATTTTTTCTTCATCCACCTATCCAATCTAATCTTGAATGCCAGCATAGTTTCTGCCTTACGCACTAACCTTTGAAGCAAATTCCACAGCCTCACAGCTCGCTGTGTAAAGAAGTTTCTCCTTCTCGTAATTCTAATTCTGTATTCAGGCTCTAGATTGGGGCCTGAACCCAACAACCTTCTCACTCAGCGATGTGAGTGCTACCAACAGCTAAGCTGACACGAATTTGACTTGATTCACCTCATTGACCCCTGCTCTTGCTAGCCTTGGCGTTGTCCCGCACGGCAGACCTTGACCTTTCACCGCGGCTTCTCAGCAATACATGAATCATGTTTCGATACCTTTCTTTTCTCTTACTATCGCACCTCTCTTAACATTGAGAACTTCATTTGTTCTCCATGTCTGCTCTTTCAGGTGGATGTAAAAGATCCCATGACACTATTTCGAAGAAGAACAGGGGAGTTCTCCCCAGTGTCCTGGTCAATATTTATCCCTCAATCAACATAACAAAAGCAGATTCTCTGGTCATTATCACACTGCTATGTGTGGGATCTTGCTGTGCACAAATTGGCGGCCATCTTTCCCACATTACAACAATGACTACACTCCAAAACTACTTCATTGGCTGTAAAGCGCTTTGAGACATCCGGTGGTCATGAAAGGCACTATATAAATGCAAATCTTTCTTTCTTTTAATAATCCCACTTTTGTTAACCTACCCACGAAATGTAATTTTACTCCAAAGTATTTCTTGCAAATTGTTTCTCAACTTTTTATTCGTGGTTACGTGAAGTAGTTTTGATGTAGCTTCCACGTGTTATTTTCCTTCATGATTTTTAAAATTTTAAAAAATATTTCAGTATTCCCTTCATACTATTTTTAACATACATGTTTCATTATTTAGATCCATGTTTTTCACACATACACATCTTGAGTCTTGTCTGTCATACTTCAGGTGCCGTGAATGAAAATTTCTGTGCCACACTTTTAAAAATAGTGATAAATCTTTTGGCAGCATGTAACTATCCAACAGACCAATAAATGCTTGTGAATGAGCTGGAGTGATGGTTTGTCATGTGTACTGACTAGGTTTATTCACTGATAGAGTATTCAAACAGGCTCATTTAGACAGGCTTTGAAAATTCACAGACCCCCAAGTCAAAGCTACTACGTGCTGCTCAGCATGTTGCATTAATTCATCAATCAACTTGACATTTTAGGACCTTGGGTAGCGAGCCAATTAAAAGGTTAAAAGACTATTAATTGAGCCAATAAGGTCAAAGAAGGCGAGTTCTTTTCTGTAAATTGAACCCGGTATAAATACAGCCATTTTGACCATGTGGTCCCAGTAGGACAAAGGAACTGGCAATCAGCCAGCAGCTTGTTGCTCTCTGCCAAAAATAAAGAAGTTAAAACTACCATCGGAGTTCGTATTTCATTGGAAATTAAGAGATCTAACAATTTTGGCGTCACGAACAGGATCGCAGAGGAAAGAAATTACATTTTGGACATCGGACCTACATATTGAGGTAAGGACACCTCTTTTTAAAAGTCCTTGGTCAAAAGTCTAAATTCGCCTCTCCTTCTACGCGATTCCGAAAGCCTCCGGTTTGCGAACCCTCCGGTTGGTAGTCGGCTCGAGGTCCCATAGACGTCTAAACTTCGGCGGTGTGTTAGTTAATTAATCACCGACCTATTGATCGGCTAGCAGGCCTACGACTCGAGACCCCAGTAAAGAAATTATGGCAGCAGGAGATAAGAGCAAAGAATTGCCTACAACTGTTAAAGGTGGACAAGCACCACCTGAAGTTTCGCTAGATGAAATCCTCGAACAGTTGAAAGAATACATAGAGCAACAATTCAACTTATCTAAAACCTGTATTAAGATCGAACAAAAGTACGGAACCTCCAAAGGACAATGATCCTTGGACGAGATTAAAAGGGTCTGGGGAAAAACGACCCGTATGAAAAATAAAGAGCGAACTAGATGGTCCCTAGCCGTTATGGGCCAGATTCGAAACCGGAATGAAATGATAATGCGTTCCCAACATGATCGAGAACTGACCAGTACAAAGGATCAATTGCAAGCTGTTTGTGCGCAGCTGCGACAGAAAAAGCTTGAACTTGAAAAGCTGGAAGCGGAAGTTAAAGATCTTAAAGGTGAAATTAAAGAATGGAAAAAATCATTAGGTCAAGAGACAGTAATAGGAAAAGGAAAATGTATTGATCAATTCCCAGGGTACCCATGTTTGGATAAATTAAAAGCGCAAACCCGAAGACATGACCGAGGAATAGATACGGATTCTGAATCCTCCGACAATACAGTGTCGGAGGATGATGAATTAGGGGTGCGCTTTGCCCCGTTTAAAAAAAGACGAGTTGTAGTCAAATCAGAAGAGACTGCGGATGAGGGCGGAACCAAAAAAACAAAGAGAAGGGTGTACGAAGAATACTTAGTTCATGCTCCGGCAGACCCAGAGAAAATTGATAAATGGTCCAAGGAATTGCCCAATCCAAAGAAAGGGGAAGTAAAAACATGGGACCAATTGGACCGCTTAAGAAATATATATCAACTTCATCCCTGGGATAGAGTGCAAATTTTGACCATAATGGTGCCAAAAACACAGGGAAGAAAATTGCACGACAAGGTAGAAGAAGCTTTGGGGCAGGATGAGCAAGATTTAGATGCAGGATGGGAGGCGATTAAACAATGGCTGCAAGCCTTCAGTCCAGCTAAGACAGACTGGGGAAAAATTGCAGCCTGCCAACAGAAAGGAACAGAGGAAGTCCTGGAGTATGACGAGCGGTTTAAATGCACGTGGCTAGAACATTCGGGTATGAATAATACGGATGAGGAAATGGATGAACAAGTGTTTGGACCTCTAAAAGCAGCTTTCGTGGCAGGTCTAAAGCCAGAACTGTCCAAAATGCTTAAGGTAGTGTTACCGGACTGGGAAGGTAGAGGAACTACCTTTGCAGCATTGGTGGATCGATGTAACCAATTAGATCGGGATATGGGAGCTAAAGTCCGAGCTGTACAGGCTATGGGATGGAAATCCCAGGATTCCAATAAACAGTTATTAGGAAAATTACCCGGAAAATGTCATTATTGTGGGAAAGAAGGTCACTGGGCCAAGACGTGCAGGGCAAAACAGAAAGGTCATGGCTGGAGAAGAGGACGCAGCCAAGGATACAATTCCGCCAGCAAGCCAGGCTTGTCACAAGATAACGACCTCATAGAAGCATTTAAGCGACTGACAATACAACAACAGAAGGAGTTACTTGGGATAGCAAAAAACGATTCGAGCCCACCCTGGCCCCCCTCCTCACACTAATACAACAGAGGGGAGATGGGCTATATATAACTGTGAGGGTGGGCGATAAGGATGTGGACTGTCTTTTAGACACCGGGGCAGAATTAACATGCTTACCCCTACAATATGGAGACTTTTTGCCGTTGGATGGTAGGGCACGTACAGCCTATGGAGTTGGGGGCCATAAAATGGAACTTAAAAGGACAACACCGGTACTTATAGGGCTGGGTCCACATGAACTAACCTCGCCGGTCTGGATAGGCCCAGTAGATCAACCCCTTTTGGGAATGGACGTTCTAATCCAAATAGATTCATCGTTGCATTTTGAGGATGGTCGGGTGACATGGTCAATTAGAACTTTGAAGAAAGAAGAATTGAAGGAACACCCGATATGGGTTAAAGATAAGAACGATTGTGGCCTACTCCAGATGGAGCCTGCGTCATTTACAGGGACCAAACCTCCATGTATTAAACAGTATCCCATCAGTCCAACTGCCATCGCGGGAATCTTACCGGTTATTCAGCAATTGGAGAAACAAGGGGTGCTTATTAAAACGCATAGCTCCTCCAATAGCCCCGTGTGGCCGGTACAGAAATCTAATGAGACTTGGCGTTTGACTGTCGATTATAGGAAAGCTAACCAGTGTATTGATCAAAAAGCTCCTTTGGTCGCAGATCCCTCCACCATTTTTAATGCCCTCAAACCGGAACATAAATATTTCTCGGTTATAGATATGGCCAACGGATTTTGGTCGGTGCCTCTGGCACCGGAGGTTCGACAGTGGTTTGCTTTCATGGTCCAAGGACAACAGTATACTTGGACCCGGTTACCACAGGGTTTCCACAACAGCCCTACAGTATTCCACATGGCTTTACAAAGCCATTTACGAGAATTACCTCCCCTGTCGTCCACAGTCATCCAATATGTAGACGATATCCTGCTAGCTTCAAATACGGAAGAACAGCATGAACAAGATTTACGAGCTTTGCTGGATCACCTTCGGCTGAAAGGACATAAAGCCAGCATCGACAAAGCACAAATATCCCAAGAAGAGGTTGTATACCTGGGACAAAAGATTTCACAAGGAAAGAGAGAACTTACCCAGGATAGAACTGCAGCCATTCGGGCTGCTAAAAAAACCACCACTATTCAGGAACTAAGATCTTTTTTGGGATTGTGTAACTTTAACAGAAATTGGATTGATTCCTTCACACAGCTTGCTCAGCCACTGAATGATATTTTAAAGGGGAAACGTGTCTCTAAAGAAGCCATCACCCTCACTAAGGAACAGCAAGAGGCCTTCCTGAGTTTGAAAAAGGCTTTGTGTTCGGCACTGGCTCTGGGAATCCCTGACAGTGGTAAGCCATTTACCCTGTTTGTTCATGAGAAAGAAGGATATATGACAGCTATACTGACACAAGAACATGGGGATCGGCAAAGACCTATTGGTTATTATTCGGCAAAACTGGATGCGGTAGCCCTCGGATGGGGAAGTTGCCTAAGGGCCATGGATGCTACATGTCGAGCGGTAATGATCACTGCGGGTCTAGTCCTCGACCAAAAGCTGATTGTCAAGTGTCCCCACACCGTACACGCTTTGCTGTCTATGAATAGAATGCCTCAGGTGACAGCAGCAAGATGGACCCACTGGACAGCAGTTTTGGAAGCTCCTAATCTCCATATTGTCCGGGCCAGCCCGGGTAATACCGCAACTATGCTCCCGATGTCAGAATCAAGGGAGTAAGAGGGGGGAGAATGTGAAGAGCATGACTGCGTGGAGATTTTAAAAGAAACAGAAGAAGCAGCCTTAGCAGCAGAGGAGCCTCTGCACAACCCAGACCTCATCCTGTTTACAGATGGTTCCTCCTTTGTTGACAATGGTACCAGAAAAGCAGGATGGGCAGTTACAACCTTATATGAGGTAGTAGCAAAAGGATGTTTACCCTCAGGAACGTCAACACAACAGGCCGAGTTACGGGCCCTGTCAGAAGCATGTCGAATAGCAGAAGGACAGACAGCTAATGTCTACACAGATTCGCGTTATGCTTTTGGAGTCGCTCACGACTTTGGTATGTTATGGCGGAAAAGAGGATTCCTCACTGCTGCTGGTACACCTATCCGAAATGGAAAAGAAGTCCGAGACTTACTGGAGGCCATACAATTACCTCAGGAAGTGTCCATCCTGAAGTGTAAGGCCCATACCAAGGAAAATACCACAAAAGCACAGGGAAATGCCCTAGCCGACCAGGCAGCTAAAGATGCCGCCTCACAGGGCGTTCCTCCAGAAGAACCAACACAGATGTGCAGATTGAAAGCACTCATTACATTCCCCGATGGGGAGTCCCGAGTAGCATTGACTCAGATCAGGGAACACTTATGCTTTTGGATTAAATTGGAATAAGGTTAATTAACCTACTAAAACCAGACTTCCATTGTGGCCACGATGGAACTCGGGTTGGTGTAAATTTGTGTGGAAGCTACTAGTCCGGACATGTGGCGAAACACATCAACAAATTTTAGAAGGAAACTCTATTAACATGTATGAAATTATTTTGTAGAATGTTTAACCAGTGATACCTGAAGTTTTATGATTCAGTTTGTGAAAGAATCAAAGGGGGGATTGATAGAGTATTCAAACAGGCTCATTTAGACAGGCTTTGAAAATTCACAGACCCCCAAGTCAAAGCTATTACGTGCTGCTCAGCATGTTGCATTAACTCATCAATCAACTTGACACTTTAGGACTTTGGGTAGCGAGCCAATTAAAAGGTTAAAAGACTATTAATTGAGCCAATAAGGTCAAAGAAGGCGAGTTCTTTTCTGTAAATTGAACCCGGTATAAATACAGCCATTTTGACCATGTGGTCCCAGTAAGACAAAGGAACTGGCAATCAGCCAGCAGCTTGTTGCTCTCTGCCAAAAATAAAGAAGTTAAAACTACCATCGGAGTTCGTATTTCATTGGAAATTAAGAGATCTAACATTCACCTGGGCAGAGAAAGCCATCAGCAGCAGCTTCATGTGAACTGGTGGAGGAGAGAGTCCGTGAAACTTGTAGTGGATCCCAAACAGCAGGATGAGATAAGATCTGTTTCCGATGTCCAGGTATGCAACATCAGAACTTCCTTCTGATCCATCCCCAATTGCCTCATGAGGTGAGGTACATTCCCACCAGAGCCGGCAGCCTCTGGTTACCGCAACGATTCTTCACTCAGGACCCTTGACGGTGAGCACTGACAGTCTATAAGAAATAGGAGCAGGAGTCGGCCATTTGGCCCCCCGAGCTGCTCTGCCATTCAATAAGATCATGACTGATTTGATCATGGACTCAGCTCCACTTCCTTGCTTGCTCCTCATAACCCTTTACTCCCTTATCGCTCAACAATCTGTCTATTTCCACCTTAAATATATTCAATGACCCAGCCTCCACAGCACTCTGGGGCAGAGAATTCCAAAGATTTACACCCCTCTGAGAGAAGAAATTCCTCCTCATTTCCATTTTAAATGGGCGACCCCATATTCTGAAACTATGCCCCCTAGTTTTAGATGTCTATGTAACTGGAGGGGTAGGGACGTCACAGCTAAGCCCCTTGCTGTCAACACCCAGTGATGTATGAGCTGTCACTGGATAGTGATCAGGAATGGGAGATCTGTTTTATTTCCTCCTCACTAGTCTAGGTGGGGTGACCCCAAAGATACTGTCCCAAATGCTGCACCAGCTGAGGCCAACAGGATTTTTCTGCTTAAAAATATATATTTTTTCACTCACTTTTGAAGCCACACTCATTCTTAAGGAGATATTGATAAATCTGTGGCGTCATTGTGAGAAATTTGTAGAATCATGGCAAGACATTTATTGAATTGTAATACCTGTAATACATTTACAGAATCATAGTGACACATTCATGGAGTCATCATTTGCTTCATGGGTTCTTTGCTTAAGAATTCATAGCAACTCATTGCTATTCAGAACTAGTTAGTTTATTAGCAAACGTAAGTAATCACACTACACACTACACAGTTCATCCACCAGGCTCACAACCACCTGCCTCATTGTGGATCCCCTGAACCCAAATGGCTGGGGTTTTATTGAGTATTGTGACCATCACGTGACTGGCTAAGCCACTCCCAACTCAACAGCTCTACAACTATTTTGGTGAGAACGTAAAATCAAGTACCCTCTTTTGGCAAGGGCACTAGAACCCACAAATTACCAATTTAAACTTTAACGAAACTTAAATCAAATTAAAATTTGGTTGCCGGGGGTGATGATGCACTCCAGTCCCTCTGGTGCCCACCTCTCGTGGAAGGCCATGACCGTGTCGGTCGACACTGCATTCTCCATCTCCTGGGACACCTTGGCTCGAAAGTAACCACGGAAGAGAGGCAGCCAGTCAGGCTGAACGACCCCTTCGACTGCCCGCTACCTGGACCGGTTAATGGCCACCTTGGCCATGCCTAGAAGCAGTACTATGAGGATCAGGAGTGTGGGACTGAAGTGCAACCAAAATTTGAGGAGCAGCCCCTTTAAATATTGGAATAGGGGCTGCAACCTGACACACTCCACATAAACATGGAACATGGGACTAGATTTTACACTTTTGTGCAGATCGCCCAAAAATGGGCGTTATTTCCGGCGTGGGCGGTAAAAATGGTTTTCAGATCGCCGGGTTCTCGCCCATTCTCAAAGCACCTAGTCTCCATTTTTGAAATTGGGCGTTATTGCGAGCGATATTTAAAGGAATGGAAAGTGTTAAAATAAAGATTTTAATGTTTGACAGCACATTACCCCCAAACACTTCCCCCTGGTACCCCTGCCCCATCCCTACACCTGCCCCTGCCCCCACCCCTGTCCCCATCCCTGCCCCTACACCTGCCCCAACCCCTGCCCTCACCCCTGACCCTGCCCCTACCCCTGCTCCATCCCCACCCCCGCCCCTACACCTGCCCCAACCCCTGCTCCTGCCCCTACCACTGCCCCTGCCCCTGTCCCTGCCCCCACCCCTGCCCCCACTCCTGCCCCTTCCCCTGCCCCCACCCCTACTCCTGCCCCTGCCCCTGCCCCTGTCCCTGCCCCCGCCCCTGCCCGGCCCCTGCCTCCACCCCTGCCCCCACTCCTGCCCCTGTCTCCACCCCCGCTCCCGCCCCTACCCCTACCCCTGCCCCTACTCCTACCCCTACCCCTACCCCTGCCCCTGCCCCTACCCCTACCCCTGCCCCTGCCCCTGCCCCTGCCCCTACCCCTACCCCTACCCCTATCCCTGCCCCTGCCTGCGTTGGGCCCATGACTTTGTGCAGCAAGGCATCCAGAGCGCTGCTGTTGTCGGGGGATAGACGTTGCTGATGCCATGTGTGGACTTGAGAAGCTCGGGGTGTGGAAGACCCGGCTTCTGAGTAGGAAGGCAGTTCTACCTCCCCACCCACTGGTGCTGTCGGTCTGGGTGGTGTGACATTGGGGTGTGCAATGCCAAAACGCGAGACTATCAATTGCTGCAGGGCATTGACAGACTCGCATACTTCCTGCCGTCTGCTCCGACATGTCGGGTAGTTAGCGCTGCAATGTTGCCGGTAATTCCTCCCAGGGCCCGGAGGAGCTCTCGACCTTGATTGACTCTCTCCCTGGACAGTCAAGGTTTGCGGCAGCCTGTCTGACAGCATGGCCGCTTTGTCGCCTTGACCTCCGTGGAAGCATACGGGGTTATGCGCTCTGGGTGCGTTGCTGCACACCACTTGGTCCCGCTGCGTTCCTCTCTCTCTCTCTGTCTCTCTCTCTCTCTCAATCTCCCACTCTCTCTGCGCCCCCTGACCCTGTCACCTGACCAGAATCAGCGGGAAAGAACTCATCTGAGAAAAGGACAGTAAGACTGAGGGAGATGGAGAAATTTAAAAATGGGACACTGTTGTTAAATAGAACTTACTGAGACAAGGGAGAAATAGAGGCATGACAGAGATAATGAAGGGCTAGTGTAAAGACAGTGAGAGTGAAAAATTACTTAAATAGAAAACAGAAAACAGAAAACATACCTCAAGCTGTCAAGGACACCCAAACAGAGAATCAGTGAGAAAAAAACCTGACAGGCTGGCAGCACAGAGACACACAGAGAGAGCGGGAATGTTGCACGATGGTGCGGTCTGCAGCTCGAAGCCTGGAGCTCGCAGTCTCTCTCTCTCGCTCTCTCTCTCTGTGAGCCAGGCACGGATTCTCCGACTCAGGAGCTATCGCACACTCCACGCTGCATTTTCTTTTTGCAGGCTGGCCGAAGGGACGCCACTGGGCGCCCAGCTGCTCCTCTCCCTGACATGGCCTTACCTTGGGCCTCCCCCCGACATGGCCTTACTTTGGGCCTCTCCCCGACATGGCCTTATCTTGGGCCCGCCGGGCTCCTCCTCCTCCTGACATGGCCTTACTTTGGGCCTCTCCCCGACATGGCCTTACTTTGGGCCTCTCCCCGACATGGCCTTACCTTGGGCCTCTCCCCGACATGGCCTTACTTTGGGCCTCTCCCTGACATGGCCTTACCTTGGGCCTCTCCCCGACATGGCCTTACTTTGGGCCTCTCCCTGACATGGCCTTACCTTGGGCCTCTCCCCGACATGGCCTTACTTTGGGCCTCTCCCCGACATGGCCTTACCTTGGGCCTCTCCCCGACATGGCCTTACCTTGGGCCGGCCCAGCTCCTCTCCCCGATATGGCCCTACCTTGGGCCTCTCCCCGACATGGCCTTATCTTGGGCCGGCTGAGGTCCTCCTCCCCCTGACATGGCCTTACCTTGGGCCTCTCCCTGACATGGCCTTACCTTGGACCGGCCCAGCTGCTCCTCCCCCTGACATGGCCTTACCTTGGGCCTCTCCCCGACATGGCCTTACCTTGGGCCAGCCCTACTCCTCCTCCCCCCGACATGGCCTTACCTTGGGCCGGCCCAGCTCCTCTCCCCGACATGGCCCTACCTTGGGCCTCTCCCTGACATGGCCTTACCTTGGGCCTCTCCCCGACATGGCCTTACCTTGGGCCTCTCCCCGACATGGCCTTATCTTGGGTCGGCCGGGCTCCTCCTCCCCCTGACATGGCCTTACCTTGGGCCTCTCCCCTGACATGGCCTTACCTTGGGCCTCTCCCCTGACATGGCCTTACCTTGGGCCTCTCCCCGACATGGCCTTACCTTGGGCCAGCCCAACTCCTCCTCCCCCCGACATGGCCTTACCTTGGGCCGGCCCAGCTCCTCCCCCCGACATGGCCTTACCTTGGGCCAGCCCAACTCCTCCTCCCCCTGACATGGCCTTACCTTGGGCCTCTCCCCTGACATGGCCTTACCTTGGGCCTCTCCCTGACATGACCTTACCTTGGGCCGGCCCAGCTGCTCCTCTCCCCGACATGGCCTTACCTTGGGCCTCTCCCCGACATGGCCTTACCTTGGGCCTCTCCCCGACATGGCCTTACCTTGGGCCTCTCCCCGTCATGGCCTTATCTTGGGCCGGGCGGGCTCCTCCTCCCCCCGACATGACCTGACCATGGGCTGGCCCAGCTCCTTCTCTCCCCGCCACCCCCAGTGCTCCCTCCTAAGGGTGTTGCTTGGTGTGGTCTCCCCCAAGTTCCCCCAATCTCCCCCCCACCACCTACACCTGGTGCTTACGAAGCACACCCACTGGCTGCGTTGCTCCCCTGCACCCTTGCTGACTCCCTTCGGCCAGCCGGCCCCACCCAGCAGCATCCACGGCATCCCTTGGGGGATGGGGACATGGGACATGGGACACTGTAGGTACATGGGACACTGTAGTTACATGGGACACTGTAGGTACATGGGACACTGTGGGGACACTGTGGGGACACTGGGACACTGGGGACACGGGACATGGGGCACTGTAGGGACATGCTCTTGAATAAACCTTCCAGCTCTATTCTGCATCATATAAGTAGTCAGCAATATTGGCAGAGATATTTTAGGCCCCATTCCTTTAAATGTCCTGCAAATGTTCTCAAAATGTCCTCAAATGTCCTCCAAATTTCTTAAATATCCTTAAAATGTCCTCCAATTTACTCAAATAATCCACTAAAAGCCTCAGATAGCCTTACAATCTAACTCTGAACTCACATAAAGATGTCTGTGTAAAGCTCGACCTTCTCTCATGTGGAATGGACAGCAGCTCCGTGTTTTAAAATGCCGTCCGTAGCACTGGATTCGATCAGATAAGATCAGATAAGACCGCACTTTTCTCGGTGATAATTTAGGCCAGTGGTAAAAATGGTGGTATTGATGAATTCACCTCTGGTGGTAATTTTCGGTGGTATTTTGGTGTCATAAAAATGGAGAAAAAAAAGATTGTGGTATTTTTTACCACCGGTGTTAAATCATTGATGTATTTACCACCGGTGGTATTTTTGGTGGTAAATGGGTGGCAAATGATCGAAAAAAGTGACGAAAATCCAGCCTCAGGATTATCACCGAGAAAAGTGCGGTCTTATCTGATCTTATCTGATCGAATCCAGTGCTACGGACGGCATTTTAAAACACGGAGCTGCTGTCCATTCCACATGAGAGAAGGTCGAGCTTTACACAGACATCTTTATGTGAGTTCAGAGTTAGATTGTAAGGCTATCTGAGGCTTTTAGTGCAGGTGTAAATAACACGGTTTAATGTAACTTTTAGTGCTGTCATCAATCATCTGCATCAATGGGCACTCAACCTCCGTCTCAGATGAATGGACGGGGTCCAGGAGCAGCGTGAAATCTATGGGCGACCGAGTAAAGTTAAAAGGTGAGTAAAATATCGCCGTTAAGGGCCTCTAAACAAGTCAATAATTGGCTCAATTGCCTCCCCCGCCGCTTTGTGTTGGGTCTGTTCAGCGCCGACAGACCTGACATTTGGGAAAGGCATGTGGTGGTGGGTTGACAGCGGGGGTACCGACCCTCTGTCAAAAAAAAACATTTCCCACCCGGCCTGCTACCAAATGTGCCCGCTGACCCCCCTCCCCCGTGAAAAATTTTCCCCCGAAACTCGATTAGCATTAGATGTAAGTGAGTATTAGGACGGCGAGTCCAAAGGGTGTGGCAATTATCAGCTAAAGGACGGGATTGTCTGGGCGTTGCCATCCTGTTTTTGCTCCCTGGTTAGTCCTCATGGTGGTGATTGAAGACACTAATCAGAACCTGTGGCAGTCAATATCAAAGTACCTTTTCAAGTCGATGGCAATAGAATCATAGGCAGGTGGTGGCTGGAACCTGCCTGATAACTTGTGAGCTTGCAGTGATGTACAGGAAAACCTCGCTGCCATATAGATCGACACCTTTTTAAACACTAGCTGTTAGAACTCGTTTCAGATGCTCATTAGACAGTCTTAAGTTTGCTTAAGTTAATTCATGTGGCATTGTACAATCAAGTACAAGGTCTCGCAATGTGCAGTAGCAAAATGAGAAAAATAATACTTTTAGGAACTAGAACAGTATCTCTTTTGTCAGACTGATGAAGTTGATAGTGCCTATTAGACTAATGTGCAGCGGTTATGGTAAGCACATACTTTTTAAACCTCAGATGAAGCTGATAGGTCTGTGTGTTTGCCTTTTATCAGTACCATTTGTTAAAACTGAACATTTTACTTGCCCCAAGCTTACATTGCTGGCCCCAGAAATTACACTGGAGTTGGGAGGGGAGAGGGGTTGGGAGTTTCTGAGAGAAACCCTATTGCCCTAAGAGACCTGTCTAATTGAGTTTGTCAGCGACAAGACTCTTGCTGGCAGTCAACCTCACCCACATATGTGCATGCCCCCATACATGCCATGTTGTGAGCATAGTATGCCTGCAGCAAATATCACTACAACTTACTGTACACCTTTATAATTAACACAGGATTTCTCCCGATTAGCTTATTGTACTTGTTGTGCAAAGGGGTAACTGAAAGGCAAGAACCTGTGAGATGCTGTCTATTAAAGTGTTTTTTTTTAAATTTGTTATATATGCAGACTATAGATATACTTTCTGTGTAGTCACTGTATAGTTGCATAAGATGGAGACTTGTTACCTGATGCACTATCAATAAGGTTTACGCTGTGTATATACTATGCTAGCACCACTAGAGGGTGCAACTGGTGGAGACCGGGGTTTCCTGCCTCCTGCAGAGGCTGTCCACTAGAGGACACTGCGGTCGGAGACATGAATAAAACTCTGCCCACCATGCTTGTGCCTCACTCTGGAGTTACGAATAAAGGACCAAGGTCACTACAGTTTGAGTACAACACATTGCCTCATGGAGTCATTCATAAGTGCATTACAGACATAACAGTATTAAAGAAAGACACTGACACAGCACTGGATTAGTAACCACAAAAAGGGTCGGATCAATATGAGCAGTGTTGCGCAGGGCTCATTACAGACTGACACTAGGCCCAGATTCCTCTTGAACATTCCATCTTTTAGTTCTGACTCGTGACCAGAGCTCAGAGAGCCTCCACAACAAGTTGTATCAGACCTGGGTTAGACCACACTTGGAGTACTGCGGACAGTTCTACTCCCCATATTATAGAACGGATATTGAGGCACCAGAGAAGGTGCGTAAAAGAGTTATTTGAATGATGCCAGAGCTGAGAGATTATACCTGTCAGAAAAGATTGAACAGGCTGGTGCTCTTTCCTCTTGAAAAGAGGAGACTGAGGGGTGAGCTGGTAGAGGTCTTCAAGATTATGAAAGGGTTTGATAAGGTGGACAGAGAGAAAATGTTTCCACTTGTCGGCGAGACTAGAACTAGGGATCATAAATATAAGCTAGTCACTAATAAATCCAATAGGGAATCCAGGAGAAACTACTTAGAGTGGTTAGAATGTGGAACTCGCTACCACAAGGAGTACTTGAGGCAAACAGCATGGATGCATTTAAGGGGAAGCTGGATAAACACATGAGGGAGAAAGGAATAGAGGGATATGTTGATGAAGTGTGGTGGGAGGAGGCTTGTGAGGAGCATAAACACCGGCATAGACCTATTGGGCCGAAAGGCCTGTTTCTGTGCTGTAATACTTTGTAATCCACCATTGTGTTCAGATCCACTCTTATGTCGAGTGAAT
Organism: Pristiophorus japonicus; assembly: GCF_044704955.1. Lineage (NCBI taxonomy): Eukaryota > Metazoa > Chordata > Chondrichthyes > Pristiophoridae > Pristiophorus > Pristiophorus japonicus. Next base: position 81,576,725 of record NC_091992.1, read on the forward strand.
AAATTGAACGGGGCATTAATCTGCTGAAGCAACGTCAGGACCTCACTGTCTGTGACTGGATTGTGACCTGGTGAAATACATTAGGTGAAGGAGACTGGAAGAAAGAAAGACTTGCATTTATATAGCGCCTTTCATGACCACCGGATGTCTCAAAGTGCTTTACAGCCAATGAAGTACTTTTGGAGTGTAGTCACTGTTGTAATGTTGTTACTGTTGTAATATGGCAGCCTATTTGCACACAGCAAACTCCCACAAACAGCAATGTGATAAAGACCCGATAATCAATTTTTTTGTTATGTTGATTGAGGGATAAATATTGGCCAGGACACCGGCGATAACTCCCCTGCTCTTCTTCGAAATAGTGCCATGGGATCTTTTACGTCCACCTGAGAAAGCAGAAGGGGCCTCGGTTTAACGTTTCATCCGAAAGACGGTACAGTACGTCCAACAGTGCAGCACTCCCTCAGTACTGCACTGGAGTGTCAGCCTATATTTATGTGCTCAAGTTCCTGGAGTGGGACTTGAACCCACAACCTGCTGAAATACACTGGGTGAATGAGACTTCAAGCTCCAAACACGCATAGGTTCATCATTAAATCAGTGACATACCATTTATTGGCCTCCCTCACATCAGATTGGGTTCAATGGGTGATACTTGGATGAAATATTTAGGAGTGCCATTAGCTGGGAGCAAGAGAATATTGATGTATTGGATCTGTTGCAGCCATGAAACAAGCTTTGTATGCTGGCTTTATGCCGGCTGTATATAGGCTTCATGGCGCCAGTCTGAGACAAGTTCCAGTTGAAACAATGCTGAACTTTATTACATATCAACAACAACGTGCATTTATATAGCGCCTTTAACATGGTGAAACATCCCAAGATGCTTCACGGGTATGTAATCAGAAAAAACTGACAGAAACTAGAGTAAGTTGCCAGTTCAGGGCGAGGGAAGGGGGAATGTCTGGCTTGGTCGGCAGGGGACAGAGAGGGAGGCGGCGCAGGCAGTTGAGCGGATGGTCTTAATCTTAGTGACAAAGAAGTCCATGAACTCCTCGCACTTTGTGTTGGAGGTGAGGGTGGAGGAGGCAGAGGAGAGGGGTTTAAGGAGGTGGCTGGTAGAGGAGAAAAGAAGCCAGAAATTACCTTTACATTCCAGGATGATCCAGAAGTAATGGGTGGTTTCGGCAGAGGAGAGAGGATCGTGTTTGATATGGTCCAGTCAGATCTGGTTATAAATGGCTAAACTAGTTGTGCATCATATACTACAACAACAACAACTTGTATTCATATAGCACCTTTACCATAGTGAAATGTCCCAAGGTGCTTCACAGGAGTATTATGAGACAAAAAATTTGACACTGAGCTACATAAGGAGAAACTAGAGAAGGTGACCAAAAGCATGGTCAAAGAGGTAGGTTTTAAGGAGTGTCTTGAAGGAGGAAAGAGCGGCGGAGAGGTTTAGGCAGGGAGTTCCAGAGCTTGGGGCCTAGGCAGTTGAAAGCACAGCCTCCAATGATTGAGCGATTATAATCAGGGATGCTCAAGAGGGCAGAATTAGAGGAGCGCAGACATTTGGAGGGGGAGGGGATTTGTTGGGCTGGAGGAGATTAAAGAGATAGGGCTCAAATTTGGCCCACCCCTTTTTTCGCCGCACTCACCAGAGATGCGCCGAATTTGTGGGCTGAAAACGGCGCCTAAAAAATCTCCCCCGATTCTGGCTGCTGTGTTGTCACTCCCGGGGCTTGGTGCAGCGTGGTCAATCAATTGGAGAGGGCGGAGCTAGGGCTCTGCGCGAAAAACAGTGCTGGCAGCTGTCCACGTGCGCATTAGAGCATTCGCGCATGCGCAGTAGCTCCTGCCGATGATGATGGCGATGATGCGTGCTGCAGCGTGGGACCCGATGCATCCCGCCCCTATCCCGGGCCGAGTGGCCTGCCGCACAGGCGGGCCCGTTGCCTTCCCGGGCTAAGGCTACAACAAACAGGTTGGTGCGGGGAGAGCTTTAATCGGGGGGCGGGGAGGAGAGTTTTGATTGGGGGGGAGAGAGTTTTGATCGGGGGGGGGAAGAGTTTGGATCGGGGGTTGTGGGGGAGGGGGGTGTTTGATCGGGGGGGGGCGGGTGGTTAACTGTGATAACTGTGTGGTCACTAATTTTAATGAGCTTACTCAAGACTTTCCTTAACCCTGTTGATGAAAATACTTTCCTACATAAGAACATAAGAATTACGATCAGGAGGTACTTCTCTTTTTTATTTGGATATTTTGAAAAAAATTATGTAAATATGTTTTGTCTCTTTACTACTTTTATTTTTGTAGTTTAAGCTTCCATGAATGCTTCTGTCGTATAGTAAATTAACTTAGCGAAGTTTGTCATATAATGTCCTGTATAGCTGTTTGATCCTATTCACATTCTTTCGTCAAGTCATTAAGCACCTACCTGCGCTGATTTCTTAACTCTCCGCAAGGGTTTTCTGTGTGGCCACAGGTGGCCACATATGCTGGCCTAAGTTAGTTTGGAGTAACTATTAGCTGTCCAAAGTGGCCTAATTGGCCAAAACAGGCGTAGGTGGCTGGTAACGCCCCCTTTTGAAAAAACTAAACTAAACTAAAAAAAATCCTAACTAACTCACTTACACTGGCGCAAATTTTAATGTGCAAAATGGAGATTTTTAAGATACTCCAGAAAAATCAAGTTGTTCCAAAAAAAACGGAGCAACTCCTGGGCAATTTTGAGCCCATAGGGAGGTGCGAGGCCATGGAGGGATTTGAAAATAAGGATGAGAATTTTGAAATCGAGGCATTGCTTAACCGGAAGCCAGTGTAGGTCAGCGAACACAGGGGTGATGGGTGAGCGGGAGTTAATGCGAGTTAGGACACGGGCAGCTGAGTTTTGGATCACCTCCAGGTTTATGTCGGGTAGAATTTGGAACTCGCTACCACAAGGCGTAGTTGAGGCAAACAGCATGAATGCATTTAAGGGGAAGCTAGATAAACACGAGAGAGAAAGGAATAGAGGGATATGTTGATGAAGTGGGGTGGGAGGAGGCTTGTGTGGAGCATAAACACTGGCATAGACCGATTGGGCCCGAAAGGCCTGTTTCTGTGCTGCAATACTTTGTAATCCATCATTGTGTTGAGTCCCATTCTTGTGCCTAGTGAATAATTTGAACGGGATATTAATCTGCTAAAGCAATGTCAGGGCTTCACTGCCGATGACTGGATTGTGACCTTGTGAAATACGCCGGGTGAAGGAGACTGAAAGAAAGAAAGACTTGCATTTATGGACATGCTTATTTGTACTGCAAAAATGGCCAACAGGCTCCACCCCTTATTTCTGATTGGTCCTCTTGGAGGATAAGCCACACCCTGATGTTTCACAGGAATGGGTCACTGGATCCGCCCATCCAAAGGTCTCACTGACTTTGCAAATTGTAACTCGATCCACTTTGACTTCCTGAAGCGACAGAGGACAGAGCTCCCCAGAAGACAGCAAGGGCCAGTCAAAGTCTCATATCCCAGTACAAATACATTCCTCCCCCAACTGACTGCCTTATCCCACCCAGTCCAAGTGCATGCCTCCCCCAGCCAAAGTGCCTTACCCAAGTGCAAGTGTATCCTCCACTCCCCCCCATCACGCCCCCCCCCCCCCACCGCCCCTCCGCCATAGATGGGGCATTGTGTATGGATTGTTAACAGGTTTATTGGGTATGAAGTGAATAGTGAGAGTGTTGTGACTTCTGGATATCATCAACTCCAACCTCATAGGAGGTTGGAAGAATGTGATCCGTCTTTCCTGAGTTCCCTCTCTCCTCTCCGATCCCCCCCCCACCCTCCATGTCTCTCTCTCTCCCCAAGCTTCTCTCTCACCCCCCCCTGCCCCAGCCTCTCTCTCCCCCCCAGCCTCTCTCACTCTCTACCCCCAGCTTCTCTCCCCCCCCAGCCTCTCTCACTCTCTGTCTCCCCAGCCTCACTCTCCCCCATCCTCTCTCGCTCTCTCTCCCCCAGCCTCTCTCACTCTCTCTCCCCCCCCCCAGCCACTCTCTTCACCCAGCCTCTCTCACTCTCCCCCATCCTCTCTCCCTCTCTCTCCACCCCAGTCTCTCTCTCCCCCCCAGCCTCTCTCACTCTCTCTCACCCCCCCCCCCAGCCACTCTCTCTTTTCACCCAGCCTCTCTCACTCTCCCCCATCCTCTCTCACTCTCTCTCCCCCCAGCCTCTCTCTCCCCCCCAGCCTCTCTCACTCTCTCCCCCCAGTCTCTCTCTGCCCCCCAGCCTCTCTCACTCTCTCCCCCCAGCCTCTCTCTCCCCCAGCCTCTCTCAATCTGGCACCACACGCATGGAATGATTCGGCCAGGAGGGGGCGCGGAGCTTGACAGGGGGTGGGGCTTGTCGCCTGTCGGTCAAAAAAAGACAGTACAGGTGGGGGTGGGGGCAGGGCTGGACAGACGCCTGACTGTCAAAAAAAGTGCAGTACAAATACTTCGTCCCTTTCAGCTTCTGATCTGTCTTGAAGCCCCACACCAACCCCCGCTCCCCTCCCCCGGCCCTCCAAACTACTCTGTTCCCTGCGCCCCTCACCCACCCTGTGATCTCTAAATTGCAAGAAACCTAGCTGCTCCTGGGCTGTGGCCCCTCCGCAGCATTCCCTGCTCGACAGGGAGCCAAACCTATCATACTGGCTGGCTTCCGGGCGGGGGTCCCGTTGAATAAAAAGCACACAGGCTGTAACTCCACAGCGTTCTGACCAGAACGCCTTCCCCTCCACTTGGAAATACGCCTCAATAAATATCGTGGCTGTTAACTCTGTTTCTCTCTCCGCTGATGCTGCCTGACCTGCTGAGTGCTTCTCAGCACTTTCGCTCTTTATTTGGGATTAGCAGCATGCACAGTATTTTTGCTTCTGCTTTGATGAAAGGATGCACTTGAACCACACAAACTGCACACAGGGACGGCTGTGACGTGATATGTACTTACTAGACAGTATAAATGCACATGAGGCCCATACTTGAGAGAAGGTCACTCTATGACCAGTTACCTTTATTACCAAGACCTCAAGTTTTGAAGGTGGATGGAGCTTCCTCTTTTATACCTGAATGTCCAGGTTAGGAGTGTCTCTCACAAGTTCACCCCCTTGTGGTCAATGTTCTCAAGGTGTACAACTTAGGTCAGCTTATACATGGGTTAACAATGATAGTTGAATAAGTGACATCACCTCCCCCCCAAAGTCTTATTGGGATCACAGGTTGAGTCTCTCTGGTGGTTTATGCTCCCTTGTAGAGCGCCTGAGTTGGGGCTCCGGTTGTTGGGCGCTGGCCTGAGTGTCTGCTGTTTGCGGTGCCTCAGGCCTGTCTGGACTGCCCACAGTGACCTGGACTCTCCACTTGGTTCCGGTGTTCCATCATCTGTGGTGGAGTAAATTCCGTGTCGTGTTCTTCCTCTGCTTCTTCTATGGGGTTGCTGAACCTCCTTTTAGTTTGATCCACGTGTTTGCGGCAGATTTGTCCACTGGTAAGTTTAACTACCAAAACCCTATTCCCCTCTTTGGCAATCACAATGCCTGCAAGCCATTTGGGCTTTGCAGCGTAATTAAGGACAAAAACAGGGTCATTGACATCAATACATCGCGCCCTCGCATTCCTGTCATGGTAGTCACATTGTGACTGACGCCTGCTCTCAACAATTTCTTTCATAGTAGGGTGTATAAGGGATAACCGGGTTTTGAGCGTCCTTTTCATTCGCAGCTCTGCGGGTGGAACCCCTGTGAGCGAGTGTGGTCGGGATCTATTGGCCAACAGGAGGCGTGATAAGCGGCTTTGTAGGGAACCTCCTTGGATTCTGAGCATCCCTTGTTTGATTATCTGCACTGCTCGTTCGCCTGGCCGTTTGAGGCCGGCTTGAACAGTGCCATTCTGACATGGTTGATTCCATTGCCTGCCATGAAGTCCTGGAATTCAATGCCTGTGAAGCACGGGCCATTGTCGCTGACCAAGACATCCGGTAGACCATGGGCAGCAAACATTGCCCGTAGACTTTCTACCGTGGCAGAGGATGTGCTTGAATTTAAAATGGCACACTCAATCCATTTGGAGTAGGCGTCTACTACAACCAAAAACATTTTTCCCATGAAAGGACCTGCGTAGTCCACATGGATGCGTCACCATGGCTTGGCGGGCCAGGACCAGGGGCTAATGGGGGCTTCCCTGGGTGCGTTGCCCAGCTGAGCACAAGTGTTGCACCTGCGAACACAAAGTTCCAGGTCTGCATCTATCCCTGGCCACCAAACGTGTGACCTGGCAATTGCCTTCATCGTGACAATGCCCGGGTGCTCATTGTGGAGTTCTCTGATGAACACCTCTCTGCCCATCTGGGGCATGACTACTCGGTTTCCCCACAGTAGGCAATCGGCCTGAATCGAGAGTTCATCCTTGCGCCTATGAAAGGGTTTAAATTCCTCAGGACATGCCCCGTACGTGGCTGCCCAGTCCCCATTCAGGACACATTTCTTAACTAAAGACAGTAGCGGGTCTTTATTTGTCCAGACTTTAATCTGACGGGCTGTCACAGGTGAGTCTTCGCTTTCGAAAGCTTCAACAGCCATAACCCTCTCAGCATCATGCTCAGTTGCCCCCTCAGTGGTGGCTCGTGGGAGCCTGCTGAGTGCATCGGCGCAGTTTTCAGTGCACGGTCTGTGCCGAATTGTGTAGTCATAGGCGGCTAACGTAAGTGCCCACCTCTGTATGCGGGCCGATGCATTCGCATTTATGGCCTTGTTGTCGGCCAAAAGGGACGTTAGGGGTTTGTGATTTGTCTCCAGCTCAAATTTCCTGCCAAACAGGTACTGGTGCATTTTTTTTAACTGTATATACACATGCTAGCGCTTCCTTTTCTACCATCCTGTAGCCCCTTTCTGCCGGCTGTAACTGACCATTGGCATTCACATGCTGCAACACACACCCAACCCCATAGGACGATGCATCACACGTTAACACAAGTTTCTTACACGGGCCATATAACGTTAACAGTTTGTTGGAGCATAACAAATTGCGTGCTCTATCAAAAGCCCTTTTTTGGCTGTCCCCCCAGACCCAATCGCGTCCTTTGCATAGGAGCACGTGTAGCGGCTCTAACAGCGTGCTCAATTTGGGAAGAAAGTTATCAAAATAGTTGAGGAGCCCCAGGAATGAACGCAGCTCCGTCGTGTTGCGGGGTCTGGGTGCTCTCTGGATCGCTTCCGTTTTGGACGCAGTAGGTCTGATCCCATCTGCTGCTACCTTCCTCCCCAGGAATTCTATCTCTGGAGCTAAGAAGACGCACTTCGCCTTTTTCAGTCGCAGCCCTACCCGGTCCAGTCTGCGCAGCACCTCCTCCAGGTTGTGGAGGTGTTCTTCATATCGTGACCCATGATGAGGATGTTGTCTTGAAAAACCACCGTCCTTGGAATCGACTTGAGGAGGATTTCCATATTTCGCTGAAAGATCGCGGCGGCCGAACGAATCCCGAATGGATATCTGTTATACTCAAACAACCCCTTGTGTGTCGTGATGGTGGTCAGCTTCTTTGACTCACTCGCCAGCTCCTGGGTCATGTAAGCTGAGGTCAGGTCCAATTTTGAAAAAAGTTTGCCACCGGATAGCGTCGCAAAGAGGTCCTCCGCTCTCGGTAGCGGGTACTGGTCTTGGAGTGACACCCGATTGATGGTGGCCTTGTATTCGCCACACATCCTGACCGACCCATCCGCCTTGAGCACCGGCACGATTGGACTCGCCCAGTCACTGAATTCGACTGGCGAGATGATGCCTTCCCTCAGCAGGCGGTCCAATTCGCATTCTATCTTTTCCCGCATCACGTACGGCACCGCTCTGGCCTTGTGGTGTACTGGCCTGACGTCCAGGTTTATGTGGATCACTACCTTGGTCCCCATGAAAGTGCCGATGCCGGGTTGAAATAATGAGTCAAATTTGTGCAGGACCTGTGAGAATGATATTCGCTCCACAGAAGAAATTGCATTGACATCGCCCAATTTCCAGTTCATGACAGCAAGCCAAATACTCCCCAGTAGTGCGGGACCGTCCCCTGGGACAATCCAGAATGGCAACCTTTTCTCCGAATCCTTGTGGGTCATGACTATCATGGCGCTGCCTAGCACCGGAATGATCTCCTTTGTATATGTCCGTAGCTGTGCGTCAATCGACAATAATTTTAGCCTCCTGGCCTTGGACACCCACAAACTTTCGAACTGTTTGATACCCATCAGGGACTGGCTGGCCCCCGTGTCTAGCTCCATTAATACTGGGATGCCATTGAGGAGCACTTTCATCATTATCGGTGGCGTCCTGGTATATGAACTGTATATGTGCTCCACATGAACTCACTGAACTTCAGCTTCCAGCGATTTCCCCCAGTGTCCATTTGGCCTCGTCGGGCTTACATTGGGCCCGTCCTCCTCGTACATCAACCTGGCTGCAGGCTTCCTGCACATACGCGCCAAGTGACCGCTGACGTTGCAGTTTCTGGAGGTATAGGGCTGATACCTGCAAGCTCTGGCTGGGTGTTTGTCTCCATACCTCCAGCATGAGCTGGAGGCCACATTGTTGGAAGCAAAAGGTCCATTACCAGTCGATCATCTCTGACTGTCTCTGTGACTGTCCTTAAGCACACAATTAACAGGTGTTGATGGCCCCATTACTGGCTGCATTGTCCATTGCGATGGCATGAATCGCTGTTCAGCTAGCCATTGTCTCTGTTGAATTCCCCCTTTGGGTTAGACTGCATTCTGGGGCATGTCCAATTGCCCTTGTCTGCCTCGAGAAGTGTGTGCCGCGTTAACAATGTTGACTCCCTGGTCGTTTGCCGCATTTGAGCCAAGATTTTTGTCATACATCATTCTGGTCTCTTCCTCCCATGAGGTAAATGTCTGGGCTATCAGAGCCGCCGCTTCCAAGGTCAAGTCTTTGGTCTCAATCAGTTTCCTGAAAACCCCAGTGTGCCCGATGCCCTCAATAAAAAAGTCTCGCAGCATCTCCGCTCTGCATGCATCTGGCAACTTACATAGGCTCGCCAGTCGGCGGAGATCTGCCACGAAGCCTGGAACACTTTTGCCCTTCTCGCCGGTGGTGCGTGTAAATCCGGTGTCTCGCCATGTGCATGCTGCTCGCCGGTTTAAGTTGTTCCCCGATCAACTTACTGAGCTTTTTGAGCATATTGTCCGCCGGCTTCTCTGGCGGACAAGACGCCAGAGAAGGTCCTTCATCAGGGAGTATGTTCTGAATCCACAAACCGTCAGGAGATGAGCCCTGCGTTTGTCGGCCGAATCCTGTCCCAACCATTCCTTAGTGACAAAACTTTGCTGTAGTCTCTCAATAAAGTCGTCCCAATCAACACCAACACAGTACCTCTCTTCTGTGCTGCTAGTGGTCATGCTCGCGTGGTTTAAATCTCAGTTTCTCGTCGCCAATGATATGTCCTTACTATACAGTATAAATGCACACGAGGCCCATACTTGAGAGAAGATCACTCTGTGACCAGTTACCTTTATTACCAAGACCTCAAGTGATGAAGGTGGGTGGAGCTTCCCCTTTTATACCTGAAAGTCCAGGTTAGGAGTGTCTCCCACAAGTTCACCCCCCTGTGGTCAATGTTCTCATGGTGTACAGCTTAGGTCAGCTTATACATGGGTTACAATGATAGTTGAATACATGACATGACTTTTACTATTTTCTTCAAGTCTGAGGGGTGATTCTGTCCTTCAGAGCCTACAGCCAGAGCAGCTCCATGCTGGGGAGTAAAGCGGGTGCTCAAACAATGACCCCTCACTGTCCCAGTCAGTTGTGTCTGACTGTAGCCATGCTGAAGCGAGAGCCTCGGGCAGAACAGATTCGAACACGTCAGGTAGAATTCAACACACGATTCAGACAAAGGGATACATCTCAACACGGGTCAGTGCAAACGAGCCAAAGGTGGGCAGCAGAAACATTACCAGGACACGCTCAAAGCCTCCCTGATAAAGTGCAACATCCCCACTGACACCTGGAAGTCCCTGGCCAAAGACTGCCCTAAGTGGAGGAAGAGCATCCGGGAGGGTGCTGATCACCTCGAGTCTCATCACCGAGAGCATGCAGAAATCAAGTGCAGGCAGCGGAAAGAGCGTGCAGCAAACCTATCCCACCCTCCCTTACCCTCAACGACTATCTGCCCCACCTGTGACAGAAACTGTGGTTCTCGTATTGGACTGTTCAGCCACCTAAGGACTCCTTTTAAGAGTGGAAGCAAGTCTTCCTCGATTCCGAGGGGCTGCCTATGATGATGATGAGCTCAGCACCAACATTTTAAAACACCCCGGAGAGGATTTTCTGTTTCTGAGGCTTCAACCCATGATTTCCTCAAAATAACTGGAGGCCAATCTGGTGGATGCAGAAGTGACAATACCCAACCTTTATGGGCCTCAGACTCTAGGCCTCAGGCTCCATCAAGGGGAAACTTCAGCTCAGCACCATCAACATCCGTGAGACACCCTGCGGGTTTATACCCGATTTATCTTCTTCCCTCTAACCTGTCGGCCCAAGGACTTTTTACACCACACAGGAGGAGGTGTCACAGGAGGGTAGCAGTCCATAATCTGATTACTTCATTTATTTCATCGAAAAATATATTGTGGACAGCAAGTTCCACTTTACTGCCCCACACGCTGAAATACTTAAATTAAACGGCATTCCCACACCCTTGAAATACTCCAATTAAACAACACTCCCATATCCCACAAATACTCCAATTAAATGTTTTTGTCATGCCAGAAAGTTTTAATATTTCAGCCTTATTGAAACCCTCACAATCTATTCTCAACATCTTTTGAACCTAAAATTGTCCATCATTGTGAAATCACCAGGTTTCATTCCCCACTTTACCTCTCCCAATGTTCCAGCTCCCCCCGCACCATGTCCTTCAATCTCTCACTACTCACATCGCGCTTGTCCCTTTCAGCCCCATTGCCTGCTGCCTTCACCCGTAGAAAACAACTCTCCCCAAGTCTCTTTCAAAGTCCCAACTGTCTATCCTCTGGCCTTCCATTCACTACAATACTTCTGCAGCTATCGATCTGCTTAATCACTCCCTCACCTCTCCCTCACCTCTTCCTTTTATGCCCTTGTCCTCACTTGGAGCAGCTCGCGCTGGAGGATGAAGTGATACGCCACTCCAGCTCTTTTATAGTCCAACCTGCGGAGCTGTTCTCTCACAGGTCGGGGGGCCACGATGTTAACGATTTTGAGATGGGCGACTGGGTGACGTCATCAAAACCCAGGTCACCATTTTGGAGCGTGGGCAGGAACATCGGCAGGGTGCAGGTACAGAGAGGAGTGGGAAGGTGGGGGCGGATGATCGGCGAGTGTTTGTGCCGAGATGCGGTGAATGTTTATGGCGGAGGAGCGGCGAGAGATTGTGGCGAAGGTGCGACAGATGAAGGTACGGGGCCCAGAAGAGCCGAGGGCCCAGGGGCAGCACGGGCCAGCCCACACTGCGATATATGTACGCACTAGGTCCGTGCAGCAGAGCTGGTCTCCAATCGTCTTGGTTAACCTTTGCCACTGGACCAAGGCCAAGCTCTGTCAAGCCCGTGTGGTGGCTGATGTGCAACAGCCACCACACATTAAAAAAATTCACGCACAGGCATCTTCCACCCCCTCAATTGGAGTTCTGGAATGGAATACCGGGTCCTTCATCGAAACACCTGTGAACTCGTGGAAGCAAGACATCATCGTTCGAGGGACTGCCTATGATGATGATGTCCCCAGTAAAACCTTTGATCTCTCCCTCCCTGTTCACTCTTCCTGGGAGGGCCCCCATCTTTGCTCTCTTAAATCCAAGGTTTGCAGACTTGAACGTATATACTCGCTGACCTACATTAGCTCCCGGAGCTCCCAGTTCCCATCCTTGCCTCAGCTCATCCGCTGCTGAAGCCCTTGCCCATGCTTTTGTTACCACTAGACTTGACTATTCCAACGCACTCCTGCCTGGCCTTCCACATTCTACCCTACATAAACTAGAGGTGATCCAAAACTCGGCTGCCCCGTGTCCTAACTCGTATTAAGTCCCGCTCACACATCACCCCTGTGCTCACTGATCTACATTGGCTTCCGGTTAAGCAATGCCTCAATTTCAAAATGCTCATCCTTATTTTCAAATCCCTCCATGACCTTGCCCCTCTCTATCTCTGTAACCTCCACCAGCCCTACAACCCTCCGAGATGTCTGCACTCCTCTAATTCTGCCTTCTTGAGCATCCCTGATTATAATCGCTCAACCATCGGTGGCCGTGCCCTCAACTGCCTAGACCCCAAGCTCTGGAACTCTCTGCCTAAACCTCTCTGCCTCTCTTCCTCTCTTTCTTCCTTCAAGATGCTCCTTAAAACCTACCTCTTTGACCAAGTTTTTGGTCACCTTCCCTAGTTTCTCCTTATGTAGCTCACTGTCAAATTTTTTTGTCTCATAATGCTCCTGTGAAGCACCTTGGGTCATTTCACTACATTAAAGGTGCTATATGAATACAAGTTGTTGTTGTTATAGTATATGATGCACAACTAGTTTAGTCAGTTATAACCAGATCTGACTGGACTATATCAAACACGATCCTCTCTCCTCTGCCAAAACCACTCATTACTCCTGGATCATCCTGGAATGCAAAGGTAACTCCTGACTTCATTTCTCCTCTACCAGCCATCTCCTTAAACCCCTCTCCTCTGCCTGCTCCACCCTCACCTCCAACACAAAGTGCGAGGAGTTCATGGACTTCTTTGTCACTAAGATTAAGACCATCCGCTCAACTGCCTGCGCCGCCTCCCTCTCTGTCCCCTGCCGACCAAGCCAGACATTCCCCCTTCCCTCGCCCTGAACTGGCAACTTACTCTAGTTTCTGTCAGTTTTTTCTGATTACATACCCGTGAAGCATCTTGGGATGTTTCACTACATTAAAGGCGCTATATAAATGCACGTTGTTGTTGATATGTAATAAAGTTCAGCATTGTTTCAACTGGAACTTGTCTCAGACTGGCGCCATGAAGCCTATATACAGCCGGCATAAAGCCAGCATACAAAGCTTGTTTCATGGCTGCAACAGATCCAATACATCAATATTCTCTTGCTCCCAGCTAATGGCACTCCTAAATATTTCATCAAAGTATCACCCATTGAACCCAATCTGATGTGAGGGAGGCCAATAACTGGTATGTCACTGATTTAATGATGAACTTATGCATATTTGGAGCTTCCAGTCTTATTCACCCAGCGTATTTCAGCAGGTTGTGGGTTCAAGTCCCACTCTAGGAACTTGCGCACATAAATCTAGGCTGACACTCCAGTGCAGTGCTGAGGGAACGCTGCACTGTCGGAGGTGCCATCTTTCGGATGAAGCGTTAAACTGAGGCTCCGTCTGCTCTCTCGGGTTGACGTAAAAGACCCCATGGTACGATTTGGACGAAGAGCAGCGGAGTTATTGCTGGTGTCCTGGCCAATGTTTATCCCTCAATCAACATAACAAAAAAAATGATTATCTGGTCATTATCACATTGCTGTGTGTGGGAGTTTGCTGTGTGCAAATTGGCTGCTGCATTTTCCACATTGTGACAGTGACTACACTGCAACAGTACTTCATTGGCTGCAAAGCACTTTGAGATGTCTGGTGGTCATGAAAGGCGCTATATAAATCCAGGGATTAACTATTTGTATTGCACTTTTTTTGACAGACATGTGTCTGTCCAGCCTCCACCCTGCCCCCCGCCCCCCCACATACTGCACTTTTTGACCGTCAGGCAACAAGCCTGGCCCCCGTCAAGCTCCGCCCCCGCCCTTGCCGAATCCCGGGGGAGGGATGTACTTGGACTGGGGTACGGGACTTTGGCTGGCCCTTGCTGTCTTCTGGGGAGCTCTGTCCTCTGTCGCTTCAGAAAATCAAAGTGGATCAAGTTACAATTTGCAAAGTCATTGAAATCTTGGGATGGGCGGATCCAGTGACATATTCCTGTGAAACATCAGGGTGTGGCTTATCCTCCAAGGGGACGAATCAGAAATAAGGATTGAAGCCTTTTGGCCATTTTTGCAGTACAAGATCGGGAAGCATTGGTGATTGTGGGGGGCGGTCAGGGATCGCACAGGTGGGTCCGATCGTGGTAGGGGGATGTCCGATTGTGGAGGGGGGGAGCAAATTAACTTGATTGCCCAGGGGTAAGCACTCCTGCTCCTCCTAGCCCAAATGCAGTGCTGGAAAGGCACTTTCAGCACAAAAGACCCATCCGTGCAATAGTCCTCACCTCCCTTTCGCTGCCGGAATTCCTGAGGCCCAGGAAACCCGACCAGGGTTAAATTTAAAATAGAGCTAAAGTATAATATTTAAATGAGCCACATGCCTCCTGGGATTGGGTGATCTCCATGGAGCCAATGGCCACAGAGGTCCACTTTTGGGGTCACTCTGCCAGGACTCGAGCTTTAACGTAACAGGGTCAAACACTTTGTCCGATGCAACTTTCTTTGTTCCAGGTCTTGAGCTTTGGTGGATTGACTCACACCTGTCCTGGGATGATATGGTTTGACATTGCATCGCACATCAAATGGCCCTGAGATTCTCCAACCAAAGTACGTGACATTGAGAGATTGGCTCACATTCAGCTCACATCCCTTTCACTTATCAGGAAAGTGAGACATTGCTGAGCAGAAATCTGCTGGGAAGACAGTTGACACAGGCAGAGCGAGTCAAGTGGTTGGCTGAACTTTTTGGGGGGTAGAGTTCATTTGGGGATCAGTAACATTGTTTTCCATTGGTTGACTAGGGTCACCATCCCCTTTGCAAGGAAGGATGTTCTGGCACTAGGGAGGAAGCCTGGCCAGGGGAGAGGTGCTATGTATTTGTTAGACCAAGAGTTCAAAAATTATCAATTTTTACAATACTTTGAGATCTTGATGCTCAGTAGTTAAGCATGGTTTAGTGCTGCAGTGTTCCCCTTCCATCGTGGTGGGGATGTTTCAACCTCTAAAATGTTACTTTGGGTTAAAATTCCCTGCACCCTGTCTATGCACCAGATAACCTAAGCTTGGATAATATAAAGATACAAAATTGACAGATAGGAAAAGACCAACTGGTCCATCAGGCTTGTCCCACACCATAATGGCTGGACCATCATGATTAAACACTTCATCACTTCACCCATCTTCCACACACCCCCGCAGCCATGTAATCTCCTGGGAGAAGCAAAAACCAGAAAAAACCCATGGCCAATAAGGGAAAAGGGCTGGATTTTTGGCTTTGCTGATTTCGGGGCGGTAAAGTTTGCGCCCGGGAACAGTTTGCGCCTCAGTAAGCAAAATTGGGCAGCTGGGCCCTGAGTATGGGGCGGGGCGCTAAGGGAGGTGTTACACACCTCTCTCAGGGCGCTAGGCCAGCTGAGCAAGTGACAATCCCGAGCTAAACAGCTGGCCCGGGAGCGCTCTGAGAGAGGCCTGGGGAGAAAAAAACCATCAAAAACATTCCCAATCCATAGCCCACGTCACCAGAACATAAATCGCAAAAAAAAGAAAAGGCTAAACAACCACACTTCCTGAGGTGGATATTACTGACCTCACTGCAGCCGGCACAGGTCGGAACACCCGTTTCACAAGTGGTCCCAGCAGGGGGCGCTGCGGGGCGTACGGGTCGGGCAGGAGTCAAAAAATGAACTGATGTCGAAACCATGGGCGTCGCACACCGGCTCAACTCTCCCAGGTGGTAATGCTCCGCGTCTCCACAAAACAGGGCCCGAAAACCCCCGCGGGGCGCTGGAAGCTGACCACCTGCCCAGAAGATCTTACCGTCGCCATTGCCGCCGCTCCGGGGTGACAACAGAGTCGCACATCACCAGAAAATCCAGCCCATACTGTGAAAAATTCCTCTCTAACCCTCTCAGATGATCAAAACCAGTCCACTAGGTCACATGGACCAAGTGTTGTCTACTTACCTTCTATGTGGTGTGATCTCTGCCCCAGTCAAGAACTGGTCCAGCTCCCTTTTGAAGGCAGTGAGTCAGCACCCACTGCACCAGCTGGCAATGTATCCCAGAGGCTCTCTAACTCTCTGGGAAAATAGGAAACACCTAACATGCAGTCTATTCCTACTCTTACGCAGTTTAAACTCATGTCCCTCGTCATCCCCAATCTGTCAAAGTGGAAAAATCTATCAAAAGGGACGCTATCTGCAATGTATTTGCTTCATGGGTTCTTTGCTTAAGATTTCATAGCAACACATTGTAAGAATAAAAGTGTTCAATAATAAAATTGATTCTGTGTATGTATAAATGTTGAAAGTGCAGACTATATGAAAAGACAGTTTTGAAAGATTCAAAATGGAAGCTCACAGACCTCCAGCATGCTCTTTGTGTATTGTTGTAATTGGAAAGCCATTAAGCCTAATCTAGGGATGGCTGGGCCAGTCCAGCAGACACAGGAGTGAGGAGAGCCAATAAGGAACTGCCCTGGAACC
This sequence comes from Pristiophorus japonicus, assembly GCF_044704955.1. Lineage (NCBI taxonomy): Eukaryota > Metazoa > Chordata > Chondrichthyes > Pristiophoridae > Pristiophorus > Pristiophorus japonicus. The sequence continues at coordinate 81,593,222 of NC_091992.1, forward strand.
AAGGTTCAATCCTGAGGCTTTCGGAGGAACAATGGACTTAAGGGATATAAAAAAACTCAAGCCACAGTTTGCTCTCTCTCCTTCTCTCCTGAGCACACGGCAAACCTCCTGCTGAAGACCAGCCGAAACAGCAAGCCATGTGTTCAGCCAACCAGCCAGAGGAGAGTGACGTATATCTGTTTATAAATCATTATTGTAACATTGTATCTGTTGTAACGAAGTAAGATCTGTAGGGTAACTACGACTGCTGATAAATGTGCAATTGTGCGTTTTTAATAAACTGTTCCGAATTGTTTTAAAAGAATTGTCTCGCTGTCAATTTAATGCCAGAGATTTAGAAATCTTACAATATTGCTATTAAGAACTACTTTGTTTATTAACAAAGGTACAGGTTGTACATCTCCAGTCTGGCATCCTCGGTACTTGCCCGGTGCCGGAACAGAGAATTTGCTGAACCATGGGAGGTCACGCCTAGCCTAGGCTTACCAGTACCTGAAGACAGTGCCTGAGCTCCGGAACACCTCCGCCACGCTCCGCCTGCGAAACTTGCATCTCGCTCTCTCTCTCCGTGCTGATTTGCTGCTCTTTTTTTTTAAGGTCTTGGCGACCTGCTGCTGCCGCCCCCGGACCCATCGCACCCCTCCTCCGCCGCCGCCGCCGCCACTCATGCTCCAGGCATGGGACTGATTCTGAACCACGGGTGGTGCTGGACTGGAGAGGTACATCATCATCATCATAGACAGTCCCTTGAAATTGAGGAAGACTTGCTTCCACTCTAAAAATGAGTTCTCAGGTGACTGAACAGTCCAATATGGGAATTACAGCCTTGGTCACAGGTAGGACAGACAGTGGTTGGAGGAAAGGGTGGGTGGGGAGTCTGGTTTGCCGCACGCTCCTTCCGCTGCCTGCGTTTGGTTTCTGCATGCTTTTGGCGACGAGATTCGAGGTTCTAGCACCCGGTACAACCTGTATAACAGAGGTACAACCTATATAACAATCAGACTACACATTATCAGTTCATCCACTAGGCTCACAACTACATACCTCATCTTGGATGACCTAGACACAACTGACTGGGGTTTTATTGAGCCTTGTGAACATTAAAAAAACAAGCCTGAAGACTTTGTGTCTTAATGCAAGGAGTATCCGCAATAAGGTGGATGAATTAACTGTGCAAATAGATGTTAACAAATATGATGTGATTGGGATTACGGAGACGTGGTTCCAGGATGATCAGGGCTGGGAACTCAACATCCAGGGGTATTCAACATTCAGGAAGGATAGAATAAAAGGAAAAGGAGGTGGGGTAGCATTGCTGGTTAAAGAGGAGATTAATGCAATAGTTAGGAAAGACATTAGCTTGGATGATGTGGAATCTATATGGGTAGAGCTGCAGAACACCAAAGGGCAAAAAACGTTAGTGGGAGTTGTGTACAGACCTCCAAACAGTAGTAGTGATGTTGGGTAGGGCATCAAACAGGAAATTAGGGGTGCATGCAATAAAGGTGCAGCAGTTATAATGGGTGACTTTAATATGCACATAGATTGGGCTAGCCAAACTGGAAGCAATATGGTGGAGGAGGATTTCCTGGAGTGCATAAGGGATGGTTTTCTAGACCAATATGTCGAGGAACCAACTAGGGGGGAGGCCATCTTAGACTGGGTGTTGTGTAATGAGAGAGGACTAATTAGCAATCTCATTGTGCGAGGCCCCTTGGGGAAGAGTGACCATAATATGGTGGAATTCTGCATTAGGGTGGAGAATGATACAGCTAATTCAGAGACCATGGTCCAGAACTTAAAGAAGGGTAACTTTGAAGGTATGAGGCGTGAATTGGCTAGGATAGATTGGCAAATGATACTTAAGGGGTTGACTGTGGATGGGCAATTGCAGACATTTAGAGACCGCATGGATGAACTACAACAATTGTACATTCCTGTCTGGCGTAAAAATAAAAAAGGGAAGGTGGCTCAACCGTGGCTATCTAGGGAAATCAGGGATAGTATTATAGCCAAGGAAGTGGCATACAAATTGGCCAGAAATAGCAGTGAACCTGGGGACTGGGAGAAATTTAGAACTCAGCAGAGGAGGACAAAGGGTTTGATTAGGGCAGGGAAAATGGAGTACGAGAAGAAGCTTGCAGGGAACATTAAGGCGGATTGCAAAAGTTTCTATAGGTATGTAAAGAGAAAAAGGTTAGTAAAGACAAACGTAGGTCCCCTGCAGTCAGAATCAGGGGAAGTCATAACGGGGAACAAAGAAATGGCAGACCAATTGAACAAGTACTTTGGTTCAGTATTCACTAAGGAGGACACAAACAACCTTCCGGATATAAAAGGGGTCAGAGGGTCTAGTAAGGAGGAACTGAGAGAAATCTTTATTAGTCGGGAAATTGTGTTGGGGAAATTGATGGGATTGAAGGCCGATAAATCCCCAGGGCCTGATGGACTGCATCCCAGAGTACTTAAGGAGGTGGCCTTGGAAATAGCGGATGCATTGACAGTCATTTTCCAACATTCCATTGACTCTGGATCAGTTCCTATCGAGTGGAGGGTAGCCAATGTAACCCCACTTTTTAAAAAAAGGAGGGAGAGACAAAACAGGGAATTATAGACCAGTCAGCCTGACCTCAGTAGTGGGTAAAATGATGGAATCAATTATTAAGGATGTCATAGCAGCGCATTTGGAAAATGGTGACATGATAGGTCCAAGTCAGCATGGATTTGTGAAAGGGAAATCATGCTTGACAAATCTTCTGGAATTTTTTGAGGATGTTTCTAGTAAAGTGGACAAAGGAGAACCAGTTGATGTGGTATATTTGGACTTTCATAAGACTTTCGACAAGGTCCCACACAAGAGATTAATGTGCAAAGTTAAAGCACATGGGATTGGGGGTAGTGTGCTGACGTGGATTGAGAACTGGTTGTCAGACAGGAAGCAAAGAGTAGGAGTAAATGGGTACTTTTCAGAATGGCAGGCAGTGACTAGTGGGGTACCGCAAGGTTCTGTGCTGGGGCCCCAGCTGTTTACATTGTACATTAATGATTTAGACGAGGGGATTAAATGTAGTATCTCCAAATTTGCAGATGACACTAAGTTGGGTGGCAGTGTGAGCTGCGAGGAGGATGCTAAGAGGCTGCAGGGTGACTTGGATAGGTTAGGTGAGTGGGCAAATGCATGGCAGATGAAGTATAATGTGGATAAATGTGAAGTTATCCACTTTGGTGGTAAAAACAGAGAGACAGACTATTATCTGAATGGTGACAGATTAGGAAACGGGGAGGTGCAACGAGACCTGGGTGTCATGGCACATCAGTCATTGAAGGTTGGCATGCAGGTACAGCAGGCGGTTAAGAAAGCAAATGGCATGTTGGCCTTCATAGCGAGGGGATTTGAGTACAGGGGCAGGGAGGTGTTGCTACAGTTGTACAGGGCCTTGGTGAGGCCACACCTGGAGTATTGTGTACAGTTTTGGTCTCCTAACTTGAGGAAGGACATTCTTGCTATTGAGGGAGTGCAGCGAAGATTCACCAGACTGATTCCCAGGATGGTGGGACTGACCTATCAAGAAAGACTGGATCAACTGGGCTTGTATTCACTGGAGTTCAGAAGAATGAGAGGGGACCTCATAGAAACGTTTAAAATTCTGACGGGTTTAGACAGGTTAGATGCAGGAAGAATGTTCCCAATGTTGGGGAAGTCCAGAACCAGGGGTCACAGTCGAAGGATAAGGGCTAAGCCATTTAAGACCGAGATGAGGAGAAACTTCTTCACCCAGAGAGTGGTGAACCTGTGGAATTCTCTACCACAGAAAGTTGTTGAGGCCAATTCACTAAATATATTCAAAAAGGAGTTAGATGAGGTCCTTACTACTCGGGGGATCAAGGGGTATGGCGAGAAAGCAGGAAGGGGGTACTGAAGTTTCATGTTCAGCCATGAACTCATTGAATGGCGGTGCAGGCTAGAAGGGCTGAATAGCCTGCTCCTGCACCTAGTTTCTATGTTTCTATGTATCACATGACTGGCTAAGCCACTCACAATGCAACAGCTCTACAACTCTTTTTGGGGACAAAGTAAACATTAAATCAAGTGCCCCCCGATCTGGGGGACACCCAAAACATTTCCCAAGGCCCTTTTTTGTTTTTTTTGTATTTTTTTGCAGTTTTTTTAATGTTTTTTTGGGGCTCTAAAACCATAATTTACAAGTGCCCCCTATAAAAGAGGAGGGGAACACTAAAAACCCGGCAATTAAAACAAATTAAACTTTAAAACATATAAAATCAAATTAAAATTTGGTTGCCGGGGGTAATAATGCACTCCAGTCCCTCCGGCGCCCAGCTCTCGCGGAAGGCCGCGAGCGTACCGGTAGACACCGCGTGCTCCATCTCTAGGGACACCCTGGCCCGGATGTAAGCAGCAACAGCTCTACAAATCTGTGAGCATGTTCACAGCTGCATACATTACACTATCCAGCACTTCCATTATTTTATAGATCTCTATCCGGTCGCCTCTAAGTTTGCACTGCTATAATATAAATTGACCACGGTCCTCGAACCTTTCTGTGTAACTGAGCTCTGTAAACTAGGGGAATCTTTCTTGTAGCTCTGCACCAGACCATTCCCAAGGCACCTTGTTGCGGGACCTAAACTGGACACAGGACTCCAAATGTGGTCTGACCAGCGACCTATATAGTGCCATGATGCTCTTGCAGGCCAGGACCGCGCTGATTTCCGGGCCGGACTGCCGCACACTGATCCCTCCAATGGCTCCGGCCTGCTGCAAGGAAGTGACCGGGGACCAGGAGAGGCGTGAATCTGGGGCCCAGAAAAGGCGAGGGTTCAGGGGCAGCACGGGCCAGCCTACACTGCAATATGTGTGCGCGCTCGGTCTGTGCAGCAGAGCTGGTCTCCAGTTAGTCTTGGGTAATCCTTGCCACTGGACCAAGACCTAGCTCTGTCAAGCCCATGTGGTGGCTGGTGTGCAACGGCCACCCCACATTCAAAAAAATCCACGCACAGGCATCTTCCACCCTTCAGGATGTAGTTCAGGATCTGGAGTATTAGGTCCTTCATTGAAACACCTGTGAACTCATCCCTTTTTGGCGTGGAAGCAAGTCTCGCTTTGAGGGACGGCCTATGACGGATGTATAGTGTCAGAATGGACTCTGTTGAATTGTGCTGAATGATTTATACAATACAATCCCCTGTTCACTGTAGCTACACAATCTCTACATGGATCATAAACCTTCAAGTGAAAATGATCAGCCTCATTCTCAGTCTTCAGGGAACACTTTCCCCAGATCCATCCACTGCAAGTTTTTTCATTTCAGAAACTTCAATGAATGTTACTTTGGGAGGCTGTATAAAACCCCATTTTGGCTGTGCTGACTTATTATATATTTTTAATTGGATTCAGATTTGAATTTTCATTTGAATTGGCAGTGACAAGCTGAATGCTGTCTGCATCGCTGCTGGGTCCTTTACTGTGCTAGTTTGATGTGCCGGTGACTGAGGTTCTTTGTGTTGTGAGTTAACCTTTCCTCCCAAACACAAGAGATCATGGAGGGAGCAGAGCTCATTATGCCTGCTCCATCCTCCTGACCTTGCCTATGCTGTCATGGCCTCAGACCAGACAGTTCTTCTTCTGAAAGGAGGTCCTGCTATGATATATCCATGATTCTCAAAGGTAATCAAGCAAAAATCCCACACTGTTTACTCAACAGTCAGAGGCACAGTACTGATGGAGCATTGCACTGTCGGAGGGGCAGTACTGAGGGAGTCCTGCATTGTTGGAGGGGCAGTACTGATGGAGCTCTGCATTGTCGGAGGGGCTCTACTTCGGGAACACTGCACTGTCAGAGGGACAGTACTGAGGGAGCTCTGCACTGTCGGAGGGGCTGTACTGAGGGAGTGCAGCACTGTTGGAGGGGCAGTACTGAAGGAGAGCTGCATTTTCAAAGGGGCAGTACAGAGGGAGCTCTGCGCAGTTGGAGGGGCAGTACTGAGGGAGTGTTGCACTTTCGGAGGGCTGGACTGAGGGAACGCTGCACTGTCGAAGGGGCAGTACTAAGGGAGTGCTGCACTGTCAGAGGGGCAGTACTGAGAGAGCGCTGCACTGTCAGAGGGGTAGTACTGAGGGAGCGCTGCACTGTTGGAGGGGCAATACTGAGGGAGCGCTGCACTGTCAGAGGGGCAATACTGAGGAAGCGCTGCACTTTTGAAGAGGCTGTACTGAGGGAGTTCCGCACTGTAGGAGAGCAGTATTGTGAGAATGCTATACATTTGGAGGGCAGTATTGAAGCAGCGCTACACTTTCGGAGGGGCAGTACTGACGATGTGTGGCACTTTCAAAAGGGGCAGTACTGAGGGAGTGCTGCACTGTTGGACGATCAGTACTGAGGGAGCGATGGACTGTCAGAGGCAGTACTGAAGGAGTACTGAAGGCCTTAGAGTGGGTGCAGATAAGATTTACAAGAATGGTTCCAGGGATGAGGGACTTCAGTTACGTGGATAGACTGGAGAAGCTGGGGTTGTTCTCCTTGGAGCAGAGAAGGTTGAGAGGAGATTTGATAGAGGTGTACAAAATCATGCGGGGTCTGGACAGAGTAGAGAGAGTGAGAAACTGTTCCCATTGGAGGAAAGGTCGAGAATCAAACAGATTTATGGTGATTGGCAAAAGCACCAAAGGTGATATGAGGAAAAACTTTTTTTACACAGCGCGTGGTGAGGATCTGGAATGCACTACCTGAAAGAGTGGTGGAGGCAGATTCAATTGTGGCTTTCAAAAGGGAATTGGATAAGTACCTGAAGAAAAATAAATTGCAGGGCGACATGGGGAAGGGCGGGGGAATGGGACTGGCTGAGGTGCTCTTGCAGAGAGTCGCACGGGCTCGACGGGCCAAATGGCCTCCTTCTGTGCTGTAACCATTCTCTGATTCTATGATTCTGTGATCTGCGATTCTCTACTGGACCAATGGCTTCTGCAGGCAGCAACAAAGCCCCTTCTCCAAACCAGGTCAGCGACCATTGTTTCCCCATGAAGAATTAGATCATTTAATTCCTCATGTGTCTAGTTCTCAGGTATTTATCCAGCTCCTTTTTGACAGAACTGATGTAGGCATCATCAGTGCTTTTAATGACACTCTCTTCTTCGTAGCCACTATTGTAATAAATCTCGAGCCTCTTCTGAGGTCTGCACGCAGTAAATGTTGTTCCCCAGCTCCGCACTCGCAGTCTGCAAAATAGTTATTTATAAGACTGGTTTGCATAAACATAGCACCCCGTCACATCTCAGAAATGCCACAAAGAGCTCGATGCAGCAAGAATTGCTTTGCAATGCAGCGACTGTATTGTAGGCAAGTGCGCCAAACATTTTGCATACAACAAGATTCCACAAACAGGTGATGAGTGGAGGGAGAAATATTGGCCAGCAATCTTTATTACGGGTCTTGTATTTTGAAGGTTCTGTCTTTGTCTTTGAGCAAACCATTGATCTTCATTACTATTTCTTTGGATTGGAGTGTACCTTTCCAGTTCACCTGGGCTTAGTTAGGAATTAACATAGTTCAGAATAGGCATTATTCTACGCTGTAGAAGAATCATGAATCATCCACTAATTCCTCGGTTTTGCTCAAAAATAACTCAGAAACATAGAAACATAGAAATTTACAGTGCAGAAGGAGGCTATTTCGGCCCATCGTGTTCGCGCAGGCCAACAAAGAGCTGCATGGCCCTTGGTCAGCAGCCCTAAAGGTTACATGTAAACCTATGAACAATGACGGAAAGGCAAAGAGCACCCAGCCCAACCAGTCCACCTCACACAACTGCAACACCCCTTATACTGAAACATTCTACACTCCACCCCAACCGGAGCCATGTGATCTCCTGGGAGAGGCAAAAATCAGATAAAAGCCCAGGCCAATTTAGGGAGAAAAAAATCTGGGAAAATTCCTCTCCGACCCATCCAGGCGATTGAAACTAGTCCAGGCGATCACCCTGGCCGTATTCAATTCCCTGCCGTACTTATCATTAATACTGCATCGGCCAACAAAAGGTCATCCAGTCTAATCCCAATTACCAGCTCTAGGTCCATAACCCTGCAGGTTACTGCACTTTAAGTGCCCATCCAACCATCTCTTAAAAGTGGTGAGGGTTTCTGCATCCACCGCCCTTCCAGGCAACGAGTTCCAGATCCTCACAACCCTCTGCGTAAAGAAGCCCCCTCTCAAATCCCCTCTAAACCTTCCATCACCCACCTTAAAACTATGCCCCCTCATAATAGACCTCTCCACCAATGGAAATAGACCCTTACTAACCACTATGTCCAGGACCCTCAATATTTTGTACACCTCAATGAGTTACATTTACGCAGCACCTTTCATGACCTCAGGACATCCCGAAACACCTTACAGCCAATGAGATACTTTTGAAGTGTAGTCTCTGTTATAACGCATGGACATATTTGCGTACAGCAAGGTTCCACAAACAGCAATGAGATAAATAACCAGATAATCTATTTTTTTTGTAATGTTGGTTGAGGGATAAATATTGACCAGGGCACTGGGAGAACTTCCCTAATCTTCTTCAGATAGCGGCATGAGATCGTTTACATCTACCTGAGAGGGCAGGGGCCTCGGTTTAACATCCCATCTGAAAGACAGCGCTTCTGAGTGTGCATCACTCCCTCAGTACTGCACTTGGAGCTTTGACCCAGACGCTGTTCTCAAGTCTCGAACAAGGCTAGAACTCATGACCTTCTGTGTGGGAATAACAGAAAACACTCATCTCATTCTTCTGATCCAAATAAAATAGTTCATCTTTCATGAAGACTGATCCTCTCTAACCCACGTAAATAGTTCTATGTTGATACAAAAGTTGCCTTTGGTTCTGTTATGTATGAAAAAAGAGTCAGACGAGACACTGTGAGCTCAACGTAAAGTGTCTTTTATTGCAGGTCTCCAGAGTACCTCTCTAGCCTGTGAGGCCTCCTTAAGTACCTGTGCTCCCAAGAGATTATGGGATCCCTTGGGACTCCAGGGGATGAGCCCTTTTGTGGCTGTACAAAGTATATACAAGTTTACATATATAACAACACTCCCCCTGAAAGTCAACAGTGTAACTATTTACAAGGTGAGACGATCTGGGGCCCTTCTTTCCCTGGTTGATCATCTCGGTGCAGATGCTGGTACTGGTGAACCATCTGTTTGGCCCTCGCTCGGCTGCTGTGCTGCTGTCCTTGCTGGGCTGCCTGATGTGGTGAGTCCTGCTGGGCTGCTGCGGATGATGGGTTCTGTTTCATGGCCAACCGCGGTGTTGGTTGCCACTGGTGTGTATGTTGGGGCGTCAAAGAAGGTAGGGTCCAAGGCGGGTTGCTCAGGATAGTGCGTGAATCTGAGTTTGATTCAGTCCAAGTGTTTCCAGTGAAAGAGTCCATTTGAAAGATTGACCCCAAACACCCTGCTCCCCTCTTTGGCCACAACGGTGCCAGGAAGCCACTTGGGACCTTGTCCATAATTCAATACAAATACAGGACAATTGATTTCAATTTCACGTGCCACATTTGCGCTATCATGGTATGTACTTTGTTGAAGCCGCCTGCTCTCTACCTGTTCATGTAGATCCGGGTGAACTAACGAGAGCCTTGTCTTAAGTGCTCTTTTCATGAGCAGTTCAGCACGTGGAATCCCAGTGAGCGAGTGGGGTCTCGCGCGGTAACTAAGCAGGACTCGGGATAGGCGAGTCTGCAGTGAGCCTTCAGTTAGCCTCTTCAAGCCCTGCTTGATAGTTTGTACTGCTCTTTCTGCCTGACCATTGGATGCTGGTTTGAACGGGGCAGATGTGACATGTTTGACCCCGTTGCGGGTCATGAATTCTTTGAACTCAGCACTGGTAAAACATGGCCCGATGTCGCTCATAAGGAAATCGGGTAATCCGTGCGTGGCAAGCATGGCCCATAGACTTTCAGTGGTGACAGCGGATGTGCTTGCTGACATTATCTCACATTCAATCCATTTGGAGTACGCATCTACAAACACAAGGAACATTTTACCCAAGAACGGGCCTGCATAGTCGACATGGATCCTAGACCACTGTTTGGAGGGCCAAGACCGTAAACTTAGTGGCACCTCCCTGGGTGCATTACTTAACTATGAGCATGTGTTACATCTGTGCACACAGGACTCTAAGTCTGCATTGATACCGGGCCACCACATGTGGGATCTGGCTATTGCTTTCATTATTACGATGCCTGGATGGGTAGAAACATAGAAACATAGAAAAATAGGTGCAGAAGTAGGCCATTCGGCCCTTCGAGCCTGCACTGCCATTCAATAAGATCATGGCTGATCATTCCTTCAGTACCCCTTTCCTGCTTTCTCTCCATACCCCTTGATCCCCTTAACCGTAAGAGCCATATCTAACTCCCTCTTGAATATATCCAGTGAACTGGCATCAACAACTCTCTGCGACAGGGAATTCCACAGGTTAACAACTCTCTGAGTGAAGAAGTTTCTCCTCATCTCAGTCCTAAAATGGCCTACCCCTTATCCTAAGACTATGTCCCCTGGTTCTGGACTTCCCCAACATCGGGAACATTCTTCTCGCATCTACCCTGTCCAGTCCCGTCAGAATCTTATATGTTTCCATGAGATCCCCTCTCATCCTTCTAAACTCCAGTGAATAAAGGCCCAGTTGATCCAGTCTCTCCTCATATGACAGTTCAGACATCCCTGGAATCAGTCTGGTGAACCTTCGCTGCACTCCCTTAATAGCAAGAATGTCCTTCCTCAGACTAGGAGACCAAAACTGAACACAATATTCCAGGTGAGGCCTCACTAAGGGCCTGTACAACTGCATTAAGACCTCCCTGCTTCTATATTTTAATCCCCTAGCTATGAAGGCCAACCTATCATTTGCCTTCTTTACCGCCTTCTGTACCTGCGTGCCCACTTTCAGTGACTGATGAACCATGACGTCCAGGTCTCGTTGCACCTCCCCTTTTCCTAATCTGCCACCATTCAGATAATATTCTGTCTTCGCGTTTTTGCCCCCAAAATGGATAACCTCACATTTATCCACATTATACTGCATCTGCCATGCATTTCCTCACTCACCTAACCTGTCCAAGTCACCCTGCAGCCTCTTAGTGTCCTCCTCACAGCTCACTCCGCCACCCAGTTTAGTGTCATCTGCAAATTTGGAGATATTACACTCTATTCCTTCATCCAAATCGTTAATGTATATTGTAAAGAGCTGGGGTCCCAGCACTGAGCCCTGCGGCGCTCCACTAGTCACTGCCTGCCATTCTGAAAAGGACCAGTTTATCCCGACCCTCTGCTTCCTGTCTGCCAACCAATTCCCTATCCACGTCAGTATATTACCCCCAATACCATGTGCTTTGATTTTGCACAACAATCTCTTGTGCGGGACCTTGTCAAAAGCCTTCTGAAAGTCCAAATACGCCACATCCACTGGGTCTCCCTTGTCCACTCTGCTCGTTACATCCTCAAAAAATTCCAGAAGATTCGTCAAGCATGATTTCCCTTTCATAAATCCATGCTGACTTGATCCGATCCTGTCACCGCTTTCCAAATGCGCTGCTATTTCGTTCTTCATGATCGATTCCAACATTTTCTCCACTACTGATGTCAAGCTAACCGGTCTATAATTACCTGTTTTCTCTCTCCCTCCTTTTTTAAAAAGTGGTGTTACATTAGCTACCCTCCAGTCCATGGGAACTGATCCAGAGTCGATACACTGTTGGAAAATGATCACCAATGCATCCACTATTTCTAGGGCCACTTCCTTGAGCACTCTGGGATGCAGACTATCAGGCCCCGGGGATTTATCAGCCTTCAATCCCATCAATTTCCTTAACACAATTTCCCGCCTAATAAGGATATCCTTCAGTTCCTCCTTCTCACTAGACCCACTGTCCCCTAGTACCTTCGGAAGGTTATTTGTATCTTCCTTTGTGAAAACAGAACCAAAGTATTGGTTCAATTGGTCTGCCATTTCTTTGCTCCCCATTATAATTACACCTGAATCCGACTGCATGGGACCTACATTTGTCTTTACTAATCTTTTTCTCTTCACATATTTATAGAAGCTTTTGCAGTCAGTTTTTATATTCCCTGCAAGCTTCCTCTCGTACTCTATTTTCCCCCTCTTAATTAAACCCTTAGTCCTCCTCTGTTGAATTCTAAATTTCTCCTAGTCCTCAGGTTTGTTGCTTTTTCTGGCCAATTTATATGCCTCTTCCTTGGCTTTAACACTATCCTTAATTTCCTTTATTAGCCATGGTTGAGCCACCTTCCCAGTTTTATTTTCACTCCAGAAAGGGCTGTACAACTGTTGAAGTTCATCCATGTGATCTATAAATGTTTGCCATTGCCTATCCACCGTCAACCCTTTTAGTATCGTTTGCCAGTCTATTCTAGCCAATTCACGCCTCAAACTGTTGAAGTTACCTTTCTTTAAGTTCAGGACCCTAGTTTCTGAATTAATTTTGTCACTCTCCATCTTAGTAAGGAATTGTACCATATTATGGTCATTTTTCCCCAAGGGGCCTCGCACAACAAGATTGCTAATTAGTCCCTTCTCATTACACAATACCAGTCTAGGATGGCCAGCTCCCTGGTTGGTTCCTCGACATATTGGTCTAGAAAACCATTCCTAATACACTCCAGAAAATCCTCCTCCACCGCATTGCTACCAGTTAGGTTGGCCCAATCAACGTGTAGATTAAAGTCGCCCATGATTACTGCTGTACCTTTATTGCACACATCCCTTATTTCTTGTTTGATGCTGTCCTCAACCTCACTACTACTATTTGGTGGTCTATACACAACACCCACTAAGGTTTTTTGCCCTTTGGGATTCTGCAGCTCCACCCATACCGTTTCCACATTTCCAGGCTAATGACCTTCCTTACAATTGCATTGATTTCATCTTTAACCAGCAACGCCATCTCGTCTCCTTTTCCTTTCTGTCTATCCTTCCTAAATGCTGAATACCCTTGGATGTTGAATTCCCAGCCTTGGTCCTCCTGGAGCCATGTCTCCGTGATGCCAATCACATCGTATCCGTTAATTGCTATCTTCGCAGTTAATTCATCCACCTTTTTCCAAATACTCCTCGCATTGAGGCACAGAGCCTTCAGGCTTGTTTTTTTAACACACTTTGCCCCTTTAGAATTTTGCTGTAATGTGACTCTTTTTGCATTTTGCCTTGGGTTTCTCTGCCCTCCACTTTTACTATTCTCCTTTCTATATTTTGCTTCTGCCTCCTTTTGATTTCCCTCAGTCTCCCTGCATAGGTTCCCATCCCCCTGCCATATTAGTTTAACTTCTCCCCAACAACACTATAACACTCCCCCTAGGATATTGGTTCCGGTCCTGCCCAGGTGCAGACTGTCTGGTTTGTACTGGTCCCACCTCCCCCAGAACCAGTTCCAATGTCCCAGGAATTTGAATCACTCCCTTCTGCACCACTCCTCAAGCCACGTATTCATCTGAGCTATCCTGCGATTCCTACTCTGATGAGTACGTGGCACTGGTAGCAATCCTGAGATTACTACTTTTGAGGTTCTACTTTTAAATTTAGTTCTTAGTTCCCTAAATTCGCCTCGTAGGACCTCATCCCGTTTTTTACCTATGTCATTGGTACCTATATGCACCACGACAACTGGCTGTTCACCCTCCCTTTTCAGAATGTCCTGCAACCGCTCCGAGACATCCTTGACCCTTGCACCAGGGAGGCAACATACCATCCTGGAGTCTTGGTTGCGACCGCAGAAACGCCCATCTATTCCCCTTACAATTGAATCCCCTATCACTATCGCTCTCCTACTCTTTTTCCTGCCCTCCTGTGCAGCAGAGCCAGCCACGGTGCCATGAACTTGGCTGCTGCTGCTCCCCCCTGATGAGTCATCCTCCTCAACAGTACTCAAAGTGGTGTATCTGTTTTGCAGGGGGATGACTGCAGGGGATCCCTGCACTACCTTCCTTGCACTGCTCTTCCTGTTGGTCTTCCATTCCCTATCTGGCTGTATACCCTTTACCTGCAGCAAGACCAACTCACTAAATGTGCTATTCACGACATTCTCAGCATCATGGATGCTCCAGAGTGAATCAACCGCAGCTCCAATTCTGCAACGCGGTTCGTCAGGAGCTGGAGGCGGATTCACTTCCCGCACACGTAGTCGTCAGGGACACCGGAGGCGTTCCTGATTTCCCACATAGTACAGGAGGAGCATAACACGTGTCCGAGCTCTCCTGCCATGACTTAACCCTTAGATACACTTAAATTGGCAATAACAATGCTAAATATCACTCACTGATATAGAAAAGAAAAAAGAAAAGCTACTTACCAATCACCAGCCAATCACTTACCCCCTTGGCTGTGATGTCACCTTTCTATTTCTTTCTACTTCTTTTTGACTTCTCCCTGTAGCTGCACAAGCTGGGCCTTTATAGGCCTCTCACCGATCCCCGGACTCATGCCTCAGCGACCACGAACTCCCGCTGCCTCTATAGGCCTCTGCCGATCCCCGGACTCACGTCTCAGCGACCACGAACTCCTGCTGCCTCTCGCGGCCTTTATAGGCCTCTGCCGATCCCCGGACTCACGCCTCAGTGACCACGGTAATGTGGAGGTCACTGATGAAGGTGTTTCTGCCCTTCTTGAGAACCACTACCCGATTTCCCCACAGAAGGCAGTCTGCCTGTATAGACATTTCATCTTTGTGCCGCTGGAACGGCTTTATCTCTACCTGCATTTCCATTGGGACACTGGACCAGCTCCTGTGAGGCACACAGTTTTGAACTAGGGACAGTAAGGGGTCCTGGCTCGTCCAGGTTCTAATCTGTCGGGCTATGACGGGTGATTGCTCACTCTCAAATGCTTCCATAACCATGACTAAATCTGCGGGCTGCGCCATTTCCACCCCCGTGGTGGGCAATGGCAGCCTACTGAGAGCATCGGCACAGTTTTCTGTGCCTGGCCTGTAGTGGATGGCGTAGTTGTATACGGACAACGTGAGCGCCCATCTCTCGTTGCGGGCCGATGCATTAGTATTAATCCCTTTACTCTCTGAGAACAGGGATATCAGTGGCTTATGGTCAGTTTCCTATTCAAATTTTAGCCCAAACAGATATTGATGCATTTTCTTTACCCCATAAACACACGCTAACGCTTCTTTTTCAATCATGCTGTCAGCTCTCTCAGCCTTAGACAGATTTCTGGATGCATAAGCAACCGGTTGCAATTTTCCAAAATCATTAGCTTGTTGCAATACCCACCAGACGCCATATGACGACACGTCACATGCTAGTACCAAATGCTTACATGGATCATACAATACAAGCAATTTGTTTGAGCATAACAATTTTCCAGCTTTTACAAAGGCATTTTCTTGGCTTTTGCCCCAAACCCATTCATCTCCTTTACGCAGTGAGGCATGCAGTGGTTCTAACAGTGTGCTGAGACCTGGTAGGAAGTTACCAAAATAATTGAGGAGTCGTACAAACAACTGCACCTCCATCACGTTCTGTGGCCTCGGTGCGTTCTTGATTGCCTCCGTCTTCGAATCGGTGGCCTGATGCCATCCGCCGCGATTCTTCTTCCCAGGAACTCCACTTCAGGCTCCAGGAAAACACACTTCGAGCGTTTTAACCTAAGCCCCATGCAGTTGATTCGATTAAGAACCTTCTCCAGGTTCTGCAGATGGTCACTTGTGTCCTGACCTGTAACCAAGATGTCGCCCTGGAAGACCACCGTGCACGGGACTGACTTTAGTAAGCTTTCCATGTTTCTCTGGAATATTGCCACCGCTGATCGAATTCCGAACAGGCATCTGTTATAAATGAAGAGACCTTTGTGCGTGTTGATGCAGGTGAGGGCATTCGATGATTCCTCCAACTTCTGCGTCATGAGGTCAAGTCCAGCTTCGTGAACGTCTTTCCTCCCGCCAGCACAGCAAAAAGGTCGGCGGCCTTTGGTAGTGGGTATGGTCCTGCAGGGAGAAACGATTGATAGTTACTTTGTAATCACCACAAATTCTGATGGTGCCGTCTTCCTTGAGGATAGGAACGATCGGACTGGCCCACTCATTGAATTCGATCGGCGAAATGGTACCCTCTCTTTGCAGCCGGTCGAGCTCGATCTCTACCCTTTCTCTCATCATGTACAGTTCTGCTCTCGCCTTGTGATGGATGGGTCGCGCCCCCGGAATTAGGTGGATCTACACTTTTGCTCCTTGGAACTTCCCGATGCCTGGTGCAAACAGCAAAGGGAACTTGTTTAAGACCTGGGCACACGAAGTGTCGTCAGCGACGAGAACGCTCGGACGTTGTCCCAGTTCCAGCGTATCTTTCCCAGCCAGCTCCTGCTGAGCAGCGTGGGACCATTGCCCGGTACCACCCAGAGTGGTAGCTTGTGCCCCGCTCCATCGTAGGAGACTTTTACAGTAGCACTGCTTATTACAGGAATCAGTTCCCTTGTGTAAGTTCTCAGTTTTGTGCGAATTGGAGTCAAGACTGGCCTTGAGGCCTTGCTGCACCACAATTTCTCGAAGGTCTTTTTGCTCATAATGGACTGGCTCGCACCCGTGTCCAGCTCTATTGACACCGGGAGTCCATTTAGTTCAACCTTCAACATTATCGGGGGACACTTTGTGCTAAATGTGTGCACCCCATATACCTCTGCCTCCTCTGCCTGAGGCTCTGGTTTGTTGTGATCCACCGTGGATCTGTCCTCCTCTGCAACATAATGGTTTGCAGGATTAACAGGATTTGCAGCTCACCTGCACATACGTTGGAGGTGTCCCATTGTTCCATAGCTCTTGCAAACATATCCTTTGAAGTGGCATGAATGGAAATGATGATCACCCCCGCAGTGCTAACAAGGTGTTAATGGCCTTGCATTCATCACCCTTGATGGTGGAGTCTGAGACATCTGCGGACGTGCAGCTGCAGGCATGTGGGGCCTGCCCTGTACATTGCGATTTGAAGACAACATCACTTTGTTCACAATACTTGTAGCAGTACTCGTGTGCTGAGAGATTTGCTTCGTATTGTCACTGGTGGCAATGAACGCCTGGGCTATCGCTATGGCTTTACTCAAAATTGGGGTCTCTACAGTCAAAAGTTTGCAAAGTATCATATCATGGCCAATGCCAAGTATGAAAAAATCTCTGAGCATGTGCTCCAAATGTCCTTCAAATTCTCAATGTCCTGCAAGGCATCTTAGCTCGGTGACATAACTCGCCACTTCCTGGCCTTCAGACCTTTTGTAGAACCAGTACCTCACCATCAGAACGCTTTCCTTCGGGTTCAAGTGCTCCCGGACCAGTGTGCACAAATCATCGTACGATCTCTCTGTGGATTTCGTTGAAGCAAACAGATTTTTCATGAGGCCATACGTTGGTGCCCCGCAGACGGTGAGGAGAATCGCCCTTCATTTGGCAGTGTTTACTTCTCCTTCCAGCTCGTTGGCCACAAAGTATTGATCGATTCGCTCCACAAAGGTTTCCTGATCATCTCCCTCTGAGAATTTCTCCAGGACGCCCACTGTTCTCTGCATCGTTGGGGTCATTATCTGTATCTCGTCGCCAGTTGTTATGTATGAAGGAAGAGTCTGACTGGATACTGTGAGCTCAAAGTAAAGTGTGACCTGAGTCTTTTATTTCAGGTCTCCAGAGTGCCTCTCCAGCCTGTGAGGCCTCCTTAAGTACCTGTGCTCCCAAGGGATTATGGGATCCCTTGGGACGCCAGGGGATGAGCTCTCTGGCGGCTGTACAAAGTATATACAAGTTTACATATGTAATAGGTTCTATTTCAGGAATCCTTCCTGTTTCAAGTTGTGTAAGCAGCTTTTGATGGCGGGGTAGGGGGGGTGGGGGTAGGGGGGGGGCATGGCGGGAGCTGGTTTGCACACTAGGTTGAATAACGACAGCTGTAACCAAGACACAAAGTTGACTGGTGGTTGCCGGCAGAGCGGAAGGACTTGGAGAATTCATAATGGGAACCAGTGAGCAAGTCTAAGGCATGTGTAAGGTGACTTGGTTCAATATGAAGTGGTTAAATGTGCATTTGAAACATTTTTATGCAAGTGATAGCCTCTGTTTGGGGATAGGAGAAGCGGTGTGTGTGAAGCTTGATTGCTAGAATTCTATGTGGATATTGAGATACAGGATGCTGAGCAGCCCTGTGTTAAAGATGTGGAGATCTGGCTCGAGCGCGAGTGACTCTTGTGCCATTCCAGCAATAACCGAAAAGAGCTTTGGCAAGCTGCCACGCCTCAGCATTGATGAAGAGGTTAATCCCTGGCCAGCATTAGTCATTCTTATTAGTCTACTGGTCTCCATGGGCTTGGGCTGTTCTGGATCCAAGAGTAAAAGATGGCTTTTCACTGCATTCTGCCAAATAAGGCACAATAAAAATCCATTGCTGGATGGATATGGGATTTGTGGAACATGAAAGTTGCCAACAGTGGCTATTAAGGCCTCGTCTACTCAAGGATTTCTATTTGCATCCTAAATGCATCAGCATATATGATTATCAACCCAAATGTTCAAGATGGTTGAATTTAAATTGTGCCTTACCATATCACTGGAATGTCCGGAAGCGCTTCACAATTATTTTTGGAGTGCAATGACTCTTTTTATGTCGGTAGACATGGCGGCCATTCATAGCAGCCAGCAAGACTCACAAACAGCAACGAGATGAATGACCAGTTTATTTTTATGGTATGCTTTCAGTAACCTCTGACACTCCATATGTGGATTGAGCCAATTTGTTTCTGACTTATTTGCTGAGGCTTGAGAGCAGAATGCTCAGAGGCTGAATTTAACTTGCAAGGCTAAATATAAAGACCTTCTTAAATACCTTCAGAAGGAGCAACTCGGGAACTACTCAGAGAGTGGTGCGAATGCAGATCTTGCTACACAATGAAGTGGTTGAGGCGAGTAGCAGAGATGCATTTAAGGGAAGGCTAAATAATCACACAAGGGAGAAAGGAATAGAAGGATATGCTGAAAGGCTGAGATGAAGTAAGGTGGGAGGAGGTTCGTGTGGAGCATAAACACCGACATAGACCTGTTGGGTTGAATGGCCTGTTTCTGTGCTGTGAATTCTATTGGTTGAGGGAGCAGTGATTACCAAGAGAGTTCCCTATAATACAGTGGGATCATTAGCACCCACCTGAACAGGCAGAGGGGACCTAGGTTTGACAACACATCCAAAGCATCTTTGTAAATGAGTGTCAGCCATGGCTCAGTTGGTAGCACTCTGCCTCTGAGTCATAAGGTTGTGAGTTGAAGTCCGACTCCAGAGAATTGAGAACAAAAGTCTAAACAGATCGAGGGAGTGCTGCACTGTCGGAGGTGCCGTCTTTTGGATGAGACATGAAACCGAGGCCCTGCCTGCTCTTTCAGGTGGACATAAAAGATCCAATGGCACTATTTTGAAGAACAGGGGAGTTCTCCCCAGCATCCTGGCCAATAGTCGTCCATCAACATAGCAAAAGGAGATTATCTGGTCATTATCACATTGCTGTTTGTGATAGCTTGCTGTGCACAAATTGGCTGCTGCATTTTCTACATTACTACAGTGACTACACTTCAGAAGTACTTAATTGGATGTAAAGCACATTGAGGCATCTGGTGGTCGTGAAAGGCGCTATATAAATGCAAGTCTTTCTTTCTAAATGAAGAGAGTTCCTGTCCCTTACAGAGCAGAAGTAGGTAGAAGGCTGGAATTTTAACACAGACGATACGTGCGCAATTGGAGGCCTGTCGGGAGTAAAAGTCGCAAAAACTGGGAGCGTGTCTGGACCTCACCTCCTCGCACCTTTAACTTGGGCACGTTTGCTGTTCTTCAAAATAGGGATCTTTTATGTTCACCTGAGAGAGCAGCTGGAGCCTCGGTTTAATATCCGAAAGAAGGCACCTCTGATAGTGCAGCACTGCCTCAGCGCTGCACTAGAATGTCAGCCTAGATTTTTGTGTTCATGTCCCGGGAGTGGGACTTGAACCCACGATCTTCTGACTCAGAGGCGAGAGTGCTATCCATTTTTTTTTTAATTAATATTTATTGAACATTAAAAACATTTGCAACATCATGATCATTCCATTATATCATACAAATCCATTCCGCCCCTCTGCACAGCCGTTCCTCCAACACATATTAACATCAAAACCTGAAGTTTAATTTGTCTCCTGTAGAAACATAGAAACATAGAAAATAGGTGCTGGAGCAGGCCATTCGGCCCTTCAAGCCTGCACCACCATTCAATATGATCATGGCTGATCATTCACCTCAGTACCCCTTTCCCGCTTTCTCTCCATACCTCTTGATCCCTTTAGCCGTAAGGGCCATATCTAACTCCCTCTTGAATATATTCAATGAACTGGCATCAACGCCTCTCTTCGGCAGGGATTTCCACAGGTTAACAACTCTCTGAGTGAAGAAGTTCCTCCTCATCTCAGTCCTAAATGGCCTACCCTTTATCCTAAGACTGTGTCCCTTGGTTCTGGACTTCCCCAACATCGGGAGCATTCTTCACGCATCTAACCTGTCCCATCCCGTCAGAATCTTATACATTTCTATGAGATCCCCTCTCATCCTTCTAAACTCCAGTGTATAAAGGCCCAGTTGATCCAGTCTCTCCTCATATGTCAGTCCAGCCATCCCTGGAATCAGTCTGGTGAACCTTCGCTGCACTCCCTCAATAGCAAGAACGTCCTTCCTCAGATTAAGAAACCAAAACTGAACACAATATTCCAGGTGAGGCCTCACCAAGGCCCTGTACAATTGCAGTAAGACCTCCCTGCTCCTATACTCAAACCCCCTAGCTATGAAGGCCAACATGCCATTTGCCATCTTCACCACCTGCTGTACCTGCATGCCAACTTTCAATGACTGATGAACCATGACACCCAGGTCTCGTTGCACCTCCCCTTTTCCGAATCTGCCACCATTCAGATAATATTCTGCCTTCGTGTTTTTGCCACCGAAGTGGATAACCTCACATTTATCCATATTATACTGCATCTGCCATACATTTGCCCACTCACCTAACCTGTCCAAATCACCCTGCAGCCTCTTATCATCCTCCTCACAGCTCACACCACCACTCAGTTTAGTGTCATCTGCAAACTTGGAGATATTACACTCAATTCCTTCATCCAAATCATTAATGTATAATGTAAAGAGCTGGGGTCCCAGCACTGAGCCCTGCTGCACTCCACTAGTTACTGCCTCCCATTCCAAAAAGGACCCATTTATCCCGACTCTCTGCTTCCTGTCTGCCAACCAATTCTCTATCCACGCCAGTACATTACCCTCAATACTATGTGCTTTGATCTTGCACACCAATCTCTTATGTGGGTCCTTGTCAAAGGCCTTTTGAAAGTCCAAATACACCACATCCACTGGTTCTCCCTTGTCCACTCTACTAGTTACATCCCCAAAAAATTCCAGAAGATTTGTCAAGCATGATTTCCCTTTCACAGATCCATGCTGACTTGGACTGATCCTGTCACTGCTTTCCAAATGCGCTGCTATTTCATCTTTAATAATTGATTGCAACATTTTCCCCACTACTGATGTCAGACTAAATGGTCTATAATTACCCGTTTTCTCTCTCTCTCCTTTTTTATAAAGTGGTGTTACATTTGCTACCCTCCAGTCCATAGGAACTGATCCAGAGTCGATAGACTGTTGGAAAATGATCACCAATGCATCCACTATTTCTAGGGCCACTTCCTTAAGTACTCTGGGATGCAGACTATCAGGCCCCGGGGATTTATCGGCCTTCAATCCCATCAATTTCCCCAACACAATTTCCCACCTAATAAGGATATCCTTCAGTACCTCCTTCTCACTAAACCCTCGGTCCTCTTGTACATCCGGAAGGTCATTTGTGTCTCCCTTCGTGAAGACAGAACCAAAATATTTGTTCAATTGGTCTGCCATTTCTTTGTTCCCCATTATTAATTCACCTGAGTCCGACTGCAAGGGACCTATGTTTGTCTTCAATAATCTTTTTCTCTTCACATATCTATAGAAGCTTTTGCAGTCAGTTTTTATGTTCCCGGCAAGCTTCCTCTCATACTTTATTTTCCCCCTTCTAATTAAACCCTTTGTCCTCCTCTGCTGAATTCTAAATTTCTCTCAGTCCTCAGGTTTGCTGCTTTTTCTGGCCAATTTATATGCCTCTTCCTTGGATCTAACACTATCCTTAATTTCCCTTGTTAGCCACGATTGTGTTATCTTCCCTGTTTTATTTTCACTCCAGACAGGGATGTACAACTGTTGAAGTTCATCCATGTGATCTTTAAATGTTTGCCATTGCATATCCACCGTCAACCCTTTAAGTATCATTTGTCAGTCTATTCTAGCCAATTCGCACCTCATGCCGTTGAAGTTCGCTTTCCTTAAGTTTAGGACCCTAGTTTCTGAATTAACTGTGTCACTCTCCATCTTAATAAAGAATTCTACCATATTATGGTCACTCTTCCTCAAGGGGTCTCGCACAACAAGATTGCTAATTAGTCCCTTCTCATTACACATCACCCAGTCTAGGATGGCCAGCTCTCTAGTTGGTTCCTCGACATATTGGTCAAGAAAACCATCCCGAATACATTCCAGGAAATCCTCCTCCACCGCATTGCTACCAGTTTCATTAGCCCAATCTCTATGTAAATTAAAGTCGCCCATGATAACTGCTGTACCTTTATCGCACACATCCCTTATTTCTTGTTTGATGCTGTCCCCAACCTCACTACTACTGCCTGTACACAGCTCCCACCAGCGTTTTCTGCCCTTTGGTATTCCGCAGCTCCACCCATACCAATTCCACATCATCCAAGCCAATGTCTTTCCTTACTATTGCATTAATTTCCTCTTTAACCAGCAACTCCGCCCCGCCTCCTTTTCCTTTCTGACTATCCTTCCTAAATGTTGAATACCCCTGGATGTTGAGTTCCCAGCCTTGGTCACCCTGGAGCCATGTCTCTGTGATGCCAATTACATCATATCCATTAAATGCTATCTGCGCAGTTAATTCGTCCACCTTATTCCGAATACTCCTCGCATTGAGGCACAGAGCCTTCAGGCTTGTCTTTTTATCACACCTTGCCCCTTTAGAATTTTGCTGTAATGTGGCCCTTTTTGTTTTTTGCCTTGGGATTTTCTGCCCTCTACTTTTATTATTCTCCTTTCTATCTTTTGCCTCTGTCTCCCTCTTGTTTCCCTCTGCCTCCCTGCATAGGTTCCCATCCCCCTGCCATCTTAGATTAAATCCTCCCCAACAGCACTAGCAAACACTCCCCCTAGGACATTGGTTCCGGTCCTGCCCAGGTGCAGACCATCCGGTTTGTACTGGTCACACCTCCCCCAGAACCGGTTCCAATGCCCCAGGAATTTGAATCCCTCCCTTCTGCACCACTGCTCAAGCCATGTATGCATCTGAGCTATCCTCCGATTCCTACTCTGACTAGCACGTGGCACTGGTAGCAATCCTGAGATTACTACTTTTGAGGTCCTACTTTTTAATTTAGCACCTACCTCCCTAAATTCGTCTCGAAGAACCTCATCCCGTTTTTTACCTATATCATTGGTACCTATGTGCACCACAACAACTGGCTGTTCACCCTCCCTTTTCAGAATGCCCTGCAGCCGCTCCGAGACATCCTTGACCCTTGCACCAGGGAGGCAACATACCATGCTGGAGTCTCGGTTGCGCCCGCAGAAACGCCTATCTATTCCTCTTACAATTGAATTCCCTATCACTATAGCTCTCCCACTCTTTTTCCTGCTCTCCTGTGCAGCAGAGCCACCCACGGTGCCATGAACTTGGCTGCTGCTGCCCTCCCCTGATGAGTCATCCCCCTCAACAGTACCCAAAGCAGTGTATCTACTTTGCAGGGGGATGACCACAGGGGACCCCTGCACTACCTTCCTTGCACTGCTCTTCCTGTTGGTCACCCATTTACTATCTGCCTGTGGACCCTTTACCTGCGGTGAGACCAACTCACTTATCGTGCTATTCACGTCATTCTCAGCATCGTGCATGCTCCAGAGTGAATCCACCCGCAGCTCCAGTGCCGCAATGCGGTCCGTCAGGAGCTGGAGGTGGATACACTTCCCGCACAAGTAGTTGTCAGGGACACCGGAAGCGTCCCTGACTTCCCACATAGTACAGGAGGAGCATAACACGTGTCCGAGCTCTCCTGCCGTGACTTAACATTTAGATTAACTTAAATTGGCAACAACAATGCTAAATGTTACTTACTGATAGAGAAGGACAAAGAAAAGCTACTTAGCAATCACCAGCTAATCACTTATCCCCTTGGCTGTTACATCACCTTTCGATTTCTTTCTACTTCTTTATTGCCTTCTCCCTGCAGCTGTACAAGCTGGCCTCTCCGACCCCAGACTCTCGCCTCAGCGACGCACCTCCCGACTCCTGATCTCGCGGCCTTTTGTAGGCCTCTCCGACCCCAGACTCTCGCCTCAGCGACGCACCTCCCGACTCCTGATCTCGCGGCCTATTGTAGGCTTCTCCGACCCCGGACTCTCGCCTCAGCGACGCACCTCCCGACTCCTGATCTCGCGGCCTTTTGTCGGCCTCTCCGACCCTGGACTCTCGCCTCAGCGACGCACCTCTATGAATCTATTGTGCTTTATAAATTGATCATAAAATACTATCTTTAAATTCCTTTCTGAATACAACATCCACAGAGCCTTATAATGGTCTTTTAGTTTATATTTAAAATACTCTTTTAGGTTTATTCTCCTCCCCTTATAAAACAGAGCATTCCTTCTTTGCACAATCACAAATCTAGCCAAACTGAACATTACATTAATTGCTGCTCCGCTAGACTCGGGCAGACCCTCCTGCAATCCTCATCTCAAAATGGAGTCCCACGGGATTCCCATTCTTGCTCTTCGGTCCTCACCTGACAAGAATACCTCACACAACTGTCAAACTTAGTACTTAAAATCCTTTAACTGCGGACATAACACCAGCAAAAGGGACAGAGTCTCATCCCGCGTCCCACACACTGGGCAAGTTGCCACCTCTACTCGCCCAATCTTACATAAGACCATCATGGTAAAAATCCAGTTAAGAGCCAATTTGAAATCCAGTTCAATCTACTCTGGACATTTAAAATTTACCACACTCCCTTCAAAATCCTGTTGAAGTCCAGTTGCGGGTACATATTCTGCTAAAACTCCTGACGGGCATATGTCTTAAATCTCCATTCTCTAAATACCCCGTAGAAATGTTGAGTATTACAGTTGTCAAATTGGACCAACTCCTCCCTTTCTCCAGCAGAAAGCTTGGAAAAGTGGGACACATTTCAGCTCCTTTGGAGATTTGCGTATTTATTTCTTCCATCCAATCCTGTGGCATTGCCCTCACAATCTTCTCACACATGATCTTAATTGCTTTTGCCTCTATCTCCTGATCCTTCTCCCAAACCATATCCCTCACTACCGCTACTGGCAACCAACCTGGAATTACCTTATAGAACATAAGAACATAAGAACATAAGAACATAAGAATTAGGAACAGGAGTAGACCATCTAGCCCCTCGAGCCTGCTCCGCCATTCAACAAGATCATGGCTGATCTGGCCATGGACTCAGCTCCACTACCCGCCTGCTCCCCGTAACCCTTAATTCCCTTATTGGTTAAAAATCTATCTATCTGTGATTTGAATACATTCAATGAGCTAGCCTCAACTGCTTCCTTGGGCAGAGAATTCCACAGATTCACAACCCTCTGGGAGAAGAAATTCCTTCTCAACTCAGTTTTAAATTGGCTTCCCCGTATTTTGAGGCTGTGCCCCCTAGTTCTAATCTCCTCGACCAGTGGAAACAACCTTTCTGCCTCTATCTTGTCCATCCCTTTCATTATTTTAAATGTTTCTATAAGATCACCCCTCATCCTTCTGAACTCCAACGAGTAAAGACCCAGTCTACTCAATCTATCATCATAAGGTAACCCCCTCATCTGCGGAATCAGCCAAGTGGATCGTCTCTGTACCCCCTCCAAAGCTAGTATATCCTTCCTTAAGTAAGGTGACCAAAACTGACGCAGTACTCCAGGTGCGGCCTCACCAATACCCTATACAGTTGCAGCAGGACATCCGTGCTTTTGTAGTCCATCCCTCTCGCAATGAAGGCCAAGATTCCATTTGCCTTCCTGATTACCTGCTGCACCTGCAAACTAACTTTTTGGGATTCATGCACAAGGACCCCCAGGTCCCTCTGCACCGCAGCATGTTGTAATTTCTCCCCATTCAAGTAATATTCCCTTTTACTGTTTTTTTTTTCCAAGGTGGGATGACCTCACATTTTCTGACATTGTATTCCATCTGCCAAACCTTAGCCCATTCGCTTAACCTATCTAAATCACTTTGTAGCTTCTGTGTGTCCTCTACACAACCCGCTTTCCCACTAATCTTTGTGTCATCTGCAAATTTTGTTACACTACACTCTGTCCCCTCTTCCAGGTCATCTATGTATATTGTAAACAGTTGTGGTCCCAGCACCAATCCCTGTGGCACACAACTAACCACCGATTTCCAACCCGAAAAGGACCCATTTATCCCGACTCTCTGCTTTCTGTTAGCTAGCCAATTCTCGATCTATGCTAATACATTTCCTCTGACTCCGCGTACCTTTATCTTCTGCAGTAACCTTTTGTGTGGCACCTTATCGAATGCCTTTTGGAAATCTAAATACACCACATCCATTGGTGCACCTCTATCCACCATGTTCGTTATATCATCAAAGAATTCCAGTAAATTAGTTAAACATGATTTCCCCTTCATGAATCCATGTTTCGTCTGCTTGATTGCACTATTCCTATCTAGATGTCCCGCTATTTCTTCCTTAATGATAGCTTCAAGCATTTTCCCCGCTACAGATGTTAAACTAACCGGCCTATAGTTACCTGCCTTTTGTCTGCCCCCTTTTTTAAACAGAGGCGTTACATTAGCTGCTTTCCAATTCGCTGGTACCTCCCCAGAGTCCAGAGAATTTTGGGAGATTATAACGAATGTATCTGCTATAACTTCCGCCATCTCTTTTAATACCCTGGGATGCATTTCATCAGGACCAGGGGACTTGTCTACCTTGAGTCCCATTAGCCTGTCCAGCACTACCCCCCTAGTGATAGTGATTATCTCAAGGTCCTCCCTTCCCACATTCCCGTGACCAGCAATTTTTGGCATGGTTTTTGTGTCTTCCACTGTGAAGACCGAAGCAAAATAATTGTTTAAGGTCTCAGCCATTTCCACATTTCCCATTATTAAATCCCCCTTCTCATCTTCCAAGGGACCAACATTTACTTTAGTCACTCTTTTCCGTTTTATATATCGGTAAAAGCTTTTACTATCTGTTTTTATGTTTTGCGCAAGTTTACTTTCGTAATCTATCTTTCCTTTCTTTATTGCTTTCTTAGTCATTCTTTGCTGTCGTTTAAAATTTTCCCAATCTGCTAGTTTCCCACTAACCTTGGCCACCTTATACGCATTAGTTTTTAATTTGATACTCTCCTTTATTTCTTTGGTTATCCACGGCTGGTTATCCCTTCTCTTACCGCCCTTTTTTTTCACTGGAATATATTTTTGTTAAACACTATGAAAGAGCTCCTTAAAAGTCATCTACTGTTCCTCAATTGTACCACCGTTTAGTCTGTGTTTCCAGTCTACTTGAGCCAACTCTGCCCTCATCCCACTGTAGTCCCCTTTGTTTAAGCATAGTATGCTTGTTTGAGACACTACTTCCTCACTCTCAATCTGTATTACAAATTCAACCATACTGTGATCACTCATTCCGAGAGGATCTTTTACTAGGAGATCGTTTTTTATTCCTGTCTCATTACACAGGACCAGATCTAAGATAGCTTGCTTCCTTGTAGGTTCTGTAACATACTGTTCTAAGAAACAATCCCGTATCCATTCTATGAATTCCTCCTCCAGGCTACCCCGTGTGATTTGATTTGACCAATCGATATGTAGGTTAAAATCCCCCATGATTACTGCCGTTTCTTTTTCACATGCCTCCATTATTCCCTTGATTATTGCCCGCCCCACTGTGAAGTTATTATTTGGGGGCCTATAAACTACGCCCACCAGTGACTTTTTCCCCTTACTATCTCTAATCTCCACCCACAATGATTCAACATTTTGTTCATTAGAGCCAATATCGTCTCTCACAACTGCCCTGATATCATCCTTTATGAACAGAGCTACCCCACCTCCTTTCCCTTCTTGTCTATCTTTCCGAATTGTCAGATACCCCTGTATGTTTAATTCCCAGTCTTGGCCACCCTGCAACCACGTTTCTGTAATGGCCACCAAATCATACCTATTTGTAATGATTTGTGCCGTCAACTCATTTACTTTATTTCGAATGCTGCATGCGTTTAGGTCGTGTTTTAATACTAGTTTTTAAACCATGATTTTTAGTTTTGACCCCTCCTGCAGCCCCTTTATATTCATACATATTGTCCCTTCCTATCACCTTGTGGTTTACACTTACCCCAGTGCTACTCTGCTCTGTTGCCTCCTGCCTTTTCCATTCTTTCTTGGGGCCCTGTTCATCTGAGCTCTCACCCACTCTAACTAGCTCAGAGCCCTCTCCTGGGTTCCGAATACTCCTTGCATTGAGGCACCGAGCTTTCATGCTGCCTTTTGATTGCACTTTGACCCATTAGAATTTTGCTGCACAGTAGCCCTTTTTGTTTTTTGCCTTGGGTTTCTCTGCCCTCCACTTTTACTCATCTCCTTTCTGTCTTTTGCTTTTGTCTCCATTTTGTTTCTCTCTGTCTCCCTGCATTGGTTCCCATCCCCCTGCCATATTAGTTTAACTCCTCCCCAATAGCACTAGCAAACACTCCCCCTCAGACATTGGTTCTGGTCCTGCCCAGGTGCAGACCATCCGGTTTGTACTGGTCCCACCTCCCCCAGAACTGGTTCCAATACCCCAGGAATTTGAATCCCTCCCTGCTGCACCACTACTCAAGCCATGTATTCATCTGAGCTATCCTGTGATTCCTACTCTGACTAGCACGTGGCACTGGTAGCAATCCCGAGATTACTACTTTTGAGGTCCTACTTTTTAATTTAGCTCCTAGCTCCTTAAATTCGTCTCGTAGGACCTCATCCCTTGTTTTACCTATATCATTGGTACCAATGTGCACCACGACAACTGGCTGTTCACCCTCCCTTTTCAGAATGTCCTGCACCCGCTCCGAGACATCCTTGATCCTTGCATCAGGGAGGCAACATACAATCCTGGTGTCTTGGTTGCAGCTGCAGAAACGCCTATCTATTCCCCTTACAATTGAATCCCCTATCACTATCGCTCTCCCACTCTTTTTCCTGTCCTCCTGTGCAGCAGAGCCAGCCATGGTGCCATGAACTTAGCTGCTGCTGCCCTCCCCTGATGAGTCATCCCCCTCAACAGCACTCAAAGCGGTGTATCTGTTTTGCAGGGGGATGACCGCAGGGGACCCCTGCACTACCTTCCTTGCACTGCTCTTCCTGCTGGTCTTCCATTCCCTAACTGGCTGTGGACCCTTCACCTGCGGTAAGACCAACTCGCTACACGTGCTACTCACGTCATTCTCAGCATCGTGGATGCTCCAGAGTAAATCTACCCTCAGCTCCAATTCCGCAACGCAGACCATCAGGAGCTGGAGGCGGATACACTTCCTGCACACGTAGTCGTCAGGGTCATATAATGTATCTTTCACATATATAATACCAGCTTTTATAAAAGCGTGATTAAATAATACCTCTTCTTCAATGTTAATCCACCTGTTCAAAAATAAGGGCTGTTCTAAAAATTCCTCAGAACCTTTGGGCCCAAGTCTCAACAACCCCCTTATAAAACCTAGGGAGAGGTTTAATCGATTTCAAAAATATCTTTTTGTGTAACATATAAAATATTCCGTCTACTCCCATCCAATTTAGTTCAAAAAACTGCTGAAAACAACTCTTCCAAAAATATGTATTTGACTTCTGAAGAAATCTCTTCAGCCATTTGATTCTGAAGGATTTTTTCTTCAAATTAGTATCTGGGAAATTGAGTCCTCCCTAATTTCTCTGTTCAATGATGCTTTTGTAAGCAACCAAGGCTGGTTTCCCTTCCCATAAACACTCCACCGTCAATAAGTATCATAGTTTAGAGAGCAGGAGAGCTGACACCACTGTCGCTCTTACTTGCACTTTCAACCACCTTCCTTCCCATCTTCCCCAAATCTCTTTACTTTTCACAACCTTCGGTTCCTAATTTAATCGATCCACTTTATTCTTATCCTTCTTACACTCCATATGCACCCCCAGAACTTCCAAAACCTCCACCATCTTAAAATGGCTTTCCTCCAACCATTCCCCTCTACCCCTTCCCGCAATCAGGATTGGGACTTATTATAATTCTGGCTTCTGAAGCTCTACAATACTCCTCCACTACTCCCATGGTTTTCCTCACTCCCCATCTCTCAACGTTAAGGTTGTGCTACCTGCATATTGGTGGATCACTGACACCCGCCCGGAACTGGGAACCGAAATCCTGACTACGCTTTGTTCCTTTCGCATCATGTAACCTAATGGTTCTGCTACCAATGTGTACAACAATGGGGACAGGGGACAACCCTGTCTCTCTGACCTCTGTATCGGGAAATATTTGGATAACAAACCATTACGTTTAACACAGCTAAATATGTTTGAATAAAAAATCCTTATCCACTCAATTAAATTTTTCCCGAAACCAAACGCTTCCAAAACCATCAATAAAAACTCATGAGAGACTCTATCAAAGGCTTGTTCATGATCCATCTTTTGTACATAAGCTTCCATCCCACTCTCTTTGATAAGCTCTATTGCATCTCGGATTGAGATGAGAGTCAGCGATACTCTGACCTATGACTCCATAGGACTGAGAGGGCGAAACTATCTGCGACATCACCTCCGTCATACGATTTTCCATAACCCTCGCCAAGATCTGATAATCCACATTTAATAATGTGATGGGCCTCCAATTCTTCAGATCCCTTCTATCCCAAGTTTGTGGTCCTGGCCCTCCAGACCATGGTCGAGGATCCATATCGACTATACGGGCCCGTTTCTCGGTAGAATGTTCCTGGTGATGGTGGATGCTTTTTCAAAATGTTTTGAATGTGAAATAATGTCGGGAAGCACCGCCACCGCCACCATTGAAAGCCTGAGGGCCATGTTTGCCACCCACGGCCTGCCTGACATACTGATCAGTGACAATGGGCCATGTTTCACCAGTGCCGAATTTAAAGAATTCATGACCCGCAATGGGATCAAACATGTCACCTCGGCCCCGTTTAAACCAGCCTCCAATGGGCAAGCAGAGCGAGCAGTAAAAGCAATCAAACAGAGCCTCAAACGAGTCACAGAAGGCTCACTCCAAACCCGCCTGTCCCGAGTATTGCTCAGCTACCGCACAAGACCCCACTTGCTCACAGAGGTGCCCTCGGCTGAGCTACTCATGAAAGGGACACTTAAAACCAGAATCTCGCTGGTTCACCCCAACCTACATAATCAGGTAGAGAGCAGGCGGCAGCAACAAAATGTAAATGATGGTCGTGCCACTGTGTCACGAGAAATTGATCTGAATGACCCTGTGTATGTGCTAAACTATGGACATGGTCCCAAGTGGATCGCGGGCACGGTGATAGCGAAAGAAGGAAATAGGGTGTTTGTAGTCAAACTAGACAGTGGACAAATTTGCAAAAAGCACTTGGACCAAACGAGGCTGCGGTTCACAGACCGCCCTGAACAACCCACAGCAGACACCACCTTTTTCGAGCCCACAACACACACCCAAAGGATCAACGACACCACGCCGGACCAGGAAATTGCACCCATCATGCGCAACAGCCCAGCAAGGCCAGGCTCACCCAGCAGCCTTGCAGGGCCAACGACACGCCAGCCCAGCGAGGGCACAGCCAACACTCCAGAACAGACATTTGGCCGTGAGTGCAGGAGTTCAGGCAGCGCGAGGAGGAAGCGTGCTTGTGCAGCTGCATGGAAAAGGAAAAGAAGAAGTAGAAAGAAATAGAAAGGTGACGTCACAGCCAAGGGGGTAAGTGATTGCCTGGAGATTGGTAAGTATTTTTTCTTTTTTCTCTTCTATATCAGTGAGCAACTTTTAGCACTGTTGTTGCCAATTTAAGTTAATCTAAGGGTTAAGTCATGGCAGGAGAGCTCGGAAACGTGTTATGCTCCTCCTGTACTACGTAAGAAATCAGGTACGCCTCCGGTGTCCTTGACAACTACGTGTGCGGGAAGTGTACCCGCCTCCAGCTCCTGACAGACCACGTTGTAGAATTGGAGCTGCGGGTGGATTCACTCTGGAGCATCCACGATGCTGAGAATGATGTCAATAGCACATTTAGTGAGTTGGCCTTACTAAAGGGTCGACAACAGATAGGGAATGGAAGATCAACAGGAAGAGCAGTGCAAGGAAGGTAGTGCAGGGATCCCCTGCGGTCATCCCCCTGCAAAACAGATACACCGCTTTGAGTACTGTTGAGGGGGATGACTCATCAGGTGGGAGCAGCAGCAGCCAAGTTCATGGCACCGTGTGTGGCTCTGCTGCACAGGAGGGAAGGAAAAAGAGTGGGAGAGCGATAGTGATAGGGGATTCAATTGTAAGAGGAATAAATAGGCGTTTCTCTGGGCGCAACCGCGACTCCAGGATGGTATGTTGCCTCCCTGGTGCAAGGGTCAAGGATGTCTCGGAGCGGCTGCAGGACATTCTGAAGAGGGAGGTTGAACAGCCAGTTGTCTTGCTGCACATTGGTACCAACAATTAAGGTAAAAAACGGGATGAGGTCCTACGAGACGAATTTAAGGAGCTAGGAGCTAAATTAAAAAGTAGGACCTCAAAAGTAATAATCTCAGGATTGCTACCAGTGCCACATGCTAGTCAGTAGGAATCGCAGGATAGCTCAGATGAATACGTGGCTTGAGCAGTGGTGCAGCAGGGAGGGATTCAAATTCCTGGGGCATTGGAACCGGTTCTGGGGGAGATGGGACCAGTACAAACTGGACGGTCTGCACCTCGGCAGGACCGGAACTAATGTCCTAGGAGGAGTGTTTGCTAGTGCTGTTGGGGAGGAGTTAAACTAATATGGCAGGGTGATGGGAACCAATGCAGGGAGACAGAGGGAAACAAAATGGAGACAGAAGCAAAAGACAGAAAGGAGATGAGTAAAAGTGGAGGGCAGAGAAACCCAAGGCAAAAAACAAAAAGGGCCACTTTGCAGCAAAATTCTAAAGGGTGTAAGGGTGTTAAAAAAAGGCAAGCCTGAAGGCTCTGTGCCTCAATGCGAGGAGTATTCGGAATAAGGTGGACAAATTAACTGTGCAGATAGCAGTTAACGGATATGATGTAGTTGGCATCACAGAGACATGGCTCCAGCGTGACCAAGGCTCAACATCCAAGGGTATTCAACATTTAGGAAGGATCGACAGAAAGGAAAAGGAGGCGGGGTGGCATTGCTGGTTAAAGAGGAAATTAATGCAATTGTGAGGAAAGATATTAGCATGGATGATGTGGAATCGGTATGGGTGGAGCAATGGAATACCAAGGGGCAGAAAACGCTAGTGGGAGTTGTGTACAGACCTCCAAGCAGGAGTAGTGATGTTGGGGAGGGCATCAAACAGTTCCTATGGAATGGAGGGTAGCCAATGTAACCCCACTTTTTAAGAAAGGAGAGAGAGAGAAAACAGGGAATTACAGACCGGTCAGCCTGACATCGATAGTGGGTAAAATGATGGAATCAATTATTAAGGATGTCATAGCAGCGCATTTGGGAAGAGGTGACATGATAGGTCCAAGTCAGCATGGATTTGTGAAAGGGAAATCATGCTTGACAAATCTTCTGGAATTTTTTGAGGATGTTTCCAGTAGAGTGGACAAGGGAGAACCAGTTGATGTGGTGTATTTGGACTTTCAGAAGGCTTTCGACAAGGTCCCACACAAGAGATTAGTGTGCAAAGTTAAAGCACATGGGATTGGGGGTAGTGTGCTGACATGGCGTGGATTGAGAACTGGTTGGCAGACAGGAAGCAAAGAGTAGGAGTAAGTGGGTACTTTTCAGAATGGCAGGCAGTGACTAGTGGAGTACCGCAAGGTTCGGTGCTGGGGCCCCGGCTGTTTACATTAATGATTTAGACGAGGGGATTAAATGTAGTATCTCCAAATTTGCGGATGATACTAAGTTGGGTGGCAGTGTGAGCTGTGAGGAGGATGCTATGAGGCTGCAGAGTGACTTGGATAGGTTAGGTGAGTGGGCAAATGCATGGCAGATGAAGTATAATGTGGATAAATGTGAGGTTATCCACTTTGGTGGTAAAAACAGAGAGACAGACTATTACCTGAATGATGACAGATTAGGAAAAGGGGAGGTGCAACGAGACCTGGGTGTCATGGTACATCACTCATTGAAGGTTGGCATGCAGGTAAAGCAGGCGGTTAAGAAAGCAAATGGCATGTTGGCCTTCATAGCGAGGGGATTTGAGTACAGGGGCAGGGAGGTGTTACTACAGTTGTACAGGGCCTTGGTGAGGCCACTCCTGGAGTATTGTGTACAGTTTTGGTCTCGTAACTTGAGGAAGGACGTTCTTGCTATTGAGGGAGTACAGCGCAGGTTCACCAGACTGATTCCTGGGATGGCGGGATTGACATATCAAGAAAGACTGGATCAACTGGGCTTGTATTCACTGGAGTTCAGAAGAATGAGAGGGGATCTCATAGAAACGTTTAAAATTCTGACGGGTTTAGACAGGTTAGATGCAGGAAGAATGTTACCACTCTTGGGGAAGTCCAGAACCAGGGGTCACAGTCTAAGGATAAGGGGTAAGCCATTTAGGACCAAGATGAGGAGAAACTTCTTCAACAGAGAGTGGTGAAGCTGTGGAATTCTCTACCACAGAAAGTTGTTGAGGCCAATTCACTAAATATATTCAAAAAGGAGTTAGATGTAGTCCTTACTACTAGGGGGATCAAGGGGTATGGCGAGAAAGCAGGAATGGGGTACTGAAGTTGCATGTTCAGCCATGAACTCATTGAATGGCGAT
The DNA here is from genome assembly GCF_044704955.1 of Pristiophorus japonicus. Lineage (NCBI taxonomy): Eukaryota > Metazoa > Chordata > Chondrichthyes > Pristiophoridae > Pristiophorus > Pristiophorus japonicus. The sequence goes on from NC_091992.1 coordinate 81,628,358, forward strand.
GTAGGCTCAAAGGGTCGAATGGCCTACTCCTGCACCTATTTTCTATGTTTCTATGTTTCTATGTACCGAGGCGGTCCACCAGGGAAAGAAAGGCTCCCGACCGCCTCACCTTGTAAATAGTTTTCACTTTGACTTTGAGGGGGGAGTGATGTTATGTATCTGTAAATCATGCACTCCCATGTTCTGCCACCAGGGAGCTCATCCCCTGAAGTCTCAAGGGATGCTGGGGAGATTATGGAGGCTGCTAGTAGCTTTAATCAAGAGTTATATACAAAAGAAGACATTTCCAAATTGGCGATGGAGAAGTTTAGTGCTTTTATTGAAGAGGGTTTAAAGGAGGATGAGAGAAGCATGTGTGACAAAGAAGTAGGATTACCGGAAATAAAAGTAGCAATAAGTGGAATGAAGCGGGAGCGGAGGCACTGTATATAAGCCGGCCCCTAAGGCCTGTTCCTCACTCTGGAGTGTCTAATTAAAGACTGAGGTCACTGTTACTTTAACCTCCCTGTGCGCAGCCTCATCTGTGTTAGGAACACAATACTTATAATGCACATTTAATAATGTGATGCACCTCTAATTCTTCAGATCCCTTCTAGCCGCTTTATTTTTATAAGCGAAGCTTATGATACCTCTCCTCATAGATGGGGCCAAGTTTCCCTCAATTTTAATCTCCTTAAAAATCTCTGAGAACAATGGACTTAAAATCTCTAAAAATTCTTTATAAAATTTGGCCCTTAGTCCATCGGACCCAGGGCTACCCCCACCCCCCCACCGCACCCCTGCCCCCGGCCTCCGCTCCCGCTTCATTCCACTTATTGCTACTTTTATTTCCGCTAACCCTACTTCTTTGTCACACATGCTTCTCTCATCCTCCTTTAAACCCTCTTCAATAAAAGCACTAACCTTCTCCATCGCCAATTTGGAAATGTCTTCTTTTGTATATAACTCTTGATTAAAGCTACTAGCCGCCTCCATAATCTCCCCACTTTCATTAATGATCTTTTCCCCAACCTTCAACTCTCCAGTTAATGATAACCTTTGTCGCAACTTCTCTTGCTCTGGAAAATATCTAGTGCATCTTTCTCCCTCCAATGCATCTTTAGAGAATTGCCCCCTTGCATTTTTTAGCTTGCAATAATTCCCACTCTTTCGTTATAATCTTCCACTTAGTCTCTGCTCCCTTATCCCCTCCGTCAACTGCTTTACAGATATCTGTAAACCTTCTCTTTATATTCTCTTCTTGACGCCGGTTAGCTGTTGCTCTTTCTTTCTCATGACGTGCCGAAAAAACTTTTACCCCATATTTGAAATTGTCCCACCAAATTCTTCTTTCTTTCAAGAATAAAGTTTCCTTCCGAGCATTCTTCATTATATTTAAAATCCCTTCTTCTTTAGCAATTTCTTTCAGGTACTGATTGTTTAAAATCCACACCCCTGGACCGATCTTAACTCTGCTGTTCTTAATTCTAAGAACCAAAGCCGAGAGGTCACTAAAAAATACTTTTTTTAATAAATCTCCATCACCTCAGAACTTAACCCTTCCCATATTAACACAAAATCTATTCGTCTCTGTTTTAAAACATCAATCTTCTGGAGAACTCCCTTTTTATGGGGTTCTGATCCCTTCATAAGTCTCTCAAATTTAAATTTGTCATCTGTTTTACAATCATCTCTCTAGTGTTATCATCCTTAAAGGTCATCTGGGCTGAAATGTCCATCTGAAATAAAATACATTAAAATCTCCCACTATACAAGGGTTTTCTGCCTCTGCCACTTCTGTGAATAACCACCTAAAAAACTCACGACGCTTGCAATGGTCATTCGGCAAAAAGATATTAAAGAGATCACAATTCAATTCATCCATTTGTATCTCTAGCTGTAAAAATCTCCCCTCAGTGTCCTTGTGCACCAATGCAACATTCTCTTTTTTGGACGAACAAACTAATACAGCCACCCCTCTACAGTTATTATTTGCGCAACTTTCAAACACTTCTCCCTTCCAAACCTTCCGAACTCTTTGTAGGATATCCTCATCCCAAAAGCTTTCTTGCAGACACAACAGGTCAGTGCCTTTAAAACACTGCAACAACTGCTGCAATTTCTTCTCCCCCCTCAGTCCATTCACATTAATCGAGACCAATGTAATCATGGCTCCTAATAAAAGAAATGTGCCTGATAATCCCCCCATCATCAATAAATCTCTGGCCCTTCCCTCTCTCATGCTCCTTCCCAACTTTTTGGGCAGCTGTTGCTTTCTCCTGCAGCTCCCGGCCCTTTTTCACCTCCTGTTTGAACCTTCCCTGCAGTTTCAGCCTCTTCCTTAGATTAGGTTTAGGCCAAGGAGCTGCCCCTTCACCCTACTTCTTTCTCTTTCTGCCCCTCACTAACCTTTTCCTTTCCTCATGACTTCCATGTCTCCATCCCCCTCTGATTTCTCACTCTCGAGCTCTTCTGCAACCTCCCGTCCTTGCTCCCCGTCAGATACATAACCTCCCTTAGAGAGTCCTCCTGCTAACATGGTTTCTCCAACAGTGCCGCTCCCTTCGGCCACACCTCCACCGCTGACCCTTGCTCCCCGTTTCTTCCCTCTCTGGGACAATGGCGCGTCTCCACCCACCTTGCTCCCTTTTGGCATCTTTGTCTCCCCGTTTCCATTCTGCTGCCCCTTTAAGGACCCTCTCCTTGTCTTGCCCCTTCCTGCTTCCCGCAATGTACAACTTTCTTTGGAGTATCGACACCTACCCAGCACCCGCCTCCACTCTCCCCACGGACACCCGATTCTTTAGGGAGATCCGAGCCGTATTATGGCTCGACTCGATCTCTCGACCCATGCTGCCCCCCACTGTCTTTGTACTTTTCTACCAAACTTGGTGTGTTTTCCACCTCCTGCATCCTGTTCTCTGCTTCGCAATTTATTGCGCTCTGTTCTCATTCCGTTCGTTGGCTGTGTCCTCCGCCAGCTCCTCCAGTCACTCCACTCACACCTTCTGCTGCTTCTCCCATCTCCTCATTGCTCAAGGAGCTTCCTTCTACCTCACACTTACAGCAGGTGGGGCCTTTGTGACACATCCCACAGCTCTGTGCCCTGCAGCTCCGAGCGATGTGTCCAGACTCGCTGTAGTTATAACAGTACAGGTCTGGATGGTCGTGTCCAAGACAGTAATAGCAAACCTTCACCTGGTTATCATGCAGAACTCGGAAGTACTGCACTCCTTTCATTGTCTCAAATTTCATGCTGTAGGGTAATGACTTCACCCCCTCTGGGAACCGTACCTTTATATATGGGTTCAATCTGCTACCCGCGCTCCAGGATAGTATCTCCTCTTTATTGCCGAGCAAATTGTAATGTCCCTCGACTCCAACTTTTTAATTAGCACATCGTCTTCAATATAAACTGTTAGGTTTAAGAATGAGACCACCAGCTCTTCAGAATACAGCAGAGATACATCCAAGAACTTATCACCAACCTTCAAACTCAGTAAAATCTTTCCACCTCATCTCGGCCGTGTTTTCTTTTCCAAACTTCCTGGGATCCCGGCCCAAATCTTTGGGCTTTTTATTCTCACTTCCCCCAACATTTTCTTTCCTGATTAAATTCATCCTATGAATTTTGTCCTCTGAGGGGTCCGGCACTCCAAGCCTGCTGTTTATTGGCCAAAAAGGCCCTACAACCTGAAAAAACCAACCCAAAACACACCACCAACTTTTTAGAAACTCACTCCAACTCCATACAGTATTCCAGCGCCCAGCAGCACCTGTTCCCTCCTAACCCCTCCCAACAGAGAGTGCTGCCCACTGAGCCACAATGTGATTGATACTTAATGGCATATGGTGTCACTTCACTAAGTATTTCCTATGTGGGAAGTCAGGGATGCTCCCAGTGTCCCTGACAACTAAATGTGCAGGAAGTGTATCCGGCTGCAGCTCCTGACAGACCGCATTGCAGCACTGGAGCTGCAGGTGGATTTACTTGGGAGCATCTGAGGATGTTGTGAATAGCATGTTTATTGAGTTGGCCACACCGCATGTAAAGGTTACACAGCCAGATAGGGGATTGGTGACCAACAGGAAGAGCAGTGGAAGCAAGGTAGTGCAGGGGTCCCCTGTGGTCATCCCTCTGCAAAACAGATGCACTGCTTTGGGGGGGTACTGTTGGGAGGGATGACTCATCAGGGGAGCAGCAGCCATCAGGGCAGAGCAGTAGCAGCCAAATTCATGGCAATGTGGGTGGCTCTACTGCACAGGAGGGCAGGAAAAAGAATGGGTGAGCTATAGTGGTAGGGGATTCTATTTTAAGGGGAATAGATAGACGTTTCTGCGGCCGCAATTGAGACTCCAGGATAGTATGTTGCCTCCCTGGTGCAAGGATCAAGGATGTCTCAGAGCAGCTGCAGGACATTTTGAAGGGGCAGGGTGAACAGCCAGTTGCCGTGGTACATATAGGTACCAACGATATAGGAAAAAACAGGATGCGGTCCGACAAGATGAATTTCAGGAGCTAGGAGCTAAATTAAAAAGTAGGACCTCAAAGGTAGTAATCTCAGGATTGCTACCAGTGCCACGTGCTAGTCAGAGTAGGACTGGCAGGATAGTTCAGATGAATACGTGGCTTGAGGAGTGGTGCAGAAACATAGAAACATAGAAACATAGAAAATAGGTGCAGGAGTAGGCCATTCGGCCCTTCTAGCCTGCACCATCATTCAATGAGTTCATGGCTGAACATTCAACTTCAGTACCCCATTCCTGCTTTCTCGCCATACCCCTTGATCCCCCTAGTAGTAAGGACCTCATCTAACTCCTTTTTGAATATATTTAGTGAATTGGCTTCAACAACTTTCTGTGGTAGAGAATTCCACAGGTTCTGGGTGAAGAAGTTCTTCCGCATCTCAGTCCAAAATGGCTTACCCCTTATCCTTAGACTGTGACCTCTGGTTCTGGACTTCCCCAACATTGGGAACATTCTTCCTGCATCTAACCTGTCTAACCCCGTCAGAATTTTAAATGTTTCTATGAGGTCCCCTCTCATTCTTCTGAACTCCAGTGAATACAAGCCCAGTTGATCCAGTCTTTCTTGATAGGTCAGTCCCGCCATCCCGGGAATCAGTCTGGTGAACCTTCGCTGCACTCCCTCAATAGCAAGAATGTCCTTCCTCAAGTTAGGAGACCAAAACTGTACACAATACTCCAGGTGTGGCCTCACCAATGCCCTGTACAACTGTAGCAACACCTCCCTGCCCCTGTACTCAAAGGGAGGGATTCAAATTCCTGGGACATTGGAACCGGTCCTGGGGGAGGTGGGACCAGTACAAACTGGACGGTCTGCATGTGGGCAGGACCGGAACCAATGTCCTAGGGGGAGTGTTTGCTAGTGCTGTTGGGGAGGGGTTAAACTAATATGGCAGGAGGATGGGAACCTATGCAGGGAGACAGAGGGAAGTAGAATGGGGCAGAAGCAAAAGATAGAAAGAAGAAAAGTAAAAGTGGAGGGCAGAGAAACCCAAGGCAAAAAGCAAAAAGGGCCACATTACACCAAAATTCTAAAGGGGCAAAGTATGTTAGACAGACAAGCCTGAAGGCTCTGTGCCTCAATGTGAGGAGTATTCGTAATAAGGTGGACGAATTAACTGTGCAGGCAGCAAGTAACGAATATGATATAATTGGCATCATGAAGACATGGCTCCAGGGTGACTAAGGCTGGGAACTCAACATCCAGGGGTATTCAACATTCAGGAAGGATAAACAGAAAGGAAAAGGAGGTGGGGTGGCGTTGCTGGTTAAAGAAGAAATTGACGCAATAGTAAGGAAGGACATTAGCTTGGATGATGTGGAATCGGTATGGGTGGAACTCCGGAATATGAAAGGGCAGAAAACGCTAGTGGGAGTTGTGTACAGACCACCAAACAGTAGTAGTGAGGTTGGGGACAGCATCAAACAAGAAATAAGGGATGTGTGCAATAAAGGTACAGCAGTTATCATGGGCGACTTTAATCTACATATAGATTGGGCTAATCAAACTGATAGTAATGCATTGGGGGAGGATTTCCTGGAGTGTATTAGGGATGGTTTTCTAGACCAAGATGTCGAGGAACCAACTCGAGGGCTGACCATCCTAGACTGGGTGATGTGTAATGAGGAAGGACTAATTAGCAAGCTTGTTATGCAAGGCCCCTTGGGGAAGAGTGACCATAATATGGTAGAATTCCTTATTAAGATGGAGAGTGACACAGTTAATTCAGAGACTAAGGTCCTGAACTTAAGGAAAGGTAACTTCGATGGTATGAGACGTGAATTGGCTAGAATAGACTGGCGAATGATACTTAAAGGGTTGACGGTGGATAGGCAATGGCAAACATTTAAAGATCACATGGATGAACTTCAACAATTGTACATCCCTGACTGGAGTAAAAATAAAACGGGAAAGGTGGCTCAACCGTGGCTAACAAGGGAAATTAAGGATAGTGTTAAATCCAAGGAAGAGGCATATAAATTGGCCAGAAAAAGCAGCAAACCTGAGGATTGGGAGAAATTTAGAATTCAACAGAAGAGGACAAAGGGTTTAATTAGGATGGGGAAAATAAAGTATGAGAAGAAGCTTGCTGGGAACATAAAAACTGACTGCAAAAGATTCTATAGATATATGAAGAGAAAATAATTAGTGAAGACAAACGTAAGTCCCTTGCAGTCAGGTTCAGGTGAATTTATAATGGAGAATAAAGAAATGGCAGACCAGTTGAACAAATACTTTGGTCTGTCTTCACGAAGGAAGACACAAATAACCTTCCGGAAATACTAAGGGACTGAGGGTCTAGTGAGAAGGAGGAACTGAAGGAAATCCTTATTAGGCAGGAAATTGTGTAAGGGAAATTGATGGGATTGAAGGCCAATAAATCCCCGGGGCCTGATAGTCTGCATCCCAGAGTACTTAAAGAAGTGGCCCTAGAAATAGTGGATGCATTGGTGATCATTTTCCAACAGTCTATCGAATCTGGATCAGTTCCTATGGACTGGAGGGTAGCTAATGTAATAACACTTTTTAAGGAAGAAGGGAGAAAGAAAATGAGTAATTATAGACCGGTTAGCCTGACATCAGTAGTGGGAAAATTGTTGGAATCAATTATTAAAGATGAAATAGCAGGGCATTTGGAAAGCAGTAACAGGATCGGTCCAAGTCAGCATGGATTTATGAAAGGGAAATCATGCTTGACAAATCTTACAGGATTTTTAGAGGTTGTAACTGGTAGAATGCACAAGAGAGAACTAGTGAATGTGGTGTATTTTGACTTTCAAAAGGCTTTTGCCAAGGTCCCACACAAGAGAGTGGTGTGCAAAATTAAAGCACATGGTATTGGGGATAATGTACTGACGTGGATAGACAACTGGTTGGCAGACAGGAAGCAGAGAGTCTGGATAAATGGGTCCTTTTCAGAACACAGGTAGTGACTAGTGGGGTGCCACAGGGCTCAGTGCTGGGATCCCAGCTATTTACAATATACATTAATGATTTAGATTAAAGAATTGAGTATAACATCTCCAAGTTTGCAGATGACACTAAGCTGGGTAGCAGTGTGAGCTGTGAGGAGAATGCTAAGAGACTGCAGGTATAAATGTGAGGTTATCCACTTTGGGGGCAAAAACACAAAGGCAGAATATTATCTGGATGGCGGCTGATTAGGAAAAGGGGAGGTGCAGCGAGACCTGGGTGTCATGGTTCATCAGTCACTAAAAGTTGGCATGCAGGTGCAGCAGGCGGTGAAGAAGGCAAATGGTATGTTGGCCTTCATAGCTAGGGGATTTGAGTATAGGAGCAGGGAGGTCTTACTGCAGTTGTACAGGGCCTTGGTGAGGCCTCACCTGGAATATTATGTTCAGTTTTGGTCTCCTAATCTGAGGAAGGACGTTCTTGCTATTGAGGGAGTGCAGCGAAGGTTCACCAGACTGATTCCCGGGATGGCAGGACTGACATATGAGGAGAGACTGGATCGACTGGGCCTGTATTCACTGGAGTTTAGAAGGATGAGAGGGGATCTCATAGAAACATATAAAATTCTGATGGGACGGGACAGGTTGGATGCGGGTAGAATGTTCCCGATGTTGGGGAAGTCCAGAACCGGTGGTCACAATCTAAGGATAAGGGGTAAGCCATTTAGGACTGAGATGAGGAGAAACTTCTTCACTCAGAGAGTTCTTAACCTGTGGAATTCCTTACCGCAGAGAGTTGTTGATGTTAGTTCATTGGATATATTCAAGAGAGAGTTAGATATGGCCCTTACGGCTAAAGGGATCAAGGGGTATGGAGAGAAAGCAGGAAAGGGGTACTGAGGTGAATGATCAACCATGATCTTATTGAATGGTGGTGCAGGCTCCTGCACCTATTTCCTCTATTTCTATGTGAAAAATTCAGTGTTGACCCATTTCCCTGGCTTTCAGTGCAGTACGAAGGGAATGCTTTCTTGTCAGAGGTGTTATCATTCGGAAATCACACTCCCCATAAATGGACACAAGATCGTTGTGGAGCATACTGATGATTTTCCAATATGTGCTCCTGGTGGGTGAGAGTCTATGCTGTTCAAAAACAAGCACTATGTAGTTCTCCGTGGTTTCATTATTGCTGCTTAATATCGCGACTTATCTGATTATTTTCATTACTGAACAGTTACCAAAAGCCAGCTTAAAACACAAATTCAACCAATATCATCATCATCATAGGCAGTTCCTCGAAATCCAGGAACACTTGCTTCCATTTCAAAAGTGAGTTCTCAGGTGACTGAACAGTCCAATACGGGAATTACAGTCTTTGTTGCAGGTGGGACAGACAGTGGTTGAAGGAAAGCGTGGGTGGGGAGTCTGGTTTGCCGCACACTCCTTCCGCTGCCTGCGCTTGATTTCTGCATGCTCTCGGCGATGAGACTCAAGGTGCTCAGCACCCTCCCAGATGCTCTTCCTCCACTTAGGGTGATCTTTGGTCAGGGACTCCCAGATGTCGGTGGGGATGTTGCACTTTATCAAGGAGGCTTTGAGGGCGTCCTTAAAATGTTTCCTCTACCCATCTGGGGTTCGCTTGCCGTGTAGGAGTTCCAAGTAGAACGCATGTTTTGGGAGTCTTGTGTCGGGCATGCGAACAATGTGGCCTGCCCAGCAGAGCTGATCGAGTGTGGTAAGTGCTTCGATGCTGGGGATGTTGGCCTGATTGCGAACACTACCGTTGGTGCGTCTGTCCTCCCAGGGGATTTGCAGGATCTTGCGGAGACATCGTTGGTGGTATTTCTCCAGCGATTTGAGGTGTCTACTGTACATGGTCCATGTCTCTGAGCCATACAGGAGGACGGGTATCACTACAGCCCTGTAGAGCTTGGTGCCAGATTTGAGGGCCTGATCTTTGAACACATTCTTCCTCAGGTGGCCAAACGCTGCGCTGGCACACTGGAGGTGGTGTTCAACCTCGTCGTTGATGTCTGCCCTTAGGCTCCCAAGGTATGGAAAATGGAAGGAAAGTCCAAAGAGGCTGACTTTTATTCAAAGTGCGCCCCCGTATAGATACAAAAATTATAATCTGAGCTTAAATCATATATGAGGCTCTTTTGAGTAGGACCTACTATCTTGCTAGGCCCCTCCAGTGCAGCAGCTCCAGTGTAAACAAGACATCAAAACATCCTCCAATGTGCTTTCCCAGAGTCAGGGGGCTTGAGAGCAACCCTGAGGCTGGTTTGAAGTTGATCCCAGCAATTGACCTAGCACTGTCAACAAGCCTACTCGAGGGTTTTCACGTCAGCCAAAATTGATATTTTGGAATTTTTGATAATTGTTTACTTCACAGAAAGGATCTTGGGATTGAGTTATGTTTGAGTGTTGTGTTTTAAAATAAAGTGCATTCATACAGGTTGAAAACAAAAAGCTGCATGCACTGAACATGTGCATATGAGCCAGACCAGCCAGTTTATGGCATATCACAGTTTAAAATCCGTTTCAAACAAATACAGCAAAGGCCAGTTGTCTCATCCAAGGCCCATTATCCAAGATGACTGGGGACGTTAAGCAATTTGTGATTTGAAGGGCCCCGCTTTTAACTGCAGGGCTAAGTTAAAATTACAGTCGGGTCTCAATGATGTCATCGGGCCGCAACATGCCTATGTAAAGCAGGACCCTGTTGGCTCCAGGCGGGAGTCCTTGCTGCCTGTTCAGGAGGGCAGGTTAAAATTGCAGGTTAGCCACACACATCGTCTCCAAACTACTCCGAACATTTTGCAGTCAGGCAAGTAATTTCTCAATAAGGTCCTGCTGCTCTACCAGGCCTCCTGTGAAAGCAGGCCCTCCAAGCTCTGTGTCCCCATGCAACTTAGGAAAAGCTCCTAGCACGCTGCCTCACTGGCCTATGTCATTTAGGCCTTTGGTTCCCTTTGAATGCCAGTATCCATCTTGTGGTGTTTGTGTCTGATGCAGTTGGGTGTGATGATAGTTTGTGTTCTGGTGATTGCTTCTGTAGGGTGTTCGTTTCCCACTCTACTTTGATTCATAGACCTCGGGAATTACAGGAAGGACTCCACGTAATGCAAAGTTTAGGCTTAAACCCAACTTTAGTTTATTACACAAAAGCCAACTAGAAATTAGAGAACAAGATTTCTTAGAGATTGATCGAAGACATAGAATCACCCATCCAGCCAGTTGCTGCTGTTGCCGATTGTAGGCTCATCTAGTGAGGGAAGATGCTTGGTTCTCTGCTTGTCTCTCCTCCTGCTTGTGTTTCCTTCTCGTCCTCTCTCTTCTTGGTCTTCTTTCCATTGTTCCCCTCCTTGGTTGTCGTTCCTTTGACCTGTTGTTCTGAGGTGTTTTACTTCTGTGAGCTCCTTCATATATATCCATTCCAGTCTCCTGCTGGGCTGCTTTCAGTTAATGCGTCTGGATGAGTCTTGATGGCTGTGGTGATGGGTCTGGATCTGTTTGGATGGCCACAATTCGCACCTCATTCTATGCACGGAATCGGCAGGGCCAAAGATAACTTCTTATCTTTTGTGCCTCGCTATCAAAAATGCACGCCTTGTGGGATCCTTTGTGGTCCTGGATTTTTGTAGACTTGTAGTCTCCATAGGGAACTGGTTTTACCCTCCGGCCAATTAATCCATGGGCTTCTCTGCTCGATTTGTATCAAAACCCTTTGTCTCGATGTTAATCGGGTCTCGCTCCTGACCGCAGAAATTGCATTAATCAGTTATGAGTCACCACCTGCCCCAGGCTGGTGCTCTTTCTCCCGCCCAACAGTCCCACAGGTTTATTTTAAACCATTTTAGTCCGTGGCCTCTTGCTGTGCCTTGATCACGAAATGTGTAACCCTTACACTTAATAGGGGAGGGTGACTAGATTCTCCATGCTTTATGAAGAGAGAAGATGGTACTTTGAAATGTGAATGACATTTATCTGTTTGGATATTGCATTTCCATTACCTGCATTATGACGTTGTTATGCATAATCACTCGGCGTGGACATGTTCATGTAACCCATTATGCAAATCAGTGAAAGCAAGGAGAAAGAGCAAACAGCATCCATTTTAGCTAGTGCTGTCTGCAAATTTTAATGATTAGAAACAGATCTTCTGTAGTAGCAAACATTCCGAGAAGTACAGTTATTTTTCACACTGCATTATTAAAGGATTTGGATTCTGAAGTTCTAACCTTTGGCCATATTTCTTGGCATAGTGTTCAAGCTAGCTGGAGAATCAGAGCTACGCTCGTGTTACGCTATGCTCTGACAGAAACCAGTACACGTACCATGAGTTCTTTGTTTCCTTCCCACTTCCACAGGTCCTGCACATAACAAGCTCCCCCTCCCAAATAATTCAATCACTCAGTACTCATAATGCACAGAGAAATGCATGTTATATGGCCCACCACCTGCTGCGTGCAATCCACTGCAGTTATTTGCCATGTTTCTCTCTAAACATACGAGCAATGTGGATTGAGACAAGGTGATCTGGTGCATGGACATTTCTTTCTACCGTACATCATTTTCACATCATGGAAGATATCATGTAATTTGCCTAACTATGCTGTTTTCCCTTCGAACTTAACATGACAATTCTCCCCACAACTCCCATTGGGTCTTCTGATGCTGCATTGGTTCATTCCCTGAACAATGCCATGCTTCATTGTCATCTGCCCCCCCACCAAACAGGTGCTCTTGTTTATCCAGTGACTGGTGCCTAAGAGCAGGCTCTGAAAGTTTGGTTTCCTGAACCTGGAATTGAGCCATGTTACACAAACTTTGGACACATCGCAACTGGATTAACACATTCTCCAGCACTTCTAAGTGCTCCAATAACTGCCTGAGGAATGTGAACCAATTTATTCATACAATAAATCATAAACTCATAGAATCTTACAGCACAGAAAGAGGCATTTGGACCGTCGTGCCTGTGCCGACTCTTTGAAAGAGCGGTCCAATTTAATCCCACACCTCAGCTCTTTCCCTATAACCCGGAAAATTAGTCCCCTTCAAGTACATGTACAATTGCCTTTTGAAAGTTCCTATGGAATCTGATTCCACCACCCTTTCAGGTAATGCATACCAGAGCGTACAACCCTCTGTGTGAAAATATTTCTGCTCATTTCCCCTCTATTTCTTTTGCCAATTATTTTAAATCTTAGGGCTAGACTTTGCATTGTTGTCCAAATTGTCCAAAAATGGGCGATATTTCCGGTGTTAGTGATAATATTTTTTTTCCTGATTGCCGGAATATCGCCCATTTTAAAACCTGTTAGTTTCCACTTTTTTATTTGGGCTTTAGCCGTAATGACGTGAAATGGGCGTTAGCAATTTATTCCATTGTGTAAGGCCGGCTTCTATAGCAACGGGCTTTCCCCGCGATTCAGGAGGTCAAGGGTCATCTGCACATGCGCAGAAGAGAGTGAGAGAGGAGAGAGAGAGAGAGAGAGAGAGAGAGAGAGGAGTTTATTTCAGAAGCAGGTGTGGAGTATTAGCTGGATTACTGGATTAGCTGGTTATATTAGTGTATTAGTGACTGATTGTAGAAATGGAGAATATTGAGAATATTGAGAAAGTAATGAGTGATGTGGCTGGAGTGGGTGAGGTGGGAGAGGAGATGGGCAGACGAAGGCACGCCAAGCACTTTACCGAGGACGCCAATGCTGCCCTGGTCGTCGAGGTTCAAAATCGATTGGCCCAATTGACCCGGGTTGTTGTGGGAAACCACCCCCCAGGGTGTACCAAAGGATCTGATGCGAGATCGCCAAAGTGGTGTCCTCAACCACACATGAGGTGAAAGAGCCTGACCAGTGCCGCAAGTGCTGGAATGACCTCGTTGGTTCCGGCAGAGTAAGTATTACATTTATTAAATAAATTGTAATGATGCAATGATTCATTCAAATGTAGATCTGCTGGATTGTAGTTAGGCTGGTAATCTTGGTGTCATGTGTTTAATCCTAACCTCAGTCTTATTAAAGTTATTCTCAGACCGTAGATATAACCAGTCATTCAATTGCATACGAAGCGTATTAACATATAACGTTTATGCTGAATAGCATGGGCGATGACTAATTGGGGATTGTCTGTGTGTTTTGTGTATTGTGTTGTGTAATAGTAATAATAATAATCATCTGATATCTGTCAGTAATCTGATATCTGTCATACCTGCAATAATACCTAGACAGTTATCTTATGCCATGCCTTGCTCTTGTTACCTTTGCAGAAAAAGCTTTCGAAGAATAGGTCCAAACAGAGGCATACTGGGGGAGGACCGGCAGATCTCACCCTGTTAACGGACCTTGAGGAGCAGGCGTTGGCCTTAGTGGGGGTCCACAACTGGTCGGCCACCCGTGGTGGTACTGAACCCATTCTTGTGCCACGTGAGTAATGTATAAACCATTGGTGATTGAAAGTAATTTAATGCCATTTCAGTATAATATATGATTGATGTAATGTTATGTAATATTATTTAATTAATGACGCGATCATGAAATATCATTGTAATGCAATGCAGATTCTGTACTATCATGATGTTAATTATATGCAACGCCTGTCAGTGATATTTATAGCAGTAGTGTTGTACATATGCCTGTGTAGCATAAGCATTCTCATGTGACCCTGCCATCCCCTTCTCTTCTACTAACCTCATTTATGTTTTCTAGGTCACCAGGTCTCACAGGCTCTCCAGGTTCGCCAGGCTCGTCAGCCTTCGCAGGCTCCCCAAGTCCCCATGGTTCTGCAGGTTCCACCAGTTGTCTCCGGAGGCGAGGAGGCAAGAGCCTCTCCTGTCCTTCTATAGGTGCTCCTTTCCACCAAGGATAGTGAGGAGGTGGAGGAGGATCCTGCAGCGGTGTCATCTTGCGTTCCTGCGGCCACGTCCTCATCCACAAGGAACAGCGGGGCCAAGCTCCTTGCAGCCGGGCACCCCCCTGAGTGGTTCCTTGTTTGCGCCGACCCCGCAGAGGTTAGTTCGGTGAGGTCGCACTGCTCCAAGACCGGCAGATGTAAGTATGGACACGGTGGAACTGTCCAGGACAAGCGTCGACATAGGTCACGAGCTCCTCCAGGCAGTGGGCGGATTAACTGGCCACGTTGCCGCTCTGACCGCGATAGTCTCAGAGGACATGTCGCGGATGGTAGCGGTGATGGAGAGATGGCAGCCACTGGTCCCGGAATACGGCCCTGCACTCCAAGCTGCCCTCCGCCATTGCTACCGACACGTGCGAGTCAGGAGCAACTTCTTGCTTCTGACTCGGAGGATGTTACTTTGGAAACATCCCCTCCATCTCCAGCCCCATCTTTGAATCTGTCGTCACTCCCCACACAGCAGCAGCGCTCGAGGTGCCCTGCTACAAGGCGGCTTGGAGCTGGTACAAAGGGAAGGGCAAGAGGTGGGGTTCAGATGAGGGGGAGTAAAGGAAAGGAAAGGCGTGGCCGCAGATAGGGAGGGCGGGGTTTAATATTATTGTTATTAAAACATTCGTTGACTGTTGGGTGGGTGGTTTGTTATATTTATAATTGTTTTTTAAAGTATGCTGTTGTTGTTTTTATTGTTATTTTGATTATTATATATATTATTATATGACTTTTGGTTACCGAGCCACTTGTCAGCGGGAGCTGTTTCTCCCTACTTTCTCTATCATAATTTTGAATTCCTCTATTGAGTCGCCCCTTAACATCTCTGCTCTCAGGAGAACAATCCCAGCTTCGCCAATCCCTCACATAACTGTACTCCCTCATCCCTGGTATCATCCTGCACCTCCAGCACAAATGCACTTCAGAGTCATTCATTGTGTGAGCTGCATTCAGACATTGGGCCGTAAACGACGGCCTCTCTGGCAGAGTACAATGTGTGCACGCACCCGGTGAGTCCTCACAAATGCCAGTTCGTGGCGCGCAGCACGCGATGTGGCGAGACCCAGCTTTTGCAATCTGTCAAAATTTCGCACGCATCCCTGGGAGAAGGCCATTCGCGGGTGGCGATTTGTCCAGTGAATGTCCTTCAAACTCTTAACCCTGGTAAAAGCAGCAAGGCTTACAGCCTACTTTTACCAGCGTAAGAGTTTTAAAACATAGAAAAATCAAAGGTTACAACTTATTTTTACATTAAAAACCTGTCTATGAAAGTAAGTTTATTTTTAACACTATAAAAACTTTTTTTTTAATTTCAAAAAAATAAATTTTTCTCTAACATGTTTAATTTAATGCAATTTCTATTCATTTAAAAAAAGTAGTGTTTTTTCATTTATGTGTATGTTTTATTTGATTTTAGGGGTATTCTCATTGACAGTAATCGGAGTTCGGGGCTCGGAGCTCCCATTACTATGAATGAGGATACTACATTATGATTGGTGGTCCAGGCCCATGTGATCCCAGGATAGGCATATGATCCTGGAAGACATGTTCCCGTATGCTGGACTGCGCAACTAGGTCTCTGACCGTAATCCTATCTTCCTTCAGGACCACCAGGTATTTTCGTACCGCTAACTAAATCGCTTCCCCGCATTTCAGAAGCATGTCTTCCTGAGATTTCCTTACTGGATTGTAACTTACAAAGAAATCGAAGCATTTTTTTTCCAGGTTTTATTTGGAACAGAAAAAGTACTGCTCAAAATTTCTATGCCACTGTATTCCAAAAATGTCTGTGGATGAATGTCACCTTCTTTCAGCTCAGATTTCCAGATGTTTTGTGTGAAGTGCTTTGTACAAAAAAACACCGGAAAAGGTTCTTGCTGAAGGAATCTGTCTGACTGCTTTGATTTGGCTCAGGTTCCTTTAAACAAATGACAGTGGGGTCAAAATTGGCCCGTTTTGCAATGCCTGTTGCCGCCTCCAGGGGGTGCTAACAGAGCAAGTAACACTGTTCGCCTGGGGTGGGGGGAGGGGCGGAGGGAGGGGTGGGTACTACCGGCTCCCGCGGAATTGTGCGGGAGTTAGCGGAAGTGCTGCCCCGGTGGCGCCTCGCCTCGCTTGTAGCAACCCGGGCCGCTACGGAACCGGCGATGTCGTTAGCTCTGCACGCCGACCTACTATCTGCCCTGCGCTAGATATTACCCAGCGCCTCGCGAGGCTGCCGCGAGCGGTGTCAGGACCAGCCTCGTGGGTCGCGAACCGGGCCGACATCCACTCTCAGGGTGAACGTTAAAGGGGAGGTGGGGAGATGCCCCGCGCCGCCATCTCACCTTTCTGGCCAACTCACCAGTTGGCCCGACGACCTCCTCTGTTGTGTGCTCCGGGCCACCATCATGCAGCTCGGCGCTCCGCTTTGGGTGGCCGGGCTGCGGCCTCGGAACCACGGCACCCTGGTGGCCATTAGAGGCCCAGCAGAGTGCGCAGCGGCCCTCCCCTTTAACCGAAGGGGAGGGGGGAACGTTGAACCGCGTCAGCACTAGGTGGGGCATCCGCGTGGCATTGCCGATCACAGACCGGTATCGCCCCGGAACCCGCCCCATCAGGACGTGGAGCGTGTGAGATTGCGCTCCACTTCGTCTGAGGGGCGGTAACCGCAGTTTTGTGGCCGAGGCGGGATTTCCGCGCCGGGCTCAGGAATTCCCGCCCCGAGCCGGATACTGCCTCCAATCGGGGATAGAAACATAGAAACATAGAAAATAGGTGCAGGAGTAGGCTATTCGGCCCTTCGAGCCTGCACCACCATTCAATATGATCATGGCTGATCATACAACTTCAGTACCCCATTCCTGCTTTCTCTCCATCCCCTTTGATCACTTTAGCCATAAGGACCACATCTAACTCCCTTTTGAATATACCTAACAAACTGGCCTCAACAACTCTCTGCAGTAGAGAATTTCACAGGTTCACAACTCTCTGAGTGAAGAAGTTTCTCCTCATCTCGGTCCTAAATGGCTTACTCCTTATCCTTAGACTGTGACCTCTGGTTCTGGACTTCCCCAACATCAGGAACATTCTTGCTGCATCTAACCTGTCCAGTCCCATCAGAATTTTATATGTTTCTATGAGATCCCTTCTCATTCTTCTAAATTCCATTGACTATAAGCCTAGTCGATCCAATCTTTCTTCATATGTCAGTCCTGCCATCCCGGGAATCAGTCTGGTGAACCTTCGCTGCACTCCCTCAACAGCAAGAATGTCCTTCCTCAGATTAGGAGACCAAAACTGAACACAATATTCCAGATGAGGCCTCACCAAGGCCCTGTACAACTGCAGTAAGACCTCCCTGCTCCTATACTCAAATCCTCTCGCTATGAAGACCAGCATGCCATTTGCCTTCTTCACCGCCTGCTGTACCTATATGCCAACTTTCAATGACTGATGTATCATTCTCCCCCAGTATTCCTTCAGCTATTTTTCATTTTATTTGCAACAAATTTTTGATTAAAATAAGGCCCTGTCTGCTGGTTAATCTTAAATGGTTTTCCAGCTGGTGTCCAAACTGCTGAGGCGTTTTATAATTGTTCGGCATTCCAATTACCCAGTCATGCTGGAGCAAGAGTTCCAGTCGGTGATCGCAATGGGCTTTAGGCTGCCTGGATGGATCTTTCGTTTTGGCTCCTTCCTTCAATTAATTGCTGAGATGGGCAGTGATACAAGAACTTGAAAGACATTCATTTATCATCATCATAGGCGGTCCCTCGAAACGAGGATGACTTGCTTCCATGCCAATAAAAGGATGAGTTCACAGGTGTTTCAGTGAAGGACCCGAACTACATCCTGAAGGGTGGAAGATGCCTGTGCGTGGATTTTTTTAACGTAGGCTGGCCGTTGCACCCCAGCCACCACACGGGGTTTGACAGAGCTAGGTCTTGGTCCAGTGGCAAAGGTTAACCAGGACGACTGGAGACCAGCTCTGCTGCACGGACCTAGTGCACACACATATCGCAGTGTGGGCTGGTCCATGCTGCCCCTGGGCTCCTGGCCCCGTACTGACACCTCCCCTGGGCCCCGATCACATCCCTCTACAGTCTCTCGCCGCTCCTTCGCCCTGACCTCGCCTTTCCTGCTGTATCTGACCACGCTTTCACAACCTTAGGATGTCCCAAAGCGCTTCACAGCTTTACTTGTGAAGTGTAGTTACTGCTGTGATGTAGGAAGCTAGCTCCCACAAACAGCAAAGAAGCAAATGACCAGATCATCCATTTTTAGGTGTTGATTGAGGGATGAATATTGGCCAGGACACTGGGAGAACTCCCCTGCTCTGTTTCAAATCGTGTCATGGGATCTTTTACCTGAGAGTATGGATGGGACCCAAGTTTATCATCTCATTCAAAACACGGCCCCTCCGGAAGCCTGGAATTTGTGCTCAAGTCTTTACAGTGGGGCTTGAACCTGCAACCTTCTGACTCAGAGGCGGGAGTGCTGCCAACTGAGCCACAACTGACACCAAACCTGTTATGTCTGTCATGTACTTATGAATGACTCCACGAGGCAATGTGTTGTACTCAAACTGTAGTGACCTTGGTCCTTTATTCGTAACTCCAGAGTGAGGCACAAGCATGGTGGGCAGCCTTTTATACTGGGCCCTGCACACTTATGCAGGTGACCCTCAGGTCTCCCACCACAGTGCCCTCTGGTGCACAGCCTCTGCAACAGGAGCAGGAAACCACAGTCTCCACCAGTTGCACCCTCTAGTGGTGCCAGCATAGTATATACACAGTATAAACCTTATTTATAGTACATCAGGTAAAAAGTCTCCATCTTATGAAACTATACAGTGACTACACAGAGAGTATATCTATAGTCTGCATATATAACAAAACCGACACTGGGGACTGTTTTGGTGCAGGAGCTAGTAATCACTGTGCAGGTGGCTGTAGGGCTGTTGGAGTTCTGCTCGGTGGTGCTGCACCTGTTATTTATGCTTCAATTCCAGATTGTCCGAGCTGGTCAGTAAGAGGAAAAATATCAAGTCAGGAGTAGAATAGTCACACAAATGATCGCAGCGGCTCAAGAAGAAGGGCCACCACCACCTTCTCAAGGGCAACTAGGGATGGCAATAAATGCTGACCTTGCCCACGCTGCCCATAATCAGAGAATTAATATTAACTGAAAGAAATCACCATTATAATGTACTTAACAGACACGGCTAAGCTATGTTTGTTGAGAGATCTCTCCAGAATCAAATAATATGTTCTTTATTGTCTTAACTCCGTCTTAATGCTTCACTGCAGTCATATTTTGATGTAGATTTCACTAAAAGACGCCGCCGGCCGGCGATAATGGAACGCTAATGAGTCAGTGCGCAGGCTCAACGGCCCCATCGACCCACGTGGATTTACTCCCTGGGGCTCTGCCGGTGAGAAGTGGTTTGCGCCGCGCCCCGTGATTAGCGCACCAGTGCGGCACGCGCACGGCAAAGATGTCATCGCGTGCGGGCCGACCTCCCCCTTGCCCCGCGCCGACCCGTTTGCGCCCCTCTGGTGACATTGCCCCACATGACACGAGGGGTGGCTGTGGGAGGTGGTAGTGCGACGGCTGCCATCTTTTTTCCGTCGGCCCGACAATGGCGGCCGCTGGTGTGGCCGGGTCGCCGACACCACCCCCCCCGCCTCTAGGTGCCAGGCCGCTGGCCCGGCCGAAACCTCTCTGGCGACCCAGTGGCTGGCACCAAAGAGACTGCAGAGTTCTCAGTGGCCATTGTGAGGCGTCAGCGTGACGCAGTATGTGTCGTGCTGAGCGTGACACTGAGCGCGCGCGGTGCTGAGCTTCGCTGCCCGCGAGCGCTCTGTTAGCGCAATGACTTTTTTGGGGGGTCAAAGAGCCCAAATCGACAGCGGCGCCTGCAATTCCCATGCCGGCACTAAAAAAAAACTAATTCAAATGATGTGCTCCAAACCCAGCAAGGGGCAAACTCGACCCCACTCTCTTTCAGAAAATGTTTGCCAGTGTCAATTGAGGAGACTCCCACCTCAGTTTGTTCAATCATCCTCCAGGTCTTTACCAACAACAACAACAGCTTGTATTTATATAGTGCCGTTATAGTAGTAATGTAAAAACATAGAAACATAGAAAATAGGAACTGTAGTAATCCATTCGGATCTTCGAGTCTGCACCACCATTCAATATGATCATGGCTGATCCTCTATCTCAATACCATGTTCCCACTTTTTCCCCGTACCCCTTGATGCTTTTTGTTTCTAGAAATCTATTTATGCATTTGGCAGGTGACTGCTGCACTATATGCGCGGAGGAATTACTAAATAAAGTTCCCCATGACTGTCCAGGCACTGCGTGACAAGGTTGTGGGCTCCTCCAGGATTGCTGGCTTCCCAAAGGTACAGGGCGGCATTGATTGTACCCACATCGCCTTGCGAGCACCTTTGGAGGATTCCGAGATGTACAGGAACAGAAAAGGCTTCTACTCCATTAATATGGAGCTCGTGTGTGATGACATGCATTGCATCATGTCAATTGATGCAAGATACCCTGGGAGTACCCATGATGCTTTCATCCTAAGTCAGAGGATCTGCCATGTTTCAGCAGCAGCCAGAAAGGCAGAGCTGGCTTCTGGGAGATAAAGTGTACGGCCTCACCACCTGGCTCATTACGCCCATACGCATAACCCGGACAGAAGCTGATCGGGAATACAACATGTCACACATTGCGACACAGCACAGCGTTTCTGATGCCTGGACCATTCCGGAGGCAGTACTCCCCTGAGGTTATCGGTCAGTTCACTGTTGTGTGCTGCATGCTGCATAACTTAGCCATCATGAGGCAGCAGCAGATGGTAGTAGAAGACCCACCTGAGGTGAGAGTGGCTGATGATGATGATGAGGAAGATGCAGATGACGAGGAGGATGAGGACGAGGAAGCCATGCAACTACCTGAACCCAGAACACGACGGCGGAGGAGGGCGGGCCGTCGTGCCCCTTTAACGATTGCTCGAGCCTTGCACCAGCAGCTCATCCGTGAACGCCTTGCTGCCTGAAGACTCAACGGCAACTATTCCAAATGGACCATGTTTACTGTTTGGACCTGTTCCGTAATGTGTTGTGTTAACGGAACAAATAATGGAAATTATTCTTGTTTACTTCAAAAGTTGTGTTAATAACCGAACAAATAATGGAAATGATTCAGTTATAATTTAAAATAAATGTTATTCAAAAGTTTAACAAATATTTGTTTGTGCTTAACTTTAATAAACGCACTCTTGTATCAAACATTAAAGTTTTCAATTAAAATCATTTACAAACTTTAAGATCATTTACAAACTCTAAGATCACTTAAAAGCTTCAAGATCACTTACTAACTTTTCAACTTGTAAATTTACATAACTTACAAAAAACGTTTAATTTAAGATCAATTACAACAGTAACAACAATAATAACAACAACAGCAGCAAAGAAAGGCTGCACCCCTCTCTCCTCCACCTTATTCTAAGACCGCCCGCTGCGCTTGGTCTTGTTGACTCCACCCCTGCCCGCAGGCGGTGGTGCAGCGTTTCTCGGGTTGGTACCAAGTTTATTCTTTCGAGCATCTCGGGTAATGTGCACTTCTTGATGGGGGGGTGGGGGTGGGTGGGGGGTACAGGCGGTAATGTGGAGGGCCCGGCTTGGGCCTCTTCAGAGGCTGGTCTGGGGATTGGAGTGGGAGTGGCAGTTGATTCTGTCAATGGGCACGGGGTCTGAGTGTGTTCCCTTATTGCAGCAGCTAACTCTGACATTCCCTCCCCCATGTGCCCTGACAGTGTCTCACCTACCTGTGACATCATGTCCTCCCTCATGTTGTGCAACAGTGTGTCAACCACCTGCAACATTCCTTCCCTCATGTTCACTGAGTGTGCTTGAACTACCTGCGACATTCCCTCCCTCATGTGCACCGACATGGTCTCAGCTGACTGAGATATTCCCTCCCTCATGTGCCCGAATAGTGTTCCCATTTCTCGTGAGAGTGTTGTTACTTCTCCCGACAGTCCCGATACCTCATCACCCACCCCACTGATCGTGTCTAGGAGTGATCGCGTAAGGTCAATGCTCTCCACACCCATTGCCATCATGTAAACCATATCTGTTAGATCCTGCACCTCAGGAGATAGCGGTCGAGCTCTCCTTCCCCTCCTCACCCTGGGTGTGGCTCGCAGCATTCCACTGGGACCCGCAGCCTGGGACGGAGGGGCCCTGGGTGTGTATCTCTGCATCCCACTGGGTCCCGCAGCCTCGGACGGTGGGAAACCATTGAATGTTTCACCAACACTCAAGTGAGTATCACAGGGTTGGCTTCAAGGTCCTGCCACTTCTTTTTGCTCTGGCCTCCAGACATCAAGATTGTCATGTATCTCACACTTATGTACATAACTGTATCTTATCATGCTATACATGACTGTAACTAGAGATGACCTGTAACCACAAGCTTACCTTACCACCAGGGGTGCATTTGTAGGAGACACTGGATACCTGTCCCAGACAGGTATATAAGGACAGGTCTCAGGCAAGTGAGGCATTCGAGAGCTGTGTAATAAAGGTGCAGGTCCTGAGTGACCTTGACTTCAGTATGAGCCTCGTGTGAGTCTGTACTGCAGGGAATTACAGAATCCACAGAATGGCGACCAACGGCTCAGATGAAAAATACAATGCTGGAGATAATTGGGAGGACTTTTTTGAAAGGCTCCAGCAAAGCTTCGCAACCAAGGACTGGTTAGGCGATGATAAGGCAGACAAGAGAAGAGCCCATCTCTTGACCAGCTGTGGCTCAAAAACATACGCCTTGAAGAAGGACCTGCTGGCAGCCGAGAAACCAGCAAGCAAGTCGTTTCAAGAGTTGAGCACACTGGTAAGAGACCACCTGAAGCCAGCGAGCAGCCTACACATGGCCAGACACAGATTCTACAACTACAGATGCTGTGTGGCACAGAGCATACCCAACTTCGTGGCGGAACTTCAGAGGTTGGCTAGCTTATGTGAGTTCTCCGATGAACTAAGGAGAGAAGTACTGAGAGACTTTTTTATTGAAGGAATAGGCCATGCAGGCATATACCGAAAGCTCATAGAGACCAAGAACTTGACCCTAGAGGGAGCAGCAGCACTGGTTGCACAGACATTCTTGATAGGAGAAGAAGAAACGAAGTTGATCTACACTGCAGGCACGACAACAAACAAAATATCGGAACAAGGGGTTCACAGCATGAAACAAGCCACTACCCCCACACACAGACAAAGGCAGGAGAGCAGGCACTCAACAGCAGGCAGTGGCGCCAGAAGCCATCAAGGGCCACATGAACGGCCGTTCACACCTCATCAACCCACAATGCGAGCAATCAACTATAAGCTGAGAGAAGCTCAAGAGAGATCAGCCAGATGCAGCTCATTCTTTGGAAACAATGGAAGCGGTTTGTGCTGGAGCTGTGCGGGAAGGCACTCATCAAGGGGGTGTCAATTTCAGCATGCTGTTTGCAGAGACTGCGACTATACAGGGCAGCTGGCCCGCATGTGCAGAAAAACGGCAGCTCGGCTGGTATACGAATCGGAAGGGTCGGAAAGCTAACCAGAAGACGGTGGGGACAGTACCCGGGACACCGAGGTACAGCGGGTCAACACGACCAATGGCCACTGCTCTTACAACAAGACGCCTCCAATAATGATGAGGGTCTTACTCAACGGATCGGGTAGGCCGAAGAGTTAAGAAATCCAAGTGCCTGTTTCTCGCGCCCGAGGTTGAATTTTTGAGCAGAAGGATTGCCGCTGATGGAATCCGCCCAACAGAGTCCAAAACCGAAGCAATTCGCCTGGCACCCAGGCCCCGGAATGTCTCAGAACTGCGCGCCTTTCTCGGGCTGCTCAATTACTTTGGGAACTTTATGCAGAACTGAAGCACACTGCTGGAGCCTCTCCACGTGCTACTCAGAAAGGGATGCAATTGGTTTTGGGGGGACGCCCAGGAACGCGCCTTCAACAAGGCACACAACCTTCTGTGTTCCAACAGTGTTTTGGCTTTCTTTGATCCAGGTAAAAAGCTAGTTCTTACATGTGATGCGTCAGCATACGGGGTCGGGTGCGTTTTACAACATGTCAATAATGCGGGTAAATTACAACCCATAGCTTATGCCTCCAGGTCACTTTCGCGGGCGGAGCGCAGGTACGGAATAGTGGTGCACCATTTGTGTCCAACTCAGTAATGCCCACAGGGAGGCCCCCCTGAGCCCCTGGCCCACCAAACCGTGGTCGTGGGTGCATGTAGACTACGTGGGCCCGTTCATGAGCAAAATGTTCCTCGTAGTTGTAGATGCATTTTCAACGTGGATCGAATGCACCATTTTAAACTTGAGCACCACCTCCACCACTGTGGAGAACGTTGGAACTATGTTCGCAACGCACGGCATTCTTGACATATTGGTCAGTGATAATGGTCCGTGCTTCACCAGCGCAGAATTCCAAGATTTTATGAGTGACCACTGCATAAATCACATTAAGCCAGCACCATTCAAGCCGGCCTCCAACGACCAGGCGCAGCGAACAGTGCAGATCATTAAACAAAGCATGCTCAAAATCCAAGGTTCCACGCTGCAGGGCCGCCTGTCGTGACTGCTGCTGGCATACAGATCTCGTCCGCATTCATTGAGTGGAGTTCCCCCCGCGCAACTATTGATGAAACGGATCTTAAAGACAAGGCTCTCATTAATCCTCCCAGACATGCATGAGATCGTTGAGGAAAAGCGCCGTAAGCTAACTGAGTACCATGACTGAAATTCGAGGGGGAGGTGGAATGAGATAGGGGACAAACTATTTGTGCAAAACTATGGCAGGGGTCCCAAATGGCTTGCAGGGACAGTAACAGGCAAGGAAGGAAACAGGCTACTGGTGATACAAATGGACAATGGCCAAACCTGCCGGAGGCATATAGACCAAGTCAAAAGTAGATTTACCAACAACACTGCTGAACCAGAAGCAGACTACAAAGGAACTCACACCACACCTGGTGGACAGACAGAGGGAACAACCTGAGGAAAGGACAATCCCAACAGACAGCCCAGGCAAGACACCAACAATCATACTGAACGAAACAGGCTGCCCAGGTGAGATACCAAAAGAAAAACAGGCACCAAGGCAAACAACTGAACCACAACTAAGACGCTCCACGCGAGAGCGTAGACCACCAGAGAGACTGAACCTATAAAGACAATAAGACCTTGGGGGAGGGTGATGTCATGTATCTCACACTACTGTACATAACTGTATCTTACCATGCTATATATGACTGTAACTAGAGATGACCTGTAACCACAACCAGGGGTGCACTTGCGGGAGACACTGGATCCCTGTCCCAGACAGGTATGTAAGGACAGGTCTCAGGCAAGTGAGGCATTCGAGAGCTGTGTAATAAAGGTGCAGGTCCTGAGTGACCTTGACTTCAGTATGTGCCTTGTGTGAATCTGTACTGCAGGGACAGGACTTTACAGAGATGGTCACCATTGCACAGTAATCTTGTGCAAGTTCGTTCCAGCATTTCTTCATTTCTTTGGGTGGAACTTTTATGTAACCTCTGCTGGTGTCCAGCTCGTGCCACCTGCCCTCAGTAACAGTAACTAGTGCCTCCACTTCATCCTGTAAGAAATTCGTGGTCCTTGCGCACGTCGCATCTTGTATTGCTGCAGCTGCGATTTTTCCAATGATAATTAAAATTCTCACACAGCCCTCAAAGTTCTCATACACACAACTGGTTCTTTAAAAATGGCCGATTGCTGACCGGAAGCTTTTTTCTTGCATGTGCAAAAGGGGCGACATCGTTTTTTTCAGCGCAGACATTAGGCTCCACCCCCTGAGGCTATAGGACAGGCTGCGTAGCGCCAATTTTGAAAACTAGAGCGGGGAAACTTGGCACATTTATTTTTGGAGTAGTTCTGGCCTAGAAAAATGGGCGTAAGTCTGGCAATACGCCAAAAAACGGCTTTGGGCAAAATTGAGCCCTCAATGTGTGCCTAGTTACTGCTCAAAGTGCATCTCTACTCATACAAGAGGTAAAGACAGGACTCATTGTTGCTATAGGGTTACTTTGCACAATGTAATTTTCATCACATATACAGAGGTAAATTTTCATGCCAAATGTGAAATGTATTTGAGACGATTATAGTGATTGATAGTTGGCCTCAAGCAGCTTAGGATTGAGCTCTTTCAGACCTCAGCATAAAAGTGTTCCTAAAATGAAGAAACCATGGTGATAATATCCAAATCTTCAAATATCAAGGATGGGAATAGCGCTTAAAAGTTTTGAAGGAACTCTCTGATAGTGATTGCATTGAACGAAAATCAAAAACACCAACTTCAATTTTTAAGACTGCGGCGAAAAACGATCTCGCTACTAATTGCAATTTCTTCTCAGTTAGACATCTGTTCATACTAAGTAAGCCTGTTGGAATTATATAATCCAGGGCTGTTTTATAGTTACTGCATTGTGTCATGTACTATTGAAGCCATTCTTTGCAACCTAAGAAGCATTGAAACGAAGGCTGAAAGAGACTGGCAATGGGCCTATGTTTCTGGGGATGGTTCCCATTGGAAGCGATGTTAAAACAGAATGCCTTCTGGGTGCATGATGGTGTTTAGAGAGAGGGATTATTGTAAAGGAAAAGGAAGTGTTTAGTGGAAAAATAATTGACTTTAACTTGAAAGCAGACAAACATGACATCAGTCTGTAACTGATACATGGGCTTCAGATTGAATGTACAGGATTTCACTGGCTCGCTGGTCTTGTGGCAGGGTCCCAGCACTAGAAAGGACACAACAGCAGGCTGAGAGAGAACAAGAGAGAGAAAAGAGATAAAGAATATATGTGCTGAGAAGAGGAGAATGAGCGAGGGAAAAGAGGAGAATGGGGAGAGAGAAAAACAACCAGAATCGCGCATTGAAAGAAGAAAGACTCGCATTTATATAGTGCCTTCCGCAACCTCAGGACATCCCAAAGCCAATGGGGTCATTTTGAAGTGTAGTCATTGTTGTAATATAGGAAATGCGGCAGCCAATTTTCACACAGCAAGGTCCCGCAAAACAGCAATGCAATAATGACCCAGATAATCTGTCTTTAGTGATGTTGGATGAGTAATAAATATTGGCCATGATTCCGGGGTGTACGCCCTGCTCTTCTTAGAAAAATGCCATGGGATCTTTTACGTCAACATGAGAGGGCAGACAGGGCCTCGGTTTAATGCCTTATCCAAAAGACAGCATCTCCGACAGTGCAGCACTACCTCAGTACTACTCTGAAGTGTCAGCGTAGATTTTGTGCTCAAATCTCAATAATGGGACATGAACTTAGAGGACAGAGTGCTACCCACAGAGCCATGATTGACACATGTAAGCCTTTGTGCTAAGGAACAAAAATAGTCCCATGGGTGCCATCAGCGACATCCTGTAGTGTAGTTAAATTCCCTGACATTCTATCAATATTCAGTGGGAAAGAAGAAGTAAGTGTTGCCCTTGCTAAGCCATGCATCAGTCACCTGTTGTTACAACTGTGAATGGCAAATTGGCTGATACTGCAGACATAGGCTGTGCTAGACTGGAAGGAGGCAGATCTTAAATGTTAAGGACAGTGGTAATCTAAGCTTTCACTGGCAGTGCCCTCCTATGGTGGCATGTGGCAGGATCTTTGCAACAGATGGCACAGCTCTCTAATTGCCTCCATGTTGAGCCTGAGCCTGTGGAAGCAGTTGTCCTCTGCGAGTGCAGGGATCTGTAGTTACTTGCATAACGACAAGTGCAGCCAATCTGCTGCTGCTGCCACCTGATGTCCTTGGCAATCTTCTGTTTGTTCTTCTTCTTCACCCTCCGTCCTGATGTCTGGTGAACACTGAATACAATCACCCCCCATCGCTTGCAATTGAATGAGAGTAAAAATGAATGAGCAGTGCAGCTTTAAGGGATTCTTTTCCTGCTGATGAGAAACTTGCCAGCCTTTAGCAGCCAGTTTAAATGGGCAAGCTGAACCTAATCCAGGACCGGAGGGTGTAATATATGTACCAGTGAATGTGCTCACAGCTTCGTAGAGCTGTTGAGTTGGGAGTGGCTTAGTCAGTCGCGTGATGTTCACAAGACTCAATAAAACCCCAGCCAGTTGGGTTTGGGAGATTCACGATGGGGCAGGTGGTTGTGAGCCTGGTGGATGAACCTTTTGCTAATAAACCAACTCATTCTTAATAGCAATGTGTTGCTATGAATTCTTAAGCAAAGAACCCATGGAGCAAATACATTACAGTGGGAAAATGAGGAATTTTACTCCATCGGCCCCCATTATCTGCTGATCTGCTTGGAATTAGACTTCACAGTGAAGCTCTTGCAACAGTGTGTGAGAATGTACCAGGTCAGAAATATAGAGTGGGTTAGGGCTGGCAGAAAGTTCATAAAACTCATGATATTCCACCCCTCCGCCACTTTGCTCAGTAGTTTCCCCAGCAAGAACATCTCAGATGTCAAGGAAAAGAGGAGCCTTTTGATCACTGTGTCACAAATTTAAAAGTGAATGCAAAGTTGCGAGTTTCAAGCTTTGAAAGGTAGGCTCTCAGGAGATTATATTCTACATGGAGATTTGACGATGCAGTCCCAGCAAATGACTCTTTGCAAAAGGGACTTGACACTTGAGAATACTGCAGACACATCTGTCAGATATTTCATTCCCTGTACTCCAATACAACCCCTTTCATCGTCCTCGAGACATGTACCTCTGAATCTAAATCTGTCCTTCGCGTTTTCATCAATCCCACTTCCTGTCCGCTGTTCCTTATGCCTGCATATTAGCTTCTGTTCATCTATTTTAAGAAGGGTGCTCTGTCTCCAACCTTTTTATGTCCTTGCCAATTTTCTTTGCGAGTTTCTCTCCTTCCCTCCTTTCCTGAAAGTTTTGAAATGAATTTCACGGATGCAGGTCAACACTCAATCCAAGAGGCCATTACTCGTGTGAGCTCAGTTAGCATTGAGACAATGTTTGACCTCGTGTGAGGCTCTACCTACCTTGCTTAAGCACACTAATATCGTGGGCCAGTGCAAACACTGGCTTACTAACGGTGATTAGTCCCCACTCACTTGAGGTCCCACCTTCCACCCTACATACTCATCACATCCTCCACCCAAGCCTCTGAGTGTCACTCAATTGCACTCATCCAGAGTGATAGAACACAGCAAAAAACGCCTAGGAGTCAAGCAGTAGCTAGGAATATTAAACCAGCAACTAACATAGCATGTTGTTTTTAAATCGCGCTGGTGAGGGGGCCTTCACGCCGTTTAGCGCCCTGGTGTGCTGTGCGAGATCAGCATGTGCCGAGAGAAGTGGTGAGGCATCCCATGCAGACTTGAGCACATAATCTCGGCTGCCATCCCAGTGCAGTGCCGAGGGAGTGCTGCAATCTCAGAGGTGCCGTCTTTTGGATGAGATGTTCAACCAAGGCCCTGCCTGCCCCCTCAGGTGGACATAAAAGATCCCATGGCACTATTTCGAAGAAAACTCGGCAAGTTCACCCCAGTGTCCTGGCCAAGATGCATCCCTCAACCAACATTACTACAACGGATTATCTGGTCAGTATCACATTGCTGTTTGTGGGAGCTTGCTGTGTGCAAATTGGCTGCCATGTTTCCTACATTACAACAGTGACTATACTTCAAAAGTACTTGGCTCCTTCTGTGCTTTATGATTCAATGATTCGACTCGCTTGTGCTCAATGATTCTCAAATCAAGATTAAAAGTGTTTTCAGAAGTAATGTTTGTTATGTCATATATTAAAGCTGCTTAATGGCTCAATGGGTCAATCCTGCATAGTACTGACAGTCCATGACCATCCCCGCTCTGTACTGAGTTAGCGGACTGCATGTTGGGCAATACTATTGGCTCAGCGTCCCTGGGTTAGGAAAGACCAAAATCAGCCGAGGTTTCCATCCCTCATCACTAACCGGTGATCTCCTCCTGGAAGGTGAGTGTGCATGGACGCCATATGTGGACAGCATTGGGCTTGGTTGTGATAATCAGGTGAAACTTCTTTACCAAGAGAGTGGTGAGAATGTGGAACTTGTTACCACACGGAATGGTTGAGGCGACTAGCATAAATGCATTTAAGGGGAAGCTAGTTAAGTACTTGAGGGAGAAAGGAAAGAAAGAAAAGAAAGACTTGCATTTATATAGCGCCTTTCATGACCACCGGACATCTCAAAGCACTTGACAGCCAATGAAGTACTTTTGGAGTGTAGTCACTGTTGTAATGTGGGAAACGCAGCTGCCAATTGTGCACAGCAAGCTCCCACAAACAGCAATGTGATAATGACCAGATAATCTGTTTTTGTTATGTTGATTAAGGGATAAGTATTGGCCAGGACACCGTGTATAACTTCCCTGCCCCTCTTCAAAATAGTGCCATGGGATCTTTTACGCCCACCCAAGAGGGCAGACGAGGCCTCGGTTTAACGTCTCATCCGAAAGACAGCATTTCCACACTGGAGTGCCAGCCTAGATTTGTGTGCTCCAGTCCCGAGAATGGGTCTTGAACCCACAACCTTCTGACTCAGAGGCGAGAGTGCTGCCCACTTTTATTTAATAATGAATATTTATTGAACATTAAGAACATTTACAACATCGTGATCATTCCATTGTATCATACAAATCCATTCCGCCCTCTGCACAGCTGTTCCTCCAACACATATTAACATCAAAACCTGAAGTTTAATTTGTCTCCTATAACATATAATAATCTATTGTATCTTTAAGATTGATCATAAAATACTATCTTTAAATTCTTTTCTGAATACAACATCCACAGAGCCTTATAATGATCTTTTAGTTTATATTTAAAATACTCTTTTAGCTTTATTCTCCTCCCCTTAAAAAAAACAGAGCATTCCTTCTTTGCACAATCACAAATCTAGCCAAACTGAACATTACATTAATTGCCGCTCCGCTAGACTCGGGCTGACCCTCCTGCAATCTCCATTGCAAAATTGAGTCCCACAGATTCCCATTCTTGCTCTTCGGTCCTCACCCGACAAGAATACCTCACACAACTGTCAAACTTAGTACTTAAAATCCTTTAACTGCGGACATAACACCAGCAAATGGGACAGAGTCTCATCCCGCGTCCCACACACTGGGCAAGTTGCCACCAGTACTCGCCCAATCTTATATAAGACCATCATGGTAAAAATCCAGTTATGAGCCAATTTGAAATGCAGTTCAATCCACTCTGGACATTTAAAATTTACCCACACTCCCTTCCAAATCCTGTTGAAGTCCAGCTGTGGATATATATTTTGCCAAAACTCCTAAGCAGCAGGTGTCTTAAATCTCCATTTTCTAAATACCCCATAGAAATCTCGAGTATTACAGTAGTCAACTTGGACCAACTCCTCCCCTTTCTTCAGCAGAAAGTTTGGAAAAGCGGGACGCATTATACCTCCTTTGGAGATTTGCATATTTATTTCTTCCATCCAATCCTGTGGCATTGCCCTCGCAATCTTCTCATACATGATCTTAATTGCTTTTTCCTCTACCTCCTGATCCTCCTCCCAAACCATGTCCCTCACTACCACTTCTGGCAATCAACCTCATATAATATACCTTTAACATAAATAATACCAGCTTTTATAAAAGCGTGATTAAATAATACCTCTTCTTCAATGTTGATCCACCTGTTCAAAAATAAGGGCTGTTCTAAAAATTCCTCAGCACCTTTGGGCATAAACTGCACACTTTTTAAAAATTGGACCCAAGTGTCTACAACCCCCTTATAAAACCTAGGGAGCAGTTTAATCGATTTCAAAACATTGTTGTATTCCGTATAAAATATTCCCTGTCCTCCTATTCTACTTAATTTTAAAAAATGCTGGAAACAACTCTTCCAAAAACTTATATTAGACTTCTGAAGAAATCTCTTAACCCATTTAATTCTAAGGGATTTTTTCTTCTAATCAATATCTGGGAAATTGAGTCCTCCATGATTTTGTTGTCCAATGAGGGTATTGTAAGCAACCAAGGCTGGTTTCTTTTACACAAACCTCTCAGATGGATTTTTCCGCCCACTCAGGAATATCCTCCACCATCAATAAGTACCATGGTTTCGATAGCAGGAGAGCTGCCACCATTGTCGCTCTTCCTTGCACTTTCAACCACCTTCTTTCCCATCTTCTCAAAAACTTTTAAATTTTCATAACCTTCGGTTCCCAATTTAGTCGATCCGCTTCATCCCTATCCTTCTTGCATCCCATATACACCCCCAGAATTTCTAAAACCTCCAACACCTTAAAATGGCTTTCCTCCAACCAGTCCCCCCTACTCCTTCCCACAACCAGGCATTGGGACTTTGTATAATTTACTCTGGCTCCTGAAGCTCTGCAATATTCCTCCACTATTCCCATAGCTTTCCTCACTGACTCCCCATCTCTCAACGTTAAGGTCGTCTCATCTGTGTATTGGTGTATTACCGACACCTGCCCGGAACTGGGAACCACAATCCCGACTACGCCTCGTTCCTTTTGCATCATGTAACCTAATGGTTCTGCTACCAATGTGTACAAAAATGGGGACAGGGTACAACCCTGTTTCACTGATCTCTGTATTGGAAAATACTTAGATAAAAAAAACATTATATTTAATGCAGCTAAATGTGTTTGAATAAAAAATCCTATCCACTCAATGAAATTTTTCCCAAAACCAAATACTTCCAAAACTATCAATAAAAACTCATGAGAGACTCTATCAAAGGCTTTCTTGATCCATCGTTAGCACATAAGCTTCCCTCCCACTCTCTTCCATGAGTTCTATCGCATCTCGGATTGAGACCACAGAGTCAGCGATGTCCCAGCCCATGACTCCATAGGACTGAGAGGGCGAAACTATCTGCGGAATCACCTCCTTCATAAAATTTGCCATAACCCTCGCCAAGATCTTATAATCCACATTTAATAATGTGATGGGCCTCCAATTCTTCAAATCCCTTCTATCCCATTTATTTTTATAAGCTAAGCATATGATGGGCCCAGGCTTCCCTCAGTTTAATCTCCTTAAAAACCTCGAAGACCAATGGACTTAAAATCTCTAAAAATTCTTTATAAAATTCTGCATTTAGTCCATCAGACCCTGGGCTTTACCCCCTTCATTCCACTTATTGCTAATTTTATTTCCGCTAATCCTATTTCTTTATCACATAGAAACATAGAAACATAGAAAATAGGTGCAGGAGTAGGCCATTCAATGAGTTCAAGGCTGAACATGCAACTTCAGTACCCCAATCCTGCTTTCTCGCCATACCCCTTGATCCCCTTAGTAGTAAGGACTACATCTAACTCCTTTTTGAATATATTTAGTGAATTGGCCTCAACAAATTTCTGTGGTAAAGAATTCCAGAGGTTCACCACTCTCTGGGTGAAGAAGTTTCTCCTCATCTCGGTCCTAAATGGCTTATCCCTTATCCTTAGACTGTGACCCCTGGTTCTGGACTTCCCCAACATTGGGAACATTCTTTCTGCATCTAACCTGTCTAAACCCGTCAGAATTTTAAATGTTTCTATGAGATCCCTTCTCATTCTTCTGAACTCCAGTGAATACAAGCCCAGTTGATCCAGTCTTTCTTGATATGTCAGTCCCGCCATCCTGGGAATCAGTCTGGTGATCCTTCGCTGCACTCCCTCAATAGCAAGAATATCCTTCCTCAAATTAGGAGACTAAAACTGTACACAATACTCCAGGTGTGGCCTCACCAAGGCCCTTTACAATTGTCGTAACACCTCCCTGCTCCTGTACTCAAATCCCCACGCTATGAAGGCCAACATGCCATTTGCTTTCTTAACCGCCTGCTGTACCTGCATGACAACCTTCAATGACTGATGTACCATGACACCCAGGTCTCATTGCACCTCCCCTTTTCCTAATCTTTCACCATTCAGATAATAGTCTGTCTCTCTGTTTTTACCACCAAAGTGGATAACCTCACATTTATCCACATTATACTTCATCTGCCATGCATTTTCCCATTCATCTAACCTATCCAAGTCACTCTGCACCCTCATAGCATCCTCCTCGCAGCTCACACTGCCACCCAACTTAGTGTCATCCGCAAATTTGGAGATGCTACATTTAATCCCCTCGTCTAAATCATTAATGTACAATGTAAATAGCTGGGGCCCCAGCACAGAACCTTGCGGTACTCCACTAGTCACTGCCTGCCATTCTGAAAAGTACCCATTTACTCCTACTCTTTGCTTCCTGTCTGCCAACCAGTTCTCAATCCACGTCAGCACACTACCCCCAATCCCATGTGCTTTAACTTTGCACATTAATTTCTTGTGTGGGACTTTGTCGAAAGCCTTCTGAAAGTCCAAATATACCACATCAATTGGTTCTCCCTTGTCCACTCTACTGGAAACATCCTCAAAAAATTCCAGAAGATTTGTCAAGCATGATTTCCCTTTCACAAATCCATGCTGACTTGGACCTATCATGTCACCTCTTTCCAAATGCGCTGCTGTGACA
Organism: Pristiophorus japonicus; assembly: GCF_044704955.1. Classification (NCBI taxonomy): domain Eukaryota; kingdom Metazoa; phylum Chordata; class Chondrichthyes; family Pristiophoridae; genus Pristiophorus; species Pristiophorus japonicus. The sequence continues at coordinate 81,663,242 of NC_091992.1, forward strand.
TCCTTAATAATTGATTCCATCATTTTACCCACTACCGATGTCAGGGTAACCGGTCTATAATTCCCTATTTTCTCTCTCCCTTCTTTTTTAAAAAGTGGGGTTACATTGGCTACCCTCCACTCCATAGGAACTGATCCAGAGTCAATGGAATGTTGGAAAATGACTGTCAATGCATCCGCTATTTCCAAGGCCACCTCCTTAAGTACTCTGGGATGCAGTCCATCAGGCCCAGGGGATTTATTGGCCTTCAATCCCATCAATTCCCACAACACAATTTCCCAACTAATAAGAATTTCCCTCAGTTCCTCTTTCTTACTAGACCCTCTGACCCCTTTTATATCCAGAATGTTGTTTGTGTCCTCCTTAGTGAATACCGAACCAAAGTACTTGTTCAATTGGTCTGCCATTTCTTTGTTCTTAGTTATGACTTCCCCTGATTCTGACTGCAGGGGACCTACGTTTTTCTTTACTAAGCTTTTTTTCTTTACATATCTATGGAAGCTTTTGCAGTTCGTCTTAATGTTCCCTGCAAGCTTCCTCTCGTATTCTATTTTCCCTGCCCTAATCAAACCCTTTGTCCTCCTCTGCTGAGTTCTAAATTTCTCCCAGTCCCCGGGTTCGCTGCTATTTCTGGCCAATTTGTATGCCACTTCCTTGGCTTTAATACTATCCCTGATTTCCCTTGGTTGAGCCACCTTCCCTTTTTTATTTTTACGCCAGACAGGAATGTACAATTGTTGTAGTTCATCCATGCGGTCTCTAAATGTCTGCCATTGTCCATCCACTGTCAACCCCTTAAGTATCATTCGCCAATCTATCCTAGCCAATTCACGCCTCATACCTTCAAAGTTACCCTTCTTTAAGTTCTGGACCATGGTCTCTGAATTAACTGTTTCATTCTCCATCCTAATGTAGAATTCCACCATATTATGGTCACTCTTCCCCAAGGGGCCTCGCACAAGATTGCTAATTAATCCTCTCTCATTACACAACACACAGTCTAAGATGGCCTCCCCCCTAGTTGGTTCCTCGACATATTGGTCTAGAAAACCATCCCTTATGCACTCCAGGAAATCCTCCTCCACCGTATTGCTTCCAGTTTGGTTAGCCCAATCTATATTAAAGTCACCCATGATAACTGCTGCACCTTTATTGCATGTATCCCTAATTTCCTGTTTGATGCCCTCCCCAACATCACTACTACTGTTTGGACATCTGTACACAACTCCCACTAATGTTTTTTGCCCTTTGGTGTTCTGCAGCTCTACCCATATAGATTCCACATCATCCAAGCTAATGTCCTTCCTAACTATTGCATTAATCTCCTCTTTAACCAGCAATGCTACCCCACCTCCTTTTCCTTTTATTCTAGCCTTCCTGAATGTTGAATACCCATGGATGTTGAGTTCCCAGCCCTGATCATCCTGGAGTCACGCCTCTGTAATCCCAATCACATCATATCTGTTAACATCTATTTGCACAGTTAATTCATCCACCTTATTATGGATACTCCTTGCATTAAGACACAAAGCCTTCAGGCTTGTTTTTTTAACACCCTTTGTCCTTTTAGAATTATGATGTAGTGTAGCCCTTTTTGTTTCTTGCCTTTGTTTACTCGGCCTTCCACTATTGCTTTTTACCATTCTACCATCTGTTTCTGACTCCATATTACTTCACCCTGTCTCGCTGCATAGGTTCCCATCCCCCTGCCATATTAGTTTAAACACCCCCGAACTGCATTTGCAAATGTTACCCCCAGGACATCAGTTCCAGTCCTGCCCAAGTGCAAACCATCCCTTTTGTACAGGTCCCACTTCCCCCAGAACTGGTTCCAATGTCCCAGGAATTTGAATCCCTCCCTCTTGCACCACTGCTCAAGCCACGTATTTATTCTAAAGATCCTGCTCCCTCTACTCTGATTAGCACATGGCACTGGTAGCAATATCACACATGCTTCTCTCATCCTTCTTGAAACCCTCTTCAAAAAAAGCACTAACCTTCTCCATTGTAAGATTTCGAAATCTCTGGCATTAAATTGACAGTGAGACTGATTCTTTTAAAACAATTTGGAATAGTTTATTAAACACACACACATGCACATCTATCAGCAGCCGTCAGTTATCCTACGGATCGACTTAGTTACAACAGATACAATGATGTTTCAATAAAAACTGTATACTTTACTTCTCTCTGGCAAAGCACACGGCCTGCTTCTTTGTCTGTAGAGGGAGGTCCTGCTTTTGTTATGTGCTGAGGAGAAGAGAGAGAGCAATCTTTGGCTTGAGTTTTTATATCTCTTAAGGCCATTGTTTCTCAGGAAGCCTCAGGATTGGATCTTGGTTCCAGGGCCATTCCTGATCGGCTTCTCCTCATACATGTGTCTGTCTGGAGGGCCGGAGCCACTTCTTGACTAGGTTAATGACTTCCCAATTAACACCTTTGTTCCTTTAAGCTCTGCCCAGCCAGAAGACAATATACAAACAGGACATGCTGGAAACCTGTGAGCTTCCATTTTGTTTCAGCACTGCAGCCTTTCCATATAATCTACACTTTTAACATTAATACATACACAGAATCAATTTTATCATTAATAAACACTTTTATTCTTACAAACTCCCTACCTTGAGGGGGAAATATCCTTATTGACTCCTCATATGGTTTATCTCCCCGGGGTCACATATCATAAACATGAGAGGGTTCTGATAGCTCTGCTGTTTATGTTTCTGAGGTGGATAACCGCTGTACAATGAATTTTAAACTTAGAGAGAGAGAAAAGTGCATGGCCTGACTCGGTCCCCACCTCATAAGGTGTATGCCACACGTCGGGGATTTACTATAATACAATCTTCAGTGCACCATCGCTTCTCAAAGCACATTGATGATTGATGATGTTCGTGAGTCATGCTGCACCTTCCGCTTCTCCATCTTCCCTCAGCTTCGGTCTTGGCCAGTGTCGTCCTGATTATCGTGAGGATCCATAACATGGTCTGTGGGAAACAAGATCAGTACAGTATTTACTCTTTGGCAGTTTTTAACTGATTAATGGGAAACCACTTCTTGTACTTAACACCCTTTTCCCCCAGTAACTGAATCAAATAAACTGCGGAGTTCAATCGGTCTATAATCTTATGCGTTCCCCACCACCTGGGCTCAGAGACATGCTTCTTTTTCCCATAATTTGGAATCATCACTGAGTCCCCCACCTCGTATTCAAAGGGACGTACTTTCTTGTCAAAGTACCTTTTAATTTGTCTTTTTGACTTCCCCAATTTGGTGGCCACAAATCGATTGATCTGATCGGTGTGATCTACCACTTGTTCCAGCCACTTGGAACTACACGGTTTCATTGTCAGGGGACACATCCCTGTTAGTGTTAGCTGGCCTGGTGTTCTCATGAACCTCCCCATCATGGCCTGGTATGGGGAGACCCCTGTTGTTCTATGAGGTGTGGACCTCATTGCCATTAAGCACATTGGCAGCATGTTAGCCCATTGAGTGGGGTGGTCCGTGCACAATTTTTTTAACATTAACTTGAGGGTCCTGTTCCCCCTTTCGACCCCTCCGGACAACTGGGGGTGGTGAGCAATGTGTAATTTGTGTTTTATCCCCAACATTTCCTGTAGGTGAGTGACAATTTTACCGGTAAAGTGTGAACCTTGATCGCTGTCCACTTGTACTGGTATTCCCCACCTACAAAACACATGATTCAATAGTGTTTTGGCTGCTGTGATTGCGGTGTTGGAGCGGCAGGAGAATACTTTGATCCATTTAGTGAATTGATCCACCACCACTAGGGCATGCTGAAAATTGCCTTGCGCCTGTGGAAGTGGCCCAATTAAGTCTATTGGGAGGTGAGTCCATGGCCCTTGAGGTGGGGGTTAGTTGCATGGTTAGTGCATGCGGGAGGATTGTGTTGCAGGCACGGTAGGCATCATGCCACATATTGGTTGATTGTTTCCCTCATGGAAGGCCACCAAGCTGTGGATGCTACCTTATAGAAGGTTACCAGGGCCGAATAGTGCCCTGCTGTGGGGTGGGAGTGAAAGAGGGAGAGCAGTTCCTGACCCACCTCTGGTGGAACACACACCACCAGGCAGGCATTTGCCTTTCTTTTGAACATCAGCAACTGCTCATCTGAGTCAGGGCCAGTGGCTAGTATGGTATTGGAGGCCTAGGCTGTTGGTTGAGGAAGGGGTCTGCCTTCCTCGTGCCAGGCGCTTACAACAGCATATGACCAGTATTGCTGCTGCAGGGATTTTAAATCTAGGTGATCTGTTGGGGAGGCCTTGCTAACAGCATTGCAGGGCTCAACAACTATATCCTCTATCTCCCCATCAATCACAGCGTCCTTGGCTGCTCTGTTTGCTCTACAATTTCCCTCACTCTGTGGGCCCCCTTTTCTATGGGCTGCTACCTTTCCTATTTAAGGTATGACCAGAGCAGGCATAACCAGGGCCCATGGACAAGGGCCTTACCATCTATCGTACAATAGTCATTTTTGTGATATGGGGCAAGGAGATCATGGTGTTTATAGCATAGGCACGATCAGACCAAATATTCACCGGTTTATCTGAGGTTTTCTTCACAGCAGTTAGAAGTGCGGTGATTTCTGCATATTGTGAAGACTGTCTGTTGCAATACCACAGCATACCTGGTGTGAAGGGATCCCTCAATATGATATGAGGACCCATTCGCCACTCCTTGACTAGGTTAATGGCTTTCCAATTAACACCTTTGTTCCTTTAAGCTCTGTCTAGCCAGAAGACAATATACAAACAGAACATGCTGGAAGTCTGTGAGCTTCCATTTTGTTTCAACACTGCAGCCTTTCCGTATAATCTACACTTTTAACATTTATACATACACAGAATCAATTTCATCATTACTAAACACTTTTATTCTTACACTATCGCCAATTTGGAAATGTCTTCTTTTATATATAACTCTTGATTAAAGCTGCTAGTCCCCTCCATAATCTCCCCACTTTCAGTAATGATCTCTTCCCCAACCTTCAACTCTCCAATCAATGATAACCTTTGTTGCAACTTCTCTTGCTCTAGAAAATATCTAGTGCATCTTTCTCCCTCCAATGCATCTTTAGCTTTTGCGCGGAGAATGGTCCCCTTGCCTTTTTAAGCTTGCAATAATTCCCACTCTTCCTTTAAAACCTTCCACTTAGTCTCTGCTCCCTTATCCTCTCCATCAACTGCTTTACAGATATCTGTAAACCTTCTGTTTACATTCTCTTCCTGATGCCGGTTAGCTGTTGCTCTTTCTTTCCCAAATCGTACCGGTCTGTGCCGAATTGTGTAGTCATAGTGTGCCCACCTCTGTATGCGGGCCGATGCGTTTGCATTTATGGCCTTGTTGTCAGCCAAAAGGGACGTTAGGGGTTTGTGATCTGTCTCCAGCTCAAATTTCCTGCCAAACAGGTTTTATATCTGAAGGTCCAGGTTAGGAGTGTCTCCCACAAGTTCACCACCTAGTGGTCATTGTTCTCACAGTGTACAACTTAGGTCAGATTATACATGGGTTACATTGCTGGTTGAATACATGACACCCCCCACCCCCCAATTCCATGTGTCCAGCCTCCTCTGACTCCTCACTCTCGAGCTCTTCTGTAATCTCCCGTCCCTGTTCCTCACCAGATACAGAATCTCCCTTAGAGAGTCTCCTGCTAACATGGTTTCTCCAACAGTGCCACTCCCTTCAGCCTTACCTCCACTGCTCACCCTTGCTCCCCATTTCTTCTCTTTCTGGGACAATGGTGCATCTCCACCTATCTTGCACCCTTTTGGCATCTTTGTCTCCCTGCTCCCGTCCTGCTGCCCCTTTAAGGGCTCCTACCTCTTGCACCCTCTCCTGGATTTGCCCCCACCTGCTCCCCAAGATGTACAACTCCCTGTCTCTCTTTGATGTACTTACACTCACCCCGCACCCTGCACCCGCCTCTGCTCCCCCCACGGACACCTGAAGGCGAGCCATATTATGGTTCAACTCTGTCCCTGATCCGTGATGTCCTCCGTTGACTTTGTCCTTTTCCACCATACTTGGTATGTTTTCCACCATCTCCATCCTGTTTTCTGCTCCGCAATTTTCTGCCTCTTCTTGCGCTCTTTCTTCATTCCATTCAGCGGCTGTGCCCTCCGCCTGCTCTGCTCTTCTGGGCATTCCACTCACACCTCCTACTCCTTCTCCCATCTCCTCATCATTCAAAGAGATTCCTTCTGCCTCACACTCACAGCGGGTGGGGCTTTTGTGACAAACCACACAGCTTTCTGCCTTGCAGTTCCAAGTGATGTGTCCAGACTTGCCACAGTTATAACAGTACAAGTCTGGTCAGCTTCTTACTAGATGGTCATATCCAAGACAGTAGTAGCAAACCTTCACCGGGTTAACATGCAGAACCCGGAAGTACTGCACTCCTTCCATTGTCTCGAATTTCATGCTGTAGGGCAATGACTTCAACCCCTCTGGAAACTGCACTTTTACATAACGGGTTTTATCGGCTACCCACGTTCCAGGATAGTATCTCCTCCTTATTACTGAGCAAAGTTTAATGTTCCACGACTCCAACTTTTTTATCAGCACATCTTCCTCAACATAATCTGGCGGTTTTAAGAATGAAACTACCACCTTTTCGGAATACAGCAAAGATACATCCAAGTACTTCTCACCAACCTTCAGGCTCAGTAAAAGTCTTTCCACCTCCTGTCAGCCACTGACCGTCACTTCGAATCCAACATTCGGCTTTGGTCGGCAAGCAAAGCAACTTCCCTCACCGCAGTCCTTGTGTACTGCCTGGATAATATCCCAAGCTCACATCTCCTTATCCAGGCAGTAAACCACCACCATGTTTTCTTTTCCAAACCTGCTGGGGTCCCGGCCCAAATCTTTGGGCCTTTTATTCTCCCTTCTCAAGACATTCTCTCCCCTGGTTAAATTCACACTGGGAGCATTGTCCTCTGAGGAGCCTGGAGTCCTCTGACTGATGTTTATGGGCCAAAAAGGCCCTAAAAGTTGAAAAGAACAATCCAAAAACCCACCACCAACATTTTACACACTCACTCTAACTCCTGCCGTAATCAGCAGTACCTGCTCACTCCTAGCCCCTCCCACTGAGAGAGTGCTGCCCACTGAGCCACAACTGACACAACTGACAAAGGAATAGAAGGACCAGCTGATAGTGTTAGATGAAGTAACATAGGAGGAGGCTCATGTGGAGCATAAACACCAGCATAGACCAGTTGGGCCAAATGGCCTGTTTCCGTGCTGTAAATTCTAGGTCACTCTATGCAATCTATGCTGGAATAGGTTACTGAAACCTACTGTCTAGGTTCACATGTGAGGATTGACCACTTTGGTGAGAGACTGGAGGGTAGCCATTACCCATGGAACTCTAACCCCAGCAGGACAATGACAGACAGGCCCTCCGGCCCATCCAGCCTGTCCCACATGACTGCAACACATTGTACATCACAATACACACACTCATCACCCCACCACCCGAAAGCCATGTTATCTCCTACGAGAGGCGAAAAACTAGATTGAAATCCCGGGCCAATTAGCAAATAGAGTCAATGCGTTTGAGAGGGAAAATTAATGGAAGACCAAAATTCTTAACAGAAAATGAATCTTAACACAGCAACAACAATTTGCATTTAAATAGCGCCGTTAACGCAGAGAAACATCTCAAGGCGCTTCACAGAGGCGTAAAAAAATGTTTTCTCATTTTTATTTGTTTGCAGATAGTAATCTTATAGATAACATTTCAGTTTTGTCTCATAAATTGGTAATGCAGAAGATGCACAAACACATAATCAGTTTTTACATTAGCCTGCATTCCTCTAATTGTGCTCAGGGGCAGTAGTTTATCGCTTTGTGAAAGCAGTGAAAATTGAGGAAGTTTTACAAGGCAAAATTCCTGTGCTGGAAAAGTTTCCTCTTGCTGATTGCTTAAGGGCCAACCTCTCTGTGGAAAAGTGTGCAAAGACTTACCTTATTTGTTTGAAAACAGCTAATACAATGACATAGCTTGCATCATCGTGCCAAGTGTGTGACGTCCTTGATGCACATTCTTCCGTCCCTTGTCCCTCCTCAATTAAAGAATTGAAGACAGTGTAACTTTAGAAGTATGCTAACTCTGAGGGCTGGGCAACCCAGCCTCCAGGACCTGAGATTGGATCTAGCCAAGGATCATGCGTTGGACAAAAACATGTTTCTCTCTAATAGTGTCATCATATCTTTAGGGCATTCCGTCGTGCTTCACACAAATTACTTTTGAAGCGCAGTCACCGTTGATGTGTACACAGCAGACACTTTTGGTCTTTTTGGGCTATTCACAAACTGTGCCCAAAAGAGGGCATGTGAATCAGTTGCTGCCACTGCTCTGCCAATGCCACCCTGCGTTGGCCACAATAAGGTACTGAAGATCAGCCCCGCGGCAGTTCTTTCTTGACGCCTTGCTCCTTTCCCCATCGATTGGGTGAGCGGCTGAATTCTATTGCACGTCTCTCGAGGAGAACCTGGTTGAGACGAAGGACTGAGACTGTAACAATCTTCTCTGTGACACCCAACACTGGCGCTTCAACACACCAAGCACTGCAGTGCCCCATTCTTTACAGTTTTGTTTATTTTGTTTTTAGCTGGCCATTGTCTCATGTCCACATTTACGTTGCAGATGTCTTTAATGGCTGTCATTTGCGGTTAGTCATTCAGCAAGCCGAGCTGTGCCAACCGCCACTTTGTGCATCTATTTTGACTCCTGGCTCAATGCAGTTGAATCTGATCGACAGATTCTTCCGATAACCACCCCCACCTCTCTCAATCCCATCATCACCACCAGAAAAAGGGCATCAAGCTTGTCATGTATTCAACTATCATTGTAACCCATGTATAAGCTGACCTAAGTTGTACACCTTGAGAACATTGACCACAAGGGGGTGAACTTGTGGGAGACACTCCTAACCTGGACTTTCAGGTATAAAAGGGGAAGCACCACCCACCTTCATCGCTTGAGATCTTGGTAATAAAGGTAACTGGTCACAGAGTGACCTTCTCTCAAGTATGGGCCTTGTGTGCATTTATACTGTCATATAAGGACATATCAAAGCTAATAAGACATTTTTAATTCGGAACATTTGGGTCGAACGTATGAGAAAATGATTTGACTTGCCTTTTTTAATGCACTAGCACTGTGGTTCCAAATGTTTGATCAGCCAAGTGCAGATCTCCCAAGAACTCCTCTTATTTAAACTGGAGCCTCCAGTGAATTATGGTGAAAGATTATTGAATTGGGCTCAGAATTTTCAACCTCTCCCATAATTTGGCAAGTACATCGATGCCACACACATCGATTTTCAATGATATCATGTAAACTCCCTGCATGTAAATAGGACCGGTGTTACCGTGGCAACAGAATGGTTACAGCTTTCGTGCTTGTTTCTGATGTTAGTTTGATTTAAAGCATCAACTTGATTTAGAGCTGCTCAGGCAGAACTGATTTGTTTTGTCATAGCCTTTAACTAGCTTGCAAATTGTTGTCTGATAACTGCTTTATAATGTTTTTCTCAAGGGAGATTCCAACCATCCCAACTGTCGAGTGTATATTGGCATTTCCTGGTCTCAGCACTGCAGTGATGGGAAACCAGCACTATGTCCACCCTACTGTACTACCAATCGATCATCAGATCTTTCCTTATCTCTTCTTTCGATCTCGTTTTCCCTTGTGTGTCTCGTTTTCTTTTCCTCTCCAGTTTTCTCTCTTATTCTCTGTCCCTCTCGTTTCTTTTTGTCTGGTCCTTGGTTTGCAAAGCTCTTTACTTTGCCAGTCCACTTTTCTGAAAGTTCAGTGAATCACGGCAAAGGGTTAACCATGCAAGTGCAAAGGTTCATCCACAGTATGATATGTCCACCAGGTTTGGAATGTTCCTGCTTTCTCTAGATGTGAGAGAAAAGGGGAATGGTAGCAAAGTGGTTATGTTACAGCTCCAGTAATCCAGATGCCTGGACTAATGATCAAGAGACATGAGTTCAAACCTACCACGGCAGCTAGGGAATTTAATTTCAAAATAGTTAAATAAATCTAAAACTCAGATTGTCCTAATGATTGTCAGGGAAAGAAATCTGCTGGCCGATATGTGACTCCAGACCCACAGCAATCTGGTTAACTCTGAAATGGCTGAGCAAGCTACTTAGTTTTATTCAAGATGGTGGCTCACCACCAACATCTCCTTGAGAATAGTTAGGGATGGGCAATAAATGCTGGCCTTGCCAGTGACTTCCACATCCTGTAAATACATTTTTAAAAAACTTATATAGCACCTTTCACAACCTCCGGATGTCCCAAAATCATTGACAGCCAATTAAGTAATTTTTGGAGGATAGTCACTATTGTAATATCGGAAATGCAGCAGCCAATTTGCACACAGCAAGCTCACCAGCAGCAATGTGATAATGACCAGATAATCTGGTTTTGTTATGTTGATTGAGGGATAAATATTGGCCAGGACACCGGGGATAACTCCCCTGCTCTTCTTCGAAATAGTACTGATATGTATGCAATAAAGGTTCAAAGTGAGTAAAATTTAACTAAGCAAGGTACTACCTTGACTCTGCTTTATTTAGGCCCAAAGTGCCTGACTCACAAAATAGCTGGCCTTTTATACCTGAGCAGCACCATGTGCATGCTGCTCAGTGGCCTCCAACAATGACGCCATCTGGTGGCTACAAACAGAATGTACATACATGACAATACCCCCCTCTGACATCTTATCACAGTCTTTCACAGGTTGAGACGGTCCGGTGCTTTGCGCTCCCGGGTTGACCGTCTCAGTTCGATTCTGGCCTTGGGTGAGTGTGTGGGGTCTATTGTGGCTGATGGCTGGATGACTGACTTGTTGGGGGTGGTAGTGGCCATGTCCGGAATTGCAAGTCCATTTTTATTGAACAGGTCCGTGATGGAAATTTTAGGGTTCACTGATGACCCTTGAGTCCTTTGAAGACTGCTGGTAGGTTGGTTGGCCGTTGATGCTTTCTTCGTCCGACTGTTCTGGCTCGTTTGTGTGCCTCAGCTTTGTCTGATCCATGTGTTTCCTGCAAGTTTGCCCATTTTTGAGCTTAATAATGAATACTCTGTTGCCCTCCTTGGTCATGACCGTACCAGCGATCCATTTGGGACCCTGACCATAGTTCAACACATATACAAGATCATTAACAGAAATCCCGCGTGACACAGTTGCGCGATAATGGTACCCTTCTTGACTTCGTCTTCTGTATTCAACATGATTATTTAAATCTGGGTGTACCAAAGATAGCTTGGTCTTAAGATGTCTTTTCATCATGAGTTCATCAGGCGAGACCCCTGTGAGTATGTGGGGTCTTGTCCTGTAACTCAGCAGTATGCAGGACAAGCGGGTCTGCAGTGACCCTTGGGTTACTCTCCTCATGCTTTGCTTGATAATTTGTACTGCACGTTCAACTTACCCGTTGGATGCAGGTTTGAACGGTGCTGACCTTACATGTTTTATGACATTAAGTTTCACAAACTCCTGAAACTTCTGACTGGTGAACACGACCCATTGTCGCTCACCACTATGTCAGGCAGACCGTGCGTCGCGAACATGACATTGAGATTCTCTATGGTTGCCATGGACGTGCTGGATGACATTATTATGCATTCGATCCACTTCGAATAAGCGTCCACCACCACTAAAAACATCTTGCCCAGGAAGTGACCTGCAAAATCTACATGGATCCTGGACCAAGGTTTGGATGGCCACAACCATAGACTCAGTGGCGATTCCGCTGGCGCTTTGCTGAGCTGCATGCAAGTGTTGCACTGATGCACGCATGCTTCCAGCTGAGAATCAATTCCTGACCACATACATGGGACCTGGCGATGGCCTTCATCATCACTATACCAGGATGTGTGCTGTGCAACTCACGCACAAACTTCTCTCTCCCTTTCTTGGGCATTACAACGCGATTGCCTCACAATATGCAATCTGCTTCAATAGACAGTTTGTCCTTGCGACGAATATACGGTTTGGCCTTCTCCTTTTTGCTTACGTATGGCAGACCAATCCCCTTTCCTTTGAGGATGCAACCCTTTACCACTGATAAAATCGGGTCCTGGTTGGTCCAGGTTTTAACTTGTTGAGCCGTGACAGGGGTTGCTTCACTCTCAAAAGCATCCATGATTAACATTAGATCCGCCGGTTGTGGCGTTTCCACCTCCGGTGTGGGCAACGGCAACAAGCTCAAAACATCGGCACAATTCTCTGTGCCAGGTCTGTGGCGAATGACATAATCATAGGCAGATAATGTCAATGCCCACCTTTGGATGCAGGATGAAGCGTTGGTATAGATACCTATGCTCTCGGAAAAAAATGAAATGAGCAGCTTGTGATCAGTCTCTAATTCGAACCTCAGACTAAACAGGCATTGATGCATCTTTTCAACACCGTACACACACTCTAAAGCTTCTTTTTCTACCATGCTGTAGGCTCTTTCTGCTTTAGACAAACTTTTGGATGCATACGCGACAGGTTGAAGTTTCCCCGACACATTCGCTTGTTGGAGTACACAGGCCAAAACTAAACATTTACATGGGTCATAATGTACCAGCAACTTGTTTGAGCAAAGCAGATTGGTGGCTTTCTCGAAAGCTCTGTCTTGCGATGCGCCCCACACCCAGTTGTCGCCTTTTCTCAATAGCATGTGCAGTGGTTCTAGTAAGGTGCTCAATTTAGGTAGGAAGTTACCAAAGTAGTTGAGTAGACCGAAGAACAAACACAGCTCTGTCACATTCTGCGGCTTGGGTGCATTCTTGATGGCCTTGGTTTTCACGTCAGTAGGTCTGATGCCATCATCGGTGATTTTCCTCCCGAGGAATTTGACCTCCGGTGCCACTTCGAGCATTTCAGTCTGAGTCCCACTCAATCCAAACGCAGTAGAACCTCTTCCAGATTGTTCAGATGTTCCTTGGAGTCATGACCGGTGATCGGGATGTCATCTTAGAACACGATGGTTCTGGGAACTGACTTCAGTCGACTTTCCATATTCCTCTGGAATATTGCTGCAGCCGATCGAATTCTGAAAGGGCACCTGTGGTAAATAAACAGACCTTTATGCGTGTTAATGCACATAAGTCTCTTTGATGTCTTGACCAACTCCTGTGTCATATAGGCTGACACAAGTCCAGTTTTGTGAACAACTTCCCTCTGGCTAGCGTCGCAAACAAGTCATCAGCCTTCGGTAACGCATACTGATCTTGTTTCGAAACCCTGTTGATCGTAGCCTTATAGTCTCCACAGATTCTGACTGTGCCATCACTTTTCAGCACAGAAACAATGGGGCTGGCCCATTCATTAAATTCGACAGGTGATATGATCCCTTCACGCTGGAGTCTGGCCAGTTCAATTTCAACCTTCTCCCGCATCATATACGGCACTGCCCGAGCTTTATGTTGGTGGCATCTGAGTCCACGTGGATCTGCACCTTGGCTCCCGTGAAGTTGCCGATACCCGGTTCGAACAGCGAGGGGAACTTACTCAATACTTGGACACATGTATCTTCCTCCGATGGCACTGCCTTTATGTCGTTCCAGTCGCATCTGATTTTCTCCAACCAGCTCCTGCCTGGAACAATCCACAGCGGTAACTCGTGAACCGCACCGTTATATGACACATTCATTTGTGCACTGCCTTTATCAGTTCTTTGGTGTACATGCGCAGCTTGGCGTTAACAGGGCTCAGTCTGGGCCTCATCTCACAGTCTTAATATCCCACAGTTTATTAAATGCCCTCTCATTCATGATCAATTGACTCACCCCCGTGTCCAGTTCCATCGATAATCAAAATTGGTTTACTCTTGGTTATGAAGGAGTACAATCCATACACTTCCTCCTCTGGCATCTCGGATTACATATCCGGATCCGCGCTAGTCTGACTCTCATCCTCCACGTGGTGTGTCACAGCTCGCTTGCTCATCTGCGGACACTTGTGCTGGAGATGCCCCACTCTCAGACAGCCTTTGCAACTATATTGCGTAAATCAGCACTGCTGGTGCCGATGATTTCCCCCACAACGCCAACATGGAGAAGTCGGATACATTCCCACTGGCGGACTTTGGGCAGCCACAGATTTCACAAATGCAGCTGGATAGGCCCTGCCATGTACCGCTCTGCCGAACGCCGAATAAATCACATTTACAGTACTTGCCGAGGTTCGGTTCTTCACCGCTATTTACTTTAGACTCCTGTCCGTCGTCATACATGATTGAGCGATCTGGATGGCCCTTTTTAAATCCAACTCCTCCACTGCCGGAGGTTTGAGCAGGATCACCTCGTGGTTGATACCGATAATAAAGATGTCCCACAGCATGCCTGCCAACTCCATCCCGAACTTGCACGGTCCTGCTAGATGTCTCAGATCGGCAACGAATTCCACCACACTCTGGCCCTCCAACCGAACGTGTGTATAAAACCTGTATCTCAAGATGATGATGCCGTCGTCTGGCTTGAGGTGCTCCCGTACCAATGTACACAACTCCTCATTCGTTTTCTCTGTTGGATCACTAGGCATGAGTAGATTCTTTATCAGACCATAGATCTTTGAACTGCACACAGTGAGGAACACGACCCGGCACAGATCTGCATCGTCAATCCCCTTCATTTTGATGGCCACGAAGTACTGGTTCAAATGGCTCACAAAGTCTGCCCAATCTTCTCCCTCCACAAATCGCTCTAAAAATCCAATCGTGCTCATTTTACAAACAAAGGTTCCTGTATTCTCGTTGCCAAATGTTATGTATGTAATAAAGGTTCAAACTGAGTACTGTGTAACTAAGCAAGGTACGACCTTGGCTCTGCTTTATTTAGGCCCAAAGTGCCTGACTCTCAAAATGGCTGGCCTTTTATACCTGAGCAGCACCATGTGCATGCTGTTCAGTGGCCTCCAACAATGACACCATCTGGTGGCTACAAACAGAATGTACATACATGACACATGCCATGGGATCTTTTACATCCACCTAAGAGAACTGACACAGCCTCAGTTTAATATCTCATCCGAAAGACGGCACCTCTGACAGTGCAGTACAGACCGTCAGCCTAGATTTTTGTGCTTAAGTCTCTGGAGTGGGACTTGAACCCACAACCTTTTGACTCACAGGCAAGAGTGCTACCAAGTTGAGTCACATCTGCCACTGATATGATGCATACACTTTATATGGTATGATGCATGCACTGTTATCAGATCCATGTTTAGCCTGTAATTGGTAACTTGGGTTTACACTCTGCATCCAAATTCCCTTTGTAACCATGGACACGAGGCCTGGATTTTCCACTTTGGCAGCATCCTGGTGTGGCTTTGGCAGGGCACGAGTGCTGGCTGCCTCAGATGCTTGGCCCTGACTCTAGCACGATTTTATGGGATTAGGTTAATTCAAATCGTGTTGTTGGGCTCCCAGGGGAGATTCCAACCTCCAACAGAGAACCCAGAGAATCACTGCGGCAGCCCTCAAGTGCCAGTTGATGCTTAAAGGTGCCAGTTGCCTCCGGGGCGACGAATGAGGACTGCAAGTTCAAAGTTCACGGGGCTGGGGAATTGAATTGATCGCCCCACCCTTGGACTAACTCCCACTGTCGCCTTTGGACAAAAATCCTATAAGTTTGCAGAGCGATTGCTGAGGAATTTACTGCCCTCATCCATTGGAGCTGGCACATCCCGACGTGAGTGTCTACAATTTAGAATTAGGAGGGCTAATTTTAACTGCAGGGCGGTTTTTGGGCCTAGCGATGGGCGTGGCCTGATGTTAGGGTTGCCAACTCTGGTTGGACATATTGCCGGAGGTGTCATCACATGACCTCCTGCCTCCAACTGCCCCGCCCTCACACTCCTGCTATTGGTCGCCCAAAACACCCATCCTCACGGCACCCCGTCTTCTCACACCAATCGGAAAGCGAACAGACTGTTCATTACCTGATTGGATGATTCCTGACTGCCAGTGAAACAGCCTTTTTTCCAATGTATTTTGATAACTAATGACAAAAGTGGTCAAAGAAAATTTTTAACGAAACAATTTTTTACAAGGCTCCTATCACTATTCTGCCACGTGTTGTTCCCAGCTGTGCCCTGGAGATTTATCTTTAATTCCTGGAGACTCCAGGGTAATCCTGGAGGGTTGGGAACTCTGGCCTGATGTCATCAGTCTGAGGATCATTTTGACGGTCGGGCCGCATTGGACTTTCATTGATGGGCTGCCCGCGTGTTGCCAGGGGCGACGAGCTGCCGCCCAATTGGAGGGTGGGATTTCTGGCAGGCCCGGCTCCTGTTTAAAGAGCGAATAGACCTCTTAGAGCGAGGTGTCACTTTATTCAGTTCAATTCAGTGCTGCTATTGGGAGGCCTCTACACATCCCCTCCTGGGTTTAGTCCTGTGAGCCAGCTTTTACTGCCGAGAGAGAAATCAAACTTGCATTTATATAGCTCCTCAGGATGTCCCAACGCGCTTTACAACCAATGAAATACTTTTGAAGTGTAGTCACTGTTGTAATGTAAGAAACGCAGCAGCCAATTTGCACACAGCAAGCTCCCGCAAACAGCAATGTGATAATGACCCAATAATCTGTTTTTATTGATGTTGGTTGAGGGATAATTATTGGCCAGGACACTGGGGATAACTCCCCTGCTCTTCTAATAATACAATGGGCTCTTTTATGTCCACTTGAGAGGGCAGATGGGGCCTTGGTTGAACGTCTCATCTGGAAGATGGCACCTCCGACAGTAGCTTTGGTGGTGTTGGTTGAGGGATAGATATTGGCCTGGACTTTTTCAAATAGTGGCGTGGGATCTTTTACATCCACGTGAAAGAGGCATTGGGAGTTCTAGCCTCAATTACGTGGCTCAAGTCTCTGGATCGGGGCTTGAACCCACAACATTCTGACGCAGGTGAGGGTGTTATCACTGAGCCCAAGCACCAGCCAATGAATGGTTGTTGTAAAGGGCTGTACCGATCAGTGGGTCAGTCTCATACGGTGTGTATGATGAGAGGGAGAAACAGCACATTGCGAGCAGCATCAGGCGGCAGACAGGTGCAAGGAAATAATAAAGCAGGCAGCAGAGGAGTGACGTGCTCAGCAGTTGCTGCCAGGTAGGGGGAGGTTGCTGTTAATGCCTGTTGGGAGGGCAAGGTCATGTGACACAGTTCTTGTTACGGAGCCATCTTGTGTAGTGGTGTCGAAAGATATCACAAAGGGGCCTCTTAAGGCGAGGTCTCCTTCTACTAGGATAGATTGGATGCTTTTACTGGGCGGAATTTGCACAACAACAAGTCGCAGGCTCCTCACTTCTCTGCGGCGGCGGTGGAGGTACGAATAGAGCAGGTGAAAGCATGCAGGCAGATCCTGTTCCCCTGGGATGGCAGGTTGCTGCCCAAGCGGATGCGTGAGCAGGCCGAGAACGAGGTGGCAGACAGTGTCAACACTCGCAGTGTGCGAATGGAAGGCAAAGAGTTGCTGCAGTGCCGTCCTGTGATTGGTCAGGGTGCACATGGTGCAGAGGGAAGGCAGTGATGAGAGGGCTGAGGGAGTGGAGCAAAGTGCTTTGGCCAGGTGTAATGCGGAGAATTAGAGATACGAAGACCTCATGCTCACCCTTGCGCTACCTGGTCAGGTCATTGAAACACTTCCGGCATTGCACCTACATCCGGGGGTGGGGATGACGGTGTGAGTCCCATTTTAACAGTCAGGCCTCATTTCAATTTGATTGGCAAGATGCCCGCGCGTTTCCGGCGGTGACGGGCAGCCATCCAATTGCAGGGTGTGACGTCTGCTGGGTCCATCGCCGATTTAAAGAGTGAAGGGTGTAACAGTGCTCCACCTAGTGGACTACTGATGTAATAACAACTACTGATGTGATTAACAATAAAAGGTCATGTGGCAAGGTCATGTGTCACAGTTCTTGTTACGGAACCATCTTGTGTAGTGGTGTCGAAAGATATCACAAAGGGGCCTCTTAAAGCGAGGTCTCCTTCTACTAGGATCGATTGGGTGCTTTAACTGGGCGGAATTTGCACAACAACAAGTCGCAGGCTCCTCACTTCTCTGCGGCGGCGGTGGAGGTACGAATAGAGCAGGTGAAGGCATGCAGGCAGATCCTGTTCCCCTGGGATGGCAGGTTGCTGCCCAAGCGGATGTGTGAGCAGGCCGAGAACGAGGTGGCAGACAGTGTCAACACTCGCAGTGTGCGAATGGAAGGCAAAGAGTTGCTGCAGTGCCCTCCTGTGATTGGTCAGGAGAGGAGGGGAGAAAAGCATGAGGGAGGGGGGCATTTTAAAACCACACCCTTAGCCAGCACCTGTGGGGCAATTTTGACACCGTCAGTAGCTATATAAAAAGCTTTGCATGATTTAAAAAGCTTACTAAAATAAAATAAACTCCTCTACTTAAACAGGTGAATTAAAAGTAATTTGCCGTCAATCAGAAGCGGTGTAAAGGTAGATTGCTCAAGCGTTATTTTAATTAAGAGAGAGCTTTATTGTTTGTTCAAACATTTTGTTCAGCCTGAAGCTACGTAGCCTGTAATTAACTGCAATGAGGCAAGGATGTAATATAATCGAGTAAAACGTGGAATGCAGAGTGTGCAGTGTACAGTGCAGTGAGTCTCATTATCAATAAAGTGAGGTGCATAGTCGGGTATTTGGAGCTTAGGGAGAATATTTGGAGAAGCACCAACCATAATAGTACAGATGAAATAGAGAAAGATAAGGAAAGAGAGAAAAGAAAATACTTGCATTTATATAGTGCCTTTCACAACCACCGGGCATCTCAAAGCCAACAAAGCACTTTTGGAGTGTAGTCACTGTTATAATGTGGGAAACGCAGCAGCAAATTTGCGCACAGCAAGCTCCCACAAACAGCAATGTGATAATGACCGGATAATCTGTTTTGTTTTGTTGATTGAGGGATAAATATTGGCCAGGACACCGGGGAGAGCTCCCTGCTCTTCTTCGAAATAGTGGCCATGGGATCGTTTACATCCACCTGAGAGAGCAGACGGGGCCTCAGTTTAACATCTCATCCAAAAGACGGCACCTCCAACAGTGCAGCGCTCCCTCAGCACTGCACTGGAGTGTCAGCCTAGATTTATGTGCTCAGGAAGATTGTGATGGAGAGAGAGATTGGAGACTAAAGGACCCAACAGTCAAATCCACTCAAACATTTTCATTCCAACTGATAAGATATATTTTATTGCAAAAAGATTTTTGTTAAATCTGGTCATCATATATCACAAAGCACCCTTTTATTTTATTGAAAGAAAAGTCACACACATTGACATTCCCTCAAACACACATTGGTTATCACAAATCTTTAGTCTTGCTGAATTATTCCTTAAACTTGCTCAACCTTTCAAATGGTTTATAAGCGAATGATGAACAACGTTTCTACATGATTCGCGGTGTACTAGTTGATGTGACTTCACAGCTGACCGAGCTGCAATGGGATCTAAACATCGACCGCTCCCATCCCCATTCCCCCAAAACGAGGAATGGAACAGAACTGCACAGGCATGAAAGGCGCATTGGAGGCAGAAAATCCATTATAGAATAAAATAATCGGCAGATTGCACAGACAGAGTTCGACCGTACTGCCCACAGGTTATAAGAGACTGTGCTGCCACTGGTCAGGACTGGTGGCCATATGTTTCCGATCACCAGTCAGACACTTAAGGGTGGTTCCGTGAACCAGCAAGAAAACCAAGTCAGAGTTATTTAGTAAGTTTGAGCTGATTGGCACTGAATCAGCAGTCTTTCTCAGAATGGATGGTTGGTGTGGGAGGCGAAAGTCACAGTGGTGCAGTCGGAGCGTTGTTCAAAATGTATTACCGAGAAATCACAACACAGGAACAGGCCATTGAGCCCAGTAGTTCGTGTTAGTGTTCTTCCTTCACACGAGCAGTAATCCTAATCCCACGTGGCTGTCCGGTGCCCATATCCTTTTATTGCCCTTTCATAGGACTGTTCCACCATTCAATGAGATCATGGCGGATCTGAACCTCAGATCCATTTTCCCACCTTTACTCCACATCCTTTGATATCATTACCCAACAAAAATCTTGAAAATTTCAATTGACTCAGTAATTGACTTTTCCTTTAACTACCTATCGATTCTTAAAAATTGACACGGTCACTGCTTCACTCACTACCTCCCATAGTGCAGCCTCATAACCTTCCATGCAAAAAGGCTTCTCCTGATCGTCATCCTAAATCTCTTACATTTATATATCTGACACATATCGTTGCTCCCTGGTAATCCCAATTACCAGCTCTAGGTCCGTAACCCTGCAGGCTATGGCACTTAAGTGCTCAACCAACCATCTCTTAAAAGTGGTGAGGATTTCTGCATCCACCAATCTTCCAGGCAGCGAGTTCCAGATCCTCACAACCCTCTACATAATAGACCCCTCCAACAATGGTCGAGGCCCCTCAAATGGTGGAAAGTTTGCGCACGAAATTGGGATTGGTAGCGTCCGTTATTTGGGCGCTATGGGTGTCATTTGGGAACCAAAATGGCATCCGATGTGTGCGCACACTTCTGCCAAGAATCGCACCGGACACCATCTTAGAAACGTAGAAACATAGAAATTTACAGCGCAGAAGGAAGCCATTTCGGACCATCGTGTCCGCGCCGGCCGACAAAGAGCCGCATGGCCCTTGGTCAGTAGCCCTAAAGGTTACATTTCAACCTATGAACAATGACGGAAAGGTAAAGAGCATCCAGCCCAACCAGTCCGCCTCACACAACTGCAACACCCCTTATACTGAAACATTCTACACTCCACCCCAACCGGAGCCATGTGATCTCCTCTCAAACTCCTCTGTTCCAAGGTGAGCAAACCCAGCCTATTCAATCTGTCCTCATAACTAAGATTCCCCATTCCAGGCAGCATCCTAGTAAATCTCCTCTGCGCCCTCTCTAGTGCAATCACGTCCTTCCTATAATACGGTGACCAGAACTGCACGCAGTACTCCAGCTGTGACCTAATCAAAGTATTATACAATTTAAGCATAACCTCCCTGCTCTTATATTCTATGCCTCGGTCAATAAAGGCAAGCATTCCATATGCCTTCTTAACCACTTTATCCACCTGGCCTGCTACTTTCAGAGATCTGTGGACAAGCACTCCAAGGTCCCTCTGTTCATCTACACTATTAAGTGGCCTACCGCTTAATGTGTATATCCTTTCCTTATTAGCCCTCCCAAAGTGCATCACCTCACAGTTCTCTGAATTAAATTCCATTTGCCACTGCTCTGCCCACCTGATCAGTCAATTGATATCCTCCTGCAGTCCATGACTTTCCTCTTCAGTGTCAACCACACAGCCAATTTTAGTGTTGTCTGCAAACTTCTTAATCATACTCCCTATATTCAAATCTAAATCGTTGATTTATACCACAAAAAGCAAGGGACCCAGTACTGAGCCCTGCGGTACCCTACTGGAAACATCCTTCCAGTCACAAAAACATCCATCAATCATTACCCTTTGCTTCCTTCCTCCAAGCCAATTTTAGATCCAACTTGCCACTTTGTCCTAGATCCCATGGGCTTTAACCTTCATGACCAGTCTACCATTTGGGACCTTATCAAAAGCCTTGCTAAAGTCCATATACATTACATCGTATGCACTCCCCTCATCGACCCTCTTAGTTACCTCCTCAAAAAATTCAATCAGGTTAGTCAAACACGACCTTCCCTTAACAAATCCATGCTGACTGTCCTTAATTAATCCTTGCCTTTCCAAGTGTAGATTTATCCTGTCTTTCAGGATTTTTTCCAATAATTTTCCCACCACTGAGGTAGGCTCGCATGCCTGTAATTACTCAGCCTATCCCTTTTTCCCTTCTTAAACAAGGGTACTACATTAGCAGTCCTCCAATCCTCTGGCACCATGCCCAGATCCAAAGAGGACTGGAAAATGATGGTTAAGGCGTCTGCTATTTCCTCTTTTACTTCGTTCAACAGCCTGGGATGCATTTCATCTGGGCCTGGGGACTTATCTACTTTCAAAGCTGCTAAACCCCTTAATACTTCCTCTCTCACTATATTTATTTCATCCAGAATATCACACGCCTCCTTGATAGCAGTGTCTGCATTACCCCTTTCCTTTGTGAAAACAGATGCAAAGTATTCATTAAGAACCCTACCAACATCTTCTGCCTCCAAGCAAAGATTACCCTCATGGTCTCTAATAGGCCCTACCCTTTCTTTAGTTACCCTCTTACTCTTAATATATTTATAGAACATCTTAGGGTTTTCCTTAATTTTACTGGCCAAGAATTTCTCATGCTCTCTCTTAGCATTCATAATATCCTTTTTAATTTTGCCTTTTAACTTTCTATATTGCTCTAAAGATTCTAAAGTATTTAGCCATTGATATAAGCGTCCCTTTTTTTCTTAATCCTCCCCTGTAAGTCCCTAGTCATCCAGGGGGCTCTGGAATTATTTTTCCCAACCTTTTTCTTCAAGGGCACAATTTTTGCCTGAGCCTTCCGGATCTCCTCCTTGAATGCCTGGCACTGTTCCAACACTGATTTACCCACAAGTAGCTGTTTCCAGTCCACTATGGCCAAATCACTCCTTAACTTAGTAAAATTATCTTTTCCCCAAATCAGAACTTTTATTCCAGGTCTATTCTTGTCCTTATCCATAACCAACCTGAATCTGACTGAATTATGGTGACTGACACCCAAGTGCTTTCCCACTAATACCCCTTCAACCTGCCCAGCTTCATTCCCCAAAACTAAATCCAAGACCGCCCCCTCTCGTGTTGGGCTTGCTACATACTGACTAAAAAAGTTCTCTTGAATGCATTTCAAGAATTCCATACCCTCGATACACTAAATTTATCCCAATCAATATTTGGATAGTTAAAATCCCCTATTATTACTACCCTATGGTTTTTAGACTTCACAGCAATTTGCCTACATATTTGCTCCTCTATCTCCCTCCTACTGTTTGGGGATCTATAATACACACCCAGCAGTGTGATCGCCCCTTTTTTATTTTTCAATTCGACCCATAAGGCATCAGTTGATGATCCCTCTAACATGTCATCCCTCCTAACCGCTATAATAGTTTCTTTAATCAGTACCGCAATCCACCCCACCCCCCGCTTTTTACCCCCCTCTCTATCTTGCCTAAAAATCCTGAAGCCAGGAATATTGATCTGCCAAACCTGCCCCTCTTTCAGCCATGTTTCTGTAATGGCTTTTATGTCATACTCCCAAGTGTCTACCTGTGCTCTTAGCTCATCCACCTTATTCGCTATACTCCTTGCATTAAAGTATATACCATTCAGTACAGGAAGACCTCCTTGCTTACTACATACTAAGCCCTGTTTCCTTTGTCTTACAGATTCGCTTTCTAGATTCTTGCTATCCAATTTCTGCTTTATTTCCTTCCCTTTTGAATTTGTTCTCAGGTTCCTATCCCCCTGCCAAGCTAGTTTAAACTCTCCCCAACAGCACTCGCAAAACTCCCCATGAGGATATTGGTCCTGGCGCTGTTGAGGTGCAACCTGTCGGGTTTGTACAGGTCCCATCTCCCCCAGAAGTGGTCCCAATCCCTCAAGAATTTAAAACCCTCCCTCCTACACCAACTTTTCAGCCACGTGTTCATCCTCTCTATCCTTCTATTCTTATACTCATTAGCATCTTGATAAAGGACAAACAAGAGGTAACCTTTACCTACGTCTGAAGCAGGCGTTGAACCATATGTATATGCAAATAAGGGGTCTAACGCTTGCTTCTGGTCCCTGTTGCAAATTTGGTTTGCCCCGAGGCAGCCTGTGCTGATTCCCTCCAGGAAAACCAGCGCTAAACACCACGTAAATAAAAAAAAAAGTCGATATTTACCATAATCACCGCCGCTCCCGGTACCGAGAGCGCCGATCTCACTCATGACTCCGACTTCTCAGCCCCCTGATCTCCCCGCCCCGTACCCGGCCTCCTAGTCCCCCCACCCCCAACAGCGCTCCCATAAGAACATAAGAAATAGGAGCAGAAGTAGGTCAAACGGCCCCTTGAGCCTGCTCCACCATTTAATACGATCATGGCTGATCCGATCATGGACTCAGATCCACTTCCCTGCCCGCTCCCCATAACCTCTTAATCCTTTATTGGTTAAGAAACTGTCTATCTTTGTCTTAAATTTATTCAATGTCCTGGCTTCCACAACTCTCTGAGGCAGCACATTCCACAGATTTACAACCCTCTGAGAGAAGAAATTCCTCTTCAATTCAGTTTTAAATGGACGGCCCCTTATTGTAAAATTATGCCCCTTCGTTCTAGTCTCCCCTATCAGTGGAAACATCCTCTCTGCATCCACCTTGTCAAACCCCCTCATAATCTTATATGTTTCGATAAGATCACCTCTCATTCTTTTGAATTCCAATGAGTAGAGGCCCAACCTACTCAACCTTTCCCAACCCAGCAAAGGTGCACCCAAGTTCTGCGAACTTCCTATCTGATCCCCGACAGCACTCCCCGACCCCACCCCCCAACACTTCTGCCGAGGGCTGCAAACTTCCTGCCCAATCCGCTCCCAAACCCCGATCGCAGACTCCGAATTCCCCCTCCAGAACCCCACAATCCACCCCGATTGGAAATTGGAGGCTCCTACTGCAGCGCCATCTACATTACGGTGAGGACCGATGCCCAAAACCCCAGACTCCTTGGTCCTCCCTATTGTAGCATGTGCTGTTGGCACCATGCGGGTAAGGCCCCCAAAAATAGGTGCTCCCGAATTTCTAGGACTTTATATTTAAGGCACAGGATATAGGCATCTTTGCTTTGTATCTTGTGAGTGCTTTACTCTGACATACATTACCACAGGCCGCCCTGACCTGTGTGAGAACACCACCGCAGGTCGGGGCTATAAATAGAGTTGGAGCACCGGGGTCCTGGAACATTGTGGCGGAGGTGCGGCGAATGAGGGTACGGGGCCCAGAAGAGCCGAGAGCCCAGGGTCAGCACGGGCCAGCCCACACTGTGATACGTGTGCGCACTAGGTCTGTGCAGCAGAGCTGGTCTCCAGTCGTCCTGGTTAACCCTTGTCACTGGATAAAGGCCTAGCTCTCTCAAGCCCGTGTGGTGGCTGATGTGCAACGGTCACCACACGTTAAAAAAATCCACACACAGGCATCTTCCACCCCCTCAACTGGAGTTCAGGACTGGAACATCAGGTCCTTCATTGAAACATCTGTGAACTCTCGTGGAAGCAAGTCATCCTCGTTCAAGGACCGCCTATTATTGGTTGAATGCAATTTATTTTAAAATTACCTAACGTTAACCCTTCATATTTAAGAGTTTTTTTTAAACAAAAAGCAACAGTTAACTTCAACTAAAAATTGTTACTTTTTGGTCACAAAAGAAAGCCTTGCATTTTTATAGCACCTTTCAGGACCTCAGGACATTCACTTTACAGCCAATTAAATACTTTTGTAGTGTGGTCGCTATTGTAACGTTGGAACCACGGCTTCCCACCCGGGAGTTAACATCCACTCCATGCTCTATTGCAAGCCAGACTATTTAGAAAGATTGGCTTTAGAAAGAGCTGGTGTCCTTTCCCCCTTCCACTCCCCCCCCACCCCCATCCCTCCTCCTCTGGACCCCCTCCACCAGGACCTCCAGTGCCGTGTCCGAGAACCTGTGCACCCACTCGCTCGGTGCCTGAGCCATCCTGCAACATGCTACTGTGTGCCAGCCAGTGCATTCCACACCCTCAGTGGAAGAGGATGCGAGGTGCCCACATATACTGCCCCACGAAAATTGCATCTAATCAGCATTTGAGTGCTAAACCCGCATAGAAACATAGAAATATAGAAAATAGGTGCAGGAGTAGGCCATTTGGCCCTTTGAGCCTGCACCACCATTCAATATGATCATGGCTGATCATGCAACTTCAGTACCCCATTCCTGCTTTCTCTCCATACTCCTTGATCCCTTTAGCAGTAAGGGCCACATCTAACTCCCTTTTGAATATATCTAACGAACTGGCCTCAACAACTTTCTGTGGTAGAGAATTCCATAGGTTCACAATTCTCTGAATGAAGAAGTTTCTCCTCATCTCTGTCCTAAATGGCTTACCCCTTATCCTTAGACTGTGACCCCTGGTTCTGGACTTCCCAATATCGGGAACATTCTTCCTCCATCTAACCTGTCCAATCCCGTCAGAATTTTAAATGATTCTATGAGATCCCCTCTCATTCTTCTAAATTCCAGTGAATATAAGCCTAATCGATTCAGTCTTTCTTCATATGTCAGTCCTGCCATCCCGGGAATCAGTCTGGTGAACCTTCGCTGCACTCCCTCAATAGCAAGAATGTCCTTCCTCAGATTAGGAGACCATAAACTGTACACAATATTCAAGGTATGGCCTCACCAACTGTGTACGTTACCCCAAATAACATGTGCTTTAATTTTGCACACTAATCTCTTGTGTGGGACCTTGTTAAAAGCCTTTTGAAAGTTAAAATTTGAGTATAGGAGCAGGGAGGTCTTACTGCAGTTGTACAGAGCAACAAACCTCCTGGGAGCAGATTGGTTCCCCGTCACCGCCCCCCCTCCCCCCCCCCCCACTCCGCCCCACCTCCGTTAGGAAGTGGGCGGGTTACAGGCGGGTCAGGTTTGGGTTTGAGGTTTTTTACACTTTTACTTCCCACCTGACCCTTTAGCCACCCGTTTCTGGGGGTTAAACACCCGCCAAACGAATCCCTGTGCATCTGGGATCAGAGAGGCAGGAAAGGATCAGAGAGTTAACGAGGAGACTGGTCTAGAGGACAGCAAGCTGGGACTGAGTCTCAAACATGCGAGGGGAGATGAGCAATGCGGAGTTTTGCTTGATTACCATTGCAGATTCGAGAGTATGTATGCAGAACGTTCCCTCAGGGAATTAGTGCATGTGGTAGACCATGAAAGGGCAGATTGTGCATGGCGTTTGGAGAGATCAGACCTAATGGACTGAGCGGCCATTTCTCATTCCACGTTTCCTTAGGATCTTAATTTGATTTTTATTATTGATCATAACCCACTTGAGTCCTTGTGTATGACTCATTAACCACTCAGTGGAAAATGTTAATTTTTCAGTGAAGCTACTGTTTTGATGGTCTTACTTTAATAGCACACTGCCTCAGTAAGCAAGACTTCAATTTAGAACAGTTTTGAGGGGTGCATCTCATTTGAGTTAATCAGACGTCTTAAAAAACTTTCCTGCTCCAGTCCAGTAAGTCCGTGTTTTAACACCTTCCACAGTTGATTAGAACATGACTGCAAAATATGTTTTTTGTTTACCTGACAAGCAATGGACGCCTGCAGCGTGTTTTTAGTTTCGTGGTGGGTTATGAATATTTATCATGCTATCGAAATTAAATGCTCCCACTTTTTAACATTGAAAGGTATGTGTAACAAACTCATTAATATCACAATATATAATTGCATGCTTGTTAGTGAATATTGAAAAAAGGCAATTTGCAATTGTAATTTTTCACAGAGTTTAATTGTACGGCTCCATGCAAGTCACCTTATACATGAATATATTAATGAAATCGCTCCCCAGAGCATGAGAGAGAGCCATGTGAAGGAGATGGTCAGAAGGCAAAAGAACAGCATTGGGAAGCTTACTCTGACCCTCACTTATCAAACCCGAAGGTAATGGACAGAGTGGTGTACTGCATGTAGTGTTGTATCACACTGTGCATAATACACATTCCCCTGTGTGATTATTCAGCTGCACATGAACAGCAATTCCTTTGTGCAATAAGCAGACCCAAAAATAAAATCGAAATAAATATAAATTAAATGGAACAATTTTAAAGGGGATGCAGGAACAGAGAGACCTGGGGGTTCACAGACACAAAGATGGCAGACAAGGCTGTTAAAAAAGCACATGGGATCCTTGGCTTTTCAAAAACAGGCATAGAGAACAAAAGCAAGCAAGTTATGCTGAACCTTTATAAAACACTGGTTGGGCCTCAGCTGGATATTGTGTTCAGTTCTGGCCACCGCACTTTAGGAAGGATGTCAAAGCCTTCGAGAGGGTGCAGGGGAGATTTACTAGAATTATACTATGGATGAGGGACTTCAGTTATATGCAGAGACGAGAGAAGCTGGGACTGTTCTCCTTAGAGCTGAGAAACTTAAGAGGCGATTTAATAGAGGCGTTCACAATTCTGATTTTGTTAGAGTAAATAAGGAAAAACTGTTTCAAGTGGGAGGACGGGTCGGTAACCAGAGGCCACAGATTTAAGGTCAGTGGCAAAAGTATCAGTGGGAGAGGAGGAGAATTTTTTATGCAGCGAGTTGTGATCTGGAACACATTGCCGGAAAGGTGGTGCAAGCCGATTCAATAGCAACTTTCAACAGGGAATTGGATATATACTGGAAAAGGAAATAATTACAGGGCTATGGGGAAAGAGCAGGGCAGTAGGACCAATTGGATCGCTATTTCAAAGAGCCGGCACATGGACAATGGACTGAGTGGCCTCCTTCTGTGCTGTAAGATTCTATGAAAGATTATGGGTTGGCTATTTGGTTTGTTGCCGTCTCTGTTTTTGCCCCGGAGCGGCGGTAGTGGTGGCAGAAAGCATTTCCCGGTGGGCGGCCCACTTCCAGTGCCCCACTGGGACATTCGACGCCGAGTTTCTGGGGGCACGGAGCAGTACCGCCCGGGAGAGGCGAGCCGGTGTGCAACATCCCTGGTTGCCACGTCAGCTCGAAATTTGAAACTCGGCCAATCTGTAGTGCCCTGCAGCGCCCCCTAGTGGGACCCGCCTGGGAAAACGGGTGGTCCGAGCTGTACCGGCCGCAGTGAGGAAAGGAACGTCAACGTGAGGTAAGTGTGACTGTTTTAAATTTTTTTATTTTTAAGATTCATGTGGAATGTGGCATCAGAAAAGTATTGGGAATGTTTTTGGTGGGTTTTTTTCAGATTTTTTTTCCACGGAAGCCTCTCTTCGGGCGCTCCAAGGCCGGCTGTTTAGCTCAGGATTCTCAGCTGCTCAGCTGGCCTAGCGCCCTCAGAGAGGTGAACTCCTCCCTTAGTGCTCCGCTCCACACTCAGGGCCCAGCAGGTGAATTTTGCGGCTGGAGACGCAAACCATTTCCCGGCGCAAAATGTACTGCTCCGCCCGGGTTAACAGAGGCATGACCAAATTTCCACCTCCAAGTCCGGTAAATTATGCAGTGGGATACTAGCTCACTGCATTTATCAGAAGTTCCTGGCTGCACTCATTTTAAATGGCGGTGGGTTAAGGACTCTCTTCGAACAGCAAAGAGAAGATCTACAGATGAACCATTATCTGTTCCTGGACTTATATCCCATGGAATAATTTTGGATTTATTTTGGACAGTACAATCAAAGAAAGAGATGGGTGGGCAAAGTGTTAATGAGAGAGAGTATCAAGAAACAGCGGGTGAGAGACAGACACAGAGAAAGAAAAGTCAGGATAATAATACAAAGAAAATGGTTAAATGGATAAACAGAGAATTAAACAGAGGGAAGAAATTGATGATGAGAACAAGTTGGAGAATGAAAAACAGGAATAGGAATCTTCAACGGGGTGGGAGGGGGTGATTTTAACTCCCTCCCCCATGATAGGCCGGAGAGGGTTTGGGGTGGGGGTGGTGTGGTGGTCTGGTTAAATCAGCAAAGTTGCAAAGTCCGATCCCAACCCGTCACTAACACTTCTGCTTCTGTTTTAAACGCAGCGGGTCTCGGCGCATCAGTTAAATTCGCCAGGACCTCCGCGGTCCTGAGATTTCTGGATTTACCCATTCCCTCCCTCCCCGTTAATATCGTGGCCATTACGTAAAAGAGGAATTACTTCATTATTGAGACATATTGAGAGCAGTTGACTGAAAAATGCAGTAAATGGGACTCCATGGGCTGGATTTTTGGCTTTTAGGGTTTTGGGGCGTTAATGGCGGCGGGGCTGTCTTGATACTGCCCGGGAACAGTTTGCGTCTCAGTCGGCAAAAATGGGCAGCTGGGCCCCGAGTGTGGGGCGGAGCGCTAAGGCAGACATTACACACCTTTCTCAGGGCGCTGGGCCGGTTGAGCATGGGAAAATCCCGAGCTAAACAGCCGGCCTCGCAGCGCTCTGAGAGAGGCCTGGGGAGGAAAAAAACCTGAAAAAAACCCACCAAAGCCATTCCCAAAAAATACCTCTTGCCAGGACAACAGAAATCACAATAAAATCATCCTTACCTGAGGTGACATTACTTACCTCACTGCGACAGATACAGCTCAGACTGCCCGTTTTCACAGGCGTTCCCACCACGGCGCTCTATGGAGCGCTACGGATCGGGCAGAAGGCTAAAAACAATCTAGTGGCACAACCAGGAGCGTCGTACACCAGCTCGCCTCTTCCGGGCGGTAATGCTCCGCGCCCCCTCGAAACTGTCCCCAAATACCCCGGCGGAGAACTGGATGCTGCCCGCCCGCCTGGAAGAGCTCACCGCCACCACTGCCGCCCCTCTGGGGCACAAACAGAGACAGACAGGACCTCAAAATCCAGCCCAAAGAGCGGGCCTCAAGACAGCAAGCTTATATTGTCTCAAATGATCCCGGCTTCCACATCAGTCTTGCTTTTTACAAGCCTGGCAGCCCTGAGTGATTATATGACAGAGTGCTTTACTAGAATTATGCACCAATTATGCAAGGATTTCTCCTTGGGTCTTGCATATCTCCGTGCATGCTGGGCGGCAGAGGAAATGCGGATGGGGCATCTTATAGAAGAAATGGGCCAATTACATTAACGCCCAACTTCTGCTGTAGTGTAACCGCAATAAACTTCAACTGATTGTATTTGTTTTTATTAAATCCTGTTGTGGGAATACACAGCACGCTTTCAATAGGTCACCTGCTTTGCAATTGCATAGCCATATCCATGTTGCAGCACTGCATTCTGTATGGCTGCCGTGTCAATGCGTTAGCACTGTGACCAGTTCAATGGAGCAAGGAACAAGCAATAGGCATGCAACCGACACAATGTACCTGCGTGCTGGGGGGTGAGGGTAGTGGTAAAATCCCCCCTCCCTCCAGGTTCCTATTCCTGTGCTCCATCTTGTTCTCATCATCAGATTCTACTTCTTTGCAATAATTTTCACTGTTTCTTTCTCATTCAACCATTTCCTTTGTTTTATGGGCCTGCAATGTGAGGTAATGTGCATCCTTACCTCAGGTAAGGATGATTTGATTGCGATCTCACGAACTCGCTGGCAAGACCTTTAGCTTCCTTGACATTAAACTGATTGTAGCGCTGTTAAAAGGGGAACTCCAGCAAAGGGCAACAGTGATGTCATCAAGCTGTCTCAGCAGCCAATCACATTGAAGAATTCTCACAGGCAGCAAACCAGGAAATAAAAAGCACTGACTATCTACACTTAAAAAATATTACATAGAGCAAAATAAAGTTTGAGACATATACATGGGGTTAAGGTAGAAGCTGAAATATGAACAAACTTTAAAAAATATATGTTTTAAAAATCTAGTAATTTTTATCATGTTGAAGAAATTTGACATTCCACAAATATAAAATTAGTTTTTCAGGGCCATAAAAGTTTAGCAGTCAATATACGGTTAAGCCTCCAGTTACACCTATTCCAACAAGGCTGTTTGCCCACCTCAAAATCCGGACCATGGTTTTGACTCTTCTTTCTCCGTGTCTTTCTCTCATCCTTTTGTTTCTTGATATTCTCTCTCGTGTCTCCATCAACACTTTTCTCATCCATCTCTTTGTTGATTATACCATCCAAACTTAATCCAAAATTACGTCATGGGATATAAGCCTATGAACACATAATAGTTCACAGATCACTTAAGATGGCTGATGGCTGTAGTTAAAGCAGGATTTCTTATTCTTCTCCTATTCCATGGCAATGGCCCTTGCAGGATGAATTTGTGTGATGCACCATGTTGCATATGTCTTCAGAACATAAGAACATAAGAAATAGGAGCAGGAGTAGGCCATCCGGCTCCCCGTGCATGCTCCACCATTCAGTGAGATTATGGCTGATCTTCAACCTCAACTTCACTTGCCCGCCCGATCCTCCTATCCCTTGATTCTCTTAGAGTCCAAAAATCTATTGATCTCTGCCTTGAATACACTCAATGACTGAGCATCCACAGCCCTTTGGGGTAGAGAATTCCCAAAATTCACAACCCTCTGATTGAAGAAATTTCTCCTCAACTCAGTTCTAAATGGCCGACCCCTTATCCTGAGACTATGAAACCCTAGTTCTACACTCTCCGAGGAAACAGCCTCTCAGCATCTGCCCTGCCAAGCCCTCTCAGAATCTTATATGTTTCAATGAGATCACCTCTCATTCTTCTAAACTCCAGAGACTCTAGGCTCATTGAACTCAATCTCTCCCCATTGGACAGCCCTCTCATCCCAGTAATTACTCTATTGAACATCCCCTCTAAGGCAATTATATCCTTCCTTAGGTACAGAGACCAAAACTGTACACAGCACTCCAGGTGTGGTCTCACCAAAGCCCTGTACAATTGCAGCAAGACTTCCTTAGTCTTATAATCCAAACCCCTTGCAATAAAGGCCAACATACCATTTGCCTTCCTAATTGTTTGCTGCACCTGCATGTTAACTTTCTGTGTTTCATCGACAAAGACACCCAAATCCCTCCGAACACCAATATTTAATAGTTTCTCAGCATTTAGCAGGATAACTAGACCGTCCTGCACTACATGCTTCCTCTGATCCTGACCGTCTACCTCCAGAACCAGTATATAGAGAGGCATGGCCAACAAGAAACTCATAAATCCTGTATAGACATATCTGAACGACAGTTCCCTCAGCTAATACCCACAGATGGCACAAGTGCAGCTTTAGGAAAGTGTGAATAGCAGCAGAAACAAAACCCAAAGACACCATGAAATAAATGATGAAACTTAAGATATTTGGTAAAACAACCAATGAGGAGATGAGGCTATTGGGGAAAGAGCAGGTGCATGGGACTAATTGAATAGCTCCTTCAAAGAGATGGGAAAGGCATAATGGGCCGAATGGTCTCCTTCCGTGCTGTATGATTCACTGAATCTACAAACAATGAAATCATTTGGCCAACTACCAAGTAAACTGCCTTGCAGGGAACACAAAGTAACATGGCCGAACCACTCAACCAACCATCAACAATAAAACCTGCAGCAGCACTGTTAAGGTGCCGAGACCACATTATGGACCAAGGACATCATTCATTTATATTTTGAGGCCTTATAGGGTTTGGAACATGCTTGACGCACAGGCCCTGCTGCCCCACCACATTATTCCACACAAAGGGCTCACAAGGGCCTCAGTGCCTGATAATACCCAATAGTATGCAACACGGTGCACTTCGCACAAATTCCTCCTGCAAAGGCCATCGTCATGGAATAGGTGAAGAAGAGGAAAACCTGCCTTAACCAGTTGCAGAAAAGGACCACAGTCACCAGCCACCTTACATGACTCTGTGAAACATTGTGTGCTCGTAACTCACACCCATTGCTCACCGGTGCTATGGCCATTGAGCATTCCATTATAGGCCCATACACACTTACACATAAAACTAGAAATGTATGTTTCTTTAGAGCTGAAAGTGGAGAGCATTACTTATATATGGGTCACATTCTGCTTCTGGCCAATTTTCCTCCAAACAAAGCAATTTCTTCAAAGATGATTGACCCAGCGACACCCTTATCCCAGAGCATTCCTATCAACCAACAATTACAGTATAGAAAGAAATTGCATTTATATAGCATCTTTCATGATGTCAGGATGTCTCAAGGAGCTTTGCAGCCAATAAAGCTTTTTTGAAGTGTAGTCATTTGTTTTGTATGAAATGTGGAATCCAATTTGTGCTCAGCAAGATCCCACAAATAGCAATGAGACAAATGATCATGCTGTCTTTTATTTTATTCGTTCTGGGATGTGGGCATCACTGGCAAGGCCAACATTTATTGCCCATTCCTAATTGCCCTTGAGAAGGTGGTGGTGAGCCACCTTCTTGAACCACTGAAGTCCGTGTGGTGAACGTACTCCCACAGTGCTGTTAGGGAGGGAGTGCCAGGATTTTGACCCAGCGACGATGAAGGTACAGCGATATATTTCCAAGTCAGGATGGTGTGTGACTTGGAGGGAAATGTGGAAGTGGTAGTGCTCTGATGCGCCTGCTGCTCTTGTCCTTCTAGGTGGTAGAGGTCGCGGGTTTGGGAGGGGCTGCCAAACAAGCCTTGGCGACACTGCGACCACGGTGCGCCAGTGGTGGAGGGAGTGAATGTTGAAGGTGATGGATGGGGTGCCAATCAAGCAGGCTAGATCATAAGAACAAAAGAAATAGGAGCAGGAGTCGGACATTTGGCCCCTCAAGCCTGTTCCACCATTTAATAAGATCATGGCTGATCTGATCATGGACTCAGCTCCACTTCCCTGCATACTCCCCAGAACCCTTTATTCCCTTATTGCTTAAAAATCTGTCTATCTCCACCTTAAATATATTCAATGACCCAGCCTCCACAGCTCTCTGGGGCAGACAATTCCATAGATTTACATTCGTCTGAGAGAAGAAATTCCTCCTTATCTCAGTTTTAAATGGGCAGCCCCTTATTCTGAGACTATGTCCCCTAGTTTTAGTTTCCCTTATGAGTGGAAATATCCTCTCTGCATCCACCGTGTCGAGCCCCCTCATTATCTTATATGTTTCAATAAGATCACCTCCCATTCTTCTGAACTCGAATGATTATACGCCCAACCTACTCAACCTAACTTCATAAGTCAACTCCCTTATCTCCGGAATCAACCTAGTGAACCTTCTCTGAACAGCTTCCAATGCATGTATGTCCTTCCTTAAATACGGAGACCAAAACTGTAGTGTATGGAGAGCGAGTCAGACTGAACACTGTGAGCTCAAAGTAATGTGTGACCTTGGTCTTTTATTGCAGGTCTCCAGAGTGCCTCTCCAACCTGTGAAGCACTCTTAAATACCTGTGCTCCCAAGGGATTATGAGATCCCTTGGGACTCCAGGGAAGGAGCCCTCTGGTGACTGTACAGGGTATATACAAGTCCAGATACATAACAACATTCCCCCATAAAGTCAATAGTGTAACTATTTACAATGTGAGTCGATCTGGGGCCTTTCTTGCCCTGATTGATCGTCTCGGTGTGAAGGCTGGTGTTGTTGAGTCATTTGTTGGGCCCTTGCTGAGCTGCTGTGCAGCTGGCCTTGCTGGGCTGCCTGGTGTGTTGGGCCCTGCAGGGCAGCTGTGGATGGTGGGTTCTGCTTCGTGGTCAACCGTGGTGTTGGTTGCCACTGGTGTGTGTGGGGTGGTGATCAAAAAAGGTAGGGTCCAAGGTGGGTTGCTCAGGGTAGTCCGTGAATCTGAGTTTGATTTGGTCCAAGTGGTTCCAGTGAATGAGTCCATTTGAAAGTTTGACCCAAAACACCCTGCTCCCCTCTTTGGCCACGACAGTGCTGGGAAGCCACTTGGGACCTTGCCCATAATTTAATACAAATACAGGATAATTGATTTGAATCTCATGTGACACATTTGCGCTATCATGGTATGCACTTTGTTGAAGCCGCCTGTTCTCTACCTGTTCATGTAGATCAGGGTGAACTAATGAGAGCCTTGTCTTAAGTGCCCTTTTCATGAGCAGTTCAGCAGGTGGGATCCCAGTGAGTGTGTGGTCTCGTGCGGTAGATAAGCAGGACTCGGGATAGGCGAGTGAGCCTTCAGTTACCCTCTTCAAGCCTTGCTTGATGGTTTGCACTACTCTCGCTGCCTGACCATTGGACGCTGGTTTAAACGGAGCAGATGTGACATGCTTGATCCTGTTACGGGTCATAAATTCTTTGAACTCAGCATTGGTAAAACATGGCCCATTGTCACTCACCAGGACATTGGGTAAGCCATGTGTGGCAAACATGGCCCGCAGGCTTTTAGTGGTGGCAGCGGACGTGCTTGCCGACATTATCTCACATTCAATCCACTTGGAGTACACGTCTACAACCACAAGGAACATTTTACCCAAGAACGGGCCTGCATAGTCGACGTGTATCCAGGCAAGTGGAGAGTATTCCATTACACTCCTGGCTTGTGCCTTGTAGAGGGTGGAAAGGCTTTGGGGAGCCAGGAGATAAGCCACTCGCCACAGAATACCCAGCCTCTGACTCGTTCTTGTTGCCTCAGTATTTAGGTGGCTGGTCCAGTTAAGTTTGTGGTCAATGGTAATCCCCAGGATATTGATGGTGGGGGATTCAGCGATGGTAATGCCATTGAATATCAAGGGGAGGTGGTTAGACTCTCGCTTGTTAGAGATGCGCATTGCCTAGCTCTTATGTGATGCGAATGTCGTCCAGGGCTTGCTGCAATCGGGCATGGATTGCTTCATATTCTGCAGAGTTGCGAATGGTACTAAACACTGCAATCATCAGCAAACATCCCCACTTCTGACCTTATGATGGAGGGAAGGTCATTGATGAAGCAGCTGAAGATGGTTGGGCCTCAGACACTGCCCTGAGGAACTCCTGCAACGATGTCCTGGGGCTGACATGATTGGCCTCCAACAATCACAACCACCTTCCTTTGTGCTAGGTATGACTCCAGCCATTGGAGAGTTTGCCCCCTGATTCACATTGGCTTCAGTTTTACTAGGTCACCTTGATGCCACACTCGGTCAAATGCTGTCTTGATATCAAGAGTAGTCACTCTCACCTCACTCTGGAATCCAGCTCTTTTGTCCATGTTTGGACCAAGGCTGTAATGAGGTCTGGAGCCAAGTGGTCCTGGCAGAACACAAACTCAGCATCGGTGAGCAGGTTATTGGTGAGTAAGTGCCACTTGATAGCACTGTCGACGACACCTTCCATCACTTTGCTGCTGACTGAGAGTAGTCTGATGGGACGGTAAATGGTCAGATTGGATTTGTCCTGCTTTTTGTGGACAGGACATACCTGGGCAGTTTTCCACATTGTCGGGTAGATGCCAGTGTTGTAGTTGTACTGGAACAGCTTGCCTAGAGGGGCGGCTAGTTCTGGAGCACAAGTCTTCAGTATGACAGCCGGGATGTTGTCAAGGCCCATAGTCTTTGCTGTATCCAGTGCGCTCAGCTGCTTATTGATATCACGTGGAGTGAATCGAATTGGCTGAAGACTGGTTTCTGTGAAGGTGGGAACCTCAGGAGGAGGCCGAGATGGATCATCCACTCGGCACTTCTGGCTGAAAATCGTTGAAATCGCTTCAGCCATGTCTTTTTCCCTTGCGAGCTGGGCTCCACCATCATAGAGGATAGAGATATTCATTGAGCCTCCTCCTCCTGTTAGTTGTTTAATTGTCCACCATCATTTAATGACTGGATGTGGCAGGACCGCAGAACTACAGCACCTCATGGATGCCCAGTTTTCAGCTGCTAGATCTGTTGTAAATCTATCCTATTTATGGTGGTAGTGCTACACAACACGATGGAAAGTGTCATCAATGTATAGGTGGGACTTTGTCTCCACAAGGACTGTGTGGTGATCACTGCTACTAATGCTGTCATGGACAGGTAGATTGGTGAGGACAAGGTCAAGTAGGTTTTTCCCTCGTGTTGGTTCTCTCACCACCTGCTGCAGACCCAGTCTGGCAGTTATATCCTTCAGGACTTGGCCAGCTCATTCAGTAGTGGTGCTACCGAGCCACTCTTGGTGTTGGTCATTGAAGTCCCCCAGCCAGAGTACATTCTGTGCCCTTGCTACCCTCAGTGCTTCTTCCAAGTGCTGTTCAACATGGAGGGGTACAGATTCATCAGCTGAGGGAGGGTGGTACGTGGTAATCAGCAGGAGGTTTCCTTGCCCATGCTTGACCTGAAGCCATGAGACTTTATGGGGTCCGGAGTCAATTGTAAGGGCTCCCAGGGCTACTCCCTCCCGACTGTATAGCACTGTGCCGCCACCTCGGGTGAGTCTGTCCTGCCGGTGGGATGGGACATACCCAGGGATGGTGATGGAGGATTCTGGGACATTGGCTGAAAGGTATGATTCTGTGAGTATGACTATGTCAGGCTGTTGCTTGACTAGTCTGTGGGACAGCTCTCCCAATTTTGGCACATGTCCCTAGATGTTAGCGAGGAGGATTTTGCAGGATTGACAGGGCTGGGTGTGCCATTGTTGTGTCTAAAGCCCGTGCCGTGGTCGATGCAGGGTGGTCTGTCCAGTTTTTCCCTTATTATTGTTTTTCATAGCGGCATGGTGCACAGTGAGTGTGAGGTAGGCCTCAAGTCTCCACGCACGATGTACGGGGCTTCCACACCTGAGGCACTGTGACACTTGGGGGACAACTTTAACCTTACCCTCCTGTCATAAAACTGATGGGGCTACACTGGTTTTACTCCCTGCCCGATTTTATTCTCCATTGAAGTCCACGGAGCGTAATATTGGCGGGGTGCGGGGGTGGAGACGGATGTAAAACTGCAATGCCCAGCGAGTTGGGTTAAAGTTATCCCCACATTAGATTATCAGCCCTTGTGTTTAGCAATGTTCTAAGTGCGCTTTAAAGGAATGCATTAATTTTTCTTACTACATATAGCAACCAGAGAATTTCTTCCCCCTACCATTTGTGGCTTTGGTGATTGACACAAATACAGTCCTGTACTTTGGGAAATAGATTGAGATTGGTCCAGTTCACTGAAAGAAAACTTTGATCCAAATAGCCGTTTTTTTATTCATTCACAGGATGTGGGCATCGCTGGCAAGGCCAACACTATTGCCCATCCCTAATTGCCCCTGAGCCGCCTTCTTGACAACTGAGTGGCTCGCTAGGCCATTTCAGAGGGCAGTTAAGAGTCAACCACATTGCTATGGGTCTGGAATTACATATAGGCCAGGTAAGGGCGGCGGATTTCCTTCCCTAAAGGACATTAGTGAACCAGATGGGTATTTAAGACAATCCGGCAGTTTCATGGTCACCATTACTGACACTAGTTGTTTATTCCAGATTTATTTAATTAACTGAATTTAAATTCTACAGCTGTTGTAGGTGTTGGCTGATGGATAAATATTGGCCAGGGGACCAGAATAATTTCCTTGCTCTTCTTTGAATAGTGCCATGGGATCTTTTATGTCCATTTGAGAGAGCAGACAAGGCCTCGGTTTAACAAGTCATCTGAAAGACGGCTCCTCCGACATTGCAGTGTACTGAAATATCAGCTTACATTACTTGCTCAAGTTTTTGGACTGGGACTCTGAGAGAGCTACCACCGAGCCAATGTTGCCACTGTTGCTTTGTTCATCCAGCGCCGTGATAATTCAATGGCAACCTCCCCTCCCAGCTCCTTGCTTCAATCTTTGCTCCCACCCACCCGCCACGCCCTAATGCTGGCTTCAAAATCGGAGACAACCTGGCAAGGCAAACAAATTTTCGGCTTTGATGTTTTGGGGCGATAATGGCAGCGGGGCAAGAACGTTAGCGCCCGGGGATAGTTTGCGCCTCAGTAAGTAAATTTGGGCAGGTGGGCCCTAAGTCAGAGGGCGCAGCGCCAAGGGAGGCGTTGTACACCTTCTTGGGGCGTTAGGATGGCAAAATCCTGAGCTAAAGAGCCGGGCCGGGAGCGCTCCGAGAAATGCTTGTCTGGGGGGGGGAAGGGGAGAATCTAAAAAATACACAAAAACATTCCCAAAACATTGCCCATGCCACCACAACATAAATCGCTAAAGAATATTACAAGAAAAAACACTCACAATTACCTTAGGAATCCATTACTTACCTCTCTGCTGTCGGGACGGTTGGACTGCCCCGATTTCCCAGGCGTTCAATGCGGGGCGCACTTCGGGGCGTACGAGTCGGGCAAGAATCAAAACTTGAGCCAGTGTCACAACCAGGGGCGTTGCACACCGGCGCAGTTCTTCCAGGCGGTGCTCCGCGTCGCCGCTAAACTGGACCCGAGGATTGCTGCGGGGCGCTGGAGGCTGACTGCTCGGCCAAAACACCTCACCGCCGCCATTGCTGCCGCTCCGGGGCGAAAAACGGAGCGAAGACCCAAAAATCCAGCGCTTAAAACCAACTCTGCGAGCCAGGATTGAAGTCCGAACAGGCAGCTGATTTTTAAACGGAGCAAGGCTGACGGGAATGGACTGGTTGAAATAGGAAAGAAGAGAGGAAATGCATTTAGCAATGCCAGTGGACATGAAAGTGATTGGTACAGGTAGGATAGCATTGA
Source organism: Pristiophorus japonicus (assembly GCF_044704955.1). Lineage (NCBI taxonomy): Eukaryota > Metazoa > Chordata > Chondrichthyes > Pristiophoridae > Pristiophorus > Pristiophorus japonicus. Next base: position 81,703,489 of record NC_091992.1, read on the forward strand.
CCTCATCTTATATGAGAGTTGTGTATGTTTATGGCTGGAATTTAGGCAAGTTGACTTATACAGTAAAAGGGGTACAGTACTACTGCGGACACGTTACTGGACTAGTAATCCAGAGGCCTGGACAAATAATTCAGGGAACATGTGTTGAAATCCCACCATGCCAGTTTGAGAATTTGGATTCAGTTTTTTTTTAAATCTGGAAATAAAGAGCTGATAACAGTTAAAAGTGACCATGAAGCTGTTGGATTGTCGTAAAAGCCCAACTGGTTCACTAATGTCCTTTGGGGAAGGAAACCTGCCGTCCTTACCAATGTTCCCTCTAAATTACTTTTTGTGCACAGTACATTTAAATTTGTTGTGTGGAATGTTAGCAGGACCAGCATGTGAGTGGCCTGCCCTGGTACCTTCCGGGATTGCTGCGTGGCCGCACATGCCTGCAGCTTCGAGGGAACATGGGTCCTTACCCGCTCCGGCCTATACGTGACTGATGTCATGTATTCAACCAGCATTGTATCCCATGTATAATCTGACCTAAGTTGTACACTGTGAGTACAATGACCACTAGTTGGTGAACTTGTGGGAGACACTCCTAACCTGGACCTTCAGATATAAAAGCAGAAGCTCCACCCACTTCCATCACTTGAGTGCTAAGGAATAAAGGACAGGTCACAGACTGACCTTCTCTCAAGCATGGGCCTCGTGTGCATTTATACTGTATAGTAAGGACGTATCAATGGCAACGAGAAACTGGGATTTAAACCACGCGAGCATGGCCACATGGCAGACGAGAGGTACTGTGTTAAGGAATGGTTGGGACAGAGATTTAACATTATTAAAGCAGCACACAGTTCTCCAGGAAGACAAGGGCAATCGGGCATGCCCCAACATGTAGTCGAACCCAGAGGGGAAGTACGACAGAGACAATGGCAAGCTGAATGGCGATTCATGCCATTGCAAGGGACAATGCGGTCAGTAATGGGGCCATCAACACCTGTTAATGGCGCACTCAAGGACAATCACAGGGGCAGTCAGGGACGATCGACTGGCAAGGGACCTTTTGTTTCCAACAGCAGCTCATGTTGGAGGCATGGAGGCACACACTCGGCCAGAGTTTGCAGAGATGAGCAAAATGCCTGCAGAAATTGCAGAAATGAACGCTGGGGAAAATCACTGGAAGCTGAAGTTCAGCGAGTTCATGTGGAGCACGTATACAGTTCATACACCAGGATGCCATCGATAATGATGAAAGTGCTCCTCAATGGCATCCCAGTATCAATGGAGCTAGACACGGGGGCCAGCCAGTCCCTGATGGGTATCAAACAGTTCGAAAAGTTGTGGGCGTCCAACGCGAGGAGGCCAAAATTATCGCCAATTGACGCACAGCTACGGACATATACAAAGGAGATCATTCCGGTGCTAGGCAGCGCCACGGTAGTCGTGACCCACAAAGATTCGGAGAACAGGTTGCCACTCTGGGTTGTCCCTGGGGAGGAGTTGGTTTGCGGTCATGAACTGGAAATGGGGCGATGTCAATGCAATTTCCTCTGTGGAGCGAGTATCATGCTCACAGGTCCTGGACAAATTTGACTCATTATTTCAACCCGGCATTGGCACTTTCATGGGGGCCAAGGTAATGATTCACATAAACCCGGACGCCAGGCAGTACACCACAAGGCCAGAGCGGTGCCATACGTGATGCGGGAAAAGATAGAAGGCGAATTGGACCGCCAGTTGAGGGAAGGCATCATCTCGCCCGTCGAATTCAGTGACTGGGTGAGCCCGATTGTGCCGGTGCTCAAGGCGGATGGGTCGGTCAGGATATGTGGTGATTATAAGGCCACCATCAATCGGGTGTCACTCCAAGACCAGTACCCGCTACCGAGAGCGGAGGACTTCTTTGCGACACTATCTGGTGGCAAACTTTTTTCAAAATTGGACCTGACCTCAGCTTACATGACACAGGAGCTGGCGAGTGAGTCGAAGAAGCTAACCACCATCACGACACACAAGGGGTTGTTTGAGTACAACAGATGTCCGTTCGGGATTCGCTCGGCCGCCACGATCTTCCAACGAAATATGGAAAGCCTCCTCAAGTCGATTCCAGGGATGGTGGTTTTTCAGGACGACATCCTCATCACAGGTTACGATACTGAAGAACACCTCCACAACCTGGAGGAGGTGCTACGCAGACTGGACCGGGTAGGGCTGCGACTGAAAAAGACGAAGTGCGTCTTCCTAGCTCCAGAGGTAGAATTCCTGGGGATGAGTGTAGCAGCAGACGGGATCAGCCCTACTGCGTCCAAGACGGAAGCAATCCAGAGAACACCCAGACCCCGTAACACGACGGAGCTGCGTTCGTTCCTGGGGCTCCTGAACTATTTTGGTAACTTTCTTCCCAAATTGAGCACGCTGTTAGAGCCGCTACACATGCTCCTACGCAAAGGTCACAAATTGGTCTGGGGGGACAGCCAGGAAAGGGTTTTTAATAGAGCACTCAATTTGTTATGTTCCAACAATCTGTTAACGTTATATGACCCATGTAAGAAACTTGTGTTAACGTGCGATGTCGTCCTATGGTGTCGGGTGTGTGTTGCAGCATGTCAATGGCAAGTGTCAGTTACAGCCGGTAGCTTATGCCTCCAGAAGTCTGTCCCAGGCAGAAAGGGGCTACGGGATGGTAGAAAAGGAGGCGCTTGCATGTGTATAAGCGGTAAAGAAAATGCACCAGTACCTGTTTGGCAGGAAATTTGAGCTGGAGACAGATCACAAACCCCTAACGTCCCTTTTGGCTGACAACAAGGCCATAACTGCAAACGCATCGGCCCGCATACAGAGGTGAGCACTCACGTTAGCCGCCTACTACACAATTCGGCACAGACCGGGCACCGAAAACTGCGCTGATGCACTCAGCAGGCTCCCACTAGCCACCACTGAGGGGGCTACCGAGCATGCTGCTGAGATGGTCATGGCTGTTGAAGCTTTCGGAAGCAAAGGCAAACCCGTGACAGCCCGTCAGATTAAAGTCTGGACCATTAGAGACCCGCTATTGTCTCTAGTCAAGAAATGAGTCCTGAATGGGGACTGGGCAGCCACGCACAGGGCGTGCCCTGAGGAATTTAAACCATTTCACAGGCGCAGGGATGAACTCTCGATTCAGGCCACTTGCCTACTGTGGGGAAACCGAGTAGTCATGCCCCAGATGGGCAGAGAGGTATTCATCAGAGAACTCCACAATGTGCACCCGGGCATTGTCACGATGAAGGCAATTGCCAGGTCACACGTTTGGTGGCCAGGGATAGACGCAGATCTGGAACTTTGTGTTCGCAGGTGCAACACGAGTGCCCAGCTGGGCAATGCGCCCAGGGAAGCCCCCCCTTAGCCCCTGGCCATGGCCTGTCAAGCCTTGGTCACGCATCCATGTGGACTACGCAGGTCCTTTCATGGGGAAAATGTTTTTGGTTGCAGTAGACGCCTACTCCAAATGGATCGAGTGTGACATTTTAAATTCAAGCACATCCTCTGCCACGGTAGAAAGTCTACGGGCAATGTTCGCCGCCCACAGTCTACCGGACATCTTGGTCAGCGACAAAGGCCCGTGCTTCACAAGCACTGAATTCCAGGACTTCATGGCAGGCAATGGAATTAACCATGTCAGAACGGCACCGTTCAAGCCGGCCTCAAACGGCAGGCAGAACGAGCAGTGCAGATAATCAAACAGGGGATGTCAGAATCCAAGGGGGTTCCCTACAAAGCCACTTATCATGCCTCCTGTTGGCCTACAGATCCCGACCACACTCGCTCACAGGGGTTACACCCGCAGAGCTGCTAGTGAAAAGGATGCTCAAAACCCGGTTATCCCTTATACACCCCACCATGAAAGAAATTGTCGAGAGCAGGCGCCAATCACAATATGATTACCATGACAGGAATGCGAGGGCGCGATGTATTGATGTAAATGACCCTGTTTTTGTCCTCAACTACGTTGCAGGGCCCAAATGGCTCACAGGCACTGTGATTGCCAAAGAGGGAAATAGGATTCTGGTAGTTAAACTTATCAATGGACAAATCTGCCGCAAACATGTGGATCAAACAAAAAATAGGTACAGCAACCCCATAGAAGAAGCAGAGGCAGACACTCCTCCACAGGTGACCGAACACAGGGACCAAAGGGAGGAGAGCCCAGTCACTGTGGACAGTCTGGACAGGCCTGAGGCACCGCAAACAGCAGACACTCAGGCCAGCGCCCAACAACCGGAGCCCCAACTCAGGCGCTCTACAAGAGAGCGTAAACCACCAGAGAGACTCAACCTGTGATCCCAATAAGACTTTGTGCGGGGAACGTGATGTCATGTATTCAACCAGCAATGTAACCCATGTATAATCTGACCTAAATTGTACACTGTGAGAACAATGACCACTAGGTGGTGAACTTATGGGAGACACTCCCAACTGGACCTTCAGGTATAAAAGAGGAAGCTCCACCCACTTCCATCACTTGAGTGCTAAGGAATAAAGGACAGTCACAGACTGACCTTCTCTCAAGCATGGGCCTCGTGTGCATTTATACTGTACAGTAAGGACGTATCAGTTTATGGCTGGAATTTAGGCAAGTTGACTTATACAGTAAAAGGGGTACAGTACTACTGCGGACACGTTACTGGACTCGTAATCCAGGGGCCTGGACAAATAATTCAGGGAACATGTGTTGAAATCCCACCATGCCAGTTTGAGAATTTGGATTCAGTTTTTTTTTAAATCTGGAAATAAAGAGCTGATAACAGTTAAAAGTGACCATGAAGCTGTCGGATTGTCGTAAAAGCTCAACTGGTTCACTAATGTCCTTTGGGGGAAGAAACCTGCCGTCCTAACCAATGTTCCCTCTAAATTGCTTTTTGTGCACAGTACATTTAAATTTGTTGTGTGGAATGTTAGCGGGACCAGCATGTGAGTGGCCTGCCCCAGCACCTTCCGGGATTGCTGTGTGGCCACACATGCCTGCAGCTTCGAGGGAACATGGGTCCTTACCCGCTCCGGCCTATACGTGACTCCAGTCCCTCACCAATGTGGTTGACCCTTAACTGCCCTCTGACGTGGCCCAGCAAGCCACTCAGTTCTATTGAATACAAGGCAACCAGGGATGGGCAATAAATGCCAGCTGTGCCACCGATGCCCACATGAATATATGTGAAAAATATTGCTTTGGAGAATTATTAGCTTGCATAAATATGCTTTCACTGCAACCTTTTCAGCATCTTCCGTAGTACTGATTTACTGCTTGGATCCCAGCAGTCAACAGCAGCCAACTTTCTACAAGGGCTAATTAGCAATCTTGTTATGCGAGGCCACTTGTGGAAGAGTGACCATAATATGGTAGAATTCTTTATTAAGATGGAGAGCGACACAGTTAATTCAGAGACTCGGGTCCTGAACTTAAGGAAAGGTAACTTCGATGGTATGAGACGTGAATTGGCTAGAATAGACTGATACATAAAGGTTGACGGTGGATAAGCAATGGCAAACATTTAAAGATCACAAGGCTGAACTTCAACAATTATACATCCCTGTGTGGAGTAAAAATAAAACGGGGAAGGTGGCTCAACCATGGCTAACAAGGGAAATTAAGGATAGTGTTAAATCCAAGGAAGAGGCATATAAATTGGCCAGAAAAAGCAGCAAACCTGAGGACTGGGAGAATTTTATAATACAGCAGAGGAGGATAAAGGGTTTAATTAGGAGTATGAGAGGAAGCTTGCTGGGAACATAAAAACTGACTGCAAAAGCTTCTATAATTATGTGAAGAGAAAAAGATCAGTGAAAACAAATGTAGGTCCCTTGCAGTCAGATTCAGGTGAATTTATAATGGGGAACAAAGAAATACTTAAACAAATACTTTGGTTCTGTCTTCACAAAGTAAGACACAAATAACCTTCCGGAAATACTAGGAGACCAAGGGTCGAGTGAGAAGGAGGAACGAAAGGAAAGCCTTATTAGGCAGGAAATTGTGTTAGGGAAATTGATGGGATTGAAGGCCGATAAATCCCTGGGGCCTGATGATCTGCATCCGAGAGTACTTAAGGAAGTGGCCCTAGAAATAGTGGCTGCATTGGTGATCAATTTCCAACAGTCTATCGACTCTGGATCAGTTCCTATGGACTGGAGGGTAGCTAATGTAACACCACTTTTTAAAAAAGGAGGGAGAGAGAAAATGGGTAATTATAGACCGGTTAGCCTGACATCGATAGTGGAGAAAATGTTGAATCAATTATTACAGATGAAATAGCAGCACATTTGGAAAGCAGTGACGGGATCAGGCCAAGTCAGCATGGATTTATGAAAGGGAAATCATGCTTGACAAATCTTCTGGAATTTTTTGAGGATGTAACTGGTAAAGGGACAACCAGTGGATGAGGTGTATTTGGACTTTCAAAAGGCTTTTGACAAGGTCCCACACAAGAGATTGGTGTGCAAAATTAAAGCACATGGTATTGGGGGTAGTGTACTGACGTGGATAGAGAACTGGTTGGCAGACAGGAAGCAGAGAGTCTGGATAAAAGGGTCCTTTTCAGAATGGTAGGCAGTGACTAGTGGGGTGCCGCAGGGTTCAGTGCTGGGATCCCAGCTATTTACAATATACATTAATGATTTGGATGAGGGAATTGAGTGTAATATCTCCAAGTTTGCAGATAACACTAAGCTGGGTGGCAGTGTAAGCTATGAGGAGGACGCTAAAAGGCTGCAGGGTGACTTCGACAGGTTAGTTGAGTGGACATACGCGTGGCAGATGCAGTATAATGTGGATAAATGTGAGGTTATCCACTTTGGTAGCCAAAACACAAAGACAGAATATTATCTGAATGGCGGCAGATTAGGAAAAGGGGAGTTGCAACGAGACCTGGGTGTCATGGTACATCCATCATTGAAAGTTGGCATGCAGGTACAGCAGGCGGTGAAGAAGGCAAATGGTATGCTGGCCTTCATAGCTAGGGGATTTGAGTATTGGAGCAGGGAGGTCTTACTGTAGTTGTTCCGGGCTTTAGTGAGGCCTCACCTGGAATATTGTGTTCAGTTTTGATCTCCTAATCTGAGAAAGGACATTCTTGCTATTGAGAGAGTGCAGCGAAGGTTCACCAGACTGATTCCTGGGATGGCAGGACTGACATATGAGGAGAGACTGCATCAACTGCGCCTGTATTCACTGGAGTTTAGAAGGGTGAGAGGGGATCCCATAGAAACATATAAAATTCTGACTGGACTGGACAGGTTAGATGCAGGAAGAATGTTCCCGATGTTGGGGAAGTCCAGAACCAGGGAACATAATCTAAGGATAAGGGGTAAGCCATTTAGGACTGAGATGAGGAGAAACTTCTTCACTCAGAGAGTTGTTAACCTGTGTAATTCCCTACCGCAGATAGTTGTTGATGCCAGTTTGTTGGATATATTCAAGAGGGAGTTAGATATGGCCCTTACGGCTAAGGGGATCAAGGGGTATGGCGAGAAAGCAGGAAAGGGGTACTGTGGGAATGATCAGCCGTGATCTTATTGAATGGTGGTGCAGGCTCGAAGGGCCGAATGGCCTACTCCTGCACCTATTTTCTATGTTTCTATTGGTAGAGTCTGTTTGAAAAATCACAACAGTGCATTGGCCTGCCATCCCAATCACTGTGCTCTGGTCTGGAATGGTGCGGCTTTTAATATAAAGAAAGTTCACCACAGACATTCCTCCCACTAACTCCACAAATGTCAGGATGTGTAAGAGAAATTCCGACTTGCTTGTAGGAGACTCAGTGTGATGATCTTGTTTTTCTGCACACTGACCATTTAACAGAGAGCCGGAGATGCATAATGTGCACAACCTCACACTGCCAGGGTCGGGTGAACTTGGACACAAATTGCAGAATGACCCAAGTCTGGGGAGTTGCCGGACTCACGCAGCCACTGAAGACATTGGCACACATACGCGCACAAATTAGTGAGGTCTGCTTCAAACTGCACGGGGGGCATAGAAACATAGAAACATAGAAAGTAGGTGCAGGAGTAGGCCATTCGGCCCTTCGAGCCTGCACCGCCATTCAATAAGATCATGGCTGATCATTCCCACAGTACCCCTTTCCTGCTTTCTCGCCATACCCCTTGATCCCCTTAGCCGTAAGGGCCATATCTAACTCCCTCTTGAATATATCCAACAAACTGGCATCAACAACTATCTGCGGTAGGGAATTACACAGGTTAACAACTCTCTGAGTGAAGAAGTTTCTCCTCATCCCAGTGCTAAATGGCCTACCCCTTATCCTAAGACTATGTCCCTGGTTCTGGACTTCCTCAACATCGGGAACATTCTTCCCGCATCTAACCTGTCCAGTCCCGTCAGAATCTTATATGTTTCTATGAGATCCCCTCTCATTCTTCTAAACTCCAGTGAATAAAGGCCCAATTGATCCAGTCTCTCCTCATATGACAGTCCAGCCATCCCTGGAATCAGTCTGGTGAACCTTCGCTGCACTCCCTCAATAGCAAGAACATCCTTCCTTAGATTAGGAGACCAAAACTGACACAATATTCCAGGTGAGGCCTCACTAAGGCCCGGAACAACTGCAGTAAGACCTCCCTGCTCCAATACTCAAATCCCCTAGCTATGAAGGACAAAGTACCTGCATGCCCACTTTCAGTGACTGATGAACCATGACACCCAGGTCTCATTGCACCTCCCCTTTTCCTAATCTGCCGCCATTCAGATAATATTCTGCCTTCTTGTTTTTTCTGCCAAAGTGGATAACCTCACTTTTATCCACGTTATACTGCATCTGCCATGTATTTGCCCATTTGCCTAACCTGTCCAAGTCACCCTGCAGCCTCTTAGCTTCCTCCTCACACCTCACACCGCCACCCAGTTTAGTGTCATCAGCAAATTTGGAGATATTACACTCAATTCCATCATCTAAATCATTAATGTATATTGTAAAGAGCTGGGGTCCCAGCACTGAGCCCTGAGGCACTCCACTAGTCACTGCCTGCCATTCTGAAAAGGACCCGTTTATCCCGACTCTCTGCTTCCAACTGCCAACCAGTTCTCGATCCACGTCAGTACATTACCCCCAATACCATGTGCTTTGATTTTGCACACTAATCTCTTGTGTGGGACCTTGTCAAAAGCCTTTTGAAAGTCCGAATACACCACACCCACTGGTTCTCCCTTGTCTACTCTACATCCTCAAAAAATTCCAGAAGATTTGTCAAGCATGATTTCCCTTTCATAAATCCATGCTGACTTGGACCAATCCTATCACTGCTTTCCAAATGCGCTGCTATTTCATCCTTAATGATTGATTCCAACATTTTCCCCACAACTGATGTCAGGCTAACCGGTCTATAATTACCCGTTTTCTCTCTCCCTCCTTTTTTAAAAAGTGGTTTTACATTAGCAACCCTCCAGTCCATAGGAACTGATCCTGAGTCGATAGACTGCTGGAAAATGATCACCAATGCATCCACTATTTCTAGGGCCACTTCCTTAAGTACTCTGGGGTGTAGACTATCAAGCCCTGGGGATTTATCGGCATTCAATCCCATCAATTTCCCTAACACAATTTCCCGCCTAATAAGGATATCCTTCAGTTCCTCCTTCTCACTGGACCCTCGGTCCCCTAGTACATCCGGAAGGTTATTTGTGTCTTCCTTTGTGAAGACCGAACCGAAGTACTTGTTCAATTGGTCTGCCATTTTTTTGTTCCCCATTACAAATTCACCCGAATCCGAATGCAAGGGACCTACATTTGTCTTCGATAATCTTTTTCTCTTCACATATCTATAGAAGCTTTTGCAGTCAGTTTTTATGTTTCCAGCAAGCTTCCTCTCATACTCTATTTTCCCTTTCTTAATTAAACTCTTTGTCCTCCTCTGCTGAATTCTAAATTTCTCCCAGTCCTCCGGTTTGCTGCTTTTTCTGGCTAATTTGTATGCCTCTTCCTTGGATTTAACACTATCCTTAATTTCCCTTGTTAGCCACGGTTGAGCCACCTTCCCCGTTTTATTTTTACTCCAGACAGGGATGTACAATTGTTGAAGTTCATTCATGTGATCTTTAAATGTTTGCCATTGCCTCTCCACCGACAACCCTTTAAGTATCATTTGCCAGTCTAATCTAGCCAATTCGCACCTCATACCGTCAAAGTTACCTTTCCTTAAGTTCAGGACCCTAGTTTCTGAATTAACTGTGTCACTCTCCATCTATAAAGAATTCTGCCATATTATGGTCACTCTTCCCCAAGGGGCCTCGCACAACAAGATTGCTAATTAGTCCCTTCTCATTACACATCACCCAGTCTAGGATGGCCGGCTCCCTAGTTGGTTCCTCGACATATTGGTCTAGAAAACCACCCCTAATACACTCCAGGAAATCCTCCTCCACCACATTGCTACCAGTTAGGTTAGCGCAATCAATGTGTAGATTAAAGTCGCCCATGATTACTGCTGTACCTTTATTGCACACATCCCTTATTTCTTGTTTGATGCTGTCCCCAACCTCACTACTACTATTCGGTGGCCTGTACACAACTCGCACTAGCGTTTTCTTCCCTTTGGTATTCCGTAGCTCCACCCATACCGATTCCAGGGCAAAGATGAAGCGACACAGTCCCGAGTGAAACACAAAGCAGATTTGAATTCCCTGACTCTGAGGTACAAGCGGTTTCTCCGCCATTTTGTCATCAAGTTTCAAAGCTGTGAAAGTGATCAATGTTCAGCGGGTCAGTTCACATTGACACTTCGATCTGAAGGAGCACGGTAATGTCGTGGTTATGTTACTGGACTTGTCATACGGAAAATGGGGCTTCAAATAACATTGTGGCGTTTTAAGAATTTAAATTCAAGTGTTTTTGTTAATCTGGAAATAAAAAGATGGTAGCAGTAAAAGTGACCATGAAGCTGTCAGATTGTTGTAAAACCCCAACTGATTCACGAATGTCCTTCAGGGAAGAGAACCTGTTATCCTTACCAGGTCTGGTTACCCCCATCAGGGCGCAAGGGGTTAAATTGTGAGGGCAGGTTGCATAGATTAGGCTTGTATTCCCTTGAATATCGAAGATTAAGGGGTGATTTAAATTAGGTGTTAACATGACTAAAGGAGTTGATAGGCTACATTTCCTCTGGTGGGCTCCAGAACATGGGGGCATAACCTTAAAATCAGAGCTAGGCCATTCAGGTTGATGTCAGGAAGCACTTCTTCACACAAAGGGTAGTGAAAATCTGGAACTCTCTTCCCCAAAAGACTAGGGGTGGGGCGGGGGGGGCAGTCAATTGAAAATTTCAAAACTGAGTTTGCTATATTTTTGTTAGGCAAGGTTACTAAGGGTTACGGAATCAAGAGAGATGGATGGAGTTAAGATACAGATCAGCTATGATCTAACTGAATGGTGGAACAGACTCGAGGGGCTGAATGGCCTCCTCCTGTTCCTAGCAAGCCACTCAGTTGTATCAAAATGCTACATAGAGAGAAGGCTCACCGCCACCTACTCTGGGCAACTAGCGCTGGGCAATACTTGGCTTGCTTGTGACACCCACATCTTGAGAATGAATGAATAATAAAAATGTCATGTCCTTCCTTTCCAGCGTGGGAAGCGACCAGCATATAGCTGATATCTTTGAGTTATTTTCAGGATGCAGTGATTTCCAGTTCAAACTGACTTTCAGTGAAGTATAGCTCATTTTTCTCTAGGTCTGCCATGTAATGGTCATTGTGTGAGACAGCTAGGTCTGCAAGATCAATAACCAATTATATTCTCAAACAAACTCTGTAATGATCTTTAACACACTGTAGCACCTCCACATGTACGATCCATTTCACTCTATATTAATGGATTGGAGACTGAACAGACTGCTTTCCACTCACATCAAAATGTGTTTTGGTCAGATTTGATTTTTCTTTTGGAAATTGCAATGTAATAGATACTGGACAGATTGCATTATGTTGCTTTACCCTCAATCTCCAACACGCTATGTCACAGAGAGATAATAATATGGTGAGTTTGTAACTGCTGTACCCCAAAGCAACGTGTTATTTTTCACCCCTCCAGTTTAAAGAACAGAGGACTTGCATTTATATAGTGCCTTTCACGACCTCTAGACATCCCAAAGCTCTTTATAGCCAATTATTTACTTTTGAAGTTTAGTCATTGTTGCAATGTAGGAAACACGACAGCTAATTTTCACACAGCAAGGTCCCACAAACAGCATTGTGATAATGACCAGATAATCAGATTTTTTTAATGTAGGTTGAAATATAAATCCTGAGGAAGAGAGTGTTTGAAGACCAGGACCTCAAATCCGGCACCAAGCTTATGGTCTACAGGGCAGTAGTGATACTCACTCTCCTATATGGCTCAGAGACATGGACTATATACAGCAGATGCATTGGCAGGATAGACCACTGTCAGTGTTCTTGCTCAGGCCAATGTCCCCAGCATTGAAGCATTGACCACGCTCGATCAGCTCTGTTGGATGGGCCACATCGTCTGCAAGCCCGACACGAGACTCCCAAAGCAAGCGCTCTACTCGGAGCTTCAACACGGCAAGCGAGCCAAAGGTGGGCAGGGAAAACGCTTCAAGGACATCCTCAAAGCCTCCTTGAAAAAATGCAACACCCCCACTGATTCCTAGGAGTCCCTGGCCCAAGACTGCCCAAAGTGGAGGAAGAGCATCTGGGAGGGCACTGAGCACGTCGAGTCCCATCGCCGAGAACAAGCGTAGACAGCGGAAGGAGCGTGCGTCAACTCAGGCTCCCCACCCACCCTGTCCTTCAATGACTGTCTGCCCCACATGTGACAGAGACTGTACGTTCCATATTGGAATCTTCAGTCGCCTGAGAACTCATTTTAAGAGTGGAATCAAGTCATCCTCGACCGAGGGACTGCCTATGATGATGATTGGCCAGGACACTGGGGAGAATTCCCCCACTCCTTTTCTGAAACAGTGCTATAATCTGTTGCACCCACCTGAGAGAGAGAATGTTGCATCAGTTTAATGTCTAATCCAAAAGACAGCAGTTCTGACAGTGTAGTCCTCCCTCACCACTGCACTGGAGTGTCAGCCTAGATTTTGTGTTCAAGTGTCTAGAGTGGGACTTGAACCCACAACCTTTTGACTCAGAGGTGAGAGTTATTTTCAGGAGGTAGCTGATCTCCATTATCAAACTGATTTCCTGAGGTGAGCATGCTACCAACTGAGTCACAGCTGACACAATTCTTTCTCCTCCTCTTCTGAAGATGCTGTGCTTTAGTTCTTGACCCAAGTGGACATTCTTCATTCATGAGCCTGAATGGCAAGTTATTTGATATTAAGGCCATCACAGCCCAGCCTGATTCTCAGCTGACATCTCACCCACACTACCCAGCAGAGGTGACCAGATAATAATTAGGAGCGGAAACTCTGATATCAAACGGATAATAAAATCTGGGCACCCAATAAACATTACCCTTGCAAAATTTTCTCCATACCATGCTTTTGCGGGAACTTAAATGTAAGGGTAGGTGGACTCCAACACAGTGCAACATGTTCCTATTGTAGAACGACGCAGCGTAGAAATGGACCATCTTGTTGTCGGTTACTTTATACTCGAGGAATTCTGCTTCCATTCAAAGTGGCAGATAGTGCTTTGATGCCACTCAGTACTTCACTCACTCAGAAGTGAGCAGAAAAGAAGATATTAAGGGATTATTCCAAAATGGAGTCAGAACTGTATATTACCACTAATGTTTATTAAAAATAATTGAACAAAAAATAAATGCTGGCATTCATATACCCTCTTATCAAAGCATCTCAATGCGCTCCCTACAATTCCTGAAAAGTGCTTTGTCTGTAGTTATGTTGGCAGGCACAGCAGCTATTTTGGGCCAGCAATCTCGTTCAAACATCAGTGAGATGAATGACTAGTTAATCTGTTTTAGAAACATAGGAACAGGAGTAGGCCATTTAGCCCTCGACCCCATTCTGCCACACAATGAGATCATCTCTGATCTGCAATCTAACTCCATATACCCACCTTTGGCCCATTTTCCTTAATACCTTTAGTTAACAAAAAGCTATCAATCTCCGATTTAAAATTAACAATTGATCTAACATTAATTGTCATTTTCAGAAGACAGTTCCAAACTTCTACCACGATTTGTGTGTAGAAGTGTTTCCTAACTTAATTCCGGAAAGGTCTGGCTCTAATTTTTGAACTATGCCTCCAGTCCTAGACTCCCCATCCAACGGAAATAGTTTCTCTCTATCTACCTTAATATTCTGACAACTTCGAACAGATCACCCCTTAACCTTCTAAATTCTCGGGAATGCAACCCTAATTTGTGTAATCTTTCCTCGTAACTTAAACCTTGAAGTCCGGGTATCATTCTGGTAAACCTACGCTGCACTCCCTCTGTCATGTATGTATGCTTGGGGTTACTAGCCACCAGGTGGCGCAACTGTCGGAAGTCATTGGGCTGTACACATGTGTGTGCAGCCCAGGTATAAAAGGCAAGCCATCTTGTAATGTAATCACTTTGGGCCCTAATAAAGCAGAACCAGGTTTGTACCTGTGTTAGTTTACAGTATTCAGTCTATCGAGATATTACATACTTAACATTTGGCGAAGAGGTAACTTAAGAACCTTCACATGCAAAAAATGAGCACAATTGGAATTCTGGAGAGATTCGTGGAGGGAGAGGACTGGTCAGATTATATCGATCGCCTGGACCAGTACTTCGTGGCCAACAAAATGGAGGAACCCACTGAAGCAGTTAGGCACAGAGCGGTCCTCCTCACGGTTTGTGGTCCGAAAATCCATGGACTCATAAAGAATCTTCTCTCGCCTGCAAGTCCAACAGACAAGGACTATGAGGAATTGTGTGCTCTGGTACGTGACCATTTCAAACCAGAAGAAGGCATCATCATCTCACGATATTGATTCTACAAGCACGTTCGTTCTGAGGGCCAGAATGTGTCAGAATTCGTTGCCGACCTAAGACGTCTAGCTGGACCGTGTAAGTTCAAAAACGCGCTGGGAGACATGCAGCGGGACTTCTTTGTAATCGGCATCAACCACGAGGTGATCCTGTGTAAGCTACTGGTGGTGGGGACGCTGGATTTGAGCAAGGCCATCACGATTGCCCAGGCATGCATGACGACGGAGAAAAACTTAAAGCAGATATCATCGAAAAATCGGAACTCGGCAAGTACTGTAAACAAGATTGCATCGTCATTTGGCAGAGCTGCATGTGGCAGGGCCTATTCAACTGCGTATGCGAAACCTGTGACTGCCCAAAGTCTGTCAACGGGAATGAATCCGATTTCACCTTGTTGGTGTTGTGGGGGCAGTCATCAGTCTCATCAGTGTCAGTTTAAACACTACATTTGTAAAGGCTGTTCGAGACTGGGGCATCTCCAGCGCATGTGTCCCCAACTGAGCAAGCGTGCTGCAACACACCACATGGAGGATGATGACCAGCACAGCACGGATCCGGATATGCAACCTAAGATACCAAAGGAGGAAGTGCATGGACTGTATTTGTTCCTAACAAAGAGCCAACCGATAATGATTAATGTGAAACTTAATGGTGTGCCAGTATCGATGGAATTGGATACGGGTGCGAATCAATCAATAATGAGCCAGAGGACATTCGACAAGCTGTGGGATACTAAGGCTTTGAAGCCTAAGCTGATTCCAGTCAATGCCAAGTTGTGTACATACACTAAAGAACTCATAACGGTGATTGGCAGTGCAGTAGTCAAGGTGTCGTATGATGGTGCAGTTCATGATTTACCATTAAGGATTGTTTCAGGCAATGGTCTAACACTGTTTGGCAGGAATTGGCTAGAAAAAATCAAATGGAATTGGAACAATATCAAAGCATTGTCGTCGGAGGATGATACTCCATGTTGTCAAGTGTTGAGCAAGTTCCCCTCGCTATTTGAACAAGGCATTGGCAATTTCACGGGAGCCAAGGTGCAGATCCACGTGGACTCGGATGCAAGATCCATCCATCATAAAGCTCGGGTGGTTCCGTACATGATGAGAGAGAAGGTCGAAATCGAACTGGGCAGACTCCAGTGTGAAGGGGTCATATCACCGGTCGAATTTAATGAATGGGCCAGCCCCATTGTTCCTGCGTTGAAGAGTGATGGCACTGTCAGGATTTGTGGCGACTACAAGATAATGATCAACCGAGTTTCGAAACAGGATCAATATCCATTACCGAAGGCCGATGACCTGTTTGCAACACTAGCTGTGGGGAAGTCGTTCACTAAACTGGATCTGACGTCGGCCTACATGACACAGGAGCTGGTCGAGACGTCGAAGAAACTTACGTACATCAACGCTCATAAAAGACTGTTTATCTACAACAGGTGTCCGTTCGGAATTCACTCAGCTGCAACCATATTTCAGAGGGACATGGAGAGTCTATTGAAGTCCATCCCTAGAACCATCGTGTTCCAAGATGACGTCATAGGTCATGACACCGCTGAACATCTGAACAACCTGGAAGAGGTTCAACATCGTCTGGACAAAGTGGGACTCAGACTGAAATGTTCGAAGTGCGTCTTCATGGCAATGGAAGTCGAATTCCTGGGGAGGAAAATTGCTGCTGACGGCATCAGGCCTACAGACTCAAAAACCAAGGCCATCAAAAATGCACCCAAGCCTCAGAATGTGACGGATGCATTCGTTCCTTCGTCTACTCAACTACTTAGGTAATTTCCTACCTAGATTGAGCACTTCATTAGAGCCACATGCTGCTAAGAAAAGGTGACAACTGGGTTTGGGGTGCATCTCAAGATGGAGCTTTTGAGAAAGCTACTAATCTGCTTTGCTCTAACAAGCTGATGGTACAGTATGATCCGTGTAAGTGTCTAGTATTGGCCTATGATGCTTCATCCTATGGAGTTGGTTGCATGCTCCAACAAGCTAATGAGTCGGGTAAACTACAACCTGTTGCGTATGCTTCTAAATGTTTGTCAAAGGCGGAAAGAGCCAACAGCATGGTAGAAAAAGAAGCATTAGCCTGTGTACATGGTGTTAAAAAGATGCATCAGTACCAGCTTGGTCTTCGGTTTGAACTGGAAACAGATCACAAGCCACTCATTTCATTGTTTTTGGAAAACAAAGGTATCAATACCAATGCATCGTCCCGCATCCAGAGGTGGGTGCTGATATTATCTGCCTAGAATTATGTCATTCGCCATAGACCTGGTACCAAGAATTGTGCCGATGCACTGATCCGTCTGCCGTTGCCCACACCGGAGGTGGAGACATCACAATCTGCAGACCTACTATTAGTTATGGATGCTTTGGAAAGTGAAGGAACCCCTGCCATGTCTCAACAAGTTCAGACCTGGACCAGCCAGGGCCTGATATTATCGGTTGTGAAATGTTTTGTCCTTAGTGG
Organism: Pristiophorus japonicus; assembly: GCF_044704955.1. NCBI lineage: Eukaryota > Metazoa > Chordata > Chondrichthyes > Pristiophoridae > Pristiophorus > Pristiophorus japonicus. Next base: position 81,720,906 of record NC_091992.1, read on the forward strand.
TGATTGCTCTGCCATATCCAAGCAAATGAGTGATGAGAAGAAACCTTACAATCGTCGCAAAGACAAACTATCCATTCAGTCAGATTGTTTACTGTGGGGTAATCATGTTGTTATGCCTAAGAAAGGCAGAGAGGAATTTGTACATGATCTACATAGTACTCATCCCGGTATTGTCATCATGAAAGCCATTGCCAGCTCTCATGTATGGTGGCCTAGAATTGACTCTGATCTGGAATCATGTATGCACCAGTGCAACACTTGCATACAGCTAAGTAAAGCACCAGCGGAATCGCCGTTGAGTCTGTGGCTGTTGAAACCATGGTCCAGGATCCACATCATCTTTGCAGGTCCCTTCCTGGGAAAGATGTTTTTAATTGTGGTGGATGCATATTCCAAGTGGATAGAGTGTATAATCATGTCATCCAGTACATCCACAGCTACCATTGAGACCCTTCGTGTCAGGTTTGCCACTCATGATCTGCCCGACATCGTTGTAAGCGACAATGGACCTTGCTTCACTAGTCTGGAGTTTCAAGAATTCTCAATGATCCATGATCCATGATCAGATCAGCCATGATCTTATGGAATGGCGGAGTAGGCTTGAGGGGCCTTATGGTCTACTCCTGCCCCTATTCTTCTGTTCTTATATAATGGTATCAAACATGTGAGGTCAGCAACATTCAAAACCCGCATCTAATGGTCAAGCAGAACGTGCTGCCCAAACCATCAAGCAGAGTATGAAATGTGTAACTCAAGGTTCACTGCAGACTTGCTTGTCATGCATATTGCTTAGTTACAGGACAAGGCCCCACACGCTTACCGGGGTCCCCCCTGATGAACTATTGATGAAGAGAGGTCTCAAGACCAAGCTCTCTCTTGTCCACCCTGACTTGAATGATCATGTTGAATACAGACGTCAAAGTCAGCAGTGGTATCATGATCGCGCTGCTGTGTAACGCAACGTTTCTTTAGTGATCCTGTCTACGTACTAAATTATGGTCAAGGTCCCAAATGGATCGCCGGTACTTTTACGGCCAAGGAGGGTAACAGAGTGTTTATCATCAAGCTCAAAAATGGGCAAACATGCAGAAAACATGTTGATCAGATAAAGCTGTGGCACACAGATGAACCGGAACAGTCTGAGGAAGACACAATCAGGAGTGACCAACCAACCTACTCTCAGTCATCAGAGGACTCTGTTGTCATCAATGAATCTGGACTTTCAATCCCTGACATGGTCATTGCCACTCCCATCAGACCGGGTACCCAGACCCCAGTCATAACAGACTCAGAACGCTCGCCCAAGGCTGGAGTTGAACTGAGACGATCAACTCGGGAACGGAAAGCCCCGGAATGTCTCAATTTATAAAAAGACCGTTACTACTATCTTAAAGGGGGATATTGTCATGTATGTATGCTTGGGGTTACTAGCCACTGTCGGAGGTCATTGGGCTGTACCCACGTGTATGCAGCCCAACTATAAAAGGCAAGCCATCTTGTAATGTAATCATATTGGGCCCTAATAAAGCAGAGGCAAGTTTGTACCTGTGTTAGTTTACAGTATTCAGTCTATCAAGTTATTACATATTTAAAACCCTTCAAGGCCAATATAATCCTTCTTAAGGTGTGGTGTCTAAAACTGCTCACAGTCCTCCAGGTGTTGTCTAACCAGGGTTTTGTACAGCGGCAGCATAACTTCAACCCCCTACTGTGATAGAAAGGCTACATTAGAGGGAGCAGCGTGCGGCGGTCCGGCCCGGAAATCGGCCCGGTCCCGGCCTGCAAGACCATCAGCAGGCCGGAGCCATCAGAGGGAGTAGCGTACGGTGGCAAACCACTGCAGGAGGGTGACAGCTGCGAAGTCAGGTCACTGATTGCAGTGCGGGCAGGCATAGCAGGAGGGGCGAAAGAGCGGCAAGAGTTTGTAGAAGGAAGTGACCGGGGCCCAGGAGAGCCGTGAGTCTGGGACCCAAGAGAGGCGAGGGCCTAGGGGAAGCACAAGCCAGCCCATACTGCTATATGTGTGCGCGCTAGGTCCGTGCAGCAGAGCTGGTGTCCAGTAGTCTTGGGTAATCCTTGCCATTGGACCAAGACCTAGCTCTGTCAAGCCCATGTGGTGGTCACCACACGTTAAAAAAATCCAAGCACAGGCATCTTCCACCCTCCAAGATGTAGTTCAGGATCTGGAATATTAGGTCCTTCATTGAAACACCTGAGAACTCATTCCTTTTTGGCATGGAAGCAAGTCACCCTCGCTTTGTGGGACTGCCTATGATGATGATCTACCCCCTTGTACTCTAATTCTCTAGATATAAAGGCCAGCATTCCATTAGCCTTTTTGATTACTTTCTGTACCTGCTCATGACATTTTAATGATCTATGTACCTGGACCCCCAAGTCTCTTTGGACATCCACTGTTTTTAGCTTTTTACGATTTCGAAAATACCCTGTTCTATGCACTTCAGGTCCAAAATGGATGACCTCACATTTGCTCACATTGAAATCCATTTTCCACAGTTTTGCCCATTCACTTAATCTATCAATATCCCTACGTAATTTTATGCTTTCATCTACACTGCTGACAATGCCACCCATCTTTGTGTCATTGAAAAATTTGGATATGTGGCTTTCTATGCCGTCATCTAAGTCATTAATAAATATTGTGAATAGTTGAGGCCTCACCACTAATCACATCCTGCCAATTAGAGTACCTGCCCACTATCCCTGCCGGTCTCCTGCCGCTCAGACAATCTCCTAACCAAGTCAATAATTTGTCCTCAATTCCATGGGCTTCAACCTTAGTTAACAGTCTCTTATGTGGGACTTTAACAAATGCCTTCTGCAAGCCCACGTAAATAACATCCATTAGACATTTCCCTGTCCACTACTTTAGTCACCTACTCAAAACATTTGATCGGGTTTTGTGTGAAATTACCCCTCGCCCCGTCCAATAGTTTATAAGTTCGGACATGGAACAGACAGCTCAAAAACAAAGATTTTTTGGAATAAGTTCTCGTTACTTAAAATCAACAAAATATTACAAGTATGCATCTAACAGTACCGTTACACACATTAATCCTAGATTACGAATAAGTAGCCACAGGTCTATTCCTTTACTTAAAACTCAAAAGAACCATAAGCAAAAACTCACACATACTAGCACCAGCGAGTGGTCGGTTCGGCAGTGACTAGACGTGGCTCTTTAACTGGCAACTAATCAGGTTGCCCTCGACTCCAGCAGTACCCAATGTCCTTTCGTAGCACTTTTATATCCCCCAAAACACCTGGGCCGTCCCTTTGTGTGTTAATGTTTCAGACAGCATGGGGAATGGCCAACATCGTTTTTTTTCCTCTTCTACGAATCAATGATTCAGGGATTACGAGGGGCATTCCTCCAATCAAATTCCCGGTTGTTCAGTTATTCATAAGAGTTTTCAGAAGAGCAGTAAACCATATGGTCACATCACATGTCGTTACCTTGTACTCTGTTTTTTTTGCAGAAATCCCAAGTTATGTTTTCTCCCTTTAGCCTGAAATGTCTAATTTTATGACCCAGTGCTCTCTCCATTGGAGTCACTATGTCTTGGATAAAAGGGATTTGTTTATCTGAGAATACACCCTGCAGTTACAACCATTTGTTCTGCCCAAGGTCTGCCACCTCAAACACAGTTTTTGAAATATCTCAATCACAGAACGGCTCACAAGTTAACAGGCACATTTGCTCAACAGAAAATATATTGTTTTTCGTGAGGCAGATGGGTCAATGAAATTTGGTCAACTTTAAGCCAACTTTCACACAATCTTACAGTTTATCAGGCATGACCTACCTTTCACAAATGCCTGCTGGCTCTCTTTGATCAACTGAACATTTTCGAGCTGTTCAGCCACCCAATCCTTAATTATAGGCTCTACCAATTTCCCGACAACAGATGTTAGGCTAACTGGACTATAATTCCCTGGCTTCCCTCTCGCGCCATTCTTAAAAAGTGGAGTGACATGCGCAATTTTCCAATCTAAAATGACGATTCCTGAATGGAGAGAACTTTGGAAGATTATAGTTAGGGCATCTGCAATGTTCCCACCTACGTCCTTTAAACCCCTGGGATGGAAACCATCTGGCCCTGGGGATTTGTCACTCTTTAGTGCCATTATTTTCTTCATTATTGTTAATTTACTTACTTTATCCTCTTTTTCCCAATGTAACTGTAAAAATTCTTTGTATTGAATTTGATATCCCTTACAAGTTTTTTTTTCATACTCACTTTTTGTAGCTCTTACTATCTGTTTTGTCACACTTTACTGTTCTTTATATCTTTCCCCATCACCAGGATCGGTGCTATTTTTTGCATTTTTGTATGTCTTTTTCTTTAGTTTTATGCTGTTGCTTACTCTTTAGTTGTTCATGACTGTTTTTTTGCACAGTAGAGCTATTGTCCCTCAGGGGTATAAATAAACTGGTTCTGTATCACATTAAATTACTTTTCAAACATCTCCCACTCATTTTATCGTATTGCTGCTTTTGTTTTGCTTTTGGTGGTGCTGTTTAAGGGAGCAATTTTGGTCAGGATGGCAGGAGAATGTCCTGCTCTTTTTCTTTGAATATAACATGAGATTGTTAAAGTTTAAAGCCGGACAGGGCCGTGGTTTCATGTCTCACCTGAAGGATGGCCCTTCAAATAGTGCAGCACTCCCTCCAGCCTAGATCATGAATGCAAATCTTCATGGAGGTTGTAGCAGGAGAACATGTACAACCAAATGCAATCACTGAAGGACCATATACTTTACACAAGTCTGGTGAATGCTCAGGACCCTCAAGAACATTAGAGCCTAAGAACACAAGTAATAGGAGCAGGAGTAGGCTATTCGGCCCTTCGAGCCTGCTCCGCCATTCAATAAGATCATGGCTTCTACCTCAACTCCACCTTCCACACTATCCCCATATCCCTTGGTTCCCTTATTATCCAAAAATCTATCAATCTCTGTCTTGAATATACTCAGCGACTGAGCCTCCACAGCCCTCGGGGGTTGAGAATTCCAAAGATTCACCACCCTCTGAGTGAAGAAATTTCTCCTCCTCTCAGTCCTAAATGGCCGACTCCTTATTCTGAGACTGTGACCCCTGGTTCTAGACTCCCCAGCCAGGGGAAACATCCTCCCTGCATCTACCTTGTCAAGCCCCTTAAGAATGTTATATGTTTCAATGAGATCACCTCTCATTCTTCTAGACTCTAGGGAATATAGGCCTAGTGTACTTAATCTCTCCTCATAGGATAATCCCTCCATCCCAGGAATCAGTCCAGTGAACCTTTCTTGCACTCCCCCTAAGGCAAGTATATCCTTCCTCAGGTAAGAAGATCAAAACTGTACACAGCAGCCATGGCCGGAATCTGCACAGCCCTGCGAGTGCGGGTTTGGAGGTGGGCCCTCTGTCAAAATGGCCCTGATTGACAGCAGGTCGAAAGTCCGCTCTGAACTCGCCTTCATGTCAATTTGTCAAATGGCGGATCTGCGTGCGAATCACAGGCCCGACAGCAAGCAGCGGGGCAGTCAATTAAGATGCTTAACAGGTACTTTAAAGCTATTTAAAAGGATTTTAGCCAGGCACATAGCAATTTACCAAATTTTTGATGAGTTTGCCGCCCCTCGGGTTTCACGCCAAGTAAGTGGAGAGTTCTCAGTGACTCTCTATTGCTTTCGCTAGTTGACAGCTGCAGAAGTGGTATAAAATCTATCATTTCACAGCTGTTCACTTTCCAATGTTAGAAGCTGAAGCAATCAGGATTTGGAAGAGATTTTTGAGCTGTATGCACTTTGGAAGTGTTTGCAGTGAACTCTCTATTCAGTGTCACCTCCTTGGAGCAACCTCGCTCACCAGTGACAGATCACTTCTATCATCTCAACCCCACCTGCATCTATTCCAGCAGCATTGGTGCCCTTGAAAAAAATCTCACCTTGGTCCTCAGAATCCCACCATCATCAGCTCCAACACCAACATCACTAAACACACCAGCAACACCAAACTTCTCCACAATCATTTGATGCTACACTGGGCATCAGCACCCAACCACATTACTGCCCGGGACGCCAGGGATGGCCTCACCATGGCCACATTTACATCACCATGTTGTACACCCTGGCTGCCATAATGCACCAGGTTGGCACCACCCCACACCAGCTCCATAAAGCATCCCTGCAATGCCCACCCCATTCCTTTCACACTCATCACCATTGTGGGGGGTACCCTTATGTCTCACCATTCACTACAACTTACTAAGCCACTTCCAAAAGTGCACACAACTCTATCCAAGAATGCAAAGTGTTCAAAATAAAAATGTCAATGTTTGACAACATGTCAACATTAACTGTACATGAACATTGGCTAAAGGACCCAAGTGCCTACCCTTGTGTGTTGTTAGTTGGTATGATTGGACAAGGATGAGGGTGAGTGTGAGGGGTGGCTAGTGAGATGGGGAAGTGATAATGTAGATAGAGAGGGATGGATGGAGGTGCAAGGTAAGTTGGTGTGAGTAAGGATGTGCAGGAGTAGGGTAGGGAAGGCAGAGTGATGAGGATGTGATGAGTGGCACAGCAGGATGAGGTTGAGTGTGGCTTTGCAGTAACGTTTCGTGATCTACTGAGATCATTGAAAGATTTGCGCACTGCAGCCAGCCCCTCCTGACCACATCACTGCTTGTGCCCTCCTGTGCAATGTACAACCAGAGTGCATTGGTGTTCTGGGGAGGTCTCTTCCACCCATTGGAAGGGAAGAGGACCTCTCTGTGTGCTGTGATTCCCTCCATAAGCATCTTGAGGGAGTGATTGGAGAGCCTGGGTGCAGCCCTACACCTCTGTGCAGTGTTTGTCTGTGTTTGCAGCTCCTCAATGCTGTAGAACACTGACAGCACAACTGTCAAAATGAATGTGGGCATGATCCCTTTAAGGAGACCGGCTGATGACGCATCATCAAATGACATCATCAGACCCGCTTCCTGTTAATTGGCCGGAAACAATTGTTTCAAGAGGGCGGGCTGGAGCAAGAAACCAGTTCCCCATACCCCACTGATGCCGGCTGCACCCAACTCACCACGGGTGGCGAAATTGCAGCCTGGGTGTGGTCTCACCAAGGATCTATATGTACTGTTTTGGAAAACCAAACTTTTCACACTGCGTATGTGTAAAAAATACAAAAAATATTACCTTCAGACTATAGGCACTTCACTGAATTGGAATCTGAATAGTGGTTTTACATTTTTAAATTTACGTTTTCAGATCTTCAATTCCAGTAACTGGCGTAGGGCTTTCGAATTGGTGCAGTGGGATTTATTGGTCACTTCAGGTGTCATCAAATCTGGTGTTCTATTTACCTGCAATGTGTAGAGCTGGCAGCCAAGATCAAGCTGATCTGAAATGAGTAAACTTGATAATATCTAAATTAATCCAATTTAGGTCAGCAAGGTTTAGAGTGTCAGCTGTGGCTACGTTGGTAGCACTCTCACGTATGAGTCAGTTGGATGTGGGTTCCAGTCCCATGCCAGAGACGTGAGCACAAATTCTAGGCTGACATTCCAGAGCAGTACTGAGGGAGAATCCAAAGGGTCTTTGTAAATTAGTGTCAGCCAGTGGCTCAGTGGGTAGCACCCTCGCCTCTGAGTCAGGAGGTTGTGGTTTCTAAATCCCACTCCAGAGACTAGAGCACAAACATCTAGACTGACACTCCAGCACAGTGCTGAGGGAGTGTTGCACTGTCGGAGGTGCTGTCTTTCGGATGAAACGGTAAACTGAGGCCCCGTCTGCCCTCTCAGGTGGATGTAAAAGATGCCATCTCACTATTTTGAAGAAGAGCAGTGGTGTTCTGCCTGGCCAATATTTATCCTTCAATCAACATCACAAAAATACAGAATATCTGGTCATCGTCACATTGCTGTTTGTGGTAGCTTGCTGTGTGCAAATTGGCTGTGCATTTCTTACATGACAGCAGTGACTACACTTAAAAAGTACTTCGTTGGCTGTAAAGCGCTTTGGAACATCCTGAGGTCGTGAAAGGTGCTATATAAATGCAAGTCTTTATTTTTTTAATGGCCGAAGCACCCATTCAATCCTGGTGAACAAGCTCTCAAATGGGCATAGCTTAAATTGGGAAGAGGATGAAAAAGCAGCTAATGGATGGAGTAGACTGACAAGTGTGGCAGTGAGGGACTGCTTATATCTGAAAATTCGAGAGTCGGAGAATAAGTTGGAAAACACGTTTTTTTATTGTGAGTGAGAAGCAGAAACGAGTGGCAGCAGAAGTGATTCTGAGCTTGTATAATTTGCTGGTCCAGCCCTACCTGTGTACAATTTTGGTCACTGTATTATGAGGAAGGCATCCAAGCATTGGAGAGAGTGCAATGAGGGGCAACTAAACTGATAGTTGGGAATGGGCACGAGTTATGAAGAGAGGCTGCAGAAGTTGGGAATGTTTACACTGGAGAAGAGCTCGTGGTGGTCTTATATCTTATAGTCAAGATGCTAAAGAGTATAACAAGATAAATATCACTATGTTTACCACAGCTGCAGGTGTCGGCCTTTGCTCAGTGGCAGCGCTCTTGTCTCTGCGTCAGAAGGCCGTGGGTTCCAGCCCAATTCCAGGACCTTGAGCACAAGACCTAGGCTGACACTGTAGTGCAGTGCTGAGGGAGTGTGGCACTGTCGGAGGTGCCATCTTTCGGATGAGGCATAAAACCGTGGCCCTGCCTGCCATCCCAGGTGATCGGGTAAGATCCTATGGCATTAGCAGGAGAGTTCCCCAGTGTCCTGGTCAATAGTTAACCAACCACCTATAAACATATGAAGAAGGTGCCATGGTCATTTATTTGATGATATAGACATTTCTTTAATTGCTGTTTGTGGGATCTTGGTGTGCGTACTTTGGCTGCGCATTTCCTACATTATAGTGACACGTCTGACGTAATTCATTGGCTGTGAAGTGCTTTGGGACAACCCGAGGTCATGAAAGGTGTTATATAAATGCAAGTTCTTTCTCTCAAATGGGCATGGCTTGAACTGGGAAGAGGGTGAAGAAGCAGCTGAGATTTAACTTTATGCAGAGGGTGTTGAGTGGATGGAGTAGACTGACAAGTGTGGCATTAAGGGGCTGCTTGTATCTGAAAATACAAGGGTTGGAGAATAAGTGTGATAGAGCAATACGAAAGGCATTATGGGATGTGATGATTCTTGGACCCTGGGAGTGACTGGATGGATTCTGTAACGTTCCTCTGTCCTTCTGTTCATGCACTGAGCTGGGCTGGCCTGAAGGTGCAATAATGACACGAATGTTGATTGCGCGTCTTTGGCGACTTCCAACTGGATTTGGGAATTGAGATTTCTTGCTGGTGAAATGATCAGCATTTTGATGATAGGCATTAGCTCGGGAAAATGTTATTGCGTTTCTACCAACTCATCCAGTAAATCTGTTGTTCACATTGGGTATTGATTCACAAGCTCCTTGGGACAAGAGTGATGAGTTGCCCCAGGCTGTTGCTATTTTTCCTGACGCCTGGTTTATCTTTGCAATGAGATAAGGTTTTCGTTCAACCGTATCAAATAGCAAATAAAAGCACGTACTTCCTGCATAGCTCACAGCCAATCCATTCTACACTTACTAGTTCGGCTGCCATTGGCTTTGAGCCCCCAATTAAATCTGGGGGGGGGTGTGGGTGGGTGGGGGGGTTGGGATGGGGATGGGATGGGGGTGTGTGGGTGGGGGGTTGGGGGGATGTGGGTGGGGGGGATGGGGGTATGTGGGTGGAGGGGGTTGGGGGTGTGGGTGTGGGTGGGTGTGGGTTGGGGAGAAGGGGGTGTGTGGGTGGGGGATGTGGGCGGGGGTTAGGTATGGGTGGGGGGTGGGGGGGGTGTGAGTGGGGGTTGTGGGTGGGGGGTGGGTGTGGGTGGGGGGGATGGGGGTGTGGGTGGGTGTGGGTGGGGATGTGTGGATGGGTGGGGGAGAGTTGGGGGTGTGTGGGTGGGGGGTGGGTGTGGGTGGGGGGATGGGGGTGTGTGGGTTGGGGGGTTGGGTTCATGTGGGTGGGGGATGGAGGTGTGTGGGTGGGGGGGATGGGGGTGTGGGGTGGGTGTGTGTGGGTGGGGGGTGTGGGTGGGGGGTGTGGGTGGGGGGGATGGGGGTGTGGGGTGGGTGTGTGTGGGTGGGGGTTGTGGGTGGGGGTTAGGTGTGGGTGGGGGGGTGGGTGTGGGTGGGGGGTGTGGGTGGGGGTTAGGTGTGGGTGGGGGTTGGGTGTGGGTGTGGGGTGTGGGTGGGGGTTAGGTGTGGGTGGGGGGTGGGTGGGGGGTTGGGTGTGGTTGGGGGGTGTGGATGGGGGTTAGGTGTGGGTGGGGGGTGTGGGTGGGGATTAGGTGTAGGTGGGAGGTGTGGGTGGGGGTTAGGTGTGGGTGGGGGGGTGGGTGTGGGTGGGGAGTGGGTGTGGGTGGGAGGATGGGGGTGTGTGGATGGGTGGGGGGAGATGGGGGTGTGTGGGTGGGGGTTAGGTGTGGGTGGGGGGGATGGGGGGGGTGTGGATGGGTGGGGGGGTGGTAGCAAAGCAGGTTGTGAACTGTCTGCCCCAAATGGGATTGGAGCCACCAGGTTTCCCTGAGTAAGAACACTATCCTTTGAGGGGGGAAAAACATTTTATTTTCTTGCTCCAATCTCTATCTGTCTGGGCTGGATTGAAATCCTGATTTCAGAAGTGAAGAGATTTGAACTCCTGGGCCGCATTAGCTTTTCACAATGTAAACCTTTGCCTCAAGCGGAGTAAAAGTTACATCGCGCTGGCGAGCATGTGTCAACATTGTGGTGGGGGTGGGGTAGGGGGTCTGGACACCACTGGGGGCTCACGGAAACTGCCTGACACCTGGGGGTGGGGGTGGGGGAATTGAGGACGTGAATTGTAAAAGTCTGTGATCCGGGGGTGGGGAGAAGGGAGCCCAGAGCAGGAAATGCTCGGAGTAACCTTGTGGGGCCAGGAAAAGCACTCCTGCATTTCCTGGACCAATAGAAACCTTTAAAAAAAATGTTAAGAGTTACACTTCCATGTCATGATATGATCACATCATGGCGCAAAAAAGGGAAAGAGAGAGAGAGTGAGCAGCAAAAAAGGTTGGTGATTGGAGGCAGTGTGAATTTGCAGGCAGAAACGGGCTGCCACATTTCCTACATTACAACAGTGACCGTGCCTCAAATAGTACATCATTGGCTTTAAAGTGCTTTGGGCTGAACTGAGGTCATGTGAGGCACTATATAAAAAGGCAAGTCTTTTTCTACAAGGCAAGTGAAGGAATGGGGCAGGGGATCCCTCCACCAGGAGCACTCAGACCATCGATTCTGTTGGGACGTGGCGTATTTGTGATGACGGTAAGCTCAGTGAGATGAGGTACACTGACCTGTGCACGGATGGATGGCTCCAAAGGTGGGGGCCAGACCAGGCAAGCAGGCCCGGACTCCTGAAGGGAAAGTTATTTATTTTTCTATTTGTTTTTTCTGGCCGCCTCCTTACCAAGGGGACCAAGGCAGTAGTGTCCCAGGCAAACTTCCTGCCAATGAAGGGTGGGTAGCCACCAGAGTTCCGGTTGCTATGGGCAACTTGATGCAGGAGATGTGCCCAAAATAGCGCCTGTGCCCACCCGTTACGTGGTGTGGACATGCCCTCCGATTGACCCTGCGAACCTTGGCAGGGTCAGCGCTGGGAGGCACCACTGGAGTGCCACCCGTGGATATTTGGCCCCAAAATCTTTTCACTTCTGAGATCGGGATTTGTATCCAACCCAGAGAGACGGAGATAGAAGCATAAAGAAAAGGATAGTGTTCTGACTTAGGAAAACCCATTGGGCCCATCCCAGGCCTGTATGGTTTGGGTTGTCACTGGGTGAAAGTGGATTAGTCTATTGTGAAGCTGGCACATTGCTTGTGTTGAATACATAAAAATGTAGACACGTATGTGCCAAGGTATGTTTGGTCTATAAGCAGCTAAGGTTGACAATTGAAATATGACAAAGTGATAGTGACAAACATTTGGAATGCTTCAGAGCTTAACAATTGCGTAACTAAATCAATGATGTACAGTATTTATAAGACTCTATAACGTATTGCATTAATAAGATTTATTCCGTTCCAGGCAAATTCCCTATTATACTGCATATTGTCTTCCAATGACTCGTGCCCGAGAGTTGCTGGCCCTATTCCAGGTCAGTGACCAATCAGCTGGTAAAAGAAATACCACCAACGATGTCTCCACAAGATCCTGCAAATCCCCTGGGAGGATAGATGCACCATCGTCAGTGTTCTCGATCAGGCCAACATCCCCAGCATCGAAGCACTGACCACACTTGACCAGCTTCGTTGGGCAGGCCACATTGTTCGCATGCCCGACTCAAGGCTCCCAAAGCAAGCGCTCTATTCGGAACTCCTACATGGTAAGCGAGCCCCAGGTGGACAGAGGAAACGTTACAAGGACACCCTCAAAGCCTCCTTGATAAAGTGCAACATCCCCACCGACACCTGGGAGCCCCTGGCCAAAGTGGAGGAAGAGCATCCGGGAGGGCGATGAGCACCTCGAGTCTCATCGCTGAGAGCATGCAGAAATCAAGCGCAGGCAGCGGAAGGAGAGTGCGGCAAACCAGTCCCACCCACCCTTTCCTCCAACAACTGTCTGTCCCACCTGCGACAGAGACTGTAATTCCCGTATTGGAATGTACAGTCACCTGAGTACTCACTTTTAGAGTGGAAGCAAGTCTTCCTCGATTTTGAGGGATTGCCTATGATGATAGTAAGAGATATAGCTCAAATAGTACAAGTCAGAAAATGTCACTATTTTCTCTCTCTCCTTCCCAACCTTTAAATCAAAGGCTTCACTTGTCTCTCTATTCTACTCATTATCTGGAAACTGATGAAAATCAGCCAACTGTGACATATAAATGCGGGTGACAGACAGCTCAGGGTCCCAAGGCTGACTCAGAGTCCAGAACTCAGCTACCAGCTTGTTTTTAATTCTCATTATATGCTGTCATCTCACTTCCAGGACATGAATCCAGATCAGACTGATGGATGGATATTAAAGTCTTGTCTTTCTGTTGGAGATTGGGCTGTGCCATGAGTTAGAACTCTTTTCATTACACTTCTGGGACCATGGGACCAAAAAAGTATCCATTTCAGTTCTGGTTCAATTGAAGCATCCCAACTTGGTGCAAATTGGGGTGGTTGAATGAGGGTATGGTAACACAGCGGTCCTGTTACTGGACGAGTAATCCAGAGGCCTGGACTAGTGATCCAGGGATCAAATCCCAACACGGCAGTCAGGGAGTTTCAATTCAGTTAATTAAATAACTCTGCAATAAAAAGCTAGCATCAGTAATGGTGACCATGAAACTACGGGATTGTCGTAAAAACCCAACTGGTTCACTAATGTCCTTTAGGGAAGGAAATCTGCCATCCTTACCCAGTCTGGCCTATATGTGACTCCAGACCCCACAGCAATGTGGTTGACTCTTAACTGCCCTCTGCAATGGCCTAGCGATTGTTGTCAAGAAGGTGGCTCAAGAGCAATTAGGGATGGACAATAAGTGCTGGCCTTGCCAGCGACACCCACAGCCTGTGAATTACTAAAAAAAAGGCTACTTGGATCAAAGTTTTCTTTCAGTGACCTGGACCAATCTCAATCTATTTCCCAAAGTGCAGGACTGCATTTGTCTCAATCACCGAAGCCACAAATGGTAGGGGAAGAAATTCTCTGGTTGCTATGTGCAATAAAAAAACATCAACAGAATCCTTTTAAATGCACTTAGAAAATTGCTAAACCTAAGGGCTGGTAATCTAATGTGTGGATAACTTTAACCCAACTCGCTGGGAACAGTGGTTTTACATCCACCCCAATATTACATCAATGTGGACGTCAATGGAGGATAAAATCGGGTAGTGGGGGGGTGGTAAAACCAGTGTTGTGCCATCAGTTTTATGACAGAAAGGTAAGGTTAAAGTTGTCCCACACGCGTCACAGTGCCTCAGGCGTGGAAGACTCATGCATCGTGCGCAAAGACTTGAGGCCTACCACAAACTCACTGTGCACCGTGCCTGCCTGTTCACTGGGGCACTGTGTAGTATGCTGGGAGACGGTGCACAAAGCTCATTAAGACCCCGACTTTCATGTCAGTTGGTGGTCCTCCCCATAACTGTGACATACCACATGCTCAGTCTCTGTTTAGAGCAGGTGCTTCAGGGAGGAGGCCCGCCAAAAAGAAAATCATTATTTTCTCCTGTTTCCCCTCTCCTTCCTTCACCTCACCTCATTGGCCTTCAAAGGTCAATCATTAAATCCAGGGGAGCCTTTGTGCCCCAAACCAATTTTCTGCTGAAGAAACATAGCAGTGCTTTAGGGTATCCATCAGCCCTTTATTATTTGCTGGCATCCAATATTCCGGTCCCTGACATCTGCACACGTGTCATGTGCTGAGCACCAGGAATGACACCAAATATTTAAATGAACTGACCTCACATGAAAAGAAAGAACTCCCATTTATCAAGCACTTTTCACACGCTCGGGATGCCCCAGAGTGCTTCATAGCCAATTAAGTCAGTTTGAAGTGCAGTCACTGTTATAGAAATTTACGACACGGAAGGAGGCCATTTTGGCCCATTGTGTCCGCACCGGCCAACAAAGAGCTATCCAGCTAATCCCACTTTCCAGCTCTTGGTCCGTAGCCCTGTAGGTTACGGCACTTTAAGTGCACATCCAAGTACTTTTTAAAGGTGGTGACTGTTTCTTCATCTATCACCTTTTGTGGCAGTGAATTCCAGACCTCCACCACCCTCTGGGTGATTAAATTTCCCCTCAAATCCTCTCTAAGCCTCCTACCAATTATTTTAAATCTATGTTGTTGACTTCTCAGCTAAGGGAAATAAGTCCGTCCTATCCACTCTATCTAGGCTCCTCATAATTGTATACACCTCAATAAGGTCTCCCCTCAGCCGCCTCTCTTCCAAAGAAAACAAACCCAGCGTGTCCAATCTTTCCTCATAGCTAAAATTCTCCAGTCCAGGCAACATCCTCATAAATCTCCTCAATACCCTCTCTAGTGCGGTAATGTGGTGACCAGAACTGCACGCAGTACTCTAGCTGTGGCCGAACCAATGTGCTGTACAGTTCAAGCATAACCTCCCTGCTCTTGTATTCTATGCCTTGGCTAATAAAGGCAAGTATTCCGTATGCCTTCTTAACTACCTGGCCTGCTACCTTCAGGGATCTGTGGACATGCACTCCAAGGTCCCTTTGTTCCTCTATATTTCTCAGTGTCCTACCATTTAATGTGCATTCCCTTGCCTTGTTAGCCCTCCCCAAATGCATTACCTCACACTTCTCTGGATTGAATTCCATTTGTTATAAAGGCAAACGCAGCAGAGAAGTTGCACACAGTAAGGTCCCATAAACAGCTTTGAGAAGAATGACCAGTTATTCTGTTTTTGGTGATGTTGGTTGAGGGATAATTGCTGGACAAGCCACCAAAAGAACTCTCCTGCTCTTTTTCCAATAATGTCATGAAATCTTCTATGCCCACCTGAGTAGTCAATTGGGGCCTTGGTTTAACACTTCAAATAGATGATATTGTCGGCCTGGAGTGGGACTTGAACCTTATCACTCAGAGGTGAGAGTGTTACTATTGAGCCAAGCTGAAACCATACTGAGTGAAGTCAACTCAATTGGACACACAATTTTGAGATTGGGATTTAAGCAATTGCTAAAGCAGTGTAATGGGAGGTTTATTTTTTATCTCTATCCCAAGTTATACCTTCCCATGAAGGCGGCAGGACAAGTTGATAATGCTGTTAAAAGAACATATGAGATCTATGGCATTTTAAATAGAGTCTTCGAAGGGCCCGAAATTGGTCCATGATCTTGTTGAATGGCGGAGCAGGCTCGAGGGGCTAGATGGCCTACTCCTGTTCCTAATTCTTATGTTCTTATGTTCTTATATGTTCTTATGACTTACCGCCCGATGCCGCCGAGTTTTCTGGGCGGTCTCCCCTCCGAGCGAGTTTGGTGGAGGCCCCCCACTGGCGGGGAGAGAAGACTGCTCGGTACCGTCCGCTGGCATGCGCTGGCGTGCAACGCCCAGAAGAGTCCTCCTGCCCGCTGAGCTGCCATTTTGGTCCGGGTAACCCCCCCCGCTCCAGCAGGGGAAGGACCGCCGTGTGGAGGCGGGTCTAACCTGAACGTTAAGTATGAAGACCTGCAAAAAAAGGTTAGTCCACTTCTTTTCTTTATTATTTTTGCAGGGATTTAGATGGATGGGGTCCCCTGAAGGATTTCTGGTGTTTTATTTTTATATTTTGAATTATTTTTATTTGATCAGTTCCCTCCTCCCTGGGCCTGACTCAATCCTCGGCAGTACTTTGCCGAGGATCGCATTTGCCGCCGAGAATGGGAGCTACTGCCCGCTGCCGTCCAGAATCGGTGCGTAAGTCCCATTTTTGCCTCCGAGCGGTCTTTCCCAGATTTTTCCATGAAACCTCCGCCCAAAGTACCGTCAGGATCTCAGCGGTCCTTTGGATGATACTTGGGCGGAACTTAGCTGTCACCAATTTCGGGCACTATGTAGAGTACAAAAGCAAAGAAATTATGGCAAATATTTATGAATCACTGGTTCGGTCTCAGTTAGAGTATTGTGTACAATTCGGGGGGTCGAGTAAGGAGGAGGAACTGAGGGAAATCCTTATTAGCCGGGAAATTGTGTTGGGGAAATTGATGGGATTGAAGGCCGATAAATCCCCAGGGCCTGATGGACTGCATCCCAGAGTACTTAAGGAGGTGGCCTTGGAAATAGTGGATGCGTTGACAGTCATTTTCCAACATTCCATTGACTCTGGATCAGTTCCTATGGAGTGGAGGGTAGCCAATGTAACCCCACTTTTTAAAAAAGGAGGGAGAGAGAAAACAGGGAATTATAGACCGGTCAGCCTGACATCGGTAGTGGGTAAAATGCTGGAATCAATTATTAAGGATGTCATAGCAGTGCATTTGGAAAGAGGTGACATGATAGGTCCAAGTCAGCATGGATTTGTGAAAGGGAAATCATGCTTGACAAATCTTCTGGAATTTTTTGAGGATGTTTCCAGTAGAGTGGATAAGGGAGAACCAGTTGATGTGGTATATTTGGACTTTCAGAAGGCGTTCGACAAGGTCCCACACAAGAGATTGATGTGCAAAGTTAGAGCACATGGGATTGGGGGTAGTGTGCTGACATGGATTGAGAACTGGTTGTCAGACAGGAAGCAAAGAGTAAGAGTAAATGGGTACTTTTCAGAATGGCAGGCAGTGACTAGTGGGGTACCGCAAGGTTCTGTGCTGGGGCCCCAGCTGTTTACACTGTACATTAATGATTTAGATGAGGGGATTAAATGTAGTATCTCCAAATTTGCGGATGACACTAAGTTGGGTGGCAGTGTGAGCTGCGAGGAGGATGCTGTGAGGCTGCAGAGCGACTTGGATAGGTTAGGTGAGTGGGCAAATGCATGGCAGATGAAGTATAATGTGGATAAATGTGAGGTTATCCACTTTGGTGGTAAAAACAGAGAAACAGACTATTATCTGAATGGTGACAGATTAGGAAAAGGGGAGGTGCAAAGAGACCTGGGTGTCATGGTACATCAGTCATTGAAGGTTGGCATGCAGGTGCAGCAGGCGGTTAAGAAAGCAAATGGCATGTTGGCCTTCATAGCAAGGGGATTTGAGTACAGGGGCAGGGAGGTGTTGCTACAGTTGTACAGGGCATTGGTGAGGCCACACCTGGAGTATTGTGTACAGTTTTGGTCTCCTAACTTGAGGAAGGACATTCTTGCTATTGAGGGAGTGCAGCGAAGGTTCACCAGACTGATTCCCGGGATGGCGGGACTGACCTATCAAGAAAGACTGGATCAACTGGGCTTGTATTCACTGGAGTTCAGAAGAATGAGAGGGGACCTCATAGAAACATTTAAAATTCTGACGGGGTTAGACAGGTTAGATGCAGGAAGAATGTTCCCAATGTTGGGGAAGTCCAGAACCAGAGGTCACAGTCTAAGGATAAGGGGTAAGCCATTTAGGACCGAAATGCGGAGGAACTTCTTCACCCAGAGAGTGGTGAACCTGTGGAATTCTCTACCACAGAAAGTTGTTGAGGCCAATTCACTAAATATATTCAAAAAGGAGTTAGATGAGGTCCTTACTACTAGGGGGATCAAGGGGTATGGCGAGAAAGCAGGAATGGGGTACTGAAGTTGAATGTTCAGCCATGAACTCATTGAATGGCGGTGCAGGCTAGAAGGGCCGAATGGCCTAGTCCTGCACCTATTTTCTATGTTTCTATGTTTCTATGTTTAATTCCAGGCACCACACTTTAGGATGTGAAGACTTTGGAGAGAGTACAGAAGAGATTTACCGGAATTACACCAGGAATGAGGGACTTCAGTGATGTGGAGAGACTGCAGAAGCTGGAATTGTTCTCCTTAGAGCAGAGAAGGTTAAGGGAAGATTTAACAGAGGTGTTCAAAATTATGAAGAGTTTTAATAGAGTTAATAAGGAGAAACTGTTTCCACTGGCAGGAGGGTGGGGAACCAGAGGACACAGGTTTAAGGTAACTGGCAAACGTACCAGAGGGGAGGTGAGGAGAGTTTTTTATACGTATGCAAGCTGATATGATCTGGAATGCACTCCATGCCTGAAAGGGTGGTGGAATAAGATTCAATGGTAATTTTCAAAAGGGAATTGGATACGTACTCGAAAAGGAAAAAAAATGCAAATCTATGGGGATAGAACAGGGGAGTGGGTCTAATTGGACAGATAGGATGAGCTGAATGGCCTCCTTCTGTGCTATATCATTCTATGAAACTATTATTGATGTGGACAGATAGGGAAAAAATTCAACTCAACACTTATATATATATGACTTTAGAGATCATATAATAAGAAAAGGATTACTGATTCATATTTGGTCAATTGGATACACAGGGTATGCGAAATCACTCAATTTTCACAGATATTCATTCAGAAAATACAATTAAGCACCGGGGCACATTACATTTCATCCATGAGGTGATAGAAATATTTAACCCTGGCATTATTAACATATTCAGGAAAATTCTAGTGTCAGCTGTGGCTCAGTGGGTAGCACACGTGCTTCTGAGTCAGAAAGTTGTAGGTTCTAGTCCCACTCCAGGGACTTGAGAGCAAAAAATCTAGGCTGACACTCCAGTGCAGTGCTGAGGGAATGCTGCACTGTTGGAGGTGCTGTCTTTCAGATGAGATGTTAAACTGAGGACTCGTCTGCTCTCTCAGGTGGATATAAAAGTGCTGCAATACAGAGGTATCTGAGGGTCCTTGTGCATGAAACACAAAACGTTAGTATGCATGTACAGGAAGGCAAATGAAATGTTGGCCTTTATTGCAAGGGGGATAGAGTATAAAGGCAGAGAAGTCCTGCTGCAACTGTACAGGGTATTGGTGAGGCCACACCTGGAGTACTGCGTACAGTTTTGGTCTCCATATTTAAGGAAGGATATACTTGCATTGGAGGTTGTTCAGAGAAGGTTTACTGGTTGATTCCGGGGATAAGGGGGTTGACTTATGAAGATAGGTTGAGTAGGTTGAGCCTATACACATTGGAGTTCAGAAGAAGGAGAGGTGATCTTTTTGAAACTTATAAGATTGAGGGGGCTCGACAAGATGGATGCAGAGAGGATATTTCCACTCATGGGGGAAACTAAAACTAGGGAACATAGTCTTAGAATAAGGGGCCATCCATTAAAAACTGAGATGAGGAGAAATTTTTTCTCTCAGTGGGTTGTAAATCTATGGAATTCTCTGCCCCAGAGAGCTGTAGAGGCTGGGTCATTGAGTATATTTAAGATGGAGATAGACAGATTTTTGAGCGATAAGGGAGTAAAGGATTATGGGGAGCGGGCAGGAAAGTAGAGCTGAGTCCATGATCAGATCAGCCATGATCTTATTGAATGGTGGACAGGCTCGAGGGGCCAAATGGCCTTATCCTACTCCTATATCTTATGTTCTTATGTTTTTATGTAAAATGGCTACTGGGTTTTCCTACATTTAACTGCATTCCCAAATAATTAATTTCCTACATTACAACAGTGACTGCATTTCAAAGATACTTCATTCACTGTAAAGCGCAGAGGTCGTGAAAAGCATTATATAAATGCAGGCCCTTCCTTTCCTTTTTCTTTATTGTACATGAAATATTTAAGACATTTCTGAGGCACTTTGGGGGTGAAATTCTGTGGGTTAGCACCACCCATTAGCGCCCCAGAGGGGGTGAAAAATTGAGTAGGCCTCCTGCACTACCGCTTCGTTAGTGCCCGAAGAGGCGTGTGGACTGCTTCTCTTAGCACTCCGCTCTCCTCTTGGGGCAAAACAATGGAATATCGTACTTTGAGGCGGTAGACATCGCCCGGTGCTAAAGGCCTCAATGCGGACGGCACCAAATTTCGGCTCCTATAAAAATGGAAGTCTTTCTCCGTTTTGAGGCATCCTTCACCTTGTGGACAGCCACATTAATTGCTGTGCTTATGGTCATGAAATTTAAATTCATTCTTTGAGTAACACAGGCTAATTCACTTGGCTGCCGATAAGCCCTACAAGCCTTCGAGGTCTCTGCACTTTTCCAATTCTGGCCTCTTGTGCATGCCCATAATCGCTCCACCATTAGTGGTCGTACTTTCAGCTACCTTGGCTCTAAGCCTGAGAATTCTCTCCCTAAATCCCTCTGCCCCTCTACCTCTCTCTCCTCTTTTAAGATGCTCCTTAAAACCCACCTCTCTGTCCTGCTATCCCCTTCTGTGGCTCGCTATCAAAAAAGTATTTTATTTTATTGTTATTGCTCTTGTTAAGTGCCTCGGGCTGTTTAATTACATTAAATGTGCTGTATAAAGGTAAGCTACTGTTATTGGTGTTGATGGATGAGTAAGTCTGCCGGCAGCAGTCCCTGAGTTGCAGGCACTTCTGACAGATCTTCCGAATGTTGGCTTTTGTTTGGCTGCTGAATGGACGCTTCAAAGCCAGTTTTAAACAAATTATTCCCAATTCCAAAACAGATGGCAGGAGCAGAGAGAAAGGAAAATTGAACATGTTACACTAGAAAAAAATTAACAAATGCTTCCAGAATGGTAGAATTAAAGTTGAAATTGAAATTAGGACAAAGGGAATGGTGAAAGAAAGAATGGTGTGAAAAGGACTAACGGGGTAGGAACAGGAGACATGATGAAAATGCTTGTGTATAATTTATTAGTATTTAATTTAATACTTAGGGCCAATGTTTCAGTTACTCTGAGTTACTCTGTCCATGCCTGATCTGAAAAACAAACAAGTGGTCGGCCCAGAGAAAAAAAATAAATGAAAGACTTGCATTTATATAGCGCCTTTCATGACCACCAGACGTCTCAAAGCGCTTTACAGCCGATGAAGTACTTTTGGAGTGTAGTCACTGTTGTAATGTGGGAAACGCGGCAGCCAATTTGCACAGCAAGCTCCCACAAACAGCAATGTGATAATGACCAGATAATCTGTTTTTTTTTATGTTGATTGAGGGATAAATATTGGCCAGGACACCGGGGATAACTCCCCTGCTCTTCTTCAAAATTGTACCATAGGATATATTTTTGTTGCGAGTTATGAAATATCTCCTTTGGACTAGCTAATATCCCTTAAGCAGTAATGAGTAACATGACCAGTTAATCAGGTTTTCATGCTGCAACAATGTTGGCCAGAATACTGAACAGCTTCCTCAGATCTGAGGTCTTTAGCATCCTGAACCATTGAAACAGGGAGATGACACCTCCAAAGTGTCGACTTGGCTGCACTTTCAACCTTCTGGATCGAAGCTTGAATCAACAATCTTCTGACTCAGATGCTGCACCGCTCCTGGGCCACGACCTCTCTGATGTTATATATGCCTCGCCCCGCCTGGACCACGAACCCTCTGTTGTTAAATGATGCGACACTCCTGGGCCACAGCCCCGCTGCTGTTAAATGCTGTGCCACCCCTCTCTGGGTTCGACCTCCACCCCCCATTGGGATCGAACGCCGCCCCTCACTGGGCCCAACTCTCAGCATATAACAGCAGCGGGGTCGGGGCCCAAGGGAGGCGCAACAGAGCTTGGTCTCCAGTCATCTTGGTCATCCTCACCATTGGACCAAGACCTAGCTCTGTCAAGCCCGTGTGGTGGCTGATGTTAAAAAAATCCTTGCACAGGCATCTTCCACCCTTTAAGATGTAACTCATTGTAACACCTGTGAGCCCATCTTTTTTTGGTGTGAAGAGTGTCATTCTCGTCACGAGGGACTGCCTAGTAGCAGTAGTAGACTCAGATGGGAGAGTGTTTTGTTTTAGTTTTGCTCTTGGCATGTGGACAATGCTGGAAAGGTCACGTTTATTGGCCATCTGTAGTTGCTGCGGGATGGTGGCGGGCGGCCTCCTTGGGCTGTTGTGGCCCTTGTGATAATGGCGTGACCACAATGGTGTTAGGTGGGGAGCTCTCGGATTTTGGCCCAAAGGCAGTGAAGGCATGGCTGTAGACATCCAAGTTGGGTTGATGTTTGACTTGGAGGGAAATTGGAGGTGATGGTGTTTCCATGACACTGCTGCTTTAGTTGTTCTCAGTGGTAGAGTTGGTGGAGCTGGGAAGTGTTGTCGGAAGATTAGCTAGCAAGCTGGCAGAACCTTCGGAGGGAAAGGGCTGTGGCAAGTGGGGTGCTTTGCTTCGAGTTGCAGCAATAACAAATAATAAGATATTTTACTAACTTTATACATCTGTCTGGCAATCACTGTAATTGACAGTTACTGCCAGTTGCATCCTCAGCTTTTGCAGAGCATACAAGATCCAGTGTGAAATGCAAGAGGTTACTGCAAAGGCCTTGAATAGTGAATATTTAATTTTACTCGTGTTCCAAATCAGGGAACTGCCCACAGTTTATTCAAAATATTTGAAACAGGTTAATCGGCCTCCAGAAAGGGAGGCGGGCTATTCAATTCAAATTTAAACATCCTTTAGATCTTTTGAAGTATTTGTTTAATTAGCAACATTAATCCCACTCCAGGAACTTGAGCACAAAAATCTAGGCTGACACTCCAGTGTAGTGCTGAGGGAGTGCCGTCTTTCGGAAGAGACGTTAAACCGAGGCCCCCTCTGCTCTCTCAGGTGGACATAAAAGATCCCATGGCACTATTTGGAAGATGAGCTGGGGAGTTATCCCCGGTGCCCTGGCCAATATTTATCCCTCACTTAACATCACTAAAACAGATTATCTGGTCATTATCACATTGTTGTTTGTGGGAGCTTGCTGTGCGCAAGTTGGCTGCCGCGTTTCCCACATTACAACAGTGACTGCACTCCAAAAAGTACTTCATTGGCTGTAAAGCGCGTTGAAGCGTCTGGTGGTCGTGAAAGGCGCTATATAAATGCGCGTCTTTCATTTCTTTCATTATTTGAGTGGCCAAGATCAGTTTGACATTCCTACTGAGGCCATCGGGAGAGCACGAGAGGTTCCATCGTGGATTAGGAGTGAAAGGTTAAGGTCAAGGAACCTCAGCTCCAGTTTTGCATAGATTTTTAGCGCAAGAGAAAGAGAGGATATATTGGCCTTGGAGAGGGTGCAGCATGGATTCACCGGAATGATACTGGACATAAAAGGGTTCAAATATGAGGACAGGTTGTATAAATTAGGCCTGTATTCCCTTGAATATAGAAGATTTAAGATTTAACAGAGAGCCGGAGACGCACAATGCACAACCTCACACTGCCAGAGTCGGGTGAACTTGGACACAAATTGCAGAATGGCCCAAGTCTGGGGAGTTGCCAGACTCACGCAGCCACTGAAGACATTTGGCACACAAACGCGCACAAATTAGTGAGGCCTGCTTCAAACTGCACGGGGGCAAAGATGAAGCGACACAGTCCCGTTTGAAACACAAACCAGATTTGAATTCCCTGACTCTGAGGTACAAGCGGTTTCTCCGCCATTTTGTCATCAGGTTTCAAAGCTGTGAGTGTGACTAATGTTCAGCGGGTCAGTCACATTGACACTTCGATCTGAAGGAACACGGTGATGTTGTGGTTATGTTACTGGACTTGCAATACGGACAATGGGGCTTCAAATCCCATGGTGGCGTTTTAAGAATTTAAATTCAGGTTTTTTTAACATCTGGAAATAAAAAGATGGTAACAGTAAAAGTGACCATGAAGCTGTCAGATTGTTGTAAAACCCCAACTGATTCATGAATGTCCTTCAGGGAAGAGAACCTGTTATCCTTTCCAGGTCTGGTTACCCCCATCAGGGCGCAAGGTGTTAAATTGTGAGGGCAGGTTGCACAGATTAGGCTTGTATTCCCTTGCATATAGAAGATTAAGGGCTGATCTAAATGAGATGTTAAGGTGATTAAAGGAGTTGATAGGCCACATAGAGAAACAATTTCCCAAATGTTTATTCAGAGTGTTTGAAACAGGTTAATCTGTCTCCAGAAAGGGAGATGGTGGGGAAGTCCAGGACAAGAAGGCAGAACCTTAAAATTAGAGCTCGGGCATTCAGCAGTGATGTCAGGAAGCACTTTTTCATACAAAGGGTAGTGGAAATCTGGAACTCTCTCCCCAAAAAAGCTGTTGAGGCCGAGGGTCAATTGAAAATGTTATGTTAGGTATGGGTATTACGGGTTATGGAACCAAGGCGGGTAGATGAAGATATGATACAGATCAGCCATGATCAAATTGAATGGTGGAACTTGCTCGAGGGGCTGAATGGCCTCCTCCTGCTCCTAGGTGCTGTTTAATAGGATAGTATTAGGTAGTCCCTCGTATCGAGGATGACCCGCTTCCACACCAAAAAGGGATGAGTTCACAGGTGTTACAATGAGGGACTGGATGTTCCAGGTCCCAAACTACATATTGAAGGGTGGAAGATGCCTGTGCGTGGATTCTTTTAACGTGTGGTGGCCGTTGCACACCAGCCACCACATGGGCTTGACAGAGCTAGGTCTTGGTCCAGTGGCAAGGGTTACCCAAGATGACTGGAGACCAAGCTCTTCTGCACAGACCTAGTGTGCACACATGTTCCTACTATCCATAGATCACAGCATGGACTGGCCCGTGCTGCCCCGGGGCCCTTGCCTCTTCTGGGCCCCAAACCCTTGCCTCTCCTAGGCCACGATCACGATGCTCCTGGGCCCCAATCTCTCACCGCTCCTCCGCCCCAATCAAAAATGGAGCCGTCAGTAATAGGACAGGGTAGTCATTTGGTAGTTGATAGCCTAAGCCACTTACTGTCAGACTGACACCAGTGGGATAATCTTGTCTCTGTGTGATAGTGTAAAACGGGTGATAGCGAGTCGACAGCCCATTTCACACCTCTCCCCGATTTGTATTTCTATTTGAAGTCAATGCAACACGGCTTACCAGCTCAATATCGCTCATTTTACATTCTGGCCTAAAGTCAAAATCCCCCCCCCCCCACCCCAGCCGCCCCACCCCAGTAATTTCTGAGGGGGTTCTCCCGAGATCCAGCGGAAGATCGCTGCAAACAGCCATTCCTTCAGAGTCTCCGCCAATCATCCCACCAAAGCTACGGTGAAAGGCTGGGCAGCCCCTGTGGAAATTCTACTCCAGATTCCTCATCCTGCCACTTTCTGAAGATGAGGAGATCATGTAAGCACACATGTGTAAGCTGTGGATGGAAACGGTGTTTGCCTCTGTTCCAGCACAGGGTTCTCTGGGAGGCAGTCTGCACAAGAGCTTCCTAAATAAGGACATGGCTATTGCCACTGAATTTCCTTTCGGATTTCAAACTCCCTGAAGCTATCGTTGCAGCTCCTTATTTCGTGAGCTAGGGTCATTGATACAAATTCTATAATGTGAGGTTCATATTACCAGATTGCCCATTTGCTCACTCAATTCTTACATAAACGATAGCCAGCTTTGGAAAATATTGGCATAATTACAGATGAAAAATGTTTGACAGCTAAATTATTACTGTATTTGCAAGATAAATGCCTCCTAGGTGTGTGGATATAGAATAAAATTTTGCTCTCAAATTGTCCCTCTTCTTGATGCCCCAGCACAGTAATTGAAGTAATGAATTTTGATGCCATTGTATTTCTGATACCTCATTCAAAAATCTTTTCTTCATCCCTTAGAAAATTAATGTTATTTCTGTTTTACTACAGATGAGCAGACATGGTTGTTGAAGAGCGAGAATTTAGTGGCTCAATGAGAGCAGAGAGACGCGATTCCTTTTTATCTGCTTACTGAAGCAATTATTCAAAATTACTCAGAGCCACTGACAGCTCAATTCACAAGCGAGAGCATTTCTCAACAGTGGGGTGAGTTGGACGTTTTATAACCATCTTTCTTACTGCCTGGCAGGTTCATTTCCCCTCCCCCAGACCGCTCCTTTTCTGAAGGCACTGACTGACTCATGTTGGATGTCCGACAGTACTTACACACAAGTGGCCACCCTGGAATAAAACAGTAATAATGAGCATCAACGGGCTGTTAGGCTGGGGGTTGGGAGGGGCGGGGCGCAGTGGGTAGCATCACAACCAATCCCAATACCATCCTCCCTCTCAAAGTCCACAAATACAGATGAGCAAGGTTACCGCAAAACAACAACAACTTGCATTTATATAGCACCTTTCACATAGTGATGATGAAGGCCCGTCGCTGGAGGGATGAAGGCCTGCCGCTGGAGGGATGTAGGCCCGTCGCTGGAGGGATGTGACTGGGAAAGTTGTCGCCAGAGTCCTCCTCAACCATCTTCTCCCTTTGGCCGAGGAGCTCCTCCCAGAGTCACAGTGCGGATTTTGTCCCCTACGGGGAGCAATGGACGTGATCTTTGCTGTGCGACAGCTGCAGGAAAGATGCAGGGAGCAGCACCAGCCTTTATACATGTTATGTATGTAAATATGTAAACATTACCAATGTGTGAGACTTGCCACCAGGGGGTGCACCTGTGGGAGACCCAAGGGTCACCTGCACACCTTGGGCAAGCAGGTATAAAAGGCAGTCTACCATGCTGCTTCCTCACTCTGGAGTTACATTAACGAGACCAAGGTCACAACGGTTTGAGCTTACAATATACAGTCTTGTGGAGTTATTCTGAACATAACAATTGACGACGGGTAACAGATCACGAAGTTTCACGTAGTTATGGCTGCCATTGGTATTCTTGAGAGATTTGTTGAGGGTGATGATTGGGAAGCCTTCGTTGCGTGTCTTGACCAGTATTTCATGGCCAGCAAGCTGGATAAGGAAGAAACCATGGTCAAGCGCAGGGCGATTCACCTTACCGTTTGCGGATCCACGATATATGGCCTCATCAAAAAACTCCTAGCACCGACGAAACCAATGGAGAAGACATATGAAGAGTTGTGCACGCTGGATCGGGAAAACCTCAAGCCAAAGGAGAGCATCTTGATGGTCAGGTATCGCTTTTAACGCACCATCGCTCCAAGTGCCAGGACATGGCGAGCTGTTTCGCCGATCTAAGACGCCTTGCGGGACAGTGCGTATTTGTTGGATTTTTGGGGGAAGTGTTGCGGGACTTTTTCGTGCTTGGAATCGGCCACGAGGTCATTCTTCTCAAACTGCTGTCTGCTGAGTCCCTGGACCTGAGCAAGGCCATCACGATACCCAGGCTTTCATGTCCACGAACGATAACACTAAACAGATATCATTGCAGCATCGAAGCTCACCGACAAGTATTGTGCATAAAATAACACCTTCAGCAGGCAGAACTGTACATGGCAGGGCCTACACCCCTGCAGAGGCCAGACCTAGGATGACTCACAGTTCGCCGTGTGGCGTGAATGTAAATCCATTAACACCATGTTGGCGCGGCAAGGGTAATCATCGAACCCATCAATGTCGATTCAAGCACTACGTGTGCAAGGGCTGTGGAACAATGGGGCACCTCCAGCGAATGTGCAGACGTGCTGAACTTGGAGAAAGGTAACTTCGATGGCATGAAGCGTGAATTGACTAGAATAGACTGGCGAATGATATTTAAAGGGTTGATAGTGGATAGGCAATGGCAAACATTTAAAGATCACATGGATGAACTTCAACAATTGTACATCCCTGTCTGGAGTAAAAATAAAATGGGGAAGGTGGCTCAACCGTGGCTAACAAGGGAAATTAAGGATAGTGTTAAATCCAAGGAAGAAGCATATAAATTGGCCAGAAAAAGCAGCAAACCTGAGGACTGGGAAAATTTTGGAATACAGCAGAGGAGGACAAAGGGTTTAATTAGGAGTGGGGAAATAGAGTATGAGAGGAAGCTTGCTGGGAACATAAAAACTGACTGCAAAAGCTTCTATAGATATGTGAAGAGAAAAAGATTAGTGAAAACAAACGTAGGTCCCTTGCAGTCAGATTCAGGTGAATTTATAATGGGGAACAAAGAAATGGCTGACCAGTGAAACAATACTTTGGTTCTGTTTTCACGAAGGAAGACACAAATAACCTTCCGTAAATACTAGGGGACCGAGGGTCTAGTGAGAAGGAGGAACTGAAGGAAATCCTTATAAAGCGGGAAATTGTGTTAGGGTAATTGATGGAATTGAAGCCCGATAAATCCCCGGGGCCTGATAGTCTGCATCCCAGAGTATTTAAGGAAGTGGCCACAGAAATAGTGGATGCATTGGTGATCATTTTCCAACAGTCTATCGACCCTGGATCAGTTCCTATGGACTGGAAGGTAGCTAATGTGACACCACTGTTTGAAAAGGAGGGAGAGAGAAAACGGGTAATTATAGACCGGTTAGCCTGACATCAGTTGTGGGGAAAATGTTGGAGTCAATTATTAACAATGAAATAGCAGCACATTTGGAAAGCAGTGACAGGATCGGTCCACGTCAGCATGGATTTATGAAAGGGAAATCATGCTTGACAAATCTCCTGGAATTTTTTGAGGATGTAATTAGTAGAGTGGACAAGGGAGAACCAGTGGATGTGGTGTATTTGGACTTTCAAAAGGCTTTTGACAAGGTCCCACACAAGAGATTGGTGTGCAAAATCAAAGCACATAATATTGGGGGTAATGTACTGACATGGATAGAGAACTGATTGGCAGACAGGAAGCAGAGAGTCGGAATAAACGGGCCCTTTTCACAATGGCAGGCAGTGGTTAGTGGGGTGCCGCAGGGCTCAGTGCTGGGATCCCAGCTCTTTACAATATATATTAATGATTTAGATGAAGGAATTGAGTGTAATATTTCCAAGTTTGCAGATGACACTAAACTGGGTGGCGGTGTGAGCTGTGAGGAGGATGCTGAAAGGTTGCATGTTGACTTGGACAGGTTAGGTGAGTGGGCAAATGCATGGCAGATGCAGTATAATGTGGATAAATGTGAGGTTATCCACTTTGGGGGCAAAAACACAAAGGCAGAATATTATCTGAATGGCGGCAGATTAGGAAAGGGGAAGGTGCAACTTGACATGGGTATCATGGTTCATCAGTCATTGAAAGTTGGCATGCAGGTACAGCAGGCGGTGAAGAAGGCAAATAGTATGTTGGCCTTCATAGCTAGGGGATTTGAGTATAGGAACAGGGAGGTCTTACTGCAGTTCTGCAGGGCCTTGGTGAGGCCTCACCTGGAATATTGTGTTCAGTTTTGGTCTCCTAATCTGAGGAAGTACGTTCTTGCTATTGAGGGAGTGCAGCGAAGGTTCACCAGACTGATTCCAGGATGGCGGGACTGACTTTTGAGGAGAGACTGGATCAACTGGGCCTTTATACACTGGAGTTTAGAAGGATGGGAGAGGATCTCATAGAAATGTATAAGATTCTGACAGGACTGGACAGGTTAGATGCGGGAAGAATGTTCCCGACAATGGGGAAGTCCAGAACCAGGGGACAAGGTCTTAGGATAAGGGGTAGGCCATTTAGGACTGAGATGAGGAGAAACTTCTTCACTCAGAGAGTTGTTAACCTGTGGAATTCCCTACCGCAGAGAGTTGTAGATTCCAGTTCATTGGATATATTCAAGAGGGAGTTATATATGGCCCTTACGGCTAAAGGGATCAAGGGGTATGGAGAGAAAGCAGGAAAGGGGTACTGAGGGAATGATCAGCCATGATCTTATTGAATGGTGGTGCAGGCTCGAGGGGCCGAATGGCCTACTTCTGCACCTATTTTCTATGTTTCTATGTTTCCACCACGTGGCAGAGTCACCAGAAGATGACCGATCCGGCGCAGATCACGCTGAACGAGTAAGAGAGGCAACTCAACCCGAGGCTGAAGAGGAAGTGTATGGGGTACACACCCTCACCACCAAAAGCCCTCTGATAATGTTAAAAGTCAAATTAAACGGCATTCCAGTTTCCATGGAATTGGACACGGGGGCGAGTCAGTCAATTATGAGCCAGAAGGCTGTTGAGAAACTGGGGCAACAAGACACAAAGGCCAAAACTAAGCCCGATCCACACCAAGCTGCGCACTTACACCAAAGAGCTCATAGCAGTCATTGGCAGTGCGGCAGTGAAGGTATCGTACGATGGAACTGTGCACGATTTACCACTATGGCTTGTACCAGGCGATGGCCCAACGCTGTTCGGCAGAAGCTGGCTAGGAAAGATCCGATGGAACTGGGACGACATCAAAGCATCGGTGGATGACGCCTCGTGTGCCCAAGTGCTAAACAAATTCCCGTCGTTATTCGAGCCAAGCCTCGGCAACTTCACAGGCGCCAAAGTGCAGATCCATCTAGTCCCTGATGCGTGACCCGTTCATCACAAGGCCCGAGCAGTTCCATATATGATGCGAGAGAAAGTCGAGATCGAGCTAGACAGACTTCAACGAGAGGGGATCATATCGGCAGTCGAGTTCAATGAGTAGGCCAGTCCAATTGTTCCGGTGTTGAAAAGCGATGGGACGGTCAGAATCTGCAGAGACTACAAGGTAACGATCAACTGAGTCTCATTACAGGACCAGTACCCACTACCCAAAGCAGATGACCTGTTTGCAATGCTAGCGGCGGGGAAGTCGTTCACCAAGCTGGATCTAACCTCTGCTTACATGACTCAGGAGCTGGCTGAACCTTTGAAAAAATTGACATGCATCAACACGCACAAAGGTCTGTTCGTTTACCACAGATGCCCCTTTGGGATTTGCTCGGCTGCGGCCATCTTCCAGAGGAACATGGAGAGTCTGCTGAAATCGGTTCCGTGGTTTTTCAAGACGACATCTTGATCACTGGCCGCAACACCGCCAAACACTTGCACAACCTGGAAGAGGTTCTAAAGCGACTGGACAGAATGGGACTTAGGTTGAAATGCTCCAAGTGTGTTTTCCTGGTGCCAGAGGTCGAATTTCTGGAGAGAAAGATTGCGGCGGTCGGCATCAGACCCACGGACTCCAAGACGGAGGCCATCAAGAATGCACCCAGACCACAGAATGTGATGGAGCTGCGTTCGTTCCTGGGACTCCTCAACTATTTTGGTCACTTTCTACCCAGGTTGAGCACTTTGCTGGGTCCCTTGCATTTATTGCTACTCAAGGGTGACGACTGGGTTTGGGGTAAATCTCAAGAGACAGCCTTTAACAGGGCCAGAAACCTGCTATGTTCTAACAAGTTACTTGTATTGTATGACCCATGTAAACGTTTAGTACTAGTTTGTGTTGCATCTTCATACGGGATCGGTTGTGTGTTACAGAAAGCCAATGTGCCAGGCAAACTGTAACCGGTTGCATATGTGTCCAGAAGCTTATCTAAGGCTGAAAGAGCCTTCAGTATGGTTGGAAAGAAGCGTTAGCATGCGTATACGGGGTTAAGAAAATGCACCAATACCTATTTTGACTCAGGTTCGAGCTCGAAACCGACCACAAGCTGCTCATTTCGCTGTTCTCAGAAAGCAAAGGTATTAACACCAATGCTTCGTCCCGCATCCAAAGATGGGCACTAACGTTATCTGCGTATAACTATGTAATCCACCTCAGACAAGGCACTGAGAACTGTGCTGATGCCCTCAGTCGGCTACCACTGCCCGGGTGGAAATGGTGCAACCCGCAGACTTGCTTCTTGTAATGGATGCTTTTGAGAGCGAGGGGTCACCCATCACAGCTCACCAGATAGAACCTGTACTAGCCAGGACCCTGTGCTATCACTAGTAAAAAGCTGCGTCCTCAATGGGAGCTGATCGGTGGTTCCCGGGGAAATGCAAGACGAAATTTAGCTGTTCCACCGACGCAAGGATGAAATGTCCATCCATTCGGACTATCTCCTATGGGGGAATCATGTAGTTTTGCCAAAAAAAGGCAGGGAAATGTTTATACGCGACCTACACAGTACCCACCCAGGCATAGTCATGATGAAGGTTATCGGCAGGTCGCACGTTTGGTGGCCCGGCATTGACTCGGAATTGGAGTCATGCGTACACCAATGTAATACTTGCTCACAGTTGAGCAATGCATCAAGGGAGGCCCCACTGAGTCTGTGGTCATGGCCCTCCAAACTGTGGTCCAGGGTGTACGTAGATTTCGCTGGCCCCTTTCCAGGAAAGAAGTTCTTAGTAGCAGTGGACGCTTACTCTAAATGGATTGAATGTATAATAATGTCATCATGTACGTCCACTGCCACCATTGAAAGCCTCCGGGCCATGTTCGCCACCCATGGTTTGCCCGACGTCCTTGTTAGTGACAATGGACCATGTTTTACCAGCTCGGAATTCAACGAGTTCATGACCTGCAATGGCATCAAGCATGTCAGGCCTGCGCCGTTTAAGCCCTTATCCAATGGTCAAGTGGAATGGGCAGTCCAAACCATCAAGCAGAGCTTGAAACGCGTGACAGACGGTTTCCTGCAGACCCGGTTATCTTGGATTCTGTTCAGCTACCGCATGCGACCCCACTCGCTTACCCCCTGCAGAATTGCTAATGAAGAGAGCACTAAAAATCAGGTTCTCCTTAGTCCACCCCGGATCTCAATGATCATGTAGAAACCCAGCGTCACCGGCATAACGTGTACCACAATCGCGCGGCTGTATCGCGTGACATTGAGGTTAATGACCCTGTGTTTGTTCTTAATTACGGTCATGGTCACAAATGGGTTGCTGGCACTGTGTTAGCCAAGTAGGGGAATAGAGTGTTTGTTGTCAAACTTTTGAATGGACAAACGTGCAGAAAGCACTTGGATCAGACCAAACTGCGGTTCACTGACAACCAAGAACAGTTTGAAGAGGACATCACCATCAAAGATCCACCCACACACACCCAACCAGCAATCGACCTCGTGGTCAACCGGAGGATGAACCCATCAAGATCACCCCAACCTCTGTCGTCGAGCTACAGTACCAGATGGCACCTGCGTCTGCGCACATAGAGGCTGAACTCCAAGACATAGTCGATGTATTTACTGAGGCGTACAAAATCATGGGCCTTATACTAAACATCCATAAGACAAAGGTCCTCCACCAGCCTGTCCTCGCCACACAACACTGCCCCATGTCATCAAGATCCACGGCGCAGCCCTGGACAAAGTGGACATTTCCCATGCCTTGGGTACCTCTTATCAACAAAAGCAGACATTGATGAGGAGATTCAACACCGCCTCCAGTGCGCCAGTGCAGCCTTCGGCCACCTGAGGAAAAGAGCTTTTGAAGACCAGGCCCTCAAATCTACCACCAAGCTCATGGTCTACAGGGCTGTAGTAATACTCACCCTCCTGTATGGCTCAAAGACATGGACCATGTACAGTAGACACCTCAATTCGCTGGAGAAATACTACCAACGATGTCTCCGCAAGATCCTACAAATCCCCTGGGAGGACAGACACACCAATATTAGTGTCAACATCCAGGCCAACACCCCCAGCATTGAAGCACTGACCACACTTGATCAGCTCTTCTGGGCAGGCCACATCGTTCGCATGCCAGACACGAGACTCCCAAAGCAAGCACTCTACTCGAAATTCTTTCATGGCAAATGAGCCAAAGGTGGACAGAGTAAACGTTACAAGGACACCCTCAAAGCCTCCCTGATAAAGTGCAACAACCCCACTGACACCTGGGAGTCCCTGGCCAAAGACCGCCCTAAGTGGAGCAAGTGCATCTGGGCTGAGCGCCTTGAGTCTCCGCGCCGATAGCATGCAGAAACCAAGCGCGGCAGCGGAAAGAACATGCGGCAAACCTGTCCCACCCTCCCTTACCTTCAATGACTGTCTGTCCCACGTGGCAGGGACTGTGGCTCTCGTATTGGACTGTTCAGCCACCTAAGGACTCATTCTAAGAGTGGAAGCAAGTCTTCCTCGATTCTGAGGGTCTGCCTATGATGATGATGATTAACGTAGTAAAATGTCCCAAGGCGCTTCACTGGAGCATTATCAGACATCAGGAGACATTAGAACAGGTGAGCAAGAGCTTGGTCAAAGAGGTAGGTTTTAAGGAGCATATTAGTTGGAGAGGCGGAGAGGTTTACAAAGGCACCCTCGGCAGCTGAAGGCACAGCCGCCAATGGTGAAGCGATGAAAATCAGGGATGTGCAAGAGGCCAGAATTGGAGGAGCACAGAGATCTCAGAGGGTGGTAGGGCTAGAGGAGATTATAGAGATTAGAGATGGGCAAGGCCATGAAGGGATTTGAAAACAAGGATGAGAATTTTAAAATCGAGGGATTGCTGGACTGGAATCAAAAAGTAGGCGCTGTAAGGGAAGCTTGGGGTGTGGGTTCGAATCCACACTCACCTGGGGTTCTGTACGTGCGATTTATGAGGATGGGTGAGTAATGAGGCAACAGACACAGTGGGTAAGAGTACAAAATGGCTAATGTTGTTTATTTAGAATAGTAAATACCAAGATAGAGGGCATAGGAAGAGGTCATAAATAGCAGTAATGGCACAATCTCACTCAACAACATGAAAAATCTCGTAACAGGGAAGGGGAAAATAAGAGGTTAAAACATTCCACTCACACACAACCACACCTCCCACTTCCACCCTTCTTACCAATTCCTATCCTAAATTGAGTCTGTGAGGGGATTTGGGCTATACTCTCAATCCTATCAACTCCGGGGTTCTGGGGGGGCACTTATTTCAGCTCGGGGTCCCTCTGGGGTGGGTTTTACGTTGTTGGTCGGTTCGGTTTTCCTCCTCGATGTTGCGTCGGTTTCTTCTCTTTGCCTTTCGGTTGGCTCCTAAGCAAAAAGCTGCTGGAGTTAAGCACACCTTCCCCAGAGCGAGGGCCCTGTGAAAAGCTGACTCAACTCCCAAAAGCTGACTCCAACCTCCAACCTCTGGTTGGTTTCCTTGCTCAGCTCAGCTGTGGGGAGTCACTGCCACTGCCTGCTGGTTTTTAGTCTCAGTGGCTTCGTCTGCGGAAATGCTGCTTCTTCCTCTGGTGGAGCGAGAGCGAGAGGGAGAGAGAACTCTCTCTGGATACAAGCTGCAAGCTCCAAGCTCTCTAACTACTTCCACACCCTGCTGCTTCTACCTCCCCGGTGGTTCTGTAGGTCCTATAACCAATTTAGTTCTGGCCTTTTCGCGCTCAAACTCAGTTGGTGGTCCATTGTGTAAGTTTGGGTGGGGAGATAGCTTTGAATATTTAATCAGAAGATGTCACAGGTACAGATAGGTGTGAGGACAGGGGTATTGTTTCAGTGCACATTGGTGCCTAAAAGTCTGCTGGTCCTTTGTTACAGTCCCGGGAGTCAATTGGTTTGGGCCTCCCCTTTGATGGTCCATTACTGCAGTGATTGTCCACTGTCCATATTAATTAAGTAGGATGATGGTCCACATTCATTACGGGCGAGTCATATTTTCAAATTGGGCCAGGTAGTCCCTATTGGTTGAGGATTTCCCCACTTTAGGCCCGACTCGACCCCTGATTGGCCTGCCAGAATGCACTTTTCCCCCATTGGCCAGTACCTCTGTCTCATTTGTGAGCCAGACTCCACAATGTCTGTATCCGCCCACACGTTTCCCAGCCTGCCTGGTCTGAGGGTTTGGTGGCCAAAAAATGTTCATTTAAAATGAATAGAACGATCCCATGTTTATTTTACTTGTCCTCAGGGTGTTTCAATAAAATGCGGCCGTGGATTTTCGAACCTTACGCTCCCCCATTAAAACACTCTGTCTCAGGGTGTTTTCAAAATGTGAAGCAAAACCCTTTCCCTCTCACAGAGCCAATCTTCCCCAAATCTTACCTAAACCCACAATAAAACATTAAAATACACCAATGGTATACATACATTTGGAATCAATACAATACTGAAAATGTAAAAATGCTTCTCAACCAATACCCTTCACCAAAATCATAATAGTACATAGTATCACACATCATATTATTACAGATAGGGAGGTACGGACCTTTTACAAGGTACAGACTTTTCTTTACAGTGCAATACATTCGGCTCGTACAATCAGTCCCGTCATACTGCATAGACTTTGCTAGCCCTCCCTTTTCGTTTGGCCTTTGACTTAGCCTCCCACCTAGCTTTCTTCAATTTTTAAACGACGGCCCTTTCTCCTAAGTGGCAGCGGATCACCAGCAAATAGGCTATGATGATCAGCTGTGCCACTACCAGGGCGTGAGAGAGGATGCGGTCCCAGGCCGGGACCTCTACGTCCAACTCCCAATCCCACTAGGGCCTTGAATTTAAGTCAGCTATCTGGGCTCCCAATTTTACTGCTTTTTTTGTTGTAGGGTGAAATAATGTTTCTGGGGTTTTTGTACTGCTTTGAACAGATCTGTCTGGTGCTCTGGTAAAAATGGAATGTGGTATCCGAAATGTGCTACATAATTGTCCATGCTATTAATCATTGATGCCCCGGTGTTGAAACCGGTAAAAACATCATTCCGGATCACTCTTCTGTGTCGTTTCGGTTTGACGTTGTCTTTGTGTTGTAGACGGTACAGCAAAGTCTTATTCAAATAGCCAAAATCGAGCTCGTAGAATGTCCTGAACATTTCGCGAAGGAGAGCCTGGTAGAGACGTGCTGTCTCTTTTGGGCACCACTCAGGTAGGTGCACCTCGGTAAGGTTTAGGATGACGGAGGCCATGGCTTAGTGGACCCCC
This sequence comes from Pristiophorus japonicus, assembly GCF_044704955.1. Lineage (NCBI taxonomy): Eukaryota > Metazoa > Chordata > Chondrichthyes > Pristiophoridae > Pristiophorus > Pristiophorus japonicus. Next base: position 81,757,969 of record NC_091992.1, read on the forward strand.
TGGTATAGCAGCTTGTCCGTGGGAACCAAAACCAAACCGTTCTCTGGCCCCTGGGTGGTGGTAGGGAATCTGTCCGTGTCAGTTGGTTCGGTCGGGGCTGTGGGCAGGGGCTGTCTGGGGTGTACGCTTAACTCAGTGGCATGGATGGAGCTGGGGTGGCTTACTATGCATGCGACCATGCTCCGGTCCCATCCCATCCCCTCCCCTTCATCCCGCCACTGCCGGGAGAACGCTATGGAGATGCCTGCCGGGCATATCTTCTCTGATCCCCACATGCACACACACACTCCTAACTCTGCCTCCCACCATTTATCCCAATACACACTCACTCCCCCACTGGGTGCCCATGATGCTCCGGTAGGTGCTGTTGTCCAGTCTCTCCCAATCTGCTGTCGGGTTTCCCATGTCCTTACTCAGCTTCCTGAGCCACCACCACCTTCCCACCGGGATGTGCCCCTTACAGGTCAGGCGAACCCTCTTCCCAACCACTACCCTAACCCGGGATGCGGTCACCTCAATGATGGGGCAGGAGACGGATGTTTCCCCATACGTGACCCCGGGGTGGCTGGAGTATCTAGTGGAATTGGACCCCAACCACCCTGTCCACCTTCCCCTGTGGGTATATATTGTGGTCCCCTCTACCCCTGGTGTCCCTTCTCCTGTGGTGACAGTCGGTGCCTGCCCCTCTGAGCATCCAAAAATAATGGCATCTTCAGTCTCTCCCCGTTAGCCGATGCACATTCTGATGTAGATGCACAGGAACAGGATTTTCCTCTTCTGAAAGACAAAACCTCATTTGGTTCAAAAACCCTGAGCCCCCTGGCTCATCTCTCCCCCATTTTCCACTCTGTCTACACCTCACAGTACCCCTCCACGGGTTTAAACTGTGTGTGCCTATCGGTCTGACCGCAGACCGCAATTTTACTGTGGAAGTCAAGGGCTTTCAACTAATAAACATTTGAAACAACAAACAAACCTTACACAAAAGAGGAAGTGAGAGAAAAAAAGAAGTCCAGGCTCCCTATCCTATTGGCTCAAAAGCCTCACTGTTATACTCCCTATATTGCAGAGGCCACCTGAGCCCCACTACACTAGAGAAATCTTTATATATATATGTACACACCTACTGCTCTCCTTTTTAACCTGCTTGCCACCCTTCCCGGGTGGCTGTTCTAATCCCTGGGATGCTCCTTGGTTTTCCTTTTATGCGGGGGAATGTAGGGGGGAGACCACCTCTCCTTTGGGCTCTTGGGCCGGACCGACCTCTGCGGCCTCTCTGTCTCCCCTGCCAAGGTGTCCCCTGAGCTTTGGGTGGTGCTTACTGGGCTGGTACAGCCCCTCACCCCCTCCAGGGATGGCTCACTGCCCTCGGGAGCAACGAAAATTCCCCCGGCAGGCTCCTCACTGTCGGGTACTCCCATATCCTCTGGGGGCTTTGGGTTGTACAAGGGTTCCACCCCAAACCACTCGCAGCTGATACTCTCACAACGTTTCCTCTGTTCTTCTAGGGACCACTCACTATTGGGACCTGCCGCCACCCTCTCTCCTGCAGGCTCTGGGCATCTGCACCAAAGGCTCGGCTATCCCCGACAGGCTCCTCACTGTCGGCGGCCCCTTCCTACGGTACAACCCCTTCCCTGTCAGGAGACTCTCGTTCTTCCAGGGACCACTCACTGCTGGGACCCGCCGCCACTATCTCGCTTGCAGGCTCTGGGCTGTCCGCATCGAAGGCTAGGCTAACCCCAACAGGCTCCTCACTGTCAGTGGCCCCTGTCTCCGGTACAACCCCTTCCCCGTCAGGAGACCTTGGCTGCAGGGTCACGTCCAGTGACTGGCTGCCTGCCCTGCGCGGCCCTTTTCCCCTAGTACCTCTCGGGAAAGCAAAACAGGTTGCTAGGGACAGTAGCACCCTTGGCTGCGGAGTCCGAGCGGATCTCCTAACAGGTGGAGGTGAGTCCTCATCCCATATGTAAGGTGAGAATCTCCCTTCCTGTGGGTCCCAAATCTGTAGGTAGTTTGTACCTCTGAAGCAACTCACTGCTCCTTGTGGTGGGATCGGTGGGGCTGCAGTGGTGGGCTGGGGGCCTGGGCTTCGCGTCGAGATTATCCCTCCGGGCTGCCCTTTCCCACGAGGTTTTGCCTTGTTGAGGTTAAACAGTTTATATTGGTTAATGTGAAACCGTTTAACCCGGCGGGGTACCTTGACCGCATATACCACTGGGCTTGCCTTGTCGACAATGCTGTAAGGCCCCATGTATAGTGGCTCAAAGACTCCCACCCTGGCAAAGTTGCGGACCATGACCTGGTTCCCCACCTGCCATTCGTGGTGTTTGCTCAGTTCCAGCAGCAATCGGTTGGTCTGATGTTGCTTCCCCATGTTAGTGGCCGCCTGCCAGTGAATCTGCTTGATGTGCTCCAACAGACTCTTGGTAAAGCGGTCCCTATTCAAATTGATTACCTGAGATTCCGTCAGGACCGGGGCAAATACATAGGTGGGGGTTCGCATGGCTCTTCCAGTCATGAGCTCGTATGGGGAATACTCTGCGCTTTTCGACTGGCTGGCCCGGATACCCATCAAAACCAGGGGCAAGCTCTCCACCCATCTCTGCGGGGAATCCCCAGTCTCCTTCCTGAGTTTTTCTTTCAAGGTCCTATTTACACCCTCCAATAGCCCCGAGGACTGGGGGTTGTAGGTGACGTGCCACTTCCCCTCAATCCCCAGCACCTTGAGGGTTGCCTGCATGACCTGTCCCGTGAAGTGGCTCCCCCGGTCGGACTCCACGTACAGTGGAAGTCCCCACCTGGAGAACACCTCCCTAACCAATATCCTGGCTGTCCCCGCTGCTGTGGCTGTTCGGCAAGGGAAGGCTTCAACCCACTTTGTGAAAGTGTCCACCAAAACCCAGCACTACCGGTACCCTCCCTTAGCCACAGGTAGGGGCCCTATGTAATCGATTTGTATCAATTGCCATGGTCCCTCTACCCTCCTTGCGTGTCCGAGAGACACCTTTCTTTTCTGGGGAATCTGGATTATTGATTGCACAGACAAGACAGTTCGCGCAAAATTCACGAGTGTCATCCCGGAGCTGGGACCACCACCTGACCTGTTCCACCTGTTGCCAGGTGACCTCCGGTCCGGGGTGTCCAGCTCCAGGGCCTGCGTGGGGCAGCTGAAGGAACTACCTCTGGTGCTGCTGGGGCACTATCCACTGCTCTCCTTTAAACAACATCTTCTCCCTAACATGGATGCCTGTGCCTCCGTATGGTCCTTCGACCTTTTCTCCCGCAGTCAGCTTGTCCATGACGGACTTGAGGACGGGATCTCGCGCCTGTACCTGCTGGAGGTCCGGGGCCAAATCCACCCCTGCGCTCCCTTGTGTCCCCTGTCTGCCCCGGATAGCTGCTATGGGGCCTGCCTCGAGCGGGTTCCACTTGGCTCCCGTTCGGGCTCCCTCTTTGGCCAGTTGATCTGCCTTTTGGTTCACTGCAGCCCTGGGCTCATGTTTGTTATGGGCCTTTACTTTGTGAATGCAAATGTCTGCAGTAGGGGTTTTATGGCCAGGGGCTTACCGTCTGCAGATGTATACCCGCAACGGGATCAGATGGCTAGGAACTCCGTGCAGGCCTTGCAGGTGAACATACCATCTGAACAGATGGTATAGGGCTGTGGGAATTCGTCGGCGTGGGTGACTACATACATGACTGCCGACAGTTCAGCATGCTGGGCGCTCATGGTGGTTGGGAGCTTTATGGCCCTGGCAATGCCTGCCCGGGGATCATAAATCCCGCACCCTGTGAGCTTTCCCCCACCACCACCGTGCTGGACCCGTCAACATAGATCTCCCGGCCGTGGGGATGGATCCCCGCCAGGAGCCCTATGTCCACATCCCAGACCCCCCTCAACGGAGCAACAGTGGGCTTTCCCAAGGTACAGCATGTTGGCTGCCAGTCGGGGCTCACACATCCCTTTTACTCTCAAATCCATCTGTGAGAGCAGGAGGGTCCAGCGAGCAATGCGTACGCTGCTCACTGTCCCATCCTTAATTCTCCCATCCAGCAGCATCTGAATGGGGGTGTGATGAGTGAGGAGGGTGATTGGGGACACTCCTGTGGACACCTGCGACCGCTTCGCAGCCCAGTGGGTGGCCAGCAGATGCCTTTCACAGTTTGAGTAGCCCCTCTCAATCTCAGTGAGGACCCTGGAGGAGTAGACCACCGGTCTCAACTGGCCGTGCTGCTGTTGCATCAGCACAGCACTTAAGCTATCCCTGCTAGCTGCTAGCTCCAGGAAAAATTCCTTGCCCTCATCTACTGCTCCCAGGGCCGGAGCTTTCTGCAGGTCTCCCTTGAGGCGGGTAAACGCTGCATCACAGTCCTCATCCCACTCCCACTCCATGCTTTTGCGCAGGAGCCGGAGTAGGGGGGCTGCAATGGCTGCGTAATCCTCAATGAAGTCCCTGCAGTAACCGGTCAGACCCAGGAACGACCTCACCCCTGTAACTGTATTCGGAGCCAGTAACTCCTGAACTGCCCTCCTCTTAGCCTCATCAATGGCTCTTTCCCCTGCCCGCACAGTCAGCCCCAGGAATTTTACCCCTGTCTGGCCGATCTGTGCTTTCTTAGGGTTTACTTTAAAACCCTCCTTGTGCAGCAGTCCCAACAGCTCTGCCAGCAGGGGACCGTGCTCTTCCTCCGAATCGGAGAATAGCAGCAGGTCGCCCACGTACTGGACTAGCTGCCTGGGTCTGCTGAACTCTTTCAGGCAGTTGGCAATACACTGATGAAAAATGCTCGGGCTGTTGTGGAAGCCCTGGGGAAGACAGTTCCAGGTATACTGCTGTCCTTTGAATGTAAAGGCAAATTTGTACTGGTCCTCCCGCTGCAACAGGATGGACCAGAACCCATTCGAGATGTCCAGCACCGTAAAGACAGCTGCGGATGCGGGGATGGCTGCGACTAGGTTGGCTATGGCTGCCACTGTGGGCACACAGGCAGGGATATTTTTGTTGAGGACTCGGTAGTCCACTGTGGCCCTCCAAGAATTGTCCGGTTTCCTAATCGGCCAAAGTGGAGAGTTCACATGTGTGACTATTGGTCTCAACACCCCTGTCTGATTAGAGATCCCAATGCGACCTCTAGGTCTGCCTCAGCCTCCCTGGGAAAATTACACTGCTTCTGGGGCTTAGACATGGGGTCCCCATCTACTCTGACCTCGACCCCCTTTACTCGTCCACAGTTGTGCTTATGCCTGGCAAATGCCGCCAGGTTGGCCCGCACAAAAGCCTGATAGATCATCGGGGTGCCGTCAACAAGAGCGTCAAGGTCATATCCCTCCTTCGGCTTTACAGTGCAGAGGGAACCCTACCCCTGCTTCCCCTGGATGACTGCTGTACCTTCCCCCTCCCCGGTGTCAGCTGTGCCCCACAGACAGTGGTTCCTCAGGTCGACCAGAATTTTCTGGCCGCTGAGGAAATCTGCCCCTAGGATGCCTTTACTCACTTCCTCCCACGGCAGAAGGCCACGCTTCCGCATGGTGTGGAGGGGGCCTCTGTGTATCTGCAGTGGTTTGGAGAAGAAGCCCTCGCGTTCTTCTCCAGTGAAGCTGGTTAGGCAGTAGGGAATCCCACTGGATAGGGGTGAGGTAGTCGGGTCATCTACATGAACCAGGGTGCACAAGGCCCCTGTGTCCAGCAGATACTCCCCCCGGACCCCCTCAACACCCATCATGACATGTGATCTGTTCCATGCATCATAGGTGACCGGGCAGAGGTACACGGGTTCCTCGGGGTCTAGTCAGGGCCTGAGGGACTTCTTCCCCGGTCAGGGCTGCGACTTTCCCAGTCTGGGTAAGGAGTGCCTGCAGAGCTGCGAGGAGACCCTCGAGTGTGGCGGCAGGGCTGGGCACAGCTGGCTTGGGAGGGCTTGCGGCCGCGGGGACTGGGGCTGAGGTTGGGGCCTGTGGATCTCTCTTTTCCTGCCTCGGAGCCCGGCATTCCCTCCTCGTGTGCCCTGTCTTCCCACAACCGTAGAAAACTACCTCTCTGCCTGCCTGCCAATTCCCTTCTTGCCTCCACTCTCTCTTATCAGAGCCAGGGCGGATCTCACACCCCTTCCCCTTGGTGGGTTTCTCCCCCCCGATTCTGCCATTGTGAAAAGAGAGGGTCAGCTGCCTCAGCACTGTCTCCTCTTTGGCTTGGGGGTCTCTGAAATCGAACTACAGGTTGGCCTGGGCACGCAACTCCTGCCACCAGTGCACGCAGCCAGCGACCACGTCGGTGTGCATCCAGCTGGGTTCAGTCCAAATTCCCCCCACTGGCTTCCTCATCCACTGGCCACAATCGATCAGCGAATGCCTGGGGGGTCTCCCCGGATCTCTGGACAGTGGTCTGTACCCGGTCGAACGGACAGCCGTCATTCAACCCCATGGCCTCCAGGATATCCTCCTGGAGAGCTGACCCTTCTTGCTCTCAGCAGAGAGAGCCTGACACAGGGCTGGGTCCAGTGAGAACAGGAGCAGTTTGCTCCGTTCGGCCTCATCGCAATCATTTATGTCTCCTACCTGCCCTACTTCCATAAAGTGGACAGAGGGGTCTCCTTTTTGGGTAAGTTTATTCACATGGGCCACCATCTGCCACAGCTGGGTCGCACTGTGGGGAAGCACGTATTGGTTCTGCAGGGGACCCTCAGCCTGAGCCACGGTGGGTGGTCCGAATCTACTCTACCTGATGGGGCACATTGGGGCTGGTCCCGGAGGTTTAGATTCCAGCATTTCACACTGCCTCTCCTCCGGGATCCCCAATGTGGCTGTGGGAGAGGGCCTGTAGGATTCTTCCTCCCTATCCTCCTCCCCACAGCCTGTTTCACTATGCTCCCCCTTCCGCACCTCGGCTGGGCTGATAAGACACACCACTCCTTTACTGGGTGCCTTGCTTTCAGCCCAGTCAAGGGCTTTTGCCTCAGCTAGGGCCAGAGCTTTGGTGTCGGGCCGGGTGGGGATTCGAGTCTCGGGCACTTCCAGAGCTTTTGCTCCGGCTAGAACAAGGGCTACTTTGGCTTCAGCCAGAGCCAGGGTGAGCCGATCAATTTGTTCCTGAAAGGAACGATGGTCCCTCTCTGCCCTGCTGTGGCACGCCTGAAGCGCAGCCTGTAGCTGGAGACTCTTACCCTCCCCCAACCTTCCCTGGTTCTGAGCCTGAGCAAGTTCCTCCTGCAGTCCCCTGATGTAACCTTTTCCCTCAGTTATCTGGGACTGAAGGTACTCCCTGTGGTTGCGATAGCTTTCTCCACCCATCTCTCGTTCCTGCCTCTCCCACTTTAAATCCTGATCCAGCTTTTCCCTTTCTTTGCTCGTCTTTACTAGCTCCTCTCTCTGCTCAGCTAACTCTGTCTGCAGGATGTCTACCTGCCTATCCAAGACCTGTATTTGTTTCTGAAAGCACCAACCACACTGCCTTTTCCACTGACCTTTTATAATCTTTACTCTGGGTCCACCTTACTGCTGCGTTCTCAGGCCATTCACCTCAGCAGCGCCTGCACCCACTTGCTTGAGCAGTTTATCCTTGCTGTAACATACCTAGCAATCCTACCCTCCATTTTATACTCCTCTCCACCAAGACTGACTGTCTCTTCACCCTCACTCAACGCATGTCCCTTCTTCATGGTCGCCATTGTAAGAGGAGCTTGGGGTGTGGGTTCGAATCCACACTCCCCTGGAGTTCTGTGTGCGATTTATGAGGATGGGTGAGTAATGAGGCACCAAACACAGTGGGGAAGAGTACAAAATGGCTAATGTTGTTTATTTAGAATAGTAAACACCAAGATAGAGGACATAGGAAGAAGTCATAAATAGCACTAATGGCACAATCTCAATCAACAACACGAAAAATCTTGCAACAGGGAAGGGGAAAATAAGAGGTTAAAACATTCCACTCACACACAACCACACCTCCCACTCCCACCCTTCTTACCAATTCCGATCCTAAATTGAGTCTGTGAGAGGGTTTGGGCTATACACACAATCCTATCAACTCCGGGGTTCTGGGGGGCACTTATTTCAGCTCGGGGTCCCTCTGGGGTGGGTTTTACATTGTTGGTCGGTTCGGTTTTCCTCCTCGATGTTGCGTCGGTTTCTTCTCTTTGCCTTTTGGTTGGCTCCTAAGCAAAAAGCTGCTGGAGTTAAGCACACCTTCCCCAGAGCGAGGGCCCTGTGAAAAAGCTGATTCAACTCCCAAAAGCTGACTCCAACCTCCAACCTCTGGTTGGTTTCCTTACTCAGCTCAGCTGTGGGGAGTCACTGCCACTGCCTGCTGGTTTTCAGTCTCTGTGGCTTCGTCTGCGGAACTGCTGCTTCTTCCTCTGGTGGAGCGAGAGTGAGAGGGAGAGAGAGCTCTCTCTGGATACAAGCTGCAAGCTCCAAGCTCTCCAACTGCTTCCACACCCTGCTGCTTCTACCACCCCCCCCCCCCTGCCCCCGGTGGTTCTGTAGGTCCTTTAACCAATTTATTTCTGGCCTTTTCGCGCTCAAACTCAGTTGGTGGTCCATTGTGTAAGTTTGGGTGGGGAGATAGCTTTGAATATTTAATCAGAAGATGTCACAGGTACAGATAGGTGTGAGGACAGGGGTATTGTTTCAGTGCACATTGGTGCCTAAAAGTCTGCTGATCCTTTGTTACAGTCCTGGGAGTCAATTGGTTTGGGCCTCCCCTTTACTGCAGTGATTGTCCACTGTCCATATTAATTAGGTAGATGATGGTCCACATTCATTAGGGGCGAGTCATATTTTGAAACTGGGCCGGGTAGTCCCTATTGGTTGAGGATTTCCCCGCTTCAGGCCCGACTCGACCCCTGATTGGCCTGCCAGAATGCACTTTTCCCCCATTGGTCAGTGCCTCTGTCTCGCTTGTGAGCCAGACTCCACAATGTCTGTATCCGCCCACACGTTTCCCAGCCTGCCTGGTCTGAGGGTTTGGTGGCCAAAAAGTGTTCATTTAAAATGAATAGAACAATCCCATGTTAGTTTTCTTGTCCTTAGGGCATTTCAATAAAATGCGGCCGTGGATTTTCGAACCTTACAGCGCAGGAGTGAGGGGGTAATGGTGCGAGTTTTGGATGAGCTCAAATTTATGAAGGGTACAATGTGGAGGCCGACTAAGAGCAGGATTCCTGGCTAATTGATCCTCTTGGTAACCTGGTACCATTGAGGCTATTAGTAACCAACTGGCTCTGGATACACTATGGTTGGGACCTGAGCCCGTCAGCCATGGTTCAGTGACAGCACTCTCATCTCTGCATCAGAAGGTTGTGGGTTCAAATACTACTCTGGAGACTTGAGCACAAATGGCATTTTGGCCTTCATAACGAGAGGATTTGAGTACAGGGGCAGGGAGGTGTTGCTACAGTTGTACAGGGCCTTGGTGAGGCCACACCTGGAGTATTGTGTACAGTTTTGGTCTCCTAACTTGAGGAAGGACATTCTTGCTATTGAGTGAGTGCAGCGAAGATTCACCAGACTGATTCCCGGGATGGTGGGACTGACCTATCAAGAAAGACTGGATCAACTGGGCTTGTATTCACTGGAGTTCAGAAGAATGAGAGGGGACCTCATAGAAACGTTTAAAATTCTGACGGGTTTAGACAGGTTAGATGCAGGAAGAATGCTCCCAATGTTGGGGAAGTCCAGAACCAGGGGTCACAGTCGAAGGATAAGGGGTAAGCCATTTAGGACCGAGATGAGGAGAAACTTCTTCACCCAGAGAGTGATGAACCTGTGGAATTCTCTACCACAGAAAGTAGTTGAGGCCAATTCACTAAATATATTCAAAAGGGAGTTAGATGAAGTCCTTACTACTCGGGGGATCAAGGGGTATGGCGAGAAAGCAGGAAGGGGGTACTGAAGTTTCATGTTCAGCCATGAACTCATTGAATGGCGGTGCAGGCTAGAAGGGCTGAATGGCCTGCTCCTGCACCTATTTTCTATGTTTCTATGTTTCTAATCCAGGCAGAAACACCCAGTGCCAGCACTGAGGCAGTGCTGCACTATTGGATGTGACGTTAAACCGAGGCCCCGTCTGCCCTCTCAGACGTAACATATCCCACGGCGCTATTCGAAGAAGAGCAGGGGAGCTATCCCCCATTTCCTGGTCAATGTTTATCCCTCAACCAAAATCCTAAAACAAATTATCTGGTCATTACCACGTTGCTGTTTGTGGGAGCTTGCTGTGCGCAAATTGGCTGCCGCATCTCTTACATTACAACAGTGACTACACTTCAAAAAGTGCTTCATTGGCTGTGAAGCACTTTGAGACGTCCTGAGGTCGTGAAAGGTGCTATATAAATGCAAGTACTTTCTGTTTTTCTTGCTTTACATGTCTCAACTACTCACTATCGAAACCTTCTGAAATAGTGGGTAAAGCCTCTTTAATTTTTCTGCAACATTTTTCATGGACTATCTTCTTGTCCCTTCCCCCTGTTTTTATTACTCTGGATTGCTTTCTCTTTGTGATGCCGGAACCCTGGAGAGAGCCGCTTCTGATGTAAGATTATGGGAGGAATTTTACCTCCTGTGTGGGAAGCGGGCGGGAGTACAGTGGACAGCTTTGGCTGTTTGAACGGCTGGGTCGCATTAACATTCTGCCGGCCAGCTGCCCATCCAAAATGGAAAGCCCTGATCCCTCAGAGCGGCAGGCCAGTAAGTTGCGGGTTCGTCAGGGTTTTGCAGATTTCAAAGGGGTGGGGGTGAAGGGAATGGGCCGTGGGGGGGTTGGAAAGGGTATGGGCCATGATGGGGGGAGGGAATGGGCCATGGTGGGGTTGGGTGGGTAGTGTGTGCCATGGGGGGGTTGGGGGTGTATCGGCCATTGTGAGCTTGGGGGTTATGGGCTGTGGGGGGGGGGTGGGGAGGGTATGGGCCATGGGGGGGGATATGGGCCATTGGGTGTTGGAGGGGAAGGGTATGGGCCATGGGGGGGTGGGGAGGAGGGTATGGGTTGTGGGGGGTGCTGGGAGGGGTAAGGGCCATGGGGGGTGGGGGTGGGTAAGGGCCATGGGGGGTTGGGGGTGGGTAAGGGCCATGGGCAGTGGGGGGGAGGGTATGGGCCATGGGGGGTGGAGGGGAGGGTATGGGCTGTGGGGGGTGCTGGGAGGGGTAAGGGCCATGGGGGGTGGGGGTGGGTATGGGCCATGTGGGGTTGGGGGGGGGAAGGGCCATGGGCAGTGGGGGTGGAGGGGTATGGGCCATGTGAGGTTGGGGGGGGTATGGGCCATGCGGGGTAAGGGGGTTAAGGGCCATGGGGAGGCAGCGGCCCAAACTTTCTATGTGGGGCTCAGAGGAGTAGTCCTGATGCACTCCCACTCAGTAAGCCAATAAAAATGCGCGGGTCAGGAGGGCACCTCAACCACATGATAAAACAGCGGTGGTAAAATGGCTGCTGGGCCGGTCAGGTGCAGTAAGTCCACTGCTTGAATTGTAACTTCCTGTTCTGCCCGGTTTTAGCCAGGCAGAGGTGGTTAATAATTCTCACAAATCTGTTAGCTGTAGCGTGAAATAAAGCCAGGAGGGGGAGTGCTGGGTGTGTTTAGATAGAGGAAGAGCCAGGCTGAGGACTCGGGACTGGTTACGGAGAGAACACACCAGGCTAGGGAGGCAGGTGCAAACTGTAAGAGAAGCACCAGGGAATAAAGTATTGTTGTTGTCCGTATCCTATGTCTGAATTTATTCGAATAGAACCTGTAGCATGGTGGACGCGGTAGTGAGTCAACATTAAAAGAATAATTACATTCGGGATGACTCTTCGATTCCTGGGCTCGTTATAATTACTTAGATATTGGGTAGGTAGGGAAGCACTCCACACGAATCCAGTGCTTTATGGGAATGGTCTTTGTGATGAGCCCAAGGAAAATTTGTGCGGTAAAGTTCGAAAATGTGACAACAGTATTCAATAACAACAATAATCACTTGCTTTTATATTGCGTAGTAAAACATCCCAAGGCGCTTCACAAGAGCTTTAGCAAACAAAATTTGATACCAAGCTACATAAGGAGACATTAGGACAGGTGGCCAAAAGCTTGCTCAAAGAGGTAGGTTTTAAGAAGTGTCTTAAAGTAGGAGAGAGAGGTAGAGAGGCGGAGAGGTTTAGAGAGAGAGTTCCAGAGCTTAGGGCCTAGGCAGCTGAAGGCCAATTGGAGAGTGATGAAAATCGGAGTTTGTACAAGAGGCCAGAATTAGAGGAGCGCAGAGTTCTTGGAGGGTTGTGAGGCTGGAGGAGGTTACTGAGATAGGGAGGGGCGAGACCATGAAGGGACTTGAAAACAAGGATGAGATTTTAAAATCGAGGTGTTGCTAGTCTGGGAGCTAATGTAGATCAACGAGCACAGGGTGATGGTTGAACGGGACTTGTTGCGAGTTAGGACACGGGCAGCCGAGTTTTGGATGAGCTCAAGTTTACAGTGGTTGCAAGGCGGAAGACCAGCCAGTAAAGCATTGGAACAGGCAAGTCTAGAGGTAACAAAGGCATGGATGCGGGTTTTCAGCAGCAGATGAGCTGAAACAGGGACAGAGGCAGTCAATGTTACAGAGGTATTCAATAACAACAATAATCACTTGCTTTTATATTGCGTAGTAAAACATCCCAAGGCGCTTCACACGAGCATTAGCAAACAAAATTTGATACCAAGCTACATAAGGAGACATTAGGACAGGTGGCCAAAAGCTTGGTCAAAGAGATAGGTTTTAAGAAGTGTCTTACAGTAGGAGAGAGAGGTTGAGAGGTGAAGAGGTTTAGAGAGAGAGTAGGTGGTCTTGTTGCTGGAGAAGGTGTCGTGTCATAAACTCAGTGCAGTCAAAACAGGTTATGAACACTCCGATTCAGTCTCAGACAGTGGCCAGAGAGAAGGATGGAGGTGGTTGCTAGGGAACAGAGTTCATGGTGGGGTCTGAAGGCAATGGCTATGAGCTCCCCAATGTTTAATTGGAGGAAATTTCTGCTCGTCCAATATTGGCTGTCGGACAAGTAACATGACTAATCAGAGGCAGTGGAGGGGTCAAGAGAGGCGATGCTGGTGAGGTAGAGCTGGGTATCGTCAGTATATGTGGAAGCTGAGAATGTGTTTTTGGATGACGTCGCTGAGGGGCAGCACGCAGATAAGAAATAGGAGGGGGCCAAGGGGGATAGATCCTCGGGGGACTTCAGAGGGAACAGGGCAGAAAGGGGAAGAGAAGCCATTGCAGGAGATTCCCTGGGTATGATTGGATCAACAGGAATGGAAGCAAGCGAGGGCAGTCCCAGCCAGCTGGACAAGAGAGGAGAGGTTTTGGAGAAGGACAGTATATTCTCCAATTCAGCTTTTTAAAGTGTTTCATTTTAATACTGATGAAAAAAATGGGAAAATTAAAAACCTACAAATTAATTAGAGTGGAAGTTCAGTTGGAAAACACAGACAAATGGCTTCTTTCCACACTTGTTAGCAGATCAATCTCATTTCAGTAATCCAGCAGAACGGCAAGATAGATAAAGTCCAAAGAAAAATGTAGAATTGCTGTAGGCTTGGGTAAGGGAAATGAACTGAATCAGATTAATGCACTGATCTGTTCAATGGACAAGGAGGCTCTGCTGCTTTATATAACTGTCCCAGATTGACTGGGGAAATTGGGGCACTGCTGGATAGACTGGGAAAGTTTTATGTGATGCCAAGAAGCCTGACGTTAGAGCTAAATTCAACCAAAAGAGATAAAAGAATTGGCACCGGGCAATTTTAAACTAACCAGCCCGCCTGGAAACAGACTGGTTCGGTGGCAATGCTAGTTTTAACCAAACCCTCTCCTCCCCACCACCGGATCTTACTCTCCATTGCAGAGTAATGCTGGGCTGGGAGTAAAACCATTGTTGCACCCGATCCCATAGGTTTCTTGCCCACCGAGTTCAGTTAAAATTAGGCCCAATTGGAGCAGGGTTTGCCTGAATGTCTCGCAGTTTTAATGGCAGGTCGTGTTCTACTTTTTTTCTTAAGGATTCCTGCCCAAGAGCCAGGCTGATTGACAGGCTGATTGACAGGCTGATTGACAGGCTGACTGACAGGCTGACTGACAGACTTGCTGACAGGCTGATTGACACACTGACTGAGAGGCTGCTTGACAGGCTGATTGACAAGCTGACTGACAGGCTGATTGACACACTGACTGACAGGCTGATTGACACACTGACTGAAAGGCTGATTGACACACTGACTGAGAGGCTGATTGACAGGCTGATTGACAAGCTGACTGACAGGCTGATTGACACACTGACTGACAGGCTTATTGACACACTGACTGAGAGGCTGATTGACAGGCTAGCTGCCTGTCGGGCAGGGCAGCTTGCAGCAGAAGTGTGCAACAAAGGAGCAGGTAGGTCTCATAGTGGGGGGTGGGGTGAGGGAAGCAATCGCGGGGGGCTAAAGATGCTGTTTGGTGGGGGGAGATCACAGGGAGGGGTGCAGACAGATCGCAGTATGGGAGTTTGGGGGGTGGGGGGGTGTACAGGTTAGCTTGTTGGGCCGGGAGGAAACACTCCTGCATCTCTTTGCCCACTAGCAGTGCTGCAAAGACACTTGGGTTATGGTGAGCTCCAATCCAGTTGTCCTCTTCACAGCCACCTCCCTCCCGGACCGGCATGCACTGTACCTTGTAGAGGCATGCCCCTTTTATGGCCCCGACCTGCCGCTGATGGTCTCTTGCAGGTCGGGGCCGCCAGGCTGCTCAGGGGCCGCCGCACGCCGCTCCTTTTATGGTCGGTGATTGGAGCGTGGGCAGGTACAGCAGGAGCGACGAGGTTGAGGCGAAGGAGCAGCGAGAGATTGCAAAGCAATGTGATCGGGACCCAGGAGAGGTGAGGGCCCAGGGGCACACGGGCCAGCCCACACTGCAATATGTGTGCGCGCTCGGTCTGTGCAGCAGAGCTGGTCTCCAGTCGTCTTGGGTAATCCTTGCTACTGGACCAAGACCTAGCTCTGTCAAGTCCGTGTGGTGGCTGGGGTGCAACGGCCACCGCACGTTAAATAAATCCACGCACAGGCATCTTCCACCCTTCAACATGTAGTTCGGGATACGGAATATTAAGTCCTTCATTGAAACACCTGTGAACTCATCCCTTTTTAGTGTGGAAGCAAGTCATCCTCGATACGAGGGACCGTCTAAGAAGAAGAAAGACACTTACCTTACGGACCCAGCCCTTTCCGCCTCCTTTTACCATCCAAGACTCGAGAAGCCTCAACTGACATGAGTTAACTTTTGAAAGCTTGTAAAATTGGAGGTGCACAGCCTCCTTGAAAGCTTTCAATGACTGAGAGCCTCCTGAGAGTGGGTAGGTCAGCCGTACCCCATCCCTCCTCCATTAAAACCAAAGATTTGAGGTGTGTTGGAGTTAGATTTGAAATGTAATGTTTTTTAACTCCCACCCGACCCAAGCCCACTCATTTTGGGGGATTAAAACTCCCCCCATAATGTCAATAATGTCTGGCTGAGATCCATGGTGATGGTAATCTGAATAGCAAGGTGATTTATAATTGAGACGAGAGAACCTGGGAGATTACTGTTAGACCCCAAGTTTACTCTGATCAGGCAGCAATATCAGAGAGAGTGAAGCTGCTAAGAAGAGACAATTCTGATCCCCCAAAACAGGTGGGGTTGGGTCGGGTGGGAAATTAAAATGTTCAAAATCCGAAACTTGAACATAACTCGCCTCAAACACGCCCACATCAGATCTTATACAGGCCGGGTCAAGGGCAAGCAATCACTCTCAGAAGACGGCTCAGCCATTCAAACCATTTAAGGAGGCTGAATGCCTCCATTTTAACAGGATTTCTATTCTTAACAACAATAACAACAACTTGTATTTATATAGCGCCTTTAACGTAGTGAAATGCCCCAAGGTGCTTCACAGGAGTGTTATGGGATAAAAATTTGACACTGAGCCGCATAAGTAGAAATTAGCCCAGGTGACCAAAAGCTTGGTCAAAGAGCTATGTTTTAAGTAGCATCTTGAAGGAGGAAAGAGAGGGAGAGAGGTGGAGAGGTTTAGGAGTACCAGAGCTTGGGGCCCAGGCAACAGAAGGCACGGCCATCAATGGTTGAGCGATTATAATCAGGGATGCAAAATATAAAAACAGATAGTAAAAGCTTTTACAGATATATAAAACGGAAAAGAATGACTAAAGTAAATGTTGGTCCCTTAGAACATGAGAAGGGGGATTTAATAATGGGAAATGTGGAAATGGCTAAGACCTTAAACAATCATTTTGCTTTGGTCTTCACAGTGGAAGACACAAAAACCAAGCCAAAAATTGCTGGTCACAGGAATGTGGGAAGGGAGTACCTTGAGACAATCACTATCACTAGGTGGGTAGTGCTAGACAGGCTAATGGGACTCAAGGTAGACAAGTTCCCTGGTCCTGATGAAATGCATCCCAGGGTATTAAAAGAGATGGCGGAAGTTATAGCAGATGCATTCGTTATAATCTACCAAAATTCTCTGGACTCTGGGGAGGTACCAGCGGATTGGAAAGCAACTAATGTAACGCTTCTGTTTAAAAAAGGGGGCAGACAAAAGGCAGGTAACTATCGGCCGGTTAGTTTAACATCTGTAGTGGGGAAAATGCTTGAAACTATCATTAAGGAAGAAATAGTGGGACATCTAGATAGGAATAGTGCAATCAAGCAGACGCAACATGGATTCATGAAGGGGAAATCATGTTTAACTAATTTACTGGAATTCTTTGAGGATATAACAAGCATGGTGGATAGAGGTGTACCGATGGATGTGCTGTATTTAGATTTCCAAAAGGCATTTGATAAGGTGCCAAACAAAGGGTAACTGCAGAAGATAGAGGTACGCGGAGTCAGAGGAAATGTATTAGCATGGATAGAGAATTGGCTGGCGAACAGAAAGCAGAGAGTCGGGATAAATGGGTTCTTTTCGGGTTGGCAATCGGTGGTTAGTGGTGTGCCACAGGGATCGGTGCTGGGACCACAACTGTTTACAATATACACTGGAAGAGGGGACAGAGTGTTGTGTAACAAAATTTGCAGATGACACAAAGATTAGTGGGAAAGCAGGTTGTGTAGAGGACACAGAGAGGCTGCAAAGAGATTTGGATAGGTTAAGCGAATGGGCTAAGGTTTGGCAGATGGAATACAATGTCGGAAAGTGTGAGGTCATCCACCTTGGGAAAAAAAACAGGAAAAAGGGAGTATTATTTGAATGGGGAGAAATTACAACATGCAGAGGTGCAGAGGGACCTGGGGGTCCTTGTGCATGAATCCCAAAAAGTTAGTTTGCAGGTGCAGCAGGTAATCAGGAAGGCGAATGGAATGTTGGCCTTCATTGCGAGAGGGATGGAGTACAAAAGCAGGGAGGTCCTGCTGCAACTGTATAGGGTATTGGTAAGGCCGCACCTGGAGTACTGCATGCAGTTTTGGTCACTTTACTTAACGAGGGATATACTGGCTTTGGAGGGGTTACAGAGACGATTCACTAGGCTGATTCCGGAGGTGAGGGGGTTACCTTATGATGATAGATTGAGTAGACTGGGTCTTTACTCGTTGGAGTTCAGAAGGATGAGGGGTGATCTTATAGAAACATTTAAAATCATGAAAGGGATCGACAAGATCGAGGCAGAGAGGTTGTTTCCACTGGTAGGGGAGACTAGAACTAGGGGGCACAACCTCAAAATACGGGGGAACCGATTTAAAACCGAGTTGAGAAGGAATTTCTTCTCCCAGAGGGTTGTGAATCTGTGGAATTCTCTGCCCAAGGAAGCACTTGAGGCTAGCTCATTGAATGTATTCAAGTCACAGATAGATAGATTTTTAACCAATAAGGGAATTAAGGGTTACGGGGAGAGGGCGGGTAAGTGGAGCTGAGTCCACGGCCAGATCAGCCATGATCTTATTGAATGGCGGAGCAGGCTCGAGGGGCGAGATGGCCTACTCCTGTTCCTAATTCTTATGTTCTTATGTTCTTATGCTCAGGAGGGCAGAATTAGAGGAGCGCAGACATCTCGGTGGGTTGTGGGATTGGAGGAGATTACAGAGATAGGGAGGGGTGCGTTTCCTGGGTATGGGGAATCCCAGCAGGTAACAGGAGGCAAGCACTGCTTGTGAGCCAGGAGGAGCAGAGTGCTTACTCCCAGCCCAACTAACAAATGTGTAAACACCATCCCTCACCTCCATGATCACCCGCCGACACCCACCCCTCCATTATTGCCTCCCCATCTCCGAGTTTGAAGGAGAGAGGAAACAAGCAGGAAAAATGGGTAAAAAAACAAATTTAAAGGCACTGTGTCTAAATGCACATCGCATTTGTAACAAAATAGATGAGTTGACAAATGGGTATGATCTGATAGCCATTACAGAGATGTGGTTGCAAGGTGACCAGGACTGGGAATTAAATATTCGGGGTATTTGACAATCTGGAAGGACAGACAGAAAGGAAAAGGAGGTGGGGGAGCTTATTGATAAAGGATGGAATAACTGCACTAGTGAGAAATGATATTGGCTCAAATGATCAGGATGTTATAAGAACATAAGAACATAAGAATTAGGAACAGGAGTAGGCCATCTAGCCTCTCGAGCCTGCTCCGCCATTCAATAAGATCATGGCTGATCTGGCCATGGACTCAGCTCCAGTTACCCGTCTGCTCCCCATAACCCTTGATTCCCTTATTGGTTAAAAATCTATCTATTTGTGATTTGACTACATTCAATGAGCTAGCCTCAACTGCTTCCTTGGGCAGAGAATTCCACAGATTCACAACCCTCTGGGAGAAGATATTCCTTCTCAACTCAGTTTTAAATTGGCTCCCCCATATTTTGAGGCTGTGCCCCCTAGTTGTAGTCTCCCCGACCAGTGGAAACAACCTCTCTGCCTCTATCTTGTCTATCCCTTTCATTGTTTTGAATGTTTCTATAAGATCACCCCTCATCCTTCTGAACTCCAACGAGTAAAGACCCAGTCTACTCAATCTATCATCATAAGGTAACCCCCTCATCTCCGGAATCAGCCTAGTGAATCGTCTCTGTAACCCCTCCAAAGCTAGTATATCCTTCCTTAAATAAGGTGACCAAAACTGCATGCAGTACTCCAGGTGCGGCCTCACCAATACCCCGTACAGTTGCAGCAGGACCTCCCTGCTTTTGTACTCCATCCCTCTCGCAATGAAGGTCAACATTCCATTAGCCTTCCTGATTACCTGCTGCACCTGCAAACTAACTTTTTGGGATTCATGCACAAGGACCCCCAGGTCCCTCTGCACCACAGCATGTTGTAATTTCTCCCCATTCAAATAATATTGCCTTTGACTGTTTTTTTCCAAGGTGGATGACCTCACATTTTCCGACATTGTATTCCATCTGCCAAACCTTAGCCCATTCGCTTAACCTAACTAAATGTCTTTGCAGCCTCTCTGTTTCCTCTACACAACCCGCTTTCCCACTAATCTTTGTGTCATCTGCAAATTTTGTTACACTACACTCTGTCCCCTTTTCCAGGTCATCTATGTATATTGTAAACAGTTGTGGTCCCAGCACCGATCCCTGTGGCACACCACTAACCACCGATTTCCAACCCGAAAAGGACCCATTTATCCCGACTCTCTGCTTTCTGTTAGCCAGCCAATTCTCTATCCATGCTAATACATTTCCTCTGACTCCGCGTACCTTTATCTTCTGCAGTAACCTTTTGTGTGGCACCTTATCAAAAGCCTTTTGGAAATCTAAATACACTGCATCCATCGGTACACCTCTATCCACCATGCTCGTTATATCCTCAAAGAATTCCAGTAAATTAGTTAAACATGATTTCCCCTTCATGAATCCATGTTGTGTCTGCTTGATTGCACTATTCCTATCTAGATGTCCCGCTATTTCTTACTTAATAATAACTTCAAGCATTTTCCCCACTACAGATGTTAAACTAACTGGCCTATAGTTACCTGCCTTTTGCCTGCCCCCTTTTTTAAACAGAGGCGTTACATTAGCTGCTTTCCAATCCGCTGGTACCTCCCCAGAGTCCAGAGAATTTTGGTAGATTATAACGAATGCATCTGCTATAACTTCCGCCATCTCTTTTAATACCCTGGGATGCATTTCATCAGGACCAGGGGACTTGTCTACCTTGAGTCCCATTAGCCTGTCCAGCACTACCTCCCTAGTAATCGTGATTGTCTCAAGGTCCTCTCTTCCCACATTCCCGTGACCAGCAATTTTTAGCATGGTTTTTTTTGTCTTTCACTGTGAAGACCAAAGCAAAATAATTGTTTAAGGTTGAAACAGTTTGGGTGGAAATAAGGAATAATAAGGGGAAAAAGTCACTGGTGGGCATAGTCTATAGGCCCCCTAACAGTAGCAACTCTGTTGGTCAGAGCATAAACCAGTAAATAGTGGGGGCTTGTAAAAAGGGAACAGCAGTAATCATCGGTGATTTTAACCTCCATATTGATTGGACAAATCAAATTGGTCAGGGTGGCCTTGAGGAGGAGTTCATAGAGTGCGTAAGGGACAGATTCCTTGAGCAGTATGTAACGGAACCAACCAGGGGGCAGG
Organism: Pristiophorus japonicus; assembly: GCF_044704955.1. Classification (NCBI taxonomy): domain Eukaryota; kingdom Metazoa; phylum Chordata; class Chondrichthyes; family Pristiophoridae; genus Pristiophorus; species Pristiophorus japonicus. The sequence continues at coordinate 81,778,541 of NC_091992.1, forward strand.
CTATCTTAAATCTGGTCCTGTGTAATGAGACAGGATTAATAAACAATCTCCTAGTAAAGGATCCCCTCAGAATGAGTGATCATAGCATGATTGAATTTCAAATTCAGATGGAGGGTGAGAAAATTGGATCTCTAACCAGCGTACTAAGCTTAAATAAAGGAGACTATGAAGGTATGAGGGCAGAGTTGGCTAAAGTGGAGTGGGAAAATAGATTAAAGTGTAGGACGGTTGATGAATAGTGGTGTACATTTAAGGAGATACTTCACAGCTTTCAAGAAAAATATATTCCAGTGAGGAGGAAAGGGTATAAGAGAAAAGATGGCCATCCATGGCTAACTAAAGAAATAAAGGGCGGTATCCAATTAAAAACAAGGGCATACAAAGTGGCCGAGGACAGAAGATTGGGAAGCTTTTAAAAGCCAGCAAAGAATGATTTAAAAAATGATTAAGAAAGGGAAGATAGACTATGAAAGTAAACTAGCATGAAATATAAAAATAGATAGCAAGAGTTTCTATAGGTATATAAAAAGGATTTAGTGGCTAAAGTAAATGTTGGTCCCTTCGAGGACGAGACCGGGGAATTAGTAATGGGGAACATTGAAATGGCAGAAACTCTGAACAAATATTTTGTATCAGTCTTTATGGTAGATGACACGAACAATATTTCAACAGGGGATAGTCAAGGGGCTATGGGGGGGAGAAACTTAACACAATCACAATCACTAAGGAGGTGGTACTCAGTAAGATAATGGGACTAAAGGCAGATAAATTCCCTGGACCTGATGGCTTGCGTCCTTGGGTCTTAAGAGAAGTAGCGGCAGGGTTTGTGGATGCATTGGTTGTAATTTACCAAAATTCCCTGGATTCTGGGGAGGTCCCAACAGATTGGAAAACTGCAAATGTAACGCCCCTATTTAAAAAAGGAGGCAGACAAAAAGCAGGAAACTATAGACCAGTTAGCCTAAGGTCTGTGGTTGGGAAAATGTTGGAGTCCATTATTAACGAAACAGTAGCAGGACATTTGGAAAAGCAAAATTCGATGAGGCAGAGTCAGCATGGATTTATGAAGGGAAGTCATGTTTGACAAATTTGCTGGAATTCTTTGAGGTTGTAACGAAGAGGATGCATAAAGGGGAATCAGTGGATGTAGTGTATTTGCACTTCCAGAAGGCATTTGACAAGGTGCCACATAAAAGGTTACTGCACAAGGTAAAAGTTCACGGGGTTGGAGGTAATATATTAGCATGGATAGAGGGTTGGCTAACTAACAGAAAACAGAGAGTCGGGAAAAATGGTTGATTCTCTGGTTGGCAATCAGTAACTAGTGGGGTGCTGCAGGGATCAGTGTTGGGACCTCAACTATTTACAATCTATATTAACGACTTGGAAGAAGGGACTGAGTGTAACGTAGTCAAATTTGCTGAAGATGGGAGGAGGACACAAAAAATCTGCAAAAGGACATAGGCAGGCTAAGTGAGTGGGCAAAAATTTGGCAGATGGAGTATAATGTTGGAAAGTGTGAGGTCATGCTCTTTGACAGAAAAAAATCAAAGAGAAAGTTATTATTTAAATGGAGAAAGATTGCAAAGTGCCCTCTAGTTCTAATCTCCCCTATCAGTGGAAATATCCTCTCTGCATCCACCTTGTCAAGCCCCCTCATAATCGTATAAGTTTCGATAAGATCATCTCTCATTCTTCTGAATTCCAATGAGTAGAGGCCTAACCTACTCAACCTTTCCTCATAAGTTAACCCCCTCATCTCCGGAATCCAGTACAGTGGAACCTGGTGGTACTCGTGCATGAAACACAAAAGGTTAGTATGCAGGTACAGCAAGTGATCAGGAAGGCCAATGGAATATTGGCCTTTATTGCAAAGGGAATGGAGTATAAAAGCAGGGAAGTCTTGCTACAGTTAAACAGGGCATTGGTGAGGCCACACCTGGAATACTGCGTGCAGTGTTTACAAAAGGATATACTTGTTTTGGACGCAGTTCAGAGAAGGTTGATTCTGGAGATGATGGGGTTGACTTATGAGGAAAGGTTGAGTAGGTTGGGCCTCTACTCATTGGAATTCAGAAGAATGAGAGGTGAGCTGATCGAAATGTATAAGATTATGAGGGGGCTTGACAAGGTGAATGCAGAGAGGATGTTTCCACTAATGGGGAGACTAGAATTAGAGGGCATTACCTTAGAATAAGGGGCCGCCCATTTAAAACTGAGATGAAGAGAAATTTCTTCTCTCAGTGGGTTGTAAATCTGTGGAATTCGCTGCCTCAGAGAGCTGTGGAAGCTGGGACATTGAATAAATTTAAGACAGAAATAGACAGTTTCTTAAATGATAAGGGGTTATGGGGAGCGGGCAGGGAAGTGGATCTGAGTCCATGATCGGATCAGCCTTGATCGTATTAAATGGCAGAGCAGGATCGAGGGGCCGTATGGCCTATTCCTGTTCCTATTTCTTATGTTCTTATGTTCTTATGACCCCTCTCACCCGCAATCACCCCTGACCCCCCCCCCACCCCGCAACCACTCTAATCCCACTCTATTCTCCCCCCCCACCGCCACCCCCCGCCCACCGTGCGATCTCTCTCCTCAACAACCACAAACAACGCTGTGGCCTTTTCTGGAACATTCCCCGCCAGACAGGCCTGTCAAGCCTATCAATCAGCTTGGCTGAGGGTCGGGCAGCCTGTTCAAATACAACATGCGTGCCATGGAGTTAAAACTCCACGCCGTTCGGCCCTGCCCATAACTTCCACCGCTCGGCCCCGCCCATAACTTCCACCGCTCGGCCCCACCCATAACTCCCACCGCTCGGCCCCGCCCATAACTCCCACCGCTAGGCCCCGCCATAATACTTCCACCGCTCGGCCCCGCCCATAACTCCGAACCGCTCGGCCCCGCCCATAACTCCCACCGCTCGGCCCCCTCCATAACTCCCACCGCTAGGCCTTGCCCATAACTCCCACCGCTTGGCCCTGCCCATACCTCCCACCACCCGCCCATAACTCCCACCGCTCGGCCCCGCCCATAACTCCCACCGCTCGGCCCCGCCCATAACTCCCACCACTAGGCCTTGCCCATAACTCCCACCGCTAGGCCTTGCCCATAACTCCCACCGCTCGGCCCCGCTCAGAACTCCCACCGCTTGGCCCTGCCCATAACTCCCACCGCTAGGCCTTGCCCATAACTCCCACCGCTCGGCCCCGCCCATAACTCCCACCGCTCGACCCCGCCCATAATACTCCCACCGTTCGGCCCCGTCCATAATACTGCCACCGCTTGGCTCCGCCCATAACTCCCAACGCCCGCCCCGAAAACCCGACTTGGTAAATATCTGGGCCAATGAGCAAGGAAGTAGGGGAGAAGATGCAGACCAGTTTAAAATGGTTGACTAGGAAAACATTTTAGCCAGGTCCGTTCCCAGAGAAAACAATGGCAAGGTCTCACAAAGAGCAAAGGAATGACCAGATAATCGTTCTTTGTTTGTGTTGGTTGAAGGATGGAATGTTGGTCCAGGCACTGAAAAAATGCTCTTACCCTTTTTCCAATCATTCCAGAGGATTTTTTTGCAGGTCAGGCCTTAGTTTAATGCCTTGTGTAAACGACGGCACCTCCAACAATGCAGCGGTGTTTCAGTGCCGACAGAAGTATCAGTCCAGGTCATGTCCCGAGAATCTGCTGGTTCCCTTTAGCGATGGCTACTCTGGTGTTTAAGGGGGTCAGTATGATGGCGCTTAATTTGCATGGTGCTGGTGGGTGCAGCTCGAGTGTCTGCCTGAACTAGCACATGATGGCCATTGAGGGGAGAGGGGGCTTTCTGTACAGTATATTGATTGGGCCACAGTTAGACTATTGTGTGCAGTATTGAACACCCCATTATAGAAAGCATGTTGGAACCATGGCTTTACTAGGATGACACCAGGAGAAAAGAAAGAAAGACTTGTATTTATATAGCGCCTTTCACAACCACCGGACGTCTCAAATGCTTTACAGCCAATTAAGTACTTTTTGAAGTGTTGTCACTGTTGTAATATAGGAAGCGCGGCAGCCAATTTGTGCACAGCAAACTCCCACAAATAGCAACGTGATAATGATCAGATAATCTGTTTTTTTGTTATGTTGATTGAGAGATAAATATTGGCCAGGACTTTGAATAGTGCCATGGGATCTTTTACATCCACCTGAGAGAGCAGACGGGGCCTCAGTTTAAAGTCTTATCCAAAAGACACCACCTCTGACAATGTAGCACTCCCTCAGCACTACACTGGATTGTCAGCCTAAACTTTTCTTCCAGAACCAGGGGTCACAGTCTAAGGATAAGGGGTAAGCCATTTAGGACCGAGATGCGGAGGAACTTCTTCACCCAGAGAGTGGTGAACCTGTGGAATTCTCTACCACAGAAAGTTGTTGAGGCCAATTCACTAAATATATTCAAAAAGGAGTTAGATGAGGTCCTTACTGCTAGGGGGATCAAGGGGTATGGCGAGAAAGCAGGAATGGGGTACTGAAGTTGAATGTTCAGCCATGAACTCATTGAATGGCGGTGCAGGCTAGAAGGGCCGAATGGCCTACTCCTGCACCTATTTTCTATGTTTCTATGTCTATGTTTCTATGTTAAGTCCCATGTAGTGGGACTTGGACCCACAACCTTTTGACTCAGAGGCAAGTGTGCTACCCACTGAGCCACAGCTGGCACAAGAGCAAAAGAAAGAGGAATACAAAAGCAAAATACTGCGGATGCTGGAATCTGGAATAAAAACAGAAAATGCCGGAAATCACAACAGGTCAGGCAACATCTGTGGAGAGGAAGCAGAGTTAACATTTCGGGTCGATGACCCTTTGTCAGAACTGGAGAGTGTTCAGAAAGATTCTTAACAAGCACTGTGGAGGGGAAGAAAGAACAAAAGGGAAGGTCAGTGATAGGTTGGAAGACAGGAGGGATTAGAGAGACAAAAAGAATAATGGGTCAAATTCAAATGGTAATGCCAGGAGTTAGAAAAACATTGGTCTAGATGGGGTGTGAATGGCGGGATAATAACCAGCTGCCATTAGAGACAAGGAGAAAAAAAGAAAGAAACAGGCTCTGGGGGGGAGCAAAAGTTTGGCAGTGGTTACACTGAAATCTTTGACTCGATGTTGAGTCCAGAAGGCTGTAAAGTGCCTAAATGAAAGATGAGGTGCTATTCCTCGAGCTTGGGTTGAGCTTTGTTGGAACAGTGCAGGAGACCGAGGACAGAGAGGTCAGAGTGGGAGTGGAGTGGAGAATTAAAGTGACAGGTGACCGGAAGTTCAGGGTCACACTTGCAGACTGAAAGAAGGTGCTCCACAAAACGGTCACCCAATCTCTTCAATGTCGAGGAGACCATATTGTGAGCAGCGAATACGGTATACTAAATTGAAAGAAGTACAAGTAAATCGCTGCTTCACCTGGAAGGAGTATTTGGGGCCCTGAATAGTGGGAAGGGAGGAGGTAAAAGGTTAGGTGTTGCATCTAATAAGGACATTAGAACATAAGCCATACGGCCCCTCAAGCCTGCTCCGCCATTCAATACGATCATGGCTGATCTGATCATGGACTCAGCTCCACTTTCCTGCCCGCTCCCCATAACCCCTTATCCCCTTATCATTTAAGAAACTGCCTATTTCTGTCTTTAATTTATTCAATGTACCGGCTTCCACAGCTCTCTGAGGCAGCGAATTCCACAGATTTACAACCCTCTGAGAGAAGAGATTTCTCCTCATCTCAGTTTTAAATGGGCGGCCCCTTATTCTAAGATCATGCCCTCTAGTTCTAGTCTCCCCCATCAGTGGAAACATCCACTCTGCATCCACCTTGTCAAGTCCCCTCATAATCTTACACGATAAGATCACCTCTCATTCTTCTGAATTCCAATGAGTAGAGGCCCAACCTACTCAACCTTTCCTCATAAGTCAACCCCCTCATCTCTGGAATCAACCTAGTGAACCTTCTCTGAACTGCCTCCAAAGCAAGTATATTCTTTCGTAAATATGGAAACTAAAACTGCACGCAGTATTCCAGGTGTGGCCTCACCAATACCCTGTATAACTGTAGCAAGACTGCCCTGCTTTTATACTCCATCCCCTTTGCAATAAAGACCAAGATTCCATTGGCCTTCCTGATCACTTGCTGTACCTGCATACGATCCTTTTGTGTTTCATGCACAAGTACCCCCAGGTCCCGCTGTACTGCGGCACTTTGCAATCTTTCTCCATTTAAATAATAACTTGCTCTTTGATTTTTTCCTGCCAATGTGTATGACCTCACCATTATACTCCAACATTATACTCCATCTGCCAAATTTTTGCCCACTCACTTAGCCTGTCTATGTCCTTTTGCAGATTTTTTGTGTCTTCCTCACACGTTGCTTTTCCTCCCATCTTTGTATCATCAGCAAACTTGGCTACGTTACACTCAGTCTCTTCTTCCAAGTCGTTAATATAGATTGTAAATAGTTAGAGTCCAAGCACCGATCCCTGCAGCACCCCACTACTTACTGGTTGCCAACCAGAGAATGAACCATTTATCCTGACTCTCTGTTCTCTGTTAGTTAGCCAATCCTCTATCCATGCTAATATATTACCCCCAACCCCGTGAACTTTTATCTTGTGCAGTAACCTTTTATGTGGTACCTTGTCAAATGCCTTCTGGAAGTCCAAATACACCACATCCACTGATTCCCCTTTATCCACCCTGTTCGTTACATTCTCAAAAAACTCCAGCAAATTTCTCAAACATGACTTCCCCTTCATAAATCCATGCTGACTCTGCCTGACCAAATTTTGCTTTTCCAAATGTCCTGCTACTGCTTCTTTAATAATGATTGCTGCGCTTGCACGGAAAGGTGCAATGGGAAAGGAAAGGGGTGCTGGGGGTGACTGCGGAATGGACCAGGTTGTCGCGGAGGGAGTGGTCCATTCAGAATGCTGAGAGGGGAGGGGAGGGGAAGATGTGATTGGTGGTGGTATCACGCTGGAGGTGGCAGAAATGGCGGAGGATGATCCGTTGAACGTGGAGGCTGGTAGGATGAAAGGTGAGGACAAGGCGAACCTTGTCATGGTTCTGAGAGGGTGGGGAAGGGGTGAGAGCAGAGGTGCGGGAAATAGAACAGACACAGTCGAGGGCCATATTAACCATGGTGGAGGGAATCCTCTGTTGAGGAAAAAGGAAGACATGCCAGAGGCACTAGTGTGAAAGGTGGTGTTGTCAGAGCAGATGCGATGGAGACAGAGAAACTGGGAGAATGGAATGGAGTCCTTATAGGATGTGGGGTGGGAGGAAGTGTAGTCCAGGTAGCTGTGGGAGTCAGTGGACTTATAGTGGATACTGGTCAAAAGCCTGTTCCCAGAGATGGAGACAGAGAAGTCGAGAAAGGGAAGGGAAGAGTCAGAGATGGACCATGTGAAGGTGAGGGAAGGGTGGAAATTGGATGCAAAGTGAATGAAATGTTCTAGTTCAGGGCGAGAGCAGGAAACAGCACTGATACAGTCATCAATGTACTGGAAAAAGAGGTGAGGGAGAGAGCCTGCGTAGGATTGAAACTAAGAATGTTCCACATATCCCACGAAAAGGCAAGCATAGCTAGGACCTATGTGGGTTCCCATAGCAACACCTTTAATTTGGAGGAAGTGAGTGAAGTTAAAGGAGAAGTTGTTCAATGTGAGAACAAGTTCAGCCAGGCGGAGGAGAGTGGTAGTGTATGGGGACGGGTTGGGCCTCTGCTCGAGGAAGAAGTGGAGCATCCTCAGGCTGGCCTGGTGGGGGATGGAAGTGTAGAGTGATTGGACGTTGTTATATTTTCAGTACAACTCACAAACACACAGAAGCCTTAAGATGGCAGAACACTCCGGAACTCTAGCTCCCTCTTTATTTGTACACAGCACTGACTGCAGTGCCACAGTAGTCCACAGGTGGAGCTATATATATTACACTTCTCCCTCCTTAATGAAGAAGTAATTATAACAAAATAATCATCATACATAACTTGCATGGTTATATATAACAAAAGAAATTGACTTATTTTGCCATATTTGCAAATCAAGCTTAACCACCTTCGCTCTCTAACAGAACCTTCCAAACATGGTGTCGAATTTAAACTCATTCGAGGCTGATCCTGAGGAAAGTTTTCCTCCAAGGAATGCCTTTGATTTACATTTGAATTCTTTCTCTTTTACTCTACCTCTATCAAAGTAACTGCGTGCAAAACTCTTGGTCAAGCACATTCCCAGGTGCTGGTCATGGAGGTCTCCTAATAAGTTCGACCTGAATTTATTTGGTATAACCACTCTTGCGCCCCACATGATACAATCTTTATCGATGGATAATTCATTCCTTTGAATGAAAAATAGATGAATATCTTTGTCTGTTACCTGGTTTGGCCAGCCATTTGCAATATAATCATACACCTTTGACATATCCGGGTCACGTTTGGTTGCTCTACCAATCTCTTCAGCTGTGACTGGCAGTTCATCAATGTATGAACAGTAAAACATTTCTTCTCTATCGGGTGTAACTTGTGATGGGGAAGGCAATCTAGACATTGCATCAGCATTACTGTGATCAGCTGATCGTCTACATTCAATATCATATGTATATGCTGACAAGATCAAAGCCCATCTCTGCATTCAGGCTGCAGCTAATATTGGAACTGGGGACTTTGGATGGAGGATTGCTGTCAGGGGCTTTTGGTCCATAATGATGGTAAACTTAAGACCATACAAGTATTTGTGGAACTTCTTGACCCCAAAAATTAATGCCAAAGCTTCCCTTTCGATTTGCGCATAATTACTCTTACTGGCACTGAGAGTGCGTGAAGCAAAAGCAATTGGTCTCTCCTCCCCACTATGTAGTACATGAGAGATCACTGCCCCAACTCCATATAGAGAGGCATCACATGCTAGCTTAATCTCCTTAGATACATCATAGTGAACTAACATGATGCTCTCTACCAATTTGCTTTTACACTCCTTGAATGCTGTATCGCATTTTTCTGACCACTTCCAATGGATCTGTTTTTTCAATAGTTCATTCAGTGAATGTAATACTAAAGCAAAATTTGGTAGGAACTTCCCATAATAGTTCAAAAGACCCAAGAATGATCGAAGTTCAGTGACATTCTTGGGAGTGGGTGCATTTCTGGTTGCATCCAGCTTTCCCTTGGTTGGATATAAGCCATCTTTGTCTACTCTGTACCCTAAGTACTCCACGGAGTTTTGAAATAACTCACACTTGCGAGCAGGCACTCGTACTCTGTGCTTCTCTAGCCGTTTGAGGACTTCATTAAATATATTATTATGAATTTGCCTATTTGGTGCTGAAATTAGTATGTCATCTAAATAACATACTACCCCTTCAATACCTTGCAAAATCTGGTTCATCACCCCTTAGAATATGGCGGGGGCAGAACACACTCCAAATGATAGCCTATTAAATTGCTATAGGCCTAGATAAGTATTTATAGTCAAGCATGACTTGGACACCTCATCTAGTTCAAGTTGTAAGTAGGATTTGTAAGATCCTACTTTGAGAAGATTTGACCACTTGTCAGTGTTGTGAACAAATCTTCTACATTTGGCAATGTATTGGGGAGATTAACCTCTAGAACCTGGTTTACAGTTGCTTTATAATCACCACACAATCTTACCTTACCATTGGACTTAGGTACAAGAACAATGGGTGTGGCCCAATTACATGTTCTCAGTCTCTAGTCTTTTGAGTTCTTGCTCAACGTTCTCCTTGAGTACATATGGTACGTAACGTGGCTTGCAGTAAACTGGTCTAGCGTCCTTCTGTAGTCTGACACTCGCCTAGAAGCCTTGGATTGGACTGCCTGTTTCACAGAACACCTTTGGATAATTCTTGATGACATCATCCTTTGATGCAAATCTCGTTTCAACATGAAAAATTTCATTCCAATCCAGCTTCAGTGTCCTAATCAATGTCTTCCAAGTAAGGCAGGCTTGTCTCCTGCCACTACTAATAGAGGCAAGCTCTGAAATTGATCCTTGTAGTTCGCTGGTACGGTTATACGACCTACCACAGGAAGGTTCTCTTCCGAGTAGCCACGCAGCTCTATCTTAGATTTCTTCAATGAGAAATGACACAATTTGTCGAGGTATAGCAACTCCAGTAGAACACTCACAGATGCACCAGTGTTGATTTCCATGGGTATCTTGGTTCCTGCAACATCTATTTGGATGATGATACTTTTTGAATCGCTGTTAGTTAAACTCATGTTCCTGATGATGTGTAGCTCTAAAACCTCCTCATCTGTTGTTTATCTTCCATGCAATGTAGTCTCTGGGGATTTCTACTTTAGCTTTGAAAGCTGGTTTACCCTTCAGTCGGCATGCCTCTGCAAGGTGCCCAGTTTTCCTGCAGATGAAACACTCTGCCTTCACCTATGGACAACTTTGAGCAATGTGTTGTCCCAGGCACCAATAGCAAGACTTCAATGCTCTGTAACCATTGTCAGTTTCTGAGATCTTGGGGCCCAATTGCCTTTTACTTTTAACCTGCAGGCAATTCACCTCGGTTGTCTGACGATTGGAAATAGTATGAAATTCTTGGGAATATTGGTCGGCCATCTTCATTGACATAGCTGTCTGACACGTTAAATGAAAAGTCAAGTTAGGCATTGTCAATAACTTCCTTCTGATCGCATCATTTTTCATCCCACAAACAAAGCGGTCACGCAATGCTCGGTCCTGAAAGTTTCCGAAATTATAGTGAATAGATAGCTTTTTTAATACTACAATGTACTCACTGATATTTTCTTCGATTAACTGATCTCGTATTCTGAAACGATAACTTTCAGCAATTTCCAGGGGCTTAGGACTGTAGTGCTGTTCTAACTTAATTAGGATCTGCTTAAGAGATGTGTCCTTTGGCTTGACAGGCACAAGCAAATTTTTCAGGGTTTCATACACCTCAGGCCCTGCTTCAGTTAAGAAAATCTACCGTTGTCTTTCTAACACCACCCGGTTATGGTTTTCATCATTGGGGACTTCGATGATGTTATTTCCGGTAAAAAACATTTTGAGTCACTCCACATACACTCCGAAACTTTCACGGTCGCGTTGAAACTCCCCCAAACACCCTATTATTTCCATAGGCTTGGCCATCTGGACTTTGGCAGTTCAGACAAGTGTGATTTACCTTAGATTTGTAGCTGTTAATCAAAACAGAGAAGCTCTCAAAGTCTCTCTGTCGGTTGGCTGAATCCTCCACCAACAAAAATTGCAGCTATTTTTCCCCCGATTATGCCATCCTCATCGCCATTGTTATATCTTCAGTACAACTCACAAACACACACATAACCTTAAGATGGCAGAACACTCCAGAACTCTAGTCAGGTGACCTGTTCCCTCTTTATTTGTACACAGCACTGGCTGCAGTGCCACAATAGTCCACAGGTGGAGCTATATATTTTACAGATGTCCATGGTGAAAAGGAGATGGTTGGGGCTGCGAAACTGGAAACTGTTAAAGTGACAGAGGGCATCAGAGGAGTCGCAAATGTAGGTGGGAAGAGACTGGACAACGGGAGAAAAAATAGAGTCAAGATAGGAAGAAATAAGTTCCGTGGGGCAAGAACAGGCTGAAACGATGGGTCTGCCGGGGCAGTCCTGTTTGTGGATCTTGGGAAGGAGGTAGAAGCGGGCCGTGCGAGGTTGGGGAACTGAGGTTGGTGGCTGTCGAGGGATGATCTCCAGAGGAGATGAGGTCAGTGATGGTCTGGGAAATTATGGCTTGAGGTTCAGTAGTGAGGTCATGGTCCAGGGGGAGTTAGGAGAAAGTGTCAGAGAGTTGGCGACCAGCCTCTGCAAGGTCAGTTCGCCAAACAACAACAACGCCACCCTGTCAGCAGGTTTGATGACAAGGTTGGGGTTGGATCTGAGCGAGCGGAGTGCTGCAAGTTCAGAGGGAGGTAGGTTGGAGTGAGTGAGGGGAGCAGGAAAATTGAGATGGCCGATGTCCCATTGGCAGTTTGCAATGATGACGTCTAGAGCGGGTAAGAGGCCAGAGGGAGGGGTGCAGGTCGAGCGAGAATTCTGAACATCAGATCAGCCAGGAATGGTGGAGCAGGCTCGAGGGGCTAAATGGCCTACTCCTGCTCCTATTTCTTATATTCTTATGTTCTTACTTCCCTCTGATCCCATCCCTTCTTCGAGCTGTGCAGGGGGAAGAGTCCTGGCTGAAGAAATGGGGAGGGAGGCGAAGGCGGCGGAAAAAGAGCTCAGCATCGTGCCGAGCTCAAAATTCATTGAGGTGGGGGCATAAGGGTATGAAGCTCAGGCCTTTGCTGAGGACTGATCGTTTTGAGGTCAGAGAGAGGAAGGTCAGAGGGGATAGTGAAAACACAGCAGGGGATGAGATTGGTAGAAGGGATGGGATCAGAGGGGAGTAAGAACATAAAAATAAGAAATAGGAGCAGGAGTAGTCCATATGCCCCTCGAGCCCGCTCCGCCATTCAATGAGATCATGGCTAATCTGATCATGGACTCAGTTCCACTTCTCTGCCCGTTCCCCATAACCCTTTATTCCCTTATCGCTCAAAAATCTGCCTATCCCCACCTTAACTATATTCAATGACCCAGTCTCCACAGCTCTCTGGGGCAGAAAATTCCATAGATTTACAACCCTCTGAGAGAAGAAATTTCTCCTCATCTCAGTTTTGAATGGGCGACCCCTTATTCTGAGACAATGTCCCCTAGATTTAGTTTCCCGTGTGAGTGGAAATAATCTCTCTGCATCCACCTTGTTGAGCCCCCTCATTATCCTATATGTTTCAATAAGATTACCTCATTCTTCTGAACTCCAATGTGTATAGGCCCAACCTACTCAACCTATCTTCATAAGTCAACCCCCTCATCTCCGGAATCAACCTAGTGAACCTTCCCTGAACAGCCTCCAATGCAAGTATATCCTTCCTTAAATATGGAGACCAAAACTGTACGCAGTACTCCAGGTATGGCCTCACCAATACCCTGTAGAGTTGTAGCAGGACTTCTCTACTTTTATACACAATTGACTTATGAGGATAGATTGAGTAGGCAGGGCCTATACACGTTGGAGTTCAGAAGAATGAGAAGTGATCTTATTGAAACTTATAAAGTGTGGGGGAAGAAGGTTCTGAAGGGACGTCAGTGTCCCGGAGTTGTTGAAGTTTACGATCCTTGACACCTGAAAGGAAAGAAAAAAGTGTTGGGTTAAAGCGCCGGATGAGGCGAAGGATGAAATGGAACTGTGGACCAGGACAGCTTAGAGATAATGAGTCAGTGCTGCTGGAGACCTGCAAAGAGAAAAAGAATATAGTTAGGAGGGGAGACTGGAAAAATGAGGGATGTTTTCACTGGAGCAGAGAAGGTTAGGACCCCCTTTGAGCAGCAAATTCAGTAAAAAGTTTTAATCCATTGCACTTGATTACCGATGCAAAAACAATCTGGAAAAAATATATTAGACAGAAAGCCAGTTATTTCCTGCTGCCAATCTATGACATGGTTTACTTGACCTTATGTGGTGGACAGTCCAAGATTTGCACAGCGGCAGAATAATGCATTAGGCTTTGTGTGGTACAACGTTCCTGCGTTTATGAAACAAGTCACACTCCATCTGAACATGAGCAATGCCACGAGGATCAGCTGGTATTTTAATAAGTCCAATGTGATGAAAAGTGAAATTAATTATTGGTTTTGAATTCAGTTCAAAAAATCTTATAGGGTGGTGGTTTTTTAATTAAAAAGTTGCATTCAAGCGAAAGATTCCAGATTATTCAGCACTCAGGGTGTTGAATTATTGTCAAGTGGTGAAGTCGTTCCCTTCATCACTCCATTGTAGCTATTTAAATTAATCCAGCAGAGCTTTCTTACTGCTCTGGGAAGAATCGTGAATAATCTTGAAAGAGAGGTTTCTGGAGATCAGGAGGCATTGTGTCGCTGTCAGTGCCACTGTGGTGGGGGGAGGAGGGTGCATCATTTTATTTGTCCCACAGGTGGGAATTCTCAGACTATCCACTGCAGCCAGCAGTGTAATTTGCCACTGCCGGTCTATGGACCTTAGCCTTTGGGGAAGGTCTTAGCCAAGGTGACACCGACCACCTTGAAGTAACATCATCATCATAGGCGGTCCTTCGAACGAGGATGACTTGCTTCCACATGGGTTCACAGATGTTTCAATGAAGGATCCGATATTCCAGTCTTGAACTCCAGTTGAAGAGGTGGAAGATGCCTGTGCGTGGATTTTTTTAACGTGTGGTGACCGTTGCACATCAGCCACCACACGGGCTTGATAGAGCTAGGCCCTTATCCAGTGGCAAGGGTTAACCAGGATGACTGGACACCTGCTCTGCTGCACAGACCTAGAGCGCACACATATCACAGTGTAGGCTGGCTTGTGCTGCCCCTGGGCCCTTCTGGGCCCCGTACCCTCATTTGCCGCACCTCCGGCATGGTCTCTTGCCGCTCCTGCACCACAAAACACTCGCCGAAACTCCACCACGATCACCCACCGAATCTCAGCCACATTGAAGTAACAGGATTGCACTTAATGCCGTTGCTTCAAGGTGACATTCACGGCTGAGCAGCTGCATGTATGCAACTTTTGTAGCGCTGAATCCAACACAGAGTATAAATCAGCTGAGTTCAGCACAATGGGAAGCAGATCACATCATAGAACATCTTCCACTGGAATCGGGCAAGCAGTGCATTGGGATATATATACCGCCATCCCCCAGCTAAAGATTCCAAATTGAATCATGGAATAAAAAAAATGAGATGCTGGAAACCTTCAGCAGGTCAGTTAGCATCCGTGGAGAGAGAAACATAGAGGTAACGTTTTAGGTCGATGAACTTTCATTCGCACAAGAAGATATTAGAGATGTAACAGGTTTTAAAGTGCTCACCTCCTGAGGTCAGTTATTGTGACAGGGAAAAAGGGGCGGGAAAAGAAAAAGAAGAGCGGTCTGAGATCGGGTAGAAGGAGGACAATGATTACATGACAGATGGTGACAGGCAAATGGAGGTGATAACGAGAGAAATTAGAGAAACAAAAGATGGGTCCAGAACATAAGAACTTAAGAATTAGGAGCAGGAGTAGGCCATACGGCCCCTCGAGCCTGCTCCGCCATTCAAAATAAGATCATGACTGATCTTCAACCTCAGCTCCACTTTCCTGCCTGACCCCCATATCCCTTGATTCCCTTAGAGTCCAAAAATCTATCGATCTTTTTACCCTTGAATATACTCAACAACTCAGCATCCACAGCCCTTTGGGATAAAGAATTCCAGTGATTCACAACCCTCTGAGTGAAGAAATTCCTCCTCATCTCAGTCCTAAATGGCCAACCCCTTATCCTGAATCTGTGACCCCTGGTTCTAGACTCTCCAGCCAGGGGCAACATCCTCCGTGCATCTACTCTGTCAAGTCGCCTCAGAATCTTATATGTTTCAATTATATCACCTCTCATTCTTCTAAACTCCAGGGAATATAGATCCATTCTAGTCAATCCCTTCTCATAGGATAACCCGATCATCTCAGGAATCAATCTAGTGAAGAACATTAGTGAATGCTTACAGCAGAATAGCAGCGGGAGAGGGAAGCATGGGAAGTCTGACAAAACCGGAGAAGGCACCTGTGGCCCAGGAATGTGGCGGAAGAAAGGCAGGTAGACCCCAGGGGAGTAGACCATCCCACCGGCCATGTACAGATTGAGAATCCCCATCCCATCTGTGGCTCAGTGGGCAGCACACTCGCCTCTGAGTCAGAAGGTTGTGGGTTCAAGTCCCACTCCAGGGACTTGAGCACAAAATATCCAGGCTGACATTCCAGTGCAGTGCTGAAGGAGTGCTGCACTGTCGGAGGTGCTGTCTTCCTGATGAGACGATAAACCTAGGCCCCGTCTGTCTCTCAAGTGGATGTGAAAGATCCCATGGCACTACTTTGAAGAAGAGCAGGGGAGTTATCCCTGGTGTCCTGGTCAATATTTATCCCTCAATCAGTATGAAAAAAACAGATTATCTGGTCATTATCATATTGCTGTTTGTAGGAGCTTGCTGTGTGCAAATTAGCTTCCACGGTTCCTACATTACAACAGTGACTACACTTCAAAAGTCATTGGCTGTAAAGCGCTTTGAGACGTCCGGTGGTCGTGAAAGGCGCTATATAAATCCAAGTCTTTCTTTCTTTCAAGCACCAGCCCGAACCTCTCTCGGTCCCAGTGGATCTGGTTTGTGGGCAAGGCCCTCACCTTAAGGGGCAAGGTGTCACCTCCCATGAGCAAAAGTTTCAGTCCAAAGCCAGGTGCAAAAACAATCATCCCCGCGAGGTCATGAATGGCAAGGGCCATGTTCGGGAGTGAACGGCTATCCCGAGTGCAGTTCTATTGCTGGGATTTAAGGACTTGGTTCCTGTAGCTCCACGAGGCCATGAGCTCCCGTGAGCTGGGTCTCGCACTGCAAATTCTGTGTAGTGTTGACCCACCATTATTGCGGGGTCATCTCATTTAAATATCCATTAGCTGTTCATTAGCACCAATCCTGTGTAAAGCAGGTGTAGTGCGCTTGCAGGGAGGGTGGCAGGAACTTAGGAGGGCATCTGTAATGTAGGCACCTGTGAGTATGCTCACAGGTTTGTAGAACTGTTGAAAGATGGCCATTAACCAGTCCAGGCAGTGGGCGGTCGAGGGGGTCGTTCAGCCCGACTGCCTGCCTCTCTTCCGCGGTTACATCCGAGCCAGGGTGTCCCTGGAGATGGAGCATGTGGTATCCACCATTACGCTCGCGGCCTTCTGTGAGAGGTGGGCGCCGGAGGGCCTGGAGTGCACCATCACCCCCGGCAACCAAATTTTAATTTGATTTAAGTTTACTGTCCAAAGTTTAATTGGTTTATTTTGTCAGGGGGCACTTGATTTATGTTTTCAACTAAAATAGTTGGAGAGCTGTTGAGTTGGGAGTGGCTTAGTCAGTCACATGATGTTCAAAAGACTCAATAAAACCCCAGCCAGTTGGGTTCGGGGGATCCACGATGAGGCAGGTGGCTGTGAGCCTGGTGGATGAACTTGTAATGTAAAGTGTGATTGTTAAACCTTTGCTAATAAACCAATTAGTTCTTAATGGCAACGGTGTTGCTCTGAATTCTTAAGCAAAGAACCCATGAAGCAAACATATTACAGCAGCCTTTTAAAAAGCCAAGAATGGAGGCAGACAGCAGAAGCAGGCTGGGAGTCAACAGTTACATCAGACAGCATTTGGCACAGTGAGTTGACTGCCAGGTAGATGTAATTGATGTCACGTGTGGCATAGCTTGATGCATTTAAAGCATGTCTTTGGGCGGGGGATTTGGCAGAGGCATCTAGAGAGGGGAGCAGAGCATTGCAAAAAGGCAGGGAGAAACAACGCGGCAATTCCAATGAGACTGACTTTCATGTGCTTCTGGACGAGTTGCAGTAAAGGAGAGAAAGGAGGGAAACCTCGGAAATGTGTCTCATGCGCAATCTGGAGGAAGGTGGCAGTGGCACTGAGCACCAACTTCCTCATCTCCCCAATTGTGTCCCAGTGCCAGAAAATTTTCAATGACAGGATGAGGGTAGGGAAGGAAACACACTGGCCACTCTCCTTGGGAGTATCGGGGTAGGATGTTGTCATGTATCTTACATTATTATATATAACTGTATCCTAACATGCTATACATGACTGTAATAAGATATGACCTATAACCACCAGCATACCTTACCACCAGGGGTGCACTTGCAAGAGACAGGTATATCAGGACAGGTCTCAGGCAAGTGCAGCATTCCAGAGCTGTGAAATAAAGGTGCATGTCCAGAGTGACCTTGAATTCACTACATGCATCGTGTGAATCTGTACTGAGGGGACAGGACTTTACAGTGGCGACGGGTTACGGGATTACAGAATCCACAGAATGGCGAACAACAGATTAGATGAAAAGTACAATGCGGGAGACAATTGGGAGGACTTTATAGAAAGGCTCCAGCAAAGCTTTGTAACCAAAGACTGGTTAGGTGACGATAAGGCAGACAAGAGAAGAGCCCATCTCTTGACCAGCTGTGACTCGAAAACATACGCTTTAATGAAGGATCTGCTGGCACCCGAGAAACCAGCAAGCAAGTCGTTTGAAGAATTGAGCACACTAGTAAGAGACCACCTGAAGCCAGTGAGCAGCCTACACATGGCCAGACACAGGTTCTACAACTACAGACGCTGCGTGGGCCAGAGCATACCCGACTCCGTGGCGGAACTTCGGAGGTTGGCTAGTCTATGTGAGTTCTCCGATGAACTGAGGAGAGAAATGCTGAGAGACTTTTTCATTGAAGGAATAGGCCACGCAGGCACATTCCGAAAGCTCATAGAGACCAAGAACCTGACCTTAGAGGCAGCAGCACTGGTTGCACAGACATTCTTGGTAGGGGAAGAAGAAATGAGGTTGATTTACAATGCAGGTACGACAACTAACGAAATATCGGAACAAGAGGTTCACAGCACTAAACAAGCTGCTACCCCCACACACAGACAAAACCGGGAGAACAGGCTCTCAACAGCAGGCAGTGGCGCCAGAAGCCATCAAGGGCCACAGGAACGGCCGTTCAAACCTCATCAACCCACAATGCGAGCAATCAACTACAAACTGAGAGAAGCTCAAGAGAGATCAGCCAGACGCAGCTCATTCTTTGGGAACACTTTGAACAATGGAACAGGTCTGTGCTGGAGGTGTGGGGGTGGGCACTCGTCAAGGGGATGTCGATTTCAGCAGGCTGTTTGCAGGAACTGTGAATATACAGGGCATTTGGCCCGCATGTGCAAAAAAATGGCAGCTCGGCTGGTATACGAATCGGATGGGTCGGAAAGCGGACCAGAAGACGGTGGGGACAGTACCCGGGACACCGATCTACAGTGGGTCAACATGATCAATGGGTGCTGCTCCTACAACAGGATGCCTCCTATAATGATGAGGGTCCTACTCAATGGGATACCTGTCAACATGGAGCTGGATACGGGAGCGAATCAATCTCTCATGGGCGTTCAACAATTTGAACAGCTGTGGCCGCATAAAAGAGACAGACCAAAACTCACAAGGGTCGACACCAAACTAAGGACCTATACCAAAGAAATCCTACCAGTCCTCGGCAGCGCCATGTTCTCTGTCACACACAAAGGGACAGTGAACCGACTTCCCCTGTGGATTGTCCCCGGAGAGCCCCCCAGCACTGCTGGGGAGAAGCTGGCTGGCAAAACTAAACTGGAAATGGGATGATGTCCATGCCATGTCATTAGAGGAACGGACCTCCTGCTCAACAGTTATAAAGTGATTTGAACATCTCTTTCAGCCAGGTGTGGGCACTTTCAAAGGGGCCAAAGTCAAAATCTACATCACACAGGATGCTAGACCGGTCCATCACAAGGCCAGAGCTGTACCCTATGTGATGAGGGAAAAGATTGAACACGAACTAGACAGGCTTCTGCGGGAAGGCATTATATCACCTGTGGAATTTAGCGACTGGGCAAGTCCCATCGCCCCAGTCATGAAGCCTGATGGATCCGTACGAATCTGTGGGGACTACAAATCTACCATAAACAGAGTCTCCCTACAGGACCAGTACCCGCTGCCCAGAGCAGAGGACTTATTTGCCACATTGGCTGGAGGTAAACTTTTCTCAAAACTAGACTTCACATCTGCGTATATGACGCGAGAATTGACCGAGGAATCCAAGCTACTCACCACCATCAACACATATCGAGGCCTTTTGATGTACAATCAATGCCCATTCGGCATCAGGTCGGCAGCTGCCATATTCCAGCGCAACATGGAGAGTCTGCTCAAGTCCATCCCGGGGACGGTTGTATTTCAAGATGACATACTTATCACGGGCAGGGACACCGACTCCCATCTCCGTAATTTGGAGGAAGTACTAAAGCGGTTGGATCGGGTAGGCCTACGAGTCAAGAAATCCAAGTGCCTGTTTCTCGCACCCGAGGTTGAATTTTTGGGCAGAAAGATTGCCGCTGATGGAATCCGCCCAACAGAGTCCAAAACAGAAGCAATTCGCCTGGCACCCAGGCCCCGGAATGTCTCAGAACTGCACGCCTTTCTCGGGCTACTCAATTACTTTTGGGAACTTTATACAGAACTTAAGCACGCTGCTGGAGCCTCTCCACGTGCTACTCAGGAAGGGGTGCGATTGGTTTTGGGGGGACGCGCCTTCAATAAGGCACACAACCTTCTGTGTTCCAACAGTGTTTTGACTTTCTTTGATTCAGGTAAAAAGCTAGTTCTCACATGCGATGCGTCAGCGTATGGGGTTGGGTGAATTTTGCAACATGTCAATAGTGCGGGCAAATTACAATCCATAGCTTATGCCTCCAGATCACTTTCGTGGGCGGAGCGCGGGTACGGAATGGAAGAGAAGGAGGCGCACGCGTGCGTGTATGGTGTCAAAAAGATGCACCAATACCTTTTCGGGGCCAAGTTCGCGTTAGAAACCGACCACAAGCCCCTCACGTCCCTCCTATCCAAGAGCAAGGCAATAAACGGCAACGCCGCGGCGCGAATTCAACGGTGGGCACTCATGCTGGCGTCCTACGACTCTACCATAAGGCACAGATCAGGCACAGGCAACTATGCCGACGCGCTCAGCAGGCTACCCCTGGCGACCACGGAAGGGTCTGATGAACAGGACTGTGAGATAGTCATGGCAATCAATGCCTTTGAGTCCACAGGTTCGCCCATGACGGCTCGCCAAATCAGAGCCTGGACAGCCAGCGACCCCACGTTATCCTTAGTAAAATGATGTGTCCTAACCGGTGACTGGGCAGAGGCTCGCGATGCCTGCACCGAGGAATTAAAACCCTTTCACAGGCGCATGCATGAGCTATCACTACAAGCAGACTGCCTGATGTGGGGCAGCCGAGTAGTCATGCCTCTGCGAGGCAGAGAGGCATTTGTCCTGGAGCTCCACCACGAGCACCCGGGGATCGTTCTCATGAAGGCCATAGTCTGGTGGCCTGGTATTGACGTGGACTTGGAGCTCTGCGTCCGAAGGTGCACCATTTGTGCCCAACTCAGCAATGCCCCCAGGGAGGCTCCACTGAGCCCCTGGCCCTGGCCTACCAAACCGTGGTCGCGGGTGCACGTAGACTCTGCGGGCCCATTCATGGGCAATATGTTCCTCATAGTTGTAGATGCATTTTCAAAGTGGATCGAATGCACCATTTTAAACTCGAACACAACCTCCACCACTGTGGAGAGCCTCGCAACCATGTTTGCAACGCACGGAATCCCTGACATATTGGTCAGTGACAATGGTCCGTGCTTCATCAGCGCAGAATTCCAAGACTTTATAATTGACCACGGCATAAATCACGTCAAGACGGCACCATTCAAGCCGGCCTCCAACTGCCAGGTGGAGAGAGCAGTGCAAATCATTAAACAAGGCACGCTTAAAATCCAAGGTCCCACGCTGCAGGGTCGCCTGTCGCGACTGCTGCTGGCATACAGATCTTGTCCGCACTCAATGACTGGGATCCCCCCCGCGCAACTGTTGATGAAAAGGACTTTAAAAACAAGGCTCTCATTAATCCTCCCAGACATGCACGAAATCGTTGAGGCAAAGCTCCGTAAGCTGACTGAGTACCATGACAGAAATTCGAGGGGGAGATGGAATGAGATAGGGGACAAAGTGTTTGTACTAAACTATAGCAGGGATGAGGTCCTACGAAACGAATTTAAGGAGCTAGGAGCTAAATTAAAAAGTAGGACCTCAAAAGTAGTAATCTCGGGATTACGTATCACCAGTGCCACGTGATAGTCAGAGTAGGAATCGCAGGATAGCGCAGATGAATACGTGGCTTGAGCAGTGGTGCAGCAGGGAGGGATTCAAATTCCTGGGGCATTGGGACCGGTTCTGGGGGAGGTGGGACCAGTACAAACCGGACGGTCTGCACCTGGGCAGGACCGGAACCAATGTCCTAGGGGGAGTGTTTGCTAGTGCTGTTGGGGAGGATTTAAACTAATATGGCAGGGGGATGGGAACCAATGCAGGGAGAAAGAGGGAAACAAAAAGGAGGCAAAAGCAAAAGACAGAAAGGAGATGAGGAAAAGTGGAGGGCGGAGAAACCCAAGGCAAAGAACAAAAAGGGCCACTGTACAGCAAAATTCTAAAAGGACAAAGGGTGTTAAAAAAAACAAGCCTGAAGGCTTTGTGTCTTAATGCAAGGAGTATCCGCAATAAGGTGGATGAATTACTTGTGCAAATAGATGTTAATAAATATGATGTGATTGGGATTACGGAGACGTGGCTCCAGGATGATCAGGGCTGGGAACTCAACATTCAGGGGTATTCAACATTCAGGAAGGATAGAATAAAAGGAAAAGGAGGTGGGGTAGCATTGTTGGTTAAAGAGGAGATTAATGCAATAATTAGGAAAGACATTAGCTTGGATGATGTGGAATCTATATGGGTAGAGCTGCAGAACACCAAAGGGCAAAAAACGTTAGTAGGAGTTGTGTACAGACCTCCAAACAGTAATAGAGATGTTGGGGAG
The DNA here is from genome assembly GCF_044704955.1 of Pristiophorus japonicus. Taxonomy (NCBI): domain Eukaryota; kingdom Metazoa; phylum Chordata; class Chondrichthyes; family Pristiophoridae; genus Pristiophorus; species Pristiophorus japonicus. The sequence goes on from NC_091992.1 coordinate 81,801,118, forward strand.
GGCATCAAACAGGAAATTAGGGGTGCATGCAATAAAGGTGTAGCAGTTATAATGGGTGACTTTAATATGCACATAGATTGGGCTAGCCAAACTGGAAGCAATACGGTGGAGGAGGATTTCCTGGAGTGCATAAGGGATGGTTTTCTAGACCAATATGTTGAGGAACCAACTAGGGGGTAGGCCATCTTAGACTGGGTGTTGTGTAATGAGAGAGGATTAATTAGCAATCTCATTGTGTGAGGCCCCTTGGGGAAGAGTGACCATAATATGGTGGAATTCTGCATTAGGATGGAGAATGAAACAGTAAATTCAGAGACCATGGTCCAGAACTTAAAGAAGGGTAACTTTGAAGGTATGAGGCGTGAATTGGCTAGGATAGATTGGCGAATGATACTTAGGGGGTTGACTGTGGATGGGCAATGGCAGACATTTAGAGACCGCATGGATGAATTACAACAATTGTACATTCCTGTCTGGCGTAAAAATAAAAAAGGGAAGGTGGCTCAACCGTGGCTATCTAGGGAAATCAGGGATAGTATTAAAGCCAAGGAAGTGGCATACAAATTGGCCAGAAATAGCAGCGAACTTGGGGACTGGGAGAAATTTAGAACTCAGCAGAGGAGGACAAAGGGTTTGATTAGGGCAGGGAAAATGGAGTACGAGAAGAAGCTTGCAGTGAACATTAAGGTGGATTGCAAAAGTTTCTATAGGTATGTAAAGAGAAAAAGGTTAGTAAAGACAAACGTAGGTCCCCTGCAGTCAGAATCAGGGGAAGTCATAACGGGGAACAAAGAAATGGCAGACCAATTGAACAAGTACTTTGGTTCGGTATTCACTAAGGAGGTTACAAACAACCTTCCGGATATAAAAGGGGTCAGAGGGTCTAGTAAGGAGGGGGAACTGAGGGAAATCTTTATTAGCCGGGAAATTGTGTTGGGGAAATTGATGGGATTGAAGGCCGATAAATCCCCAGGGCCTGATGGACTGCATCCCAGAGTACTTAAGGAGGTGGCCTTGGAAATAGCGGATGCATTGACAGTCATTTTCCAACATTCCATTGACTCTGGATCAGTTCCTATGGAGTGGAGGGTAGCCAATGTAACCCCACTTTTTAAAAAAGGAGGGAGAGAGAAAACAGGGAATTATAGACCGGTCAGCCTGACCTCAGTAGTGGGTAAAATGATGGAATCAATTATTAAGGATGTCATAGCAGTGCATCTGGAAAATGGTGACATGATAGGTCCAACTCAGCATGGATTTGTGAAAGGGAAATCATGCTTGACAAATCTTCTGGAATTTTTTGAGGATGTTTCCAGTAAAGTGGACAAAGGAGAACCAGTTGATGTGGTATATTTGGATTTTCAGAAGGCTTTCGACAAGGTCCCACACAAGAGATTAATGTGCAAAGTTAAAGCACATGGGATTGGGGGTAGTGTGCTGACGTGGATTGAGGACTGGTTGTCAGACAGGAAGCAAAGAGTAGGAGTAAACGGGTACTTTTCAGAATGGCAGGCAGTGACTAGTGGGGTGCCGCAAGGTTCTGTGCTGGGGCCCCAGCTGTTTACATTGTACATTAATGATTTAGACGAGGGGATTAAATGCAGTATCTCCAAATTTGCGGATGACACTAAGTTGGGTGGCAGTGTGAGCTGCGAGGAGGATGCTATTAGGCTGCAGAGTGACTTGGATAGGTTAGGTGAGTGGGCAAATGCATGGCAGATGAAGTATAATGTGGATAAATGTGAGGTTATCCACTTTGGTGGTAAAAACAGAGAGACAGACTATTATCTGAATGGTGACAGATTAGGAAAAGGGAAGGTGCAACGAGACCTGGGTGTCATGGTACATCAGTCATTGAAGGTTAGCATGCAGGTACAGCAGGCGGTTAAGAAAGCAAATGGCATGTTGGCCTTCATAGCGAGGGGATTTGAATACAGGGGCAGGGAGGTGTTGCTACAGTTGTACAGGGCCTTGGTGAGGCCACACCTGGAGTATTGTGTACAGTTTTGGTCTCCTAACTTGAGGAAGGACATTCTTGCTATTGAGGGAGTGCAACGAAGATTCACCAGACTGATTCCCGGGATGGCGGGACTGACCTATCAAGAAAGATTGGATCAACTGGGCTTGTATTCACTGGAGTTCAGAAGAATGAGAGGGGACCTCATAGAAACGTTTAAAATTCTGACGGGTTTAGACAGGTTAGTTGCAGGAAGAATGTTCCCAATGTTGGGGAAGTCCAGAACCAGGGATCACAGTCTGAGGATAAGGGGTAAGCCATTTAGGACCGAGATGAGGAGAAACTTCTTCACCCAGAGAGTGGTGAACCTGTGGAATTCTCTACCACAGAAAGTAGTTGAGGCCAATTCACTAAATATATTCAAAAGGGAGTTAGATGTAGTCCTTACTACTCGGGGGATCAAGGGTTATGGCGAGAAAGCAGGAAGGGGGTACTGAAGTTTCATGTTCAGCCATGAACTCATTGAATGGCGGTGCAGGCTAGAAGGGCTGAATGGCCTGCTCCTGCACCTATTTTCTATGTTTCTATGTTTCTATAGCAGGGGTCCCAAATGGCTTGCAGGGACAGTAACGTGCAAGAAAGGAAACAGGCTACTGGTAGTACAAATGGACAATGGCAAAACCTGCCGGAGGCAAGTCGACCAAGTCAAAAGCAGATTTACCAACAACACTGCGGAACCAGAGGCAGACTACAATGTGGAACTCGCACCACACCTGGTGGACAGACAGAGGAACAACCTGAGGAAAGGGCAATCCCAACAGACAGCCCAGGTGAGTCAACAACATTCACACCAATCGAAACAGACAGCCCAGGTGAGACACCAGCAACCACACCCAAAGGAAAACAGACACCAAGGCAAACAACTGAACCACAACTCAGACACTCCACGTGAGAGCGTAGACCACCTGAGAGACTGAACCTATAAAGACAATAAGACCTTGGTGGAGGATGATGTCATGTACCTTACATTATTATATATAACTGTATCCTAACATGCTATACATGACTGTAATAAGACCTGTAACCACCAGCATACCTTACCACCAGGGGTGCACTTGCAAGAGACAGGTATTTAAGGACAGGTCTCAGGCAAGTGCAACATTCCAGAGCTGTGAAATAAAGGTGCAGGTCCAGAGTGACCTTGACTTCACTACATGCCTCGTGTGAATCTGTACTGAGGGGACAGGACTTTACAGATGTCCTTTCCAACAGGTGTCAAGGGGAGCATGAGGCAGACCATGCAGTAAACACCCAGCTCAGAAGTGGCCCGGGACCAGGCACTGCCTCCTTCTCCGCAGACTGCAGCTCTGCTGGGGGTGGGGGGACAGCTTAGGCACCACCCTGTGTACTGGCTCTCCGACCCTGGGGGCTGGGATACAGCCTGCTGTCTCTCAGAGCTTTCAGATGGCTACCATTAGCCGGTCCAATGATCAGCGGGATCCAGATCCAGGGGCCATTGGAAAGGTGATGGCTGAAAGGGACTTGCAAGAGGCCTGCAGAACCTTCCGGTCATCCAGCCTTCCCTCTCGGGAGTACCACGCAAGCAGCACATCGGAAGCACCAGTGAGGCTGCCCAGACACAAGCTCTAGAAAGGCAGTCAGCAGTGACTCCCTCCCAGGAGCAGGCTGCTGGGAGAATAGGGCCAACTCAGTCCCGTGAGTCTTTAAGAGCAGCCAATCACCTCTTGCGATACTGGACCCTAGGAGAAAGACCGGAATAGAGAAAGTAAGTCCCGTGCACCCAGCCAGAGGAAACATGGCGTGAGGAAAGATTAGGTTCGCATATGGTCACTGGAGTTTTTTGCATTATAGGAGTATGCCCACTATAGCATACATTGTTGCTTTTTCTCTACACCAGCCCTACAACCCTCATAAATCTCTGGGTTCTTCCAATTATGGACTAATGCGCATCCCAATTTCCTTTGTCCCGCCATTGCCGGCCGTGCCTTCAGCTGTCTTGGCCACAAGCTGGGCAATTTCCTCCCTAAACCGCCCCGCCTCTCTACCTCTCTCTCCTCCTTTTAACATGCTCTTTAAAACCTGCCTCTTTGACCAACCTGTCCTAATATTTCCTTTTGAGGCTCCGTGTCAAATTTTATCTGACAACGCTCCTGTGGAGCACCTTGGAATATTTTACTATGTTAAAGGCGCTACATAAATGAACGTTGCCATTGTTTTTGTTGGAGATTGTAGTCATACAGGAAAGGGTGCACTTAGTTCATGCTAACCTAAGTGAAGAAGGTGATTAAGCCTTCCATGGTCATGTAGGTCCTAAGAAGTTTGATTTGTTGCAATGTTCCAGGATGCGTACTGGATTGAAATATTTGTCATGTATTTAAGGGTAGGGGAGAAGGAGCTGTGGGGGTTGTGAGAAATGTAGTCCATATTGCACAGGTGAGAACATTTCATTGATTAGTTGTGTTCTGATCCGCCTTCCAGTCATCACTGTGGACCATGGTCTGACAGTCCTCCCGATGCTCTGCTCCATGCTCTGTCTCTAAAGCAACTAGAGCCATCTCCTCGGGAATGTCTATGTCCAGCCCAGTTTGGATGGCAAAGTTATGCAAGGTGCAGCAAGCTTCATGCTCTGGAGCATTCCCCAGATCTCCCACTGTAATTTATTTGCTTCATGGGTTCTTTGCTTAAGAATTCATAGCAACACATTGCAATTAAGAACTCGTAGGTTTATTAAAAAAATTACCAGTTCATCCACCAGGCTCATAACAATCTGCCTAACCGTGAATACACTCCCCGAACCTAACTGACTGGGGTTTTGTTGAGTCTTGTGAACATCACGGGACTGGCTAAGCCACTCCCAACCCAACAGCTTCATAAACCTGCGAGCATCTTCACAGGTGTACCCATGATCTAGCAACACACTGAAAGCACTCTTTTAATATTCCTCTGGTCCTCTCAGTGGTAGAGGCAAGTGCCTCATCGTAGAGCTACTCAGCTACAGTAATTGCAACTCTTCCTGCTGTCATTAACCATGGCTGTAAGCTATAGCCTTGTTAGCCCCCACGCATCATCCATTCACCTGACTAACCCCCTTAAAGACCACAGGGAGCTCAGATTAAAAATCAACCAATCATTGTTCCCCTGAACTCAGGCTGATCTAGAAGTGTAAAAACATCCATAAATAACCGTGTTAAAAATTAAATTACCTTTGAATAAGGTTCCGTAAAATTAGATGAAAGTGTACTTTAATAAAAAGTACTATTAATGCAGGTTGTAAAAGGATAGGCTGGACTGCCAAAGTACTTTACTGAATCATCCTGAGAGTCCAGGCAATTGCTTTGGAAACCCAATGTGTGCTAGAGCAGCAGATGGAAGGAGTGCCATTCTTGAGGGTAATTGGGGACTTGGGTTTGTCAAGCATAGAATTGAACAGTGTCCCACAGCTTAGTACAATGTTCTTAGTCGTTTTCATTAAGGGGAAATTAAACATGGCCTCTGGAGCAGGTGTAGTCAATTGGTCTCTGACAATGGAAATTCTTCTTCTTCTTCTTATGCAGTCCCACCGGAGTCGAGGATCCATGGGCCACATTGTTCACATGCCCGATACTAGACTCCCGAAACAAGCACTCTACCCCAAGCTACGTCATGGAAGGCGAGCCCCAGGAGGTCAGAGAAAATGCTTCAAGGCCACCCTCAAAGCCTCCTTGAAAAAATGTAACATCCTCCCCGACTCTGGCCCAAGACTGCTCAAAGTGGAGGAGAAGCATCTGAGAAATATTCAAACTTCGCCCATTTAAAACAAAGATGAGGAGAAATTTCTTCTCTCAGAGGCTTGTAAATCTGTGGAATTCGCTGCCTCAGAGAGCTGTGGAAGCCAGGACATTAAATAAATTTCAGACAAAAATAGACAGTTTCTTAAACAATGGGGGGATAAGGGGTTATGGGGAGCGGGCGGGGAAGTGGAGCTGAGTTCATGATCAGATCAGCCATGATCTTATTGAATGGCGGAGCAGACTCAAGGAGCCGTATGACCTACTCCTGTCCTATTTCTTATGTTCTTATTATGAACACTTCGAGTCTCTTTGCCGGGAGCATGCGGAAGACAAATCCAAGTCCAATGGAAATAAATGGCAAGGGAGCTACTGATGACCGCAAAATGGCAAATGACCACCGTTTCGGCTCTACATCAAAGAAATATTCCAATTTTGTTACCTGCTCCTCTGATGGTGATGACCCATGCTGGGTGGTACAGTTACACAGATGTATTCTGCACCTTACCCAAGGAGTCAACGGGCTGTTAGACTGTGGGACATCACAGTAGAGCCTGTTTGCTTGCTTGCCTGATGTTCACACGTTGCAATGGAAGTCACTGGAAGGCAGGCGCATGGGAGCACCACCACCTCCAAGTTCCCCTTCAAGTCGCACACCATCCTGACTTGGAAATATATCGACTGTTCCTTCATCGTCACTGGGTCAAAATCCTGGAACTCTCTCCCTAACAGTACTGTGCGAGTACCTTCACCACACGGAATGCAGCCATTCAAGAAGGCGGCTCATCACCACCTTCTCAAGGGCAATTAGGGAAGGCAATAAATGCCGGTCTTGCCAGCGATGACCACATTTCAAGAATGAATTTTTTAAAAGTCAGAAGTGGTAACTGCCAGGAATATGAGGCCCATTGTCAGTTCTCCATCATCTAAGTAGATCATAGAATCATAGAAATCATAGAAATTTACAGCACAGAAGGGGGCCATTTCGGCCCATCGTGTCCCAGATGTGGACCAGGGACCAGACCTAAGACCCTCCTGCCCAACATGGCTTAACGTCAATTATCCACCAAATCATCAGGGCAAAATTTATCATCCATTTACCTCCACTGAGTACATGGCATGTGAGATTGGTGGCAAACTTGCTTCAACCAGTAAAAATTATTTATATCTCCTTGAACCAGTACAATAGACTTCACTTTGTTGTAATTTCGCTTAATCACTCTTTTGTTAGTCTAGCTACATTTTCAAAGACAAAAGATATTGATGTATTCCCTGTGATGCTGACTATGGTGGGAAGACCATGAAGACTGTAATTGCTATTTGTTTCAATGTGCTGAAGGAGCAGTACTGATCTGAAGCTGAAGCTGTCTATACTCCTAACAATACATTCAAGAGAAGGCAGAGCTGACAGCATTGAATAATGCCTTGAATATGGAGTCACAGTGCTGGATGTGCACCTTTGTAGTGATATAGTCAATTCTTACTAAACTGGTAAAACTGTTTGGTTTCTGGTATGTTCATTTAACTGAAATTCACTTTGTGATATTAGCAAATGTTAACTGTGACTCAGTGGGTCGCTCTCTTGCCTCTGAAGGTTGTGGATTCAAGTCACACTCCAGACTACTCCACTGCAGTACTGAGGGAGTGCCGCACTGTCAGAGATGCCACCTTTTGGATGAGACATTAAACCAAGGCCTAGTCTGCTGTCTCAGGTGGATGTAAAAGATCCCACAACACTACTCGAGGAGCAGGGGACCTTTCTGTGTGCAAATTGGCTTACACTCAGGGAGTGCCACATTAGTAATGGTGTAGTCTTTGCCTGAGATGCTAAACCAGAGTCCCATCGACCTGTACAAGTGCACATTAAAAATCCCATGACAATATTCACATAAGAGTGCTTATGTGGAGGACAGATGCCAACACACCTGTTTCTGGATTATAACTTCTGGCCCTGAACAAATAAATTCTCTGCTCAAATTAATTTATTTTGTAGAGTGTTTGGATGTGTTTTGATAACATGATAACACACATTGGCCTTGATATTCGGGGGCGTCCCGTTTGGGGTCGGTAACACTCGAGAGACTTTGCGCCCGAAAGGAGTGCTAAATCCCAATATCAATAGGTCACTATAAATGGATAAACATTGCAGGAGGTGCAGAAAAGAACAACAAACATTGTTGAAGTGTGAGTCTTGGCTAAAATAAGGTCAATTTCTAAGACTAGAGACAAGACACTTAAGGGAGGACCTTGTCGAAGGACATCAAATATCAAATGGATTAGATAGTTGTGAGGAGGATGCAAAGAATATGGAAAGGGATATAAACAGGCTAAGTGAGCGGGCAAAAATTTGGCAGATAGAGTATAACGTGCGAAAATGTGAGGTTATCCACGTTGGTAAGAAAAATAAAAAAGCAAATTCATATTTAAATGGGGAGAGATTACAAAATGCTGTGGTACAGAGGGATCTGGGGGACCTTGTACATGAAACACAAAAAGTTAGTATGCAGATACAGCAAGTAATTAGGAAGGCAAATGGAATGTTGGCCTTTATTACAAGGGGAATGCATTGGTGAGGCCACACCTGGAGTATTGCGTTTGGTTTTGGTCTCCTTATTTAAAGAGGGATATACTTGTATTGCAGGTAGTTCAGAGAAGGTTCACGAGGTTAATCCCTGAGATGAAGGGGTTGTCTTATGATGAAAGGTTGGGCCTATACTCATTGGAGTTTAGAAGAATGAGAGGTGATCTTATTGAAACGTATAAGATTCTGAGGGGGCTTGATAGGGTAGATGCAGAGAGGATGTTTCCCCTCATGGGGGAATCTAGAAATAGGGGGCATAGTTTCAGAATAAGGGTTGGCCCATTTAAAACGGAAATGAGGAGGAATTTCTTCTCTCAGAGGGTCGTGAGTCTTTGGCAGAATGTACACGCCTGCAGCTGCACGACCTCAGATGACCCAGTGTCCTCCATCAAACATTAATGCGAGGCAATTAACACCTTGTTGGCGCTGCGGAGGTGATCATCGAGCCCATCAATGCCGCTTCAAACACTATGTGTGCAAAGGCTGTGGAACAATGGGACACTTCCAGCGAATATGCAGACGAGCGACAAACCCTGCAAACCACCACGTTGCAGAGGAAGACCGATCCATGGCGGATCAAACTGAACTAGAGACTTGAACCAAGGAGGCAGAAGTGTACGGGGTACACACCTTCACCACAAAATGCCCATCGATCATGTTAAAAGTCGAACTGGATGGAATTCCAGTATCCATGGAGCTGGACATGGGTGCGAGTCAGTCTATCATGAACAAAAAGGCCTTCGACAGGCTGTGGTGCAACAAGGCACACAGGCCCAAGCTGAGCCCTATTAATACCAAGCTGAGAACTTACACCAAAGAGCTGATCCCTGTAATTGGCAGTGCAGCAGTAAAAGTCTCCTATGATGGAGCAGTGCACGAACTACCACTATGGATTGTATCAGGAGATGGCCCCACACTGTTCGGCGGAAGCTGGCTGGGGAAAATCCTCTGGAATTGGGATGACGACATCCGAGCGCTCTCATCTGTCGACAACGCCTCATGTGCCCAATTTCTGACCACGTTTCCATCGTTGTTTGAGCCAGGCATCGGAAGTTTCTCGGGGGCGAAGGTGCAGTTCCACTTGGTTCCCAGTACACAATCCATCCACCACAAGGCAGGGGCGGTGCCATCTATGATGCGAGAGAAAGTGGAGATCGAGCTGGACAGGCTGCAACGACAAGGCATCATCGCGCCGGTGGAGTTCAACGAGTGGGCCAGTCCGATTGTTCCGGTCCTCAAGGGCAATGGCATGGTCAGAATTTTTGGAGACTATAAAGTAATGATTAACCATTTTTCGCTGCAGGACCAGTACCCGCTACCCAATGCAGATGACCTATTTGCGACCCTGGCAGGAGGAAAAACATTCACCAAGTTGGACCGGACCTCGGCCTACATGACGCAGGAGCTGGCGGAATCTTCGAAAGGCCTCACCTGTATCAACACCCACAAAGGTCTGTTGATCTACAACAGATGCCCGTTTGGGATTCGATTGGCCGCGGCTATTTTACAAAGGAACATGGAGAGCCTGCTAAAGTCGGTTCCAAGCACCGTGGTTTTCCAGGATGACATATTGATCACAGGTCGTGACACCATTGAACACTTGAAGAACTTGGAAGCAGTTCTAAGTCAGCTAGATCGCGTGGGACTCAGGTTGAAACATTCGAAGTGTGTTTTACTGGCACCAGAGGTCGAGTTCTTAGGGAGAAGAATTGCGGCAGATGGCATCAGATCCAACGTCGCCAAGATGAAGGCCATCAAGAACGCGCTGAGACCACAGAACATGACGGAGCTGCAGTCGTACCTGGGACTCCTCAATTATTTTGGTAATTTCCTACCCCGGTTAAGCACCTTGCTAGAACTCCTACATGTGTTGCTACGCAAGGGAGATGCCTGGGTATGGGGGAAATCACAAGAGGCTGCTTTTGAGAAAGCCAGAAACCTGTTATGTTCCAACAAACTGCTTGTTCTGTAGAACCCATGTAAACGTTTAGTGCTAGCTTGCGATGCGTCTTCGTACGGGGTCGGGTGTGTGTTACAACAAGCAAACGAATCGGGAACATTGCAAATGGTCGCCCTTGCATCCAGGAGTTTGTCCAAGGCCGAAAGGGCCGACAGCATGATTGAAAAAGAAGCTCTGGCATGCGTTTACAGGGTGAAAAAAATGCACCAGTATATGTTTGGTCTTAAGTTTGAGTTAGAAACTGACCATAAGCCGCTCATAGCACTATTCTCAGAGAGCAAAGGGAAAGATGGGTGCTCACGCTGTCTTCATACAACTATGTAATTCGCCACAGGCCAGGCACAGAGAATTGCGCTGATGCTCTCAGTCGGCTATCATTGCCCACCACAGGGTTGGAAATGGCACAGTCTGCAGACTTGCTCTTGGTGATGGATGCATTTGAAAACGAAAAGTCACTTGTTACAGCATGCCAGATCAAAACATGGGCCAGCCAAGATCCTTTACTGTCCCTTGTAAAAAACTGTGTCCTCCATGGGAGCTGGTCCAGCGTCCCAGCGGAGATGCATGAAGAGATCAAGCCGTTCCAGTGGCGCAAAGACGAAATGTCCATATAGGCAGACTGTCTTTTGTGGGGCAATCGCGTGGTTTTGCCTAAGAAAGGCAGGGAAACATTCATACGTGACCTACACAGTACCCACCCAAGCATAGTAATGATGAAAGCTATAGCCAAATCCCATGTGTGGTGGCCCAACATCGACTCAGATTTGAAGTCTTGCATGCGCGAATGCAAAACTTGCTCTCAACTGAGCAATACACCCAGGGAGACACTGCTAAGTTTGTGGTCGTGGTCCTCCAAACCGTGGTCTAGGATCCACGTTGACTTTGCTGGCCTGTTTCTCGGCAAAATGTTTTTGGTTGTTGTGGATGCTTATTCAAAATGGATTGAGTGTGTAATAATGTCTGTAAGCAGGTCCACTGCCACCATCGAAAGCCTACAAACCATGCTCACCACACACGGCCTGCCTGATGTCTTTGTCAGTGACAATGCTTCACCAGTGCTGAATTCAAGGAATTCATGACCCGCAATGGGATCAAGCATGTCACATCTGCCCCGTTCAAGCCTGCACCCAACTGCCAGGCAGAACGGGCAGTCCAAACCATCAAGCAAAGCTTAAAACTCATGTCGGAAGGCTCCCTGCAGACCCGCATGTCCTGAGTCCTGCTCAGATACCGCACCAGACCCCACTCGTTCAACAGGGTTCCCCCTGCCAAACTGCTCATGAAAAGAGCGCTCAAAACAAGTCTCTCTCTTGTCCACCCTGATCTCCGTGATCACGTCGAGGGCAGGCGGCATCAACAAAGTGTGTACCATGATCGTGCAAACTTGTCACGCAATATTGGTCAATGACCCTGTATTTGGACTCAACTATGGACATGGTCCCAAATGGCTTGCTATCACTGCCACAACCAAAGAAGGGAGTAGGGTGTTTCAGGTCAAACTCACAAATGGGCTAACTTGCAGAAAGCATTTGGACCAAATTAAATTGCGATTCACAGACATCCACGAGCAACCCAAAGAGGACACCACCAACTTCGACCCTCCGATACACACACAGGTGGCAACCGACATCACGGTTAACTATGAAGCTGAATTCACCATCCCCAGCAGCCCAGCAAGGCCAGCTGCACCGCAGCCCAGCGAAGAACCAACCAACTCACTGAGACGATCGACTAGGGAACGAAAGGCCCCAGATCGTCTCACCCTGTAAATAAGTGTACTATTGATTTTGGGAGGGAGCGGTGTTATGTATGCAACCCTATGTAACCAGTATCATACCGCCACCAGAGGGCATACCTGTTGGAGTCCAAAGAGATCCCAGCAACCCTTGGGAGCACTGAATATAAGCAGGCCTCCCATGCTGTAACAACACTCTGCAGTTAGAATAAAGGAGCTAAGGTCACACTTACATCTACAGTACTCAGTCACATCACTTTATTTTGAACATAACAGTCAGATTTTTGAGCGATAAGGGAATAAGGGATTATGGGGAAAGACAGGGAAGTGGAGCTGAGTCCATATTGACTGGGCTAAACAAACTGGTAGCAATGCGGTGGAGGAGGATTTCCTGGAGTGTATTAGGGATGGTTTTCTAGACCAATATGTCGAGGAACCAACTAGAGGGCTGGCCATCCTAGATTGGTGATGTGTAATGAGAAAGGACTAATTAACAATCTTGTTATGCAAGGCCCCTTGGGGAAGAGTGACCATAATATGGTAGAATTCTTTATTAAGATGGAGAGTGACACAGTTAATTCAGAAACTAGGGTCCTAAACTGAAGGAAAGATAACTTCGATGGTATGAGATGTGAATTGGCAAGAATAGACTGGCGAGTGATATTTAAAGGGTTGATGGTGGATAAGCAATGGCAAACATTTAAAGATTACATGGATGAACTTCAACAATTGTACATCCCTGTCTGGAGTAAAAATAAAATGGGGAAGGTGGCTCAACCGTGGCTAACAAGGGAAATTAAGGATAGTGGTAAATCCAAGGAAAAGGCATATAAATTGACCAGAAAAAGCAGCAAACCTGAGGACTGGGAGAATTTTGTAATACAGCAGAGGAGGACAAAGGGTTTAATTAGGAGGGGGAAAATAGAGTATGAGAAGAAACTTGCTGGGAACTTAAAACTGACTGCAAAAGCATCTATAGATATGTGAAGCGACAAAAGATTATTGAAAACAAACGTAGGTCCCTTGCAGTCAGATTCAGGTGAAGTTATAATGGGGAACAAAGAAATGACAGACCAGTTAAACAAATACTTTGGTTCTGTTTTCATGAAGGAAGACACAAATAACCTTCCGGAAATACTAGGGGATCGAGAGTCTAGTAAGAAGGAGGAACTGAAGGATATCCTTATAAAGCGGGAAATTGTGTTAGGGAAATTGATGGGATTGAAGGCCGATAAATCCCTGGGGCCTGATAGTCTGCATCCCAGAGTACTTAAGGAAGCGGCCATAGAAATAGTGGATGCATTGGTGATCATTTTCCAACAGTCTTTCGACTGTGGATCAGTTCCTATGGACTGGAGGGTAGCTAATGTAACACCACTGTTTAAAAAAGGAGGGAGAGAGAAAACGGGTAATTATAGACTGGTTAGCCTGACATCAGTAGTGGGGAAAATGTTGGAATCAATTATTAAAGATGAAATAGCAGCGCACCTGGAAAGCAGTGACAGGATCGGTCCAAATCAGCATGGATTTATGAAAGGGAAATCATGCTTGACAAATCTTCCAGAATTTTTTGAGGATGTAACTAGTAGAGTGGAAAGGGAGAACCAGTGGATGTGGTGTATTTGGACTTTCAAAAGGCTTTTGACAAGGTCCCACACAAGAGATTGGTGTGCAAAATCAAAGCCATGGTATTGGGGGTAATGTACTGATGTGGATAGAGAACTGGTTGGCAGACAGGAAGCAGAGAGCCGGAATAAACGGGTCCTTTTCAGAATGGCAGGCAGTGACTAGTGGAGTGCCGCAGGGCTCAGTGCTGGGACCCCAGCTCTTTACAATATACATTAATGATTTAGATGAAGGAATTGAGTGTAATATCTCAAGTTTGCAGATTACACTAAACTGGGTGGCTGTGTGAGCTGTGAGGAGGACGCTAAAAGGCTGCAGGGTGACTTGGACAGGTTAGGTGAGTGGGCAAATGCATGGAAGATGCTGTATAATGTGGATAAATGTGAGGTTATCCATTTTGGGGGCAAAAACATGAAGACAGAATATTATCTGAATGGCGGCAGATTAGGAAAAGGGGAGGTGCAACGAGAACCTGGATGTCATGGTTCATCAGTCATTGAAAGTTGGCATACAAGTACAGCAGGCGGTGAAGAAGGCAAATGGTATGTTGGCCTTCATAGCTCGGGGATTTGAGTATAGGAACAGGGAGGTCTTACTACAGTTGTACAGGGCCTTGGTGAGGCCTCACCTGGGATATTGTGTTCAGTTTTGGTCTCCTAATCTGAGGAAGGACGTTCTTGCTATTGAGGGAGTAAAGCAAAGGTTCACCAGACTGATTCCCGGGATGGCGGGACTGACATATGAGGAGAGACTGGATCAACTGGGCCTTTATACAGTGGAGTTTAGAAGGATGAGAGGGGATCTCATAGAAACTTACAAGATTCTGACGAGACTGGACAGGTTAGATGCGGGAAGAATGTTCCCGATGATAGGGAAGTCCAGAACCAGAGGACACAGTCTTAGAATAAGGGGTAGGCCATTTTGTAATGAGACTCAGAGAGTTGTTAACCTGTGGACTTCCCTACTGCAGAGAGTTGTTGATGCCAGTTCATTGGATATCAACAGTGAGTTAGATATGGCTCTTACGGCTAAAGGGATCAAGGGATCGGCAGCAGTCTGAGAGGCGGGAGTGTGTGGTGTTGCAGCGGCCTATAAAGGCCCAGGTGCGTGGACAGGCGGCGGCAGTCCGAGAGGCGGGAGTTCGTGGTGTCGGAGCAGCCTATAAAGGCCCAGGTGCATGGAGAGGCGGCGGCAGTTCGAGAGGCAGGAGTGCATGGTGTCGGAGCAGCCTATAAAGGCCCAGGTGCGTGGAGAGGCTGGTGCAACTGCAGCAGGGAGAGAAGGCAAAAAAGAAGTAGAAAGAAATCAAAAGGTGACGTCACAGCCAAGGGGGTAAGTGATTGGCTGGTGATTGGTGAGTAGTTTTTCTTTTTTTTTATATCAGTAAGTAACCTGTTAACATTGTTGTTGCCAATTTAAGTGTATCTAAGGGTTAAGTCATGGCAGGAGAGCTCGGTCACGTGATATGCTCCTCCTGTACCATGTGGGAACTCAGGGACACTTCCGGTGTCCCTGACGACTACATCTGCGGGAAGTGTATCCGCCTCCAGCTCCTGACGGACCGCGTTGCGGAATTGGAGCTGAGGGTGGATTCACTCTGGAGCATCCACGATGCTGAGAATGACGTGAGTAGCACGTGTACTGAGTTGGTCTTACCGCAGGTGAAGGGTCCACAGCCAGCTAGGGAATGGAAGACCAGCAGGAAGAGCAGTGCAAGGAAGGTAGTGCAGGGGTCCCCTGCAGTCATCCCCCTGCAAAACAGATACACTGCTTTGAGTACTGTTGAGGGGGATGACTCATCAGGGGAGGGCAGCAGCAGCCAAGTTCATGGCACCGTGGCTGGCTCTGTTGCACAGGAGGGCAGGAAAAAGAGTGGGAGAGCGATAGTGATAGGGGAGTCAATTGTAAGGGGAATAGATAGGCATTTCTGCGGCCACAACCGAGACTCCAGGATGGTATGTTGCCTCCCTGGTGCAAGGGTCAAGGATGTCTCGGAGCGGGTGCAGGACATTCTGAAAAGGGAGGGAGAACAGCCAGTTGTCGTGGTGCACATTTGTACCAACGACATAGGTAAAAAAAGGGATGAGGTCCTACGAGACGAATTTAAGGAGCTAGGAGCTAAATTAAAAAGTAGGACCTCAAAAGTAGTAATCTCAGGATTGCTACCAGTGCCACGTGCGAGTCAGAGTAGGACTCGCAGGATAGCGCAGATGAATACGTGGCTTGAGCAGTGGTGCAGCAGGGAGGGATTCAAATTCCTGGGGCATTGGAACAGGTTCTGGGGGACGGTCTGCACTTGGGCAGGACCGAAACCAATGTCCTAGGGGGAGTGTTTGCTCGTGCTGTTGGGGAGGAGTTAAAGTAATATGGCAGGGGGATGGGAACCAATGCAGGGAGACAGAGGGAAACAAAAAGGAGACAAAAGCAAAAGACAGAAAGGAGATGAGTAAAAGTGGAGGGCAGAGAAACCCAAGGCAAAAAACAAAAAGGGCCACTGAATATAAAGGGGCTGCAGGAGGGGTCAAAACTAAAAATCATGGTTTAAAAACTAGTATTAAAACACTCTACCTAAACGCACGCAGCATTCGAAATAAAGTAAATGAGTTGACGGCACAAATCATTACAAATGGGTATGATTTGGTGGCCATTACAGAAACATGGTTACAGGGTGGCCAGGGTAGGAATTAAACATACAGGGATATCTGACGATTCGGAAAGATAGACAAGAAGAGAAAGGAGGTGGGGTAGCTCTGTTAATAAAGGATGATATCAGGGCAGTTGTGAGAGACGATATTGGCTCTAATGAACAAAATGTTGAATCATTGTGGCTGGAGATTAGAGATAGTAAGGGGGAAAAGTCACTGGTGGGCGTAGTTTATAGGCCCCCAAATAATAATTTCACGGTGGGGCGGACAATAATCAAGGGAATAATGGAGGCATGTGAAAAAGGAACGGCAGTAGTCATGGGGGATTTTAACCGACATATCGATTGGTCAACTCAAATCGCACGGGGTAGCCTGGAGGAGGAATTCATAGAATGCATACGGGATTGTTTCTTAGAACAGTATGTAACAGAACCTACAAAGGAGAAAGCTATCTTAGATCTGGTCCTGTGTAATGAGACAGGAATAATAAATGATCTCCTCGTAAAAGATCCTCTCAGAATGAGTGATCACAGTATGGTTGAATTTGTAATACAGATTGAGGGTGAGGAAGTAGTATCTCAAACGAGCGTACTATGCTTAAACATAGGGGACGACAGTGGGATGAGGGCAGAGTTGGCTAAAGTAGACTGAAAACAAGGACTAAATGGTGGCACAATTGAGGAACAGTGGAGGACTTTTAAGGAGCTCTTTCATCGTGCACAACAAAAATATATTCCAGTGAAAAAGAAGGGCGGTAAGAGAAGGGATAACCAGCCGTGGATAACCAAGGAAATAAAGGAGAGTATCAAATTAAAAACCAATGCGTATAAGGTGGCTAAGGTGAGTGGGAAACTAGAAGATTGGGAAAATTTTAAACATCAGCAAAGAATGACTAAAAAAGCAATAAAGAAAGGAAAGATAGATTACAAAGGTAAACTTGCGCAAAACATAAAAACAGATAGTAAAAGCTTTTACAGATATATAAAACGGAAAAGAGTGACTAAAGTAAATATTGGTCCCTTAATAGATGAGAAGGGGGATTTAATAATGGGAAATGTGGAAATGGCTGAGACCGTAAACAATTATTTTGCTTCGGTCTTCACAGTGGAAGACACAAAAACCATACCAAAAATTGCTGGACACAGGAAGGTGGGAAGGGAGGACCTTGAGACAATCACTATCACTGGGGGGTAGTGCTGGACAGGCTAATGGGACTCAAGGTAGACAAGTCCCCTGGTCCTGATGAAATGCATCCCAGGGTATTAAAAGAGATGGCGGAAGTTATAGCAGATGCATTCGTTATAATCTACCAAAATTCTCTGGACTCTGGGGAGGTACCAGCGGATTGGAAAGCAGCTAATGGAGAGCCTCTGTTTAAGAAAGGGGGCAGACAAAAGGCAGGTAACTAAAGGCCGGTTAGTTTAACATCTGCAGTGGGGAAAATGCTTGAAACTATCATTAAGGAAGAAATAGCGGGACATCTAGATAGGAATAGTGCAATCAAGCAGACGCAACATGGATTCATGAAGGGGAAATCATGTTTAACTAATTTACTGGAATTCTTTGAGGATATAACGAGCATGGTGGATAGAGGTGCACCGATGGATGTGGTGTATTTAGATTTCCAAAAGGCATTCGATAAGGTGCCACACAAAAGATTACTGCAGAAGATAGAGGTACGCGGAGTCAGAGGAAATGTATTAGCATGGATAGAGAATTGGCTGGCGAACAGAAAGCAGAGAGTCGGGATAAATGGGTCCTTTTCGGGTTGGAAATTGGTGGTTAGTGGTGTG
Organism: Pristiophorus japonicus; assembly: GCF_044704955.1. Classification (NCBI taxonomy): domain Eukaryota; kingdom Metazoa; phylum Chordata; class Chondrichthyes; family Pristiophoridae; genus Pristiophorus; species Pristiophorus japonicus. Next base: position 81,819,203 of record NC_091992.1, read on the forward strand.
TCATAGGGATTGGTGCTGGGACCACAACTGTTTACAATATACATAGATGACCTGGAAGAGGGGACAGAGTGTAGTGTAACAAAATTTGCAGATGACACAAAGATTAGTGGGAAAGCGGGTTGTGTCGAGGACACAGAGAGGCTGCAAAGAGATTTGGATAGGTTAAGCGAATGGGCTAAGGTTTGGCAGATGGAATACAATGTCAGAAAGTGTGAGGTCATCCACCTTGGGAAAAAAAACAGTAAAAGGGAATATTATTTGAATGGGGAGAAATTACAACATGCTGAGGTGCAGAGGGACCAGGGGGTCCTTGTGCATGAAACTCCTTTTAGAGTCTACCTGCAAAAACATAAAACATTAAACCGTGCCACCCGACTTGGGTGACACACCAGACATTTACAAGGCCCTTTTTTCCTTTTTTTGTTTTTTTTTTGTGTTTTTCATTTTTTTTTTCATTTTTTTTTTGGGCGCTAAAATCACATTTTCCCAGTGCCCCCTATAAAAGGGAAGGGGACACTAAAAGCACCGGCGATTAAAACAAATGAAACTTTAAAACGTAAATCAAATTAAAATTTGGTTGCCGGGCGTGATGATGCACTCCAGTCCCTCCGGTGCCCACCTCTCGCGGAAGGCCGCGAGCGTACCGGTGGACACCGCGTGCTCCATCTCCAAGGACACTCTGGACCGGATGTAAGAGCGGAAGAGAGGCAGGCAGTCAGGTTGAACGACCGCCTCGGCCGCCCGCTGCCTGGACCGGCTGATGGCACCCTTGGCCGTGCCCAGGAGCAGTCCTACGAGGAGGCCCTCGGACCTACCCGCTCCCCTCCGCACAGGGTGCCCAAAGATCAGGAGAGTGGGACTGAAGTGCAGCCAGAATTTCAGGAGCAGCCCCTTCAAATATGGAACAGGGGCTGCAACCTTGTGCACTCAATAAAAACATGGAACACGGACTCCTCCAGACCGCAGAAATTGCAGGCGGCCTGGGAGTCCGTGAACCGGCTTAAAAATTTGTTGCACGGCACTGTTCCGTGCACCACCCTCCAGGCCAAGTCCCCGATGAATAGTGGGAGGACCCCTGCGTAGAGTGCCCTCCATCGGGGACCCCCGCCTCCTCCGGACGGCAAGATGGTACGCCATGGCGTGTCCGGACGGCAGGCGAGGATGGCAAAGTTGAGAGTGTGCAGGAGCAGCCCGTACAAGAAACCCCTCCGCGCGGAACTGAAAGGCACGGAGGGGATTTCCCCGAGGCGGCTCAAGTTGTGAGGCGCCGGGCCCCGAGGGAGGTTCCGGGGTTTGGCGCCGATGAGGAATTCCGTCCGGACGGGGGTCAGTTCGGACGGGATCTCCCCACTTGCTTGAGCCTCCTTGTGCATGAATCCCAAAAAGTTAGTTTGCAGGTGCAGCAGGTAATCAGGAAGGCGAATGGAATGTTGGCCTTCATTGCGAGAGGGATGGAGTACAAAAGCAGGGAGGTCCTGCTGCAACTGTATAGGGTATTGGTAAGGCCGCACCTGGAGTACTGTGTGCAGTTTTGGTCACTTTACTTAAGGAAGGATATACTGGCTTTGGAGGGTGTACAGAGACGATTCACTAGGCTGATTCCGAAGATGAGGAGGTTACCTTATGATGATAGATTGAGTAGACTGGGTCTTTACTCTAAGGAGTTCAGAAGGATGAGGGGTGATCTTATAGAAACATTTAAAATAATGAAAGGGATAGACAAGATAGAGGCAGAGAGGTTGTTTCCACTGGTAGGGGAGACTAGAACTAGGGGCACAGCCTCAAAATACGGGGGAGCCAATTTAAAACCGAGTTGAGAAGGAATTTCTTCTCCCAGAGGGTTGTGAATCTGTGGAATTCTCTGTCCAAGGAAGCAGTTGAGGCTAGCTCATTGAATGTATTCAAGTCACAGATGGATAGATTTTTAACCAATAAGGGAATTAAGGGTTATGGGGAGCGGGCGGGTAAGTGGAGCTGAGTCCATGGCCAGTCAGCCATGATCTTATTGAATGGCGGAGCAGGCTCAAGGGGCTCGATGGCCTACTCCTGTTCCTAATTCTTATGTTCTTATGTTCTTATGGGTATGGAGAGAAAGCAGGAAAGGAGTACTGAGGGAATGATCAGCCATGATCTTTTTGAATGGCAGAGCAGGCTCGAGTGCCATAATGTCCTACTCCTGCTCCTATTTCTTATGTCCTCATAGCAACAACTTCCATTTATATAGCACCTTTAAAGTAGTAAAAGATCCTAAGATGCTTCACAGGAGTGTGATCAGACAAAAATTCATACCGAGCCAAAGAAGGAGACATGAGGACAGGTGATCAAAAGCTTGGTCAAAAAGGTAGGGCTTAAGGAGCATTTTGAAGGAGGAGAGAGAGGTGGAGAGGAGGAAAAGTTTAAGGAGACAATTCCAATTCTTAGGATCTGGACATTAGTTTAAAATAAGGCATTTAAAATAGCACGACTGATGAAAAATAAATTTAGGTCTGATACGAGATGGGACAAGTAATAAATGTTTGGAATAACCTTCCTGGACAAGTAGTAAAGATGCAGATTTGAGAAGACCCATAACATAATAATAAAAATAATAATAACTTTTATTTATATAGCGCCTTTAACATAGTAAAATGTCCCAAGATGCTTCACAAAAGTGTTGCTGACAAACAGATAAATTTGACACCGAGCCACAGAAGAAATTAAGGCAGATGACCAAAAGCTTGGTTAAAGAGGTAGGTTTTAATGAGCGTCTTAAAGGAGCAAAGAGAAGTAGAGAGGTGGAGAGGTTTAGGGAGGGAGTTCCAGAGCTTAGGGCCCTGGCAGCTGAAGGCACGGCCACCGATGGTTGAGCAGTTATAATGAAGGATGTTCAAGAGGCCAGAATTTGAGGAGCACAGGCAACTTGTGGGATTGTGAGGCTGAAAAAGATTACAGAGATAGGGAGGAGCAAGTCCATGGAGTGATTTGTAAACAAGGATGAGAATTTTGAAATCGAGGTGTTGTTTAACTGAGAGCAAATGTAGGTCATAAAGCTCAGGGGTGATGGGTGATCGTGACTTGGTGCGGGTTAGTACACGGGCTGCTAAGTTTTGGATGACTTAAAGTTTAGGTAGTGTGGAATGTGGAAGGCTGGCCAGGAGTGAGTTGGAGTAGTCAAGTCTAGAGGTAACAAAGGCGTGGTTGAGCAGAAGAGCTGAGGCAGGGGTGGAGGCGGGCAATGTTACAGAGGTAGATAAAGGCGGTTTTATTTATGCTGCGTATATGTGGCTGGAAACTCATTTCAGGGTCAAATATAACCCTTAGGTTGTGAACAGTCTTGTTCACCCTCAGATTGATGCTAGGGAGAGGGATGGAGTCAGTAGTTGGGGAATGCAATTTATGGCAGGGACCAAAGATAATGGCTTCAGTGTTCTCAATATTTAATTGGAGAAAATTTCTGCTCATCCAGTGTTGGGGGCCCAAATTTGGCCAGTACAGATTTCTGGCGCACTCACCAGTGGTGCGCCGCTTTTGTAGAACTCCAAGGGCGCCAAAAACCTTCGGGCCGAGTTTGGCAGCTCCCCAGTCTCTCCTCGATGGTGGCGCAGCGTGGCAACTGGATTCGGGGGCGCACATGTGCAGTAGCTCCTTGCCCCCAGAATCTGTGAGAGTGTGCTGCAGGCTGTGTGGGAGGGACCGAAGAGCGCCGCCCCTATCCCTGGCTGAATGGACTCCCTCATCGGCGGCCCGCTGCCCTCCCAGGCCGTGTTTTGGTAGGACTTCTATTTTTTATTTGTTATTGATTGATTGATTGCTTATTACTTTGGTCTTGATGCTTTAGGTACAGGATTCTTTTTATTTTTCATTTGTCAATTAATTGCTTATTACTTTTTGTGTTTTGTTTAGTGCTTTGTAAGTCTTGGTGCTAGGTGCAGGTCCTCTCAGCTTCTTTGTATTTTTTATTTGTTATTGAATGCTTATTTTTGTGATTTGTTTAGTGCATGGTGCTTTAAATGTATTGCTTTGTTTAGTGCTTGGTGCTTTAGAATGTACTTCCCTACATTGATTTCTTAACTCTCCGCAAGGATTTTCTGTGCAGCCACAAGTGGCCACGTACACTGGCCTAAGTTAGTTTGGAGCAACTATTAGCTGTCCAAACTGGCTTAAGTGACCAAAACAGGCGTAGGTGGCTGGTAATGACCGCTTTTGAAAAAAAAAACGAAACTAAAAAAATCCTAACAACACTGGTGCAAATTAAATGTGCAGAATGGGGATTTTTAAGATATTGCAGAAAAATCAAGTTGCTCCAAAAAAAAGGGAGCAACTCCTGGCCAGATTCGGGCCCTGGATGTTGGACAAGCAATCTGACAATTTAGATACCAAGCAGGTTTCGACAGAAGTGGTGGAGAGGTAGAGCTGGGTGTCATCTGCTTACATGTGGAACCTGACTCCGTGTTTTCTGATGAAATCGCCAAGGGGCGATAGATGAGAAATGAGAGGGGACCAAGGACAGATCCTTGGGGGACACCAGAGGTAACGATGCAGGAGTGAGAAGAGAAGCCATTGCTAGAGATTTTCTGGCTATGATTAGATAGATAAGAATGGAACCAGGCGAGTGCAGTCCCACCCAGCTGGACAATGGTGGAGAGGCGTTGGAGGAGGATGGAGTGGTCAACTGTGTCAAAGGCTGCAGACAGGTCCAGAAGGATGAGGAGAGAGAGTTTACCTTTGTCACAGTCACAAAGGATGTCATTTGTGACTTTGATGAGAGCTGTTTCGGTACTGTGGCGGGGGCAGAAACCAAATTGAAGGGATTCAAACATTGAATTCATGGAAAGATGGTCACGGATTTGGGAGACAACAACACGTTCAAGTACTTTGGACAGAAAAGGGAGGTTGGAGATGGGGCGATAGCTAGCAAGCAAAGTGGGGTCAAGGGTTGTTTTTTTGAGGAGAGGGGTGATGACAGCAGACTTGAAGGAGAGAGGAACAGTAAAAAAACAAAAACATAGTTGGACACTAGGAACAGTGAGGATGAGCTTAGGTCAGCCAATGGACTTTGCTTGTCCTTAGCTTTCTGATATTCAGTGGAAAAAGCTCTGTCGTGGTTTTAAGCCCTAGAGTCAGCGAAGAAGGCTTTTAATGACTAACAAGAAGAACATACACTTCTTGGCCATAACTGATGTCTCCGTGGATTTGTTTAAAAGCGTAAGATGTTCCAGAAGGTTCCAATAGTTTACATTTGCTGCATCTCAAAATGGTTTTAAAATGGATTCATACTTTATTGATTCTGTTAAGATGACAAATTGTGAAGCAGCTTCGCTGAAATAAAATAAATTGGCATGTGTCTTACTTGCTGCGTCACAACCTTTTACTTCAATCGTTCATTAACAATGCGTACTCATGCAGAACAGACCAACTGCGATCGGGAAGGATATCCAGTATCTTTACATACTATCAAAGTACCCTTCCCATCCCCCACAACAAATGCACACAATGCTGACAGTATCAGTGGTCACCTGCCAGTTGAGTAACAATGTTGGTGTTGCCAATGTCCTCTCCTTAGGGAGACCTTCTTGCAAATATAGGATTATAAAGCACAGAAGGAGGCCATTTAGCCCATCATCATCATTATCATAGGCAGTCCCTCAGAATCGAGGAAGACTTGCTTCCACTCTTAAAATGAGTCCTTAAATGGCTGAACAGTCCAATACAAGAACCATAGTCCCTGTCACAGGTGGGACAGATAGTCGTTGAGGGAAAGGGTGGGAGGGGAGTCTGGTTTGCCGCACGCTCTTTCCGCTGCCTGCGCATGATTTCTGCGTGCCCTCGCCGATGAGACTCGAGGTACTCAGCGCCCTCCCGGATACACTTCCTCCACTTAGGTCGGTCTTTGGCCAGGGACTCCCAGGTGTCGGTGGGGATGTTGCACTTTATCAGGGAGGCTTTGAGGGTGTCCTTGTAATGTTTCCTCTGCTCACCTTTGGCTCATTTGCCGTGAAGGAATTCCGAGTAGAGTGCTTGCTTTGGGAGTCTCGTGTCGGCATGCGAACAATGTGGCCTGCCCAGTGGAGCTGATCAAGTGTGGTCAGTGCTTCAATGCTGGGGATGTTGGCCTGGTCGAGGATGCTAAATCTGTCCTCCCAGGGGATTTGTAGGATGTTGCGGAGACATCGTTGGTAGTATTGCTCCAGCAACTTGAGGTGTCTGCTATACATGGTCCATGTCTCTGAGCCATACAGGAGGTATTACCATCGTGCCTGTGCTGGACCAGTTCTCAGGTAGGTTAAATGGATATGGTCGTGTTCATGATCAACAGTGTTGTACATGGTGTGTGGATGAACCACAATAGCCTCCGTCTGTGCTGTATGATTCTATGAAACCTTCCCCCTGTGAATAGTTTGTCAGCAAAAACAGAAAATCATTCTGCCACCCGATATATCCATTGACATGAAAGCTTTTGGTTACTAAGGTGGCTGGAGCTACTATTCATTTGATAGGATTTGGAGAGCTCAGCCTATTTTTTTCTTTCAGTGAAGTTACAGAGTTATGTCACTCGCCTCTCGGGCTTTTATTGCTGATGGTACTATTCACCACTATGAGAAAGGGTTAGCCTGTGCTCCTGCACTTCTACATGGCCATAATCATAAGAAAATAACAACATAAGAACTAGGAGCAGGAGTAGGCCATTTGGCCCCTCAAGCCTGCTCCGCCATTTAATAAGATTATGGCTGATCTGATCATGGACTCAGCTCCACTTCCCCACCCACTCCCCATAACCCTTCACTCCCTTATCATTCAAAAATCTGTCTATCTCCGCCTTAAATACATTCAATGACCCAGCCGCCACATCTCTCTGGGGCAGAGAATTCCATAGATTTACAACCCTCTGAGAGAAGAAATTTCGCCTCATCTCAGTTTTACATGGGCGACCCCTATTCTGAAACTATGCCCCCAGTTCTAGACTCCTCTATGAGTGCAAACATCCTCTCTGCATCTACCTTGTCGAGCCCCCTCATTATCTTATATGTTTCAATAAGATCACCTCTCATTCTTCTAAAGTCCAATGAGTATAGGCCCAACCTACTCAACTTATCTTCATAAGTCAACCTCCTCATCTCTGGAATCAACCTAGTGAACCTTCTCTGCACTGCCTCTGTATCACTGGTCAGCAGGACTGTGGGATGCAAAGTGAGCTGATACAAATCTGTTTCATCCACCATCAGTGCTACTTTCAAAAGTGAATTGAATATATACTTGAAAAGGAAACGTTTGCAGGGCAATGGGGAAAAAGCCGGGGAGTGGGACTAATTGGATTGCTCGTTCAAAGAGCTGGCGCAGGCAAAATGGGCTGAATAAGAACATAAGAAATAGGAGCAGGAGAAGGCCATATGGCCCCTCGAGCCTGCTCTGCCATCCATTAAGATCATGGCTGATCCAATCATGGACTCAGCTCCACTTCCCAGCCCGCTCCCCATAACCCCTTATCCCCTTATCATTTCAGAAACTGCCTATCTCTGTCTTAAATTTATTCAATGTCCCATGCTTCTACAGCTCTCTGAGGCAGCGAATTTCACAGATTTACAACCCTCTGAGAGAAGAAATTTCTCATCTAAGTTTTAAATGGCTGGGCCCTTATTCTTAAGAACATGCCCTCTAGTTCTAGTCTGCCCCATCAGTGGAAACATCCTCTCTGCATCCACCTTGTCAAGCCCCTTTATAATCTTATACATTTCGATAAGATCACCTCTCATTCTTTTGAATTCCAATGAGTAGAGGCCCAATCTACTCAACCTTTCCTCATAGGTCGACCCCCTCATCACCGGAATCAACCCAGTGAACCTTCTCTGAACTGCCTCCAAAGCAAGTATATCCTTTCGTAAATATGGAAACCAAAACTGCATGCAGTATTCCAGGTATGGCCTCACCAATATCCTGTATAGCTGTGGCAAGACTTCCCTGCTTTTATACTCCATCCCCTTTTCAATAAAGGCCAAGATTCCATTGGTTTTCTTGATCACTTGCTGAACCTACATACTATCATTTAGTGTTTCATGCATAAGTACCCCTAGGTCCTGCCGTACTGCAGCACTCTGCAATCTTTCTCCATTTAAATATTAACTTGCTCTTTGATTTTTTTTTCTGCCAAAGTGGATGACCTCACACTTTCCAACATTATACTCCATCTGCCAAATTTTTGCCTATTCACTTAGCCTGTCTATGTCCTTTTGCAGATTTTTTGTGTCCCCCTCACACATTGCTTTTCCTCCCATCTTTGTATCATCAGCAAACTTGGTTACGTTACACTCAGTCCCTTCTTCCAAGTTGTTAATATAGATTGTAAATAGTTGAGGTCCCAGCACTGATCCCTATGGCACCCCACTAGTTACTGTTTGCCAACACAAGAATGAACCATTTATACCAACTCACTGATTCCTGTTAGTTAGCCAACCCTCTATCCATGCTAATATATTACCTCCAACCCCGTGAACGTTTATCTTGTGAAGTAATCTTTTATGTGGCACCTTGTCAAATGCCTTCTAGAAGTCCAAATACACCACATTCACTGGTTCCCCTTTACCACCCTGTTCATTACATCCTCAAAGAATTCCAGCAAATTTGTCAAATATGACTTCCCCTTCATAAATCCATGCTGGCTCTGCCTGACCGAATTTTGCTTTTCCAAATGTCCTGCTACTGCTTCTTTAATAATGGACTCCAACATTTTCCCAACCACAGATCTTAGGCTAACTGGTCTATAGTTTCCTGCTTTTTGTCTGCCTCCTTTTTTAAATAGGGACGTTACATTTGCAGTTTTCCAACCTGCTGGGACCTCCACAGAATCCAGGGAATTTTGGTAAATTACAACCAATGCATCGACAATCCCTGCCGCTACTTCTCTTAAGACCCTAGGATGCAAGCCATCATGTTCAGGGGACCTATCTGCCTTTAATCCCATTATCATACTGAGTACCACCTCCTTAGTGATTGTGATTGTGTTAAGTTCCTCCCCCCCTATAGCCCCTTCACTATCCACTGTTGGAATATTGTTTGTGTCCTCTACCGTAAAGACTGATACAAAATATTTGTCCAGTTTCTGCCATCTCCATGTTCCCCATTACTAATTCCCCGGTCTCGTCCTCTAAGGGACCAACATTTACTTTAGCCACTCTTTTCCTTTTTATATACCTATCTGTTTTTATATTTTGTGCTATTGAATGGCCTCCATCTGTGTTGTATGATTCTATGAAATCTTCCCCCTATGAGTAGTCCTGGGCAAGTGAGTCATGACTGTCTGATTCTGCCAAGCCTGACAGACATGGTTGCTATCCAGTGCAGTGCTGCAAGCATTTTCGCGTTCAATGTGCTTCCCACTTACACATTGATATTTCAGTGCACTCCTTATTATCCGCAGAGCTGAAAGCATCCAATCACAGAATTGATTGTATCACGACAGGGATTCTCCCAGCGTTTTAAAAAATGAAGCAAAATAACCCTCGCAGACCAAGATTGATGGATACCGCAGGTCTGGCAGAGTAACATTACAATTTTCCTCCAGGTATCTTTTTAATGTTCCAGGGAACTGCTGCCAAAGTGTTGTCATAAGAGTCGAATTGAACACCTGCTTTTCCAGCCTTTGTTTAATTTTTGGAATAGTTTTTGGATTCACACATCCCAAAAGTCTGAAAAACGAACACTGACTTTCATAGAATCCTAGAATCATTCCCTTCTACAGTTCAGAGTCTTTACATAGGGTGTAACGTTAACGTAATTCGCTGGGTGGGAATCCCATGGGATCGACTAGAACTCTCGCCTCTGAGTCCGAAGGTCGTGGGTTCAAGCCTCATTCCAGAGATTTATCCCATAATCCAGGCTGGCGCTCTTATTGCAGTGCTGAGGGAGTGCTGCACTTCAGGTGGTGCCATCTTTCAGATGAGAGCCACCAGCCTAGGTTATTATGCTCAAGTCTCTGTAGTGGGGCTATGAACCCACAATCTTCTGACTCGGAGGCGAGAGCGCGACCCACTGAGCTACGCCTGACACCATAACCTGAATAGGTGCAGTGACTTATGTACAGAAAATATGGTAGCCATCTTCCGCACAGCAAGATCTCACAGAATAGTAATAAACAAAATAACCAGTGACTCTAACTTCAGTGGAGTGTAAAAGCAGGCGGGTTGTAAAACCAGTGTTGCATCCAATCCCTCAGTTTTCCAATGGGCGAGTTAGGTTAAAATTGACCCACCTATATATATAATGACAAGTAGTTCGCTCTCTGTGTTAAGCCAACAGATGCTGTCCTGGGGTCCTCTTTGGCAGTCACCAGGGAGAATTGTACTGCATCCCAAACCACATCTGTTTTCTCGATCTTTTTGAGTTTCTTTCAGATACAAAACCGAATGGAGGCAGTCGCACTGAGTTATGTTCACTCCCTCACGGCCCTTACTGGAAGGATAGCCACTGCCTGATGCTTTTATATTGTAAAAGGGGCCCACGCACCAACTTGTTCCCAGGAGACCTAGCAAGACTGTTCGAAACTTAGGAACGCATTACAGCAAAGAGCTCTCTTGAATTCAACTGTGCTTTCATCTGGAGGTAGGTGCGTTATGACAACACTGGCATTACATGAGAATGCTGCAACAATGTCCTTGCAAGAATAGAGCAAATAGATAAATTAATAGGCACATACGACAGGAGGAGGCCATTCAGCCCCTCAAGCCTGTTCCGCCATTCAGTGGTTATTGGTAAATCCAATAGGGAAATAAGGAGAAATTTCTTTACTCAGAATGGTTAGAATGTGGAACTTGCAGCCACAGGAAGTGGTTGAGGCAAAGAGCTTAGATGCTTTCAAAAGGAAACTAGATGAGTACATGAGAGAAAAGGAATAGAAAGATATGCTGAACGGCTGAGATGAGGTAGAGAGAAAGGAAGGAGACGTGTGTGGAATATAAACCCTAGCACAGACTAGTTGGGCTGGTTGGCCTGTTTCTGTGTTGTGTATTCTACATAATTCTACACCATTAGATAATGGCTGATCTGTATCTTAACTCCATTTACCCGCATTGGTGCCGTAACACTGAACACTCTTGCTTAACAAAAATGGAGTACTGTTGTATTTATTCAAGTTTGACAAGTAGTACGTAATTTCTGTGCATAATTAATCTCCCCCAAATGCCTAGGAGAATTTGTATCACCCAGTTTGTTACTAAGCCATTCAGACTATTGGCAGTCCTAGTGTCCCCTCACAGTGTTAACTGATCTCTGTCAACAATTGGCCTCAGAAACTAGAGAAGGAAAAAAATTATCCGCGATTTCCAACTCCTGATTACTGCCCAGTTGGCTTAATTGGTAGTATATTTGCCTCTTGAGTCAGAAGGTTACAGATTCAAGCTTCACTGCAGCATAATCGAGCTGGATAATTCAGTGCGGTACTGAGGGAGGCATTGTCCTTTGGGTGAGATAATAAACAAAGGCTCTGTCCGCCTTTTTCTGCTAATTCAGATGGATGTTAAAGTTGCCACTATGTGAACCAGCCAACGTTCCTCCCTTAATCAATAGCACTAAAACAGATTAACTGGTTATTTTGTTCATTATTATTTTTTGGAATCTTGCTGTACTTAAGATGGCCGCCATATATTTCTACGTAAGTCACTACACTTATGTAGATAAGATGACAGCTATTGCCTCTGAGTCAGAAGGTTATGGGCTCTGAAGATATTGAAGGTGTGCTGCATTGTTGGTGGTGCCATCGTTTGGATAAGACATTAGAACTGAGAGGTTTACTGAGAACTGAGAGAACTGAGAACTGAGAGAGACATTAGAATGGTTAATAATTGTCCAATGTGTACTTTAATATTCACATGAATAGTTGATTAAATTTAGCAGCATTAGAAACATTTCATCTCAGTAAAACCAATCAGGAAAAATTAAACAGGCTGGGGCTTTTTTCTCTAGGGGTGACCTGATAGAACATCAGAACATAAGAAATAGGAGCAGGAGTTGGCCATTTGGCCCCTCGAGCCTGATCCACCATTCAATAAGATCATGGCTGATCTGATCCTGGTCTCAACACCACTTCCCTGCCCACTCCCCATAACCCTTGACTCACTCATCATTCAAAAATCTGTCTATCTCCACCTTAAATATATTCAATGACCCAGCCTCCACAGCTCTCTGGGGTAGAGAATTCCAAAGATTCATGACCATCTGAGAGAAGAAATTCCTCCTCATTTCTGTTTTAAATGGGCGACCCTTTATTCTGAAATTATGCCCCCTAGTTCTAGGTTCCCCCATGAGGGGAAACATCCTCTCTGCATCTACCCTGTCAAGCCCCCTCAGAATGTTATACGTTTCAATAAGATCACCTCTCATTCATCTAAACTCCAATGAGTATAGGCCCAACCTGCTCAACCTTTCTTCATATGACAAACCCTTCATCTCAGGAATCAACCTCATGAACCTTCTCTGAACTGTCTCCAATGCAAGTATATCCTACTTTAAATAAGGAGATCAATAGTGTACGCAGTACTCCAGGTGTGGTCTTAGCAATGCCCTGTACCGTTGTAGCAGGAGTTCCCTACTTTTATACTCTATCCCCCTTGCAATAAAGGCCAGCATTCTAGTTTCCTTCCTGATTACTTGCTGTACCTGTATGCTAACTTTTTGTGTTTCATGTACAAGAACCCCCAGATCCCTCTGTACTGCAGCATTTTGTAATCGTCCCCATTTAAATAATAATTTGTTTTATTTTTCCTGCCAAAATGGATAACCTCACTTTTTCCCACATTATAGTCCATCTGCCAAATTTTTGCCCATTTACTGAGCCTATCTATATCCCTTTGTAGATTCTTTGCGTCCTCCTCACAACTTGCTTTCCCACCTATCTTTGTATCATCAGCAAATTTGGCTACGTTACACTCGGTCCCTTCATCCAAGTCATTAATATGAATTGTAAATAGTTGAGGCCCCAGCAGTGATCCCTGTGGCACCCCAGTAGTTATAGTTTGCCAACCTGAAAATGACCCATTTATCCCGACTCTCTGATTTCTGCTAGTTAGCCAATCCTCTATCCAAGTTAATATGTTACCCCCAATCCCGTGAGCTCTTATCTTGTGCGGTAACCTTTTATGTGGCACCTTATCGAATGCTTTCTGGAAATCCAAATGCACAACATCTACTTGTTACTCCTTATCCACTCTGCTCGTTACATCCTCAAAAAACTCCAGAAAATTTGGCAAGCATGATTTCCCTTTCATAAAGCCATGCTGACTCTGCTTGACTGCATTATGATTTTTTAAATGTCCTGCTACTACTTCCTTAATGATGGACTCCAGCATTTTCCCAATGACAGATGTTAGGCTAACTGGTCTATAGTTTCCTGCTTTCTGTCTCCCTCCTTTCTTAAATCATTTGTGGTTTTGCAGTCCACTGGGACCTCCCCAGAATTCAGGCAATTTTGGTAGATCACAACCAATGCATCCACTTTCTCTGCAGCCACTTCTTTTAAGACCCTAGAATGCAGGCCATCAGGTCTTTAAGATTATGAAAGGGTTTGATAGGGTAGACATAGAGGAGTTTCCACTTGCGGGTGAAACTAGTCGCCGTAAATAAAAGATAGTCATTAATAAATCCAATAGGGAATTCAAGAGAAATTTCTTTACCCAGATAGTGGTTGGAAAGATGGGAGGAGGCTTGTGTGGAGCATAACCATTGGCATGGACCTGTTGGGCTGAATGGCCTGTTTCTGTGTTGTAAATACTTTGTAAACCCAGTACTCCATTTTTGCCTGCCCTCCCAGGTGGACGGAAAATATCCCATGCAGCTATTTCAAAGAAGAGCTGGGGAGTTCTCCCCCGTGTCCTGGCCAATATTTATCCCTCGACCAACATCAGATTATCTGGTCATTATCATATTTCTGAATGTGGGACTTTGCTCTGCGCAGAACTGACTGCTGCATTTCCTGCATTACAACAGTAACTACACTTCAAAGGTATTTCTTTGGCTGTAAAGTGCTTTGGGATGTCCTGAGATCATGAAAGGAGCGATGTAAGTACAAGTTATTTTTTTCTTCCTTTCTATCTATGATTTTTGAAGTACTTCACTGAAAACACTACAATGGTTCCTGTATGTCAGCTGATGTTAGCCATTGAACAGATTACTCTCTTTACAAAAATCTAGGTAGGTACCTATTTAGAATTATTCTACCTAATGAGGCTGACTTCTGAGAGCTGTGCAGATACATTGTCCACCCAGTAAAGTATCGTGCAAAATGCATTCATGTTTTAGTATTTTAATTGTGCTGTCTTCAAATAAGCTACCACATGGCACATGAGGGATAGAAAACAAACATAGTGATGAAAGAGTATAAGCCAGACCCCGTCTAGAATGTCACTGTTTTCTGGCTGTGGATCCCCGACTTCCTTTACTCCACCATTGGCGGCCATGCCTTCCAATGTCTAGGTCCTAAGCTCTGGAATTTCCTCCTCAACCTCTCCGCCTCTCTTTCCTCCTTTTAAGATGCTCCTTAAAACCTACCTCTTTGGTCACCTGTCCTAAAATCTCTATCTTTGGCTCGGTGTCAATTTTTTTCTGTCTAGTTATGTTCCTATGGAAGCGCCTTGAGGCATTTTGCTCCGTTAACAGGCGCTATAGAAATGCAAGTTGCTGTTGCAAAGTATTGGTCATCTTAGCACGAGAAGGAGAATGTTGCCCTTGAAAGGATGAGTACTGGAGATGGAGTCGAACTTGCAGCGTTTATTTTTGTTGGTATTCTATCCCTCTCCTACATGCCTGCCCGCATGGGGAGGGGCAGGGAGAAAACATTTGTGTCATGCACCTGATGACCTCTGGCTAATGCCTGCACATACAAAGCAGGGAACAGGTTGGGAAGTGGCTCGGAGGAGCTTCAAGTTAACATTCAAAGTGTGAGGCTCAGTGGGGCCGGTTTAACTTTGTTTCACTGCTCGATAGGGTTGCCAACGCTGGTTAGACATATTCCTGGAGGTTTCATCACATGACCTCCTGCCTCCAACCGCCCCGTTCAGAGATTTAAGAGACAAAAGGGATGACGGGCCAAATTGAAATGGTCATGGCACAAGTTAGGAAACAAAAGATGAGTCTAGATAGGGTGTGAATGTTGGAATAATTACCAGCTGTCGTGGGAACCAGAGAGAAAAAAATAAAAATAAAAAGGGTGGGGTGGGCTGTTCGTAAAAAAAAAAGGGATTCCTTAAGAATTTGTTATATTTTGAATTTTTGCCGAAGGATCATCGAAACGTTAACTCTGTTTGTCTCCACAGCCTGACCCGCTGAGATTTCCAGCATTTCCTGTTTTTATTTCAGATTCCAGCATCCACAGTATTTTGCTTTTGTATTCGGGAAGAGTTGGGTCGTTGTTGGCTGAGAGGCTCGGGCTGCAGCTGTCCCGGTAAAGGATCCAATGTGCGGTGGAGGAGGAGTACGTGGTCATGGAGGACAAGGAGATCCTGCGCAGCGAGTCTGAGCCAGGAACAGAGGGGAACACAACCCAGAAGCAGATTCCCCGCGGCAGAAACTGGGCGGCCGGCTCTGGAGATGAAGCAGATGCTTAAACCGAAATATGAGGAGCTGGACACCAAGTGAGAGAGGGTTAAACAGGTGTTGGAGCAGTCCGAGAGGTGAGACATACCAAATCAGGGAAAACAAGTGATGTCTAAATTTCTCAAGAGGCTCTGAGTGTAATGTTTTCATGCTAATTGGCTACTTAACATTGACTCCACTTCAAAAGTAATTCAATGGACGTGAAGTACTTAGGAATGTCCCGCGGATGTGAAAAGCACGACATAAATGCATTTTCTTTTTGTTTATTTTCCTCTTTATACAATCATACAGCACAGAAGGAGGCCATTCTTAGAGTATCTACATCACCTAATAGCACATTCATGGGTTTTGTCACAGTTCCAGATACAAGCCAAACTTTAAATCTGATTGCACCAAATTGTGGGAATTCATTCGAAAGGTGAAGGATGCCAACTCCACTCTAAGTGATTTAATTGGTATAGAAATTGATCACCACTGATAAGGAAAGGTACAACAATTTGATTACAAGTAACCTCATGCCCCACTCCCCCTCCGCCTCCCCCAGCACATCACAGAATACTTTTTATCTCCTCCTATATGGCTCAGAGACGTGAGCCATATACACTAGACACCTCAAATCTCTGGAGAAATACCACCGCAAGTTCCTGCAAAACCCCTAGGAAGATAAACGCACCAACGTCAGTGTTCTCGATCAGTCCAACATCCCCAGCATCGAAGCACTGACTACACTAGACCTGCTCCGTTGGGCGGGCCACATTGTCCGCATGCCCGACACAAGACTCCCAAAGCGAGTGCTCTACTTGGAACTCCTACATGGCAAGCGAGCCCCTGGTGGGCAGAGGAAATGTTTCAAGGACACCCTCAAAACCTCCTTGATAAAGTGCAACATCCCCACCAACACCTGCAAATCCCTGGCCAAAGACCGCCCTAGGTGGAGGAACAGCATCCGGGAGGGCGCTGAGCACCTCGAGTTTCGTCGCTGAGAGCATGCAGAAAACAAGCGCAGGCAACAGAAGGAGCGTGCAGCAAACCAGACTCCCCACCCACCCTTTCTTTCAATGACTGTCTGTCCCACCTGTGCCAGAGACTGTAATTCCCGTATTGGACTGTACAGTCACCTGAGGAAGCAAGTCTTCCTCGATTTCGAGGAACTGCCTATGATGATGATGACAGAATACTTTTGGACGAAGAAAGCTTTTTGGCCCATTTGGTTTCAACCTTCCAGAATGGCAAACCTATTTATCTTCCCATCACACGGCAACTGTCTGGCCTCGACCATCCTTCCGGCCACCTTAGTTTGTGCAAGTTTAATTTGGTGGAGGTGGCAACAGGTTTGAAGAAACTGCGAGGTGAGAAAAGCAAATCACATTAGTTATTAGGCACGAGAGGCAATGAGAACTATTTCTTGGTCCAGCCTGAAAAGGTTTTGGACATTAAGACCCAGGTAATTATGTTACCTGATCTCAGCTGGCAGCATAATTTTATGCAGGTTATTAGCTTTTAACCTGATACATAAGAATCTCTACTGTGATTTCAGAAAAACACTAGTCATAAAGTCACCCCTTTAATTGGATTCTCATCTTTCTGTCTGTTCAATTAAGCAGTGCTCTTCTCTGCTGTTCATCCTTTGGTGAGAGCATTATGTGCTGATTGTAGGCCATGTGGATTGCCATGGCATCCTTTGTTCCATCTAAATCATAATAGGTTCATGATGCTCTGTTGACTCCTTGTTCTTGTGTCAAACTTCCCACCCTCCCCACACAAAAATACAAAGTGACCTGTTCTCATTTCAGTAATGAAACTGGTGTCATAAACCATGAGTCATGAAAGGAGTCAAGGCTTATGGGGAACGGGCAGGGAAGTGGAGTTGAGGAGCAGATCAGCCATGATCTCATTAAATGGCGATGCAGGCACGAAGGGCCAAATGGCCCACTCCTGCTCCTATGTCTTATGTTCTTTCTAGCTTCATTCAATTTGGAATCTTTAGATGGGGCATGGTGGTATATATATCCCAATGCACTGTTTGCCTGATTCCAGTGGAAGAAGTTCTATGATGTGATCTGCTTCCTATTGTGCTGAACTCAGCTGATTTATACTCTGTGCCAGATTCAGCGCTACAAAAGTTGCATACATGCAGTTGCTCAGCCGTGAATATCACCTTAAAGCAACGGCATTAAGTGCAATCTTGTTACTTCAATGTGGCCAGTGCCAGTTTGGCCAAGACCTTCCCCAAAGACTAAAGTCCATTGACTGGCAGTGGCAAATTACACTGCTGGCTAGACTGGATAGGCTGAGAATTCCCATCTGTGAGCCAAATAAAAAGATGCTTCCCCCTCCCCCCACCACAGTAGCACTGACAGTAATATGATGTCTCCTTGTCTCCAGAAACCTCCTTTTCAAGGTAACCCACTATTCTTCCCAGAGCAGTAAGAAAGCTCTGTTGGATCATTTTGTGATGAAGGGAACGATTTCATCACTTGACGATAGTTCAACACCCTGAGTGCTGAATAATCTGGAACCTTCTGCATGAACGCAACTTTAAGAAAAAATTGTCAAGCTGTAAAAATTTACACACTGAGCTCAAAAACAAAAATTAACTCACTTTTCAGTATATTGAATTTATTAAAATAGTAGTAGATCTCCGGTGGAACTGCTTATGGTAAGGTGGGCTTTGCACTGTTTTATAAGGGCAGGCACATTGGGGAATAAACTGGACAATATTGCAACCATTTACTGGTCTAAAACAGCAATCAGATAAATGAACAGGTAATCTATTTTAGTGATGTTGGCTAAGGGTTAAATATTGGACAGAACACCGGGAAAACACCTCTGCTCGAATAGTGCCATAGGATCTTGTATGTCTATTCTGACTAGACCTCAGTTTAACGTCTCATCCGAAAGACGGCACCTCCGACAATGCAGCACTCCCTCAGCACTGCATTGGAGTGTCAGCCTTGTTTTTGTACTCTGGAGTACAAATGAAACGACGCACTCACTACAGACCTCAAAGAAAGCTGCCCACAAAGATCGCTAGATCTCTGTAGCGTGAATTTCATCTCTCCTGATGTTAGTTTGAAATCAAGTGAATCTCCAGCATCCAGCAACAGTGATGTCATCTAACCAGCAAAGCAGCCAATCACATTGAAGAATTCTCACAGACAGCAAACAAGGAAGTAAAATGCAGAGATTATAATTCATTTTTAATAAATTTTACAAAGAGCATAATAAAGATTGGGACATGCACATAGGATTAAGGTAGAAGCTGCAATATCAGAAACAAACTATTAAAAAAAGATGTTATTAAATACCATGTCATTCTTTTCATATTACTGGAAAGAATTGAGATTCCACAAATATAACATTACTTTTTCAGGGACAGAGTAGTTGCTCAGCAGTCAATATACCGTTAAATACCCAGTTACACCTCTTTTAACAAGGCTTCATTTTTTCGGGGCTTTAACACCGATATTCCAATGTAATAGGGGAAGTTGTCTTCAGGAACTACATTTCAATGTGATTGAATTGATTGTGCACAACCTGTCATCATCATCATCATAGGCAGTCCCTCAGAATCGAGGAAGACTTGCTTCCACTCTTAAAATAAGTTCTTAGGTGGCTTTATAGTCCAAAATGAGAGCCACAGTCCCTGTCACAGGTGGGACAGATAGTTGTTGAGGGAAAGGGTGGGTTGGACAGGTTTGCCGCATGCTCTTTCCGCTGCCTGCGCTTGATTTCTGCATGCTCTTGGCGATGAGACTCGAGGTGCTCAGTGCCCTCCTGGATGCACTTCCCCCACTTAGGGCGGTCTTTGGCCCGGGACTCCCAGGTGATGTTGCACTTTATCACGGAGGCTTTGAGGGTATCATTGTAATGTTTCCTTTGCCCACCTTTGGGTCATTTGCCGTGAAGGAGTTCCGAGTAGAGCGTTTGCTTTGAAGCC
The DNA here is from genome assembly GCF_044704955.1 of Pristiophorus japonicus. Taxonomy (NCBI): domain Eukaryota; kingdom Metazoa; phylum Chordata; class Chondrichthyes; family Pristiophoridae; genus Pristiophorus; species Pristiophorus japonicus. Next base: position 81,838,698 of record NC_091992.1, read on the forward strand.
TTGTGTCTGGCATGCGGACAATGTGGCTTGCCCAGCAGAGCTGATCAAGTGTGGTCAGTGCTTCAATGCTGGGGATGTTGCCTTGGTCAAGGACGCTAATGTTGGTGTGTCTGTCATCCCAGGCGATTTGTAGGATTTTGCGGAGACATCGCTGGTGATATTTCTCCAGCGACTTGAGATGTCTACTGTACATGGTCCATGTCTCTGAGCCATACAGGAGGGCGGGTATTACTACAGCCCTGTAGACCATGACTTGGTGGCAGTTTTGAGGGCTTGGTCTTCAAACGCTCTTTTCCTCAGGCGGCTGAAGGCTGCACAGGCACACTGGAGGCGGTGTTGAATCTCGTCGTCAATGTCTGCTCTTGTTGATAAGAGGCTCCCGAGATATGGGAAATGGTCCATATTGTCCAGGGCAGCGCCGTGGATCTTGATGACTAGGGGGCAATGCTGTGCGGTGAGCACAGGCTGGTGGAGGACCTTTGTCTTACGGATGTTTAGCGTAAGGCCCATGCTTTCATATGCTTCAGTAAATACGTCAACTATGTCCTGGAGTTCAGCCTCTGTATGTGCACAGACGCAGGCGTCATCCGTGTACTGTAGCTTGACAACAGAGGTTGGGGTGGTCTTGGACCTGGCCTGGAGACGGCGAAGGTTGTACAGGTTCCCACTGGTTCTGTAGTTTAGTTCCACCCCACCAGGGAGTTTGTTGACTGTGAGGTGGAGCATGCCAGCGAGGAAGATTGAGAAGAGGGTTGGGGCGATGACGCAGTCCTGTTTGACCCTGGTCCAGATGGAATCCCTGCTGATGCACTGAAGTATGGCGGAGAGGCACTGTTGGCGTGAATACATGACCTCGTCTCTCTCATCTGGAGGGAGGAGAGCATGCCGGGAGATCTCAGAGATGCAGTGATCGTGACCATCTTTAAAAAAGGGGACAAGTCTGACTGTGGCAACTACAGAGGAATCTCCCTGTTATCAGCCACTGGGAAAGTCGTCGCTAGAGTCCTCCTCAACCGTCTTCTCTCTGTGTCCAAGAAACTCCTCCTGGAATCACAGTGCGGATTTCGTCCCCTACGGGGCACAACGGATCTGGTTTTTTTCAGCGCGACAGCTGCAGGAAAAATGCAGGGAGCAGCGCCAGCCCTTATACATGGCCTTCTTCGACCTTACAAAGGCCTTTGACACTGTCAACCACGAGGGTCTATGGAGCTTCCTCCTCCGTTTTGGTTGCCGCCAAAAGTTCATCACCATCCTCCACCTGCTCCATGACTACATGCAGGCCGTGATCCTTAACAACGTATCCATTACAGACCCAATCCATGTCCACGCAATCTGTGGCAAAGCGTAGAATCACTGACAGCAATGTTCTCATTAACATTTTTTGTGCACGCGGCCCCTTTAAGGGTTTTTCCCAAAGAAAAGTTGGCGAGCCAGCTGTGCGGAAGGTCCAGGGTGCTGTTCAGCTTAAAGGGAACATTGACTGACAGCAATTTCTGGATTTCTGTGTTTATGCACGCGTGTGCTGACTCCAGAGGTTGCTGTCACTTTCAGAGGAGTGATGACAGCGAACACTGACAGTTTTGCCGTCATTACCACCCCAAAATCCGGGCCAATGGATCGTAATTTTCTGAAGCATGCCCAGTTAGTTAGACCTTTTTCTGCACCCTTCAGCTCAATTAGATTTTGCCCTGTAAGTGTGAGCTGATAATGGTGCAGCGAGGACATCTGGGACCTTAGTGAAGGGCAGGACCAACAGTGTATCTCCTTAATCTAGGAGACTGAAGGATTGAGAAAGAAAGAGAGGAACAACTGAGGACAGCAAACTCCCATAAACAGCAATGTGATAATGACCAGATAATCAGTGTGTGTTATGTTGATTGAGGGATAAATATTGGCCAGGACACCGGGGATAACTCCCCTGCTCTTCTTCAAAATGGTGCCATACGATCTGAGAGAGCAGACGGGGCCTCGGTTTAATATCTCATCCGAAAGACAGCACCTCTGACAGTGCAGCACTCCCTCTGTACTCCACTGGAGTGTCAGCCTAGATTTATGTGCTGAAGTTCTTGGAGTGGGACTTGAACCCATAGCCTTTGGACTCAGAGGCAAGTGTGCTACCCACTGAGCCACAGCTGGCACAGAAATCAGGTATAGAAAGAGAAATAAAGAGAGGGGAAAAAGTTTGGATTAAGAGAGAGAAAAAGACAAAAAGGAAAAGTAAGAAAAAAAATGTTATGTTCAAATTTGACATTTTTTAAGATCTCCAACAATAATTCACTAACTGAAGGAATGAGATTCCATCCACACTTGTAATTGTTCACTTTCTAGGCCAGAGAGGTTCATTGACGGTCATTAACAATTATCACGTCATTAAAAGGGTACTTACGCTATTGATTACTAGACTTAACTTTCTGGAACAAGTTTAATGGGCAATTAATGTGAAAATGCAACAATTTCATGAAACTCACAGGGAGGTTAAAGATGAGATGATGTTTTCGCGAGCCGATAATGACGCAGCGTGGGCATCTGGGATCTTAGTGAACAGCGAGACCAACAGTGTATCTCCTCAACCTACAAGACTGAAGGATTGAGAAAGTAAGAGAGGAATGACTGAAAAGGAGGGTGAATTACATTGAGTGAGTCAGAGATTGTGAGGTGCTGAGATCTGCAAGTGGCAAAGAGGCACACAACTCAAGTGGAAAGAAATTGGTAAGAGTTCTACCCAGAGACAGTGAAGCAGGTATTTAATGATCAGTTCCTAGAACACAAAAGCATTAGAATTTCCTTGACCACTACAACTCGATAGATAAATCATAGAATCATGCAGCACTGAAGGAACCATTCAGCCCATTATGCTTGTGCCAGCTCTTTGATTAGTCCCACTCCACTGTTCTTTCCCCAGAGCCCTGCAATTATTTTATTTTCAAGTGTATTCCCATAAAGGGTGTTCCTTCATTGACTGGTGCTTAGTGACATAGGATTCATGGACCATAAAGAGATTGAGTTCAAAGTCAGCAGGGCCAGCCATTTTTCAAAGAGAATGGGCAGCACTGGAAGGTTAAAGAGTGGCTCAGAGCCAAAAACAACTTTTGGTAACACCGTGTCTGGGGAATACAAGTGATAACTGATGAAGAAAGGTGATTTAAAAAGAAAAACCACACATATGTTTATTTGTAACATAAAGTTTGATAGAGGAAAATTGGCACACATTGTACCCAATGGCACATGTCAGAATGCGAAGTAGTGCCATGCAATCTTGCCAACCATTCAGACATAAAGGGGTTTTATTGCCCATTAGGGACTGGAGAAGGTCAAGTTCCTGCAACAGCCTGCTCAGAAAAAAACCTCTGCTGTATCGACAGCTTGGCTGCAAGAGCAAGACTGCACAGCAGGAAACTCGTATGCTGCAGCGCAAATATTTTGAAAGCATTTTCCTTAAAAAGACATCTTAGCTTCAACATAAATTAACATTTAAAAAGAAGGATGTGTAACGATTCTGCTGTCACACCCTGCTCTGTTTGCCACATCGACAACGTGAGATGTTTACACTGTTCAAATCCGGAGCCTTACAGCGAGAGGAGACCCTCATTCCATCGTCACACTTTATAAAATCCCAGTTAATTCCGTTCCAGGATCTCAAAACAACAACAATTTATATTTATATAGTGCCTTTAACATAGTAAAACATCCCAAGGCACATCACAGGAGTGATATCAAGCATATCTTATTGAATATTAAGGGAATATTTGGATATTAAGGGAATCAGGGGATATGGGAACAGTGCAAGAAAGTGGAGTTGAGGTAGAAGATCAACCATGATCTCATTGAGTGGCGGAGCAGGCTCAAGGGGCCAAATGGCCTACTCCTGCTCCTAATTCTTATGTAAAAGTTGACACTGAGCTACATCATCATCATCATAGGCAGTCCCTCGGAATCGAGGAAGACTTGCTTCCACTCTTAAAATGAGTCCTTAGGTGGCTGAACAGTCCAATACGAGAGCCACAGTCCCTGTCACAGGTGGGACAGATATTCGTTGAGGGTAAGAGAGGGTGGGACAGATTTGCCGCATGCTCTTTCCGCTGCCTGCACTTGATTTCTGTATGCTCTCGGCGATGAGACTCAAGGTGCTCAGCGTCCTCCCGGATGCACTTCCTCCACTTAGGGCGGTCTTTGGCCAGGGACTCCCAGGTGTCAGTGGGGATATTGCACTTTATCAGGGAGACTTTTATGGTGTCTTTGTAATGTTTCCTCTGCTCACGTTTGGCTCGTTTGCCGTGAAGGAGATCCGAGTAGAGCGCTTGCTTTGGAAGTCTAGTGTCTGGCATGCAGACAATGTGGCCTGCCCAGCGGAGCTGATCAACTGTGGTCAGTGCTTCAATGGTGGGGATGTTGGCCTGATCGAGGACACTAATGTTGGTGCATCTGTCCTCCCAGGGGATTTATAGAATCTTGTGGAGACATCATTGGTGGTATTTCTCCAGCGACTTAAGGTGTCTACTGTACATGGTCCATGTCTCTGAGCCATACAGGAGGGCGGGTATTACTACAGCCCTGTAGACCATGAGCTTGGTGGCAGATTGGAGGGCCTGGTCTTCAAACACTCTTTTCCTCAGGCGGCAGAAAGCTGCACTTGCGCAGTGGAGGCGGTGTTGAATCTTGTCATCAATGTCTGCTCTTGTTGATAGGAGGTTCCCGAGGTATGGGAAATGGTCCACGTTGTCCAGGCCATGCCATGGATCTTGATGACTGGGGGGCAGTGCTGTGCAGTGAGGACAGGCTGGTGGAGGACCTTTGCCTTACAGATGTTTAGCGTAAGGCCCATGCTTTCATACGCCTCAGTAAATACGTCAACAATATCCTGGAGTTCAGCCTCTATGTGTGCAGACGCAGGCATCGTCCGCATACTGTAGCTCGACGACAAAGGTTGGGGTGGTCTTGGACCCGGTCTGTAAACGGCAAAGGTTGAACAGGTTCCCACTGGTTCTGTAGTTTAGTTCCACTTCAGCGGGTAGTTTGTTGACTGTGAAGTGGAGCATGGCAGCGAGGAAGATTGAGAAGAGGGTTGGGGCGATGACACAGCCCTGTTTGACCCCAGTCCGGACGTGGATTGGGTCTGTAATGGATCCGTTGGTAAGGATCACGACCTGCATGTCATCGTGGAGCAGGCAGAGGATGTTGACGTACTTTTGGGGGCATCCGAAACGGAGGAGGACGCTCCATAAACGCTCGTGGTTGACAGTGTCAATGGCATTTGTAAGGTCGAAGAAGGCCATGTATAAGGGCTGGCGCTGCTCCCTGCATTTTTCCTGCAGCTGTCGCTGCAAAAATCATGTCCGTTGTGCCCCGGAGGGGACGAAATCCGCACTGTGATTCTGGGAGGAGCTCCTCAGCCACAGGAAGAAGACGGTTGAGGAGGACTGTAGCGACAACTTTCCCAGTGGCTGATAGCAGGGAGATTCCTCTGTAGTTGCCGCAGTCGGACTTGTCCCTTTTTTTTTAAAGATGCCGCCGAGCCACATAAGGAGATATTAGGACACGTGACCAAAAGCTTAATCAAAGAGGCAGTTTTAAGGAGCATCTTAAAGGAGGAAAGAGAGGTAGAGAGGGAGAGGGGTTTAGGGATGGAGTTCCAGAGCTTAGGGCCCAGGCAGCTGAAGGCACGGCTGCCAATGGTGGAGCGACAGAAGTCAGTGATGCACAAGAGACCAGAATTGAAAGAACGCAGAGATCTCGGATAGTTGTAGCTCTGGAGAAGGTTATAGAGATAGGGAAGGAGCAAGGCTAGGGAGGGATTTGAACACAAGGATGAGAATTTTAAATTTGAAGGCGTTGCATTCAAAACCACCACCTCATTTTCCCTTCCTCTGACGATCCGAAATACTAATTAGCATTTTGTCTGCTTTTTTTAGTCCTGTCCTGCAGAATATTTGTTGCCCCTCACCAAGATTTCCCAACTAAAAAAATAACAGGACGGCATACAGAGCATTCACGCCACCCAGACCCATTCCATTCTCATTCTCATTGTCCAAGTATTCAAATAAATGTATGCAAATGATGTCACCGAAGGTCATGATGGAGATGAGGAAGAGGATGGATCGAGGACAACGATGCAGGAGATGAGAAGAGCAGCCACTACTGGAGATTCTCTGGCTGTGATCAATAGGTAAGAGTAGAACCAAGTAAGGACAGTCCCCCTGAGCTGGACAACAGAGGAAAGCGGTACAGAGAGGATGAGGAGGGATAGTGCACCTCAGTTACCGTCACAGAGGATGCATGTAACCAGCAGAGAGCGCGAGAGAGACATGCAGCTTGTTGATAATTGGAATAACTACAACAGGAATGGCCCCAAACATATATCTGTATTTAGAATCTAAAAAGGTGTCCCTACTGTGCACAGATATCACTCTCTCGACATCACATCGTGTTACTGATGCAAAACAATGTTAAAATTCCGGTTGCTTTCTGATCTGCATTTTAACTTCCAACCTGAAACTGATAAGCAAATTCCAATCTGCTAACTTCTCACACTATACAACATTTACACTCTGAATGACCTTAGTCCCTTTTACTTAAGTTTTCTGGCTTTGTGGCCTTAAAATAGACACATCTTCACAATATTTATCACTCAATCAACATCACTAAAACAAATTACCTGGTCATTATCACATTGCTGTTTGTGGGAGCTTGCTGTGCACAAATTGACTGATGGGTTTCCCACATTGTAACAGTGACTGCACTTCAAAAAAAGTTCTTCATTGGCTGTAAAGCACTTTGGGACTTCCATCCAGTAGTTGTGAAAGACGCTATATAAATGAAAGTCTTTCTTACTTTCACAGAAAAATTAATTCTGTATTACATGTTTTAACATTCCTGTCCTTATAAGACAATGAATGCATCATCCAACCATGAGCACTGGCATGTAATAATGTATTAAAATGATACAAAAGTGTGCACCACCTACCCATTTCACTCTGGCTTCCTGCACTTTGGGTGACTTAAATGTCATATTTGTACAACAGCCACAAATTACAACTCTAAAGCTGTTAAAAGAGCATATGTGATCCTTAACTTCATAGTTAGAGGCATAGAGTACATATGCAAAACCTTTATAGATTTCTGGTTACCTAAGCTGGAGTACTGCGTCCAGTTCTGGGCACCACACTTTTGGGAAGATGTCAAGAAGAGGCTGTAGAGGAGACTTATCAGAATGCTACTCGGAATGTGGGACTTCAGTTATGTTGAGAGACTGGAGAAGCTAGGATTGTTCTCCTTAGAGCAGAGAAGGTTAAGGGGAGATTTAATGGATGGGTTCAAAATTATGGGGCGTTTTAATAAAGGAAATGAGAAGAAGCTGTTTCCACTAGCAGGCAGGTCAGTAACCATAGGAAACAGATTTAAGATAATTGGCAAAAGAAGCAGAGGGGAGATGATGAGAATTGATTTTACATGAGTTGTTATGAACTGGAATGCACTGCCAGAAAGAGTCCTGGACGTAGATTCAATAGTAACATTCAAAGGGGAATTTGATATATAGTTCACTAGATTGATTCTGGAGATGAGGGAGTTGACTTATGGAGATAGGTTGAGTGGGTTGGGCCTATACGCATTGGAGTTCAGAAGAATGAGAGGTGATCTTATCGAAACATATAGGATAATGAAGGGGCTCGACAAGGTGGATGCAGAGAGGATAGTTCCACTCATAGGGGAGGCTGAAGTTAGGGGACATGGTCTCAGAGTGGGGCGGCGCCTATTTGGGGCTGAGATGGGGAGGAATTTCTTCTCTCAGAGGATTGTAAATCTATGGAATTCTCTGCCCCAGACATCTGTGAAGGCTGGGTGGTTGAATATATTTAAGGCAGAGATAGCAGATTTTTGAGCGATAAGGGAATGGAGGGTAATGGGGAGTGGGCAGGGAAGTGGAGCAGAGAACTGCCTCCAATGCAAGTACATCCTTCCTTAAATAGAGACCAAAACTGTATGCAGTACTCCAGGCGCGGTCCCACCAATACCCTGTACAAGTGCAGCAGGATTTCTCAGGATTTTAAAATCACAGCAGGATTTCAAAATCAAGGTGTTGCCAGATGGACCGGGAGTCAATGTAAGTCAGTGAACACAGGGGTTCCCCAACCTGTGTGAGACACCATCGCACGTCGGGGCTATAAATAGAGCTGGAGCGCCGGGCCCTGTGGGTTAAAGTGCAGCGAATGAGGGTACGGGGGCCGAGGGCCCCCGGAAAGCACAGGCGAGCCCACACTGCGATATGTGTGCGCACTAGGTCCATGCAGCACAGCAGGTCTCCAATTGTCCTGGTTAACCCTTGCCATAGACCAAGACCTAGATCTGTCAAGCCCATGTGGTGGCTGGTGTGCAACGGCCACCACACGTTAAAAAAATCCACGCACAGGCATCTTCCACCCCCTCAACTGGAATTCAGGACTGGAACATCGGGTCCTTCATTGAAATATCTGTGAACCCATGTGGAAGCAAGTCATCCTCGTTCGAGGGACCGCCTATGATGATGATGATCTATAGTTCAAGAGGGAAATCACAGGAGCAGGGGAAGTGGAACTAATTGGATAGGTCTTTCACAGAGCCAGCACAGGCACGATGGGACGAATAGCTTCCTTGTATGCTGTATGATTCTATAGTGTTCAAACCCTGTTATTGCCTCAAGAAAGAATGTGTTAAAAGTGCTTGGAGCCACTGAGCTTGTTTAAGATGCTGGACTAACCATCACAGCTCAGTCAGCAACTGCAGGCAGATCGACCTGTTGTGCATTCCCTGCATTGTGTCTGCTTTTTTTGCTCAAGTGCTGTTTTACTGTTTCAGGCTCTCTGTCACTACCGAGCTGGTAGTTGCAGGCTGTGCCCCCAGCACCCTGGCTTCCTACATACAGAACAGTCACTGCACCCAACGTCATTCGCTGTGTGAAGATCTTTGAAACATTTGGATAATATAAAGCAGTTTGTTTTAATGAAGCCCTGCAAACCTCGGACAGTCCAACTGTTGGCCCCTCTCCATCGCAGCTCAGCCCCCTTGAACTTCACCTACCCCATCCCTCCTCTCCTTGCCTTGTTTTCTTTCGCATTCTGTTCTCCTGCCTCATTCCTTTCTCTTGCCCCATACCCCATTCTCTTCCCCTGCTCCCATTCACCCCCTGCCCCCATTCAATCCACTTCCCTATTCCCCCCTGCCCACACTCACCCCTCCTGCACCCAATCCCTCCCCCTGCTCCCCATTCCCTCCCTCTGCCCCATTCTCTTCCATTCTCATCCCCTGCTCCCAATCTCACCCCCTGACCCTATTACCTCCCACTGCCCCCCTCCCCGATTCCCCTGCTCCCCGCCATTCCCTCCCCTTCACACCAATCTCTCCCACAGCCCCCATTCCCTTCTCCTTATCCCCATTCCCGCCCCCCTGTCCATCCTGCTCCCTGCCCCCCGCTGTTTTCCGCACCAGCCGGTATTTATGCTGTGCCCCGGGCCGATGCCTAGAGTCGGGGCTGTTCCCGGCCCGGACCGTCGGCGCTACCGCCCGCTGCATTGTCTGCCAAGCAGGCAATTACATGGAGCGACTCAACGGTGCCTCATCCTCATTGGTCAAGGCCTCGCAAAGAAGGTGGCACTAGCCAATCGCGGCTCGGGGGAGGGGTGCGGACGCTTTTTGGGAGGCTGTGAGTGATTGGTCGCTGATATTCAGAACGGACCAATCACGCGCGGGTCTCTGTGACTCGGCACCAATCAGGCGAGAGGCGGGGGCCAAGCTCCGGTTTTGAATGGAGCTGTCACCGGCTGGGCGTCTCGCCTTGATTGACAGGGCGGGCCAGCCAATGGCGTCGCCCCCCCTACCCCACCGGTGCGCCGAGCCGCACGATCATTGGCCGAGCGGCGCCAAAGGGAGCGGCCAATCGGAGACAATGGGGGGCGGGGCCCCAAGTTTCAGTGCGATTCCAGCTGTTGGCCCGCGTGGGCGCGGCGGGCCGGGGAGCTGACCAATGGTGAGCGGGTGCGGGCCCGGGGGCAGCGCTGATTGGGCAGGTGGCGGGGCCGGGTAGCCAATGGGCGGTAGGATGAGGCGGGAGGGTGGGGAAGGGACAGAGAGCGACTGTCTGAAGTTTGCCTGGGATTCCAGCTGCGAGGTGAGCAGGTTCCAGTGTGGGGGCATTGTCAGTTCCAGCTCAGTGAATCCAGGCCAGTGGCAGCAAGAGGACAGCAAGAGACTCCAAGCAACACCAGCTTTACTATTTAAAAGAAATCTAGCAGCAGAAGATTTTTGTTTTTTTTTGCTCTGTGCATCTGTGCAACCAAAAAAAAAATGAATTTGCCTTCAGGTATTCTTGCCTCAGAATATAATAAAAAGAGACATCATCGCTTGTAGTGGGAGACTCTTCCTTTTTGCAAGACGCACACATCTCTCTTGTATTTTATCTTTCATTCTCATCAGCTGTTGGTTTTACAAGGACTTCAGAAAATATGAGTGGGAATTAAATGCATCACAAGAATTTGCATCAATAATTGCTGCTTCAGAGTAAAACGAAAGAGAGAGAGAGAGAGAGAGATCCTGCAGGGATTTGTGGTTCAATGATACAGCTTTTGATTAAATTCATCATCCTCTGAAGACTGTGCAGACTCTCCGGGAATAAAAGAGAGGATTTTGTTTTTAGAGATTTGTATCACCAGTGCCCTCTTTTTCTTTAAATGTAGTTCTCTTTTTGTTTGCACAGAGAGGGCGGATAGAAAAAAACATAAATGCATTGTTTCCGCGAGGGGTTCTCTCTCCACAATAATCAATGATTTCCCAGATATTGCACAGAAGTACTTCTTCATCTCTGTAGAGGAGCCGAGACAAAGGGATTTTGCACAGCCCCCCTGAAACACGTCCCAAGTATAAGCAACATTGTGTTTGTCTTATTATTTTTTTTAAATAACTAAATCAGAAGAGAGACTGTGCCTAATGGGATTCACGTTGTTTGTGATTATGTGAAAGATGGTTTCCAAAGAAGATCTTATGAATGAAAGCACTGAAGAATTCATCATTTAATGTAAAGCAATTTAGATGTTTAAAAAAATTGACTTTTTTGATATAATCATGTCTGAATTGCAATTGACTCCAAAGGAACAATCTGATGCTTTAACTGCTCTTTAAGCCAAGAGAGAGAGAGAGTATAAGCTGATCAAAAATCCCTTTAAATTATTGGGGGGTTTTTAACTCTCACTTAAATACTGGAAGCGGGGACATGGCTGAAGATGACAGGGACACGAGTCCGAAAGAAGGGAGATCATCGCTGCCCAGTACTTTTATCAAGCTGAACGATTTGGATCGAGAGGGCAGGCGGAGGGAAGGCGAGGAGCCCGGCACCGAGGGCAGGAAGGCCGGCTCGGAGTACAGGGAGCCCCCGGAGGGAGCGGAGAGCTGCGGAACCCAGCAGGACCTGGAGCAGGAGCACCTGCCCTACCCTGCACTCGCCCCCGTTGTGTTCTTCTACCTGAAACAGACGACACGCCCCAGGAGTTGGTGCCTTAAGCTGGTCTGTAACCCATATCCTTTCCCCAGCCCTCACACTGACGGTAGGGGGGCTTTATTCCTGCTCAGTTTCCAGTGGGTGTCTGTGGGGGGCGGGGGGGGGGGGGGGGTTGGCTTGTTGCTGATGCTTTCCCCCTTTCTCCTGTTATACATTGGTGCTGAAATAATCTAATTGCTTGATTCAGAAAAAAAAGTTATATATATACCCATATAATAGCAAAGAATATATCCAGTTACTGTGCTGGAGCTAATTTACATAGTTGCTAAATTGCAGAATTAGTGACAATATTGGGAGTAGGATGAGATATTCTGTCCTGCTGTCCTCCACCAACTGGTGAGACTCAAGTTAACTTGCTTGTACTGCATGGTGTTTGTATTGAAATTGTTCTCCATATGTTTTGGGGATTGTGGAGGAAATAAATATCATGTAAAACTGACTGAGTTATAACACCAGGCTGTGTGCTGCTGCACACAAGAAAACAGAGTTTAAGAATTTCAATGTTTTTAATAATCAGTGAAAATCAGTCATCATTGTCACCCGTGTAATTGTTTTGTGGTCCATTACTTGGGCAAGAAATGATCCCCAATGAGAGATATGAGAAAAATCGTACAAGATTTATCACTTGATTCATTCCACTCTGTAAGATTTACTCACTGCAGGTGTTGGATAGTTGTAAAAGACTCAGAACCTTTCATAAATACATAAACAGATCAGATTCAAGATGGGCAGCAGTAAATGCACTCATTGAGTATGTGCGTACTGTACTTCTGTACAGATGTATACTTACTTACAGCTTTGTGCATGTACCATATCTACATAGAGTTTTATGGGCTTATTTTGTAAAGGAATAGGTTTGCATATCTGTGTACAGGTGTATCTAAATGTATAGGAGTTTCCATATGTCTGTAGCAATATTTGTATATCTGTGTGTGTGTGTATTTATGTACAGGACATTTTGTGTGTGTGTGGGTGAGACAGAGAGTATATCTATATACAGGAGTATTTGTGTATCTGTGTATAGATTTGTATGTGTATTTATGTACAGGGAAGTGTGTGTAAGAGAGAATGAGAGAAGATCTATACACAGCAGTATTTACATATCTGTGTATAGATTTGTGTACAGAAGCATGTGTGCATGAGAGACAGGGGATATCTATGTACAGGAGTATTTGTGTATGTGTATAGATCTGTGTGCATATTTATTAACAGGAGTATTTGTGATATCTCTGCAAGCCTGTGTATATTATGTACCTGAACATTTATATATCTGTGTACTGGTTTGTGTGTGCAATAATGTACAGGAGAGTTTGTCTCAGGACAAAAGAATTGGGAGCAGTCAAATGCTGAACACCATCAACTTGAGTAAAGGAATCTATAGTGGAACCTGTACAACGAGCTACAAGAAATCAGCATCTTGTATATGTTCTAATGCCATGTTTTTATGTGTATATTGATGTATATATGCTATAATGTATAAAACCAGTAATCTGGGTCATGTACATTAAGGATCAAAGTTGTCCCAAACAGAGATTGTGGACTGACTGGTCCTGAGCTTCGAATGTGGACACGTCGTTCTCACATTACCTTGTGCATAGTGACTGTGGTGATCATTCTCTGCCACTTCAGGACATTTGCTTAGTATTTTGATTTTAATTTGTCTGTGGAGAAGATAGATCCTTTCCTGAAATTATGGTTCGATGGCTTTTGTTCCCAGTGTGAGTTAGTGTTGCATTTAAATACATTTCTATACACCTGTCATTTAGTCTGTGCTGTGCTTTGAGTAAAGAGGATCTGCTGGATAAACAGGTTGGGGTGGAATCCCTCCCACATATTGGAGCAAAACTCAGTGTTATTGTTTGGAGGAGTTTAAAAAGGAATTTGTGCATTTTTTTAATATAAAGTACGTGTACTTAGAAGGCAAAGAAACCCTATCTGTTCTGAACCCTGGCTGTATTCTGTGTTACACCATTCAAGATTAGATCGAGTCCACTCTTGTGGAAGCTGCAACTTTGTACCTGAAATGTTTGCATCCGAGGGGAAGCAATACGTACTCCGAATTCAAATCCCAGTCTCCAGAATTTTCCTGTTACTAAGGTTTCAGTAAAGACTGACCCATGTGAATCCTTGTTGGAATCGCCCAGGTCTGGTTCCTTCAGCTAAGCTACTGAAGGGGATTAAAAACCTTATACTGTTCCTATGTAATGCTGGGATGAGAGTCACATTTTCTGTGTTTTCAACCCGTTCCTTGATACGTTTGTGGTGCTGTAATGGATAACGGCTGTTGGGCAGCTAGTGGACCCCACCAGCATGTACTTTAGCCTCCCCTGGAGTTTAGTTGGGTCGAGGGTGATCGCCATTTCCGATGTGGGAAACACTCTGGTTTCACAAAATTGCACCCACTCGTTTTGAGGAACTTTAAGACTACATTTAGGGTCTTGGGGTTCAATTCATTGTCCTGAAACCAGTGCATATGAGCAGGTTTCTTTGTTACAGTAGGTCTCATTCCATTACACCTCAAATTTTCTTAGTTCCTTCCTGTGGCAAAGAATCTCAAAATTTAGATTTTCAAAAATAAATAAAAGGTCCATTATGAAAACACACAGCCAAGAGGTTATCTTATCGAAATGTATAAGGTTGTGAGGGGGCTTGACGAGGTGGATGCATAGAGGATGTTTCCACTGATAGGGGAGACTAAAACTAGGGGGCATAATCTTAGAATAAGGGGCCGCCCATTTAAAACTGAAATGAGGAGAATTATTTTTCTCTCAGAGGGTTGTGGATCTGTGGAATTTGCTGCCTCAGAGAGCTGTGGAAACTGGGACATTGAATACATTTAAGACAGAAATAGACAGTTTCTTAAACGGTAAGGGAATAATGGGTTATGGGGAGCGGGCAGGGAAGTGGGCCTGAGTCCATGATCGGATCAGCCATGATCATATTAAATGGCGGAGCAGGTTCGAGGGGCTGTATGGCCTACTCCTGCTCCTATTTCTTATGTTGTTATGTTCTTAAACATAGAAACATAGAAACATAGGAAATAGCTGCAGGAGTAGGCCATTCGGCCCTTCGAGCCTGCACTACCATTTAATAAGATCATGGCTGATCATTCACCTCAGTACCCCTTTCCTGCTTTCTCTCCATACCCCTTGATCCCTTTAGCTGTAAGGGCCATATCTAACTCCCTCTTGAATATATCCAATGAACTGGCATCAACAGCTCTCTGCAGTAGGGAATTCCACAGGTTATCAACTCTCTGAGTGAAGAAGTTTCTCCTCTTCTCAGTCCTAAATGGCTTACCCCTTATCCTTAGACTGTGGCCCCTGGTTCTGGACTTCCCCAACATCAGAAACATTCTTCTTGCAGCTAACCTGTTCAGCCCCGTCAGAATTTTATATGTTTCTATGAGATCCCCTCTCATCCTTCTAAACTCCAGTGAATACAGGCCCAGTCGATCCAATCTCTCCTCATATGTCAGTCCTGCCATCCCGGACATCAGTCTGGTGAACCTTAGCTGCACTCCCTCAATAGCAAGAATCCTTCCTCAGATTAGGAGACCAAAACTGAACACAATATTCCAGGTGAGGCCTCACCAAGGTCCTGTACATAGTGTTCATTGTGCAATTTAGCAATTTGGAATCCTGAGACGCTGAAGTAAACCTTAACTCACATTTAAATTTAAAAAACAAATGTTATCTGATCTTTAAGTCTAAAAGCATCAGCAGATGTGAGTTGCTGCGAATACCAGTTGCGTCTACCTTCGATGCGGCATAACCCTGTCCATTGAAAGGCTGCACGTGTGCAGAGACAGACAGTGTCCCTGTACATTGTTGGGTGCGATACAAACACCATTTTAAGAACCTTTTATTTCTTCAAGAGCCATGCACGATAAGCTGCCCCAGTACACACTACTGGAGTGAGGGAGTCACTGATATTTGAAACTGCGCAACTACCTTTTATTGCAGTCGTCATTTTGAAATTGGAAAGCTCGTTTGAAGAGCATCATGGCCAGTTTAATACAATGAAAATAATGCTGAGATTTGTTATCTGAAGAAACAAAAAGCGAAAATAAAGCTGGTGGCAACAGGAATTAACTTGAAGAGGTGCAGGGAGCTCTCCTGGTGTCTCGCCTGGTCAACATTCCTTTCTCAGCCACTGCCACCAAAAATAAAGAAGCGATTGACTCAGTCGTTCACCTCATTGCTGTTTGTGGGATCTTGCTGTGTGCAAAATGGAGGCTGCATTGGCCTCCAACAGTCACGGCACTTCAAAGTAAATCACTGCATGTGAACGTTCGGAGGGAAGCAGTAAAGTGTTATTTCAATGCAAACTTTCCTTATTACTGTTTAAGTTAATCTGAGTCATCAACACAGTTTGACTTTGCAGTCTGGTCTGTTGGAAAGGCTTAGCTCACTCCCCAGTGACAGTAATGTATCCTTTTCTCAAATGTGCAATCTCCTTGATGAATATCTCCGCTGTACTTTTTAAAAATTCGGATGCCAGACTTGCTACGAAGCAGCTGCCTTTAAAGTACAGTATTCATTTAATTTCGGAGGAACTCTGGTGAATTCCAGCGACTGGCTATGTCCCTGCTGTCAGTCAAGGGTCTTGCTGGGTGAGACTGCATCAGGAAGCACTTTTTCACACAAAGGGTAGAGGAAATCTGGAACTCTCTACCCCCAAATGGCTGTGGATGCTGGGAGACAATTAGAGCTGTCAAGACTGAGATTGACAGATTTTGTTAGGTAAGGGTATAGGCTGCAAAATGGAGTTGAGGTACAGATCAGTCATGATCTAATTGAATGATGAAATAGGTTGGAGGGGCTGAATGGCCTCCTCCTGTTTCTAATTTTACAATCGGTGGAGCCCATATTTTATTAACCTTGTCTGATATTTTTTTCAGATGTTAATGAAGCATGGATAATAATAGAGATTATTTAAAAATTGTACAGCTAAATCTTTCCACGTTGAACTTTACACTTCTGTACTAAAACAAAGTATTAATATTTGCATAAGGTATAGTGTTATTGCCTCCTCGCCCCCTGCCCCCCCCCCCACACACACACACACACACACACATACACACTGACCCATACCAACATCTGCATTCAGCATTCAACACAGGTCGGTACCCTCCTGAGGTGCAGCCCTATCTGGCACGCGTGTGAGTAAAGGGGTTCAACGCTGGGACAGGAGAGGGGAATTTTCTGTTGCAGACTTTTAGTCGAGATGTTTGAGCTGGAATTGTAAACACTGGCTGTGATCGTTCAATTTGCGGATACCTCAGTAGCTCATCGCTGTGTGCTGCTGATCACTGGCGCACAGCTTTTCATCGCAGAGAGCTTAGTGCAAATTTGTGTCATTTTTTGCAACATAGGGAAAAAAGAAAAGAAAGAAAGATTTGCATTTCTATAGCACCTTTCATGACCACCGGATGTCTCAAAGCGCTTTACAGCCAACGAAATACTTTTGGAGTGTAGTCACTGTTGTAATGTGGGAAATGCGGCAGTCAATTTGCGCACAGCAAGCTCCCACAAACAGCCATGTGATAATGACCAGATAATCTGTTTTTGTTATGTTGATTGAGGGATAAATATTGGCCCAGGACACCAGGGATAACTGCCCTTGCTCTTCTTTGAAATAGTGCCCTGGGATCTTTTCGGTCCACCTGAGCAGGCAGACAGGGCCTCATCTGAAAGATGGCACCTCCAACAGTGCAGCACTGCCTCAGCACTGCAATGGAGTGTCAGCCTAGATGTATGTGCTCAGATTCCTGGGGTGGGACTTGAACCCACAACCTTCTGACTCAGAGGTGAGTGTGTTCCCCACTGAGCCATAGCTAACACTGTCTCAAAAATGTTCCCCTTGTGGTGGATTCCAAAATTAGCGGCCATCAATATAAGATAGTCACTCAGAAATTCAGGAAAACTTCTTTACCCAGAGAGTGGTGAGAATGTGGAACTCGCTACCACAAGGAGTAGTTGAGGTGAATAGCATAGACGTATTTAAGGGGAAGCTAGATAAGTACATGAGGAAGAAAGGTTATGCTGATAGGGTGAGATCAAGACGGGTGGGAGGAGACTCATGTGGAACATAAACATCGCCATAGACCTGTTGGGCCGAACGGCCTCTTTCTGTGCTGCAAACATTATGTAATGCTACATAAAATCCACAAAACGAATCCCCATTTGTACAAACATTTCTGTTGAACCCCATAGGGTTAGGGTGGTGACGTTAAAGGATGTAACTGGCAATAATAGAGCAGGAAAGAGGAGTGTTATTCAAAATGTATCTGCAGTCTTGTGTCGCGGAATTGTAGATTCAAAGCTGAAGAGACAATTTGAGCAACCTCGCTCAAGCCTAGCCAAGAGGTGGCTGGATGTTCCTTCAATTCAGTTAGTTAGCTGAAGCAAGGCTTCAGTGACTCGTTGTTCCCTCCTCCCAACTTCCTTCCCCCCGCTCCTCAATATATCTGAAACTAAATGGTGAACACTTGACCCTAGTACTTACTGGAATAATACCTCGCTGAGCCAGGCAGTGCTGGATGTATGTGCTGGGTAACAGGGTTGGCACTGCATTACAAAGCTGCTTAATCAACCTGTAATGATGAGATTGTTCCCAACCAGAGTGAAGTAGAACTATCCAGCTAAATTGCTGCTTTATCCTTGCCGTGTCTAATACTGAATAGCTAATATACTTTTAATTAAAATTCTCAGTCTTCTGGTACATCACTCAAGTGCCCATTCTTCACGTGCACCTGTTTTAAGTTGCAGGTCTGCAGTAGATAGTCTCTCTGGCTCAGCGTCCACAGTCTCCTCCGTAAACAGATTCTGTGTCCCTTATAATCAGGACTTTGCCTTTATTGTACTCGATGGGGTCATAAAAATGAAAAATGCCTCATTGTGTGAACTAGATACGGCAATCTCTCACATTCCCGCCACCCGTCTTTCAGAAGGTGAACTAAGAAACATTTTAGTGAAATAAGGCAACAAACTAATTTATTTTACATGTAATATATGAACAGGACAGAGTTTTCAGTGAATTTCAGGGTGTGTTGTAGGATGTAAGTGTAATATGTACAGGAAGTGCATGCAATATTCTAGACTTAATAGATTGATAGATGAGGCTATAGTATTTGAATTCTCTTATATTTTCAAGGTGATGATTCCTAATTTCAAGATATTTTCTCCCCAAATACAACCTTAGGCTTCCCCACATCACACTCTATCGGTTCTGGATGGGCAGCTGGGTTGACCTGTCTAAGAACTCTGCAAATGTTGTTTTGAAACGGCACAGTCTAAGAGTGCGCGCTTTGCCTTCCCAGGTGCCTGCTTGGAGGCAGGACCACCATCCGGTGCTCACCACATTGGAGCATCGTGAGAACAAACCCACCTCCCCATACTCCATGGATCCGCACACTGTCAATACACTGTGTTGCCAATGGACGTCATTTTAATCCTTACTGTGGTGGCCAGTTAGATTGCCAATCATGTGGGCAGAACAGTCGGTCTGAGAGCGCCTGGAAGTGATTATATAGGTGCCTGAAATCATTATAACTTCATCCAGCAACAGAAACACACAGCTTTCCCACCAGTCTCTCCTCTCTCCCCTAAGCAGTGTATGCTCGTCACTGGCATATACTCTTCCTCATTAGCAAAACCAATATCTATTTCCACCGTCCTTGTATTCAGATCAGACCTAATTAAAAGCGCCACCAAGGTTGTTGAACACACAGTGGAGCTCATAGTACGAGGAAGAAAGTCCAATTTAAGTTCTAGTTAATTTACAAAATGGTCTAAAATATTTGGGGCCAGCATCTCTTGTTTGGAGTCGGGGTGGTGACCCCTTTCATCTCAACCACGCCATCACGGGAGGAGGTTGCCAAGTGAAGAAGGTGGGGGATGTTCAGTGACTGAACAATACTGAGAGGGGTCTCGGGAAAATCTGACGTCTGCTCTATTCATGGTGCAAAGCTGCCGCCGAGAGAACGGCAGAAGAAAACCAAATGTTTAAAACTGAATTAAAAGCAGAAACAATTATAATTATTTTTTTCAGACAATTGTCACGTGTAG
This sequence comes from Pristiophorus japonicus, assembly GCF_044704955.1. Taxonomy (NCBI): domain Eukaryota; kingdom Metazoa; phylum Chordata; class Chondrichthyes; family Pristiophoridae; genus Pristiophorus; species Pristiophorus japonicus. The sequence goes on from NC_091992.1 coordinate 81,858,291, forward strand.
TTCGAGGGACAGGGGACACATTGTCCCCTGCTCTGATATTCTGCTCGCATTAAATTTAGAAGACTGCAAAAATAGCACACACACAGAAACGATGTGGGGCGATTTTAACCTAACTCACGGGGCGGGTGGGATGTCGGTTTTACACCCCGCCCAATATTACAATCCATTGGGTTCACTAGGGCGTGAAACCAGCGTTGCACCCGAACCCGTTCATTTCACGACAGGCAGGTTAGGTTAACATTCATTCCAAGGTCAAGCTTTTCTAAGTCTTTGTAAGTCTAAGGCAGTTAGTGGTGGCTGAATGTTCCATCTCTCGGTGCTGCCGGTACATTTAAAATTGCCTCCCAGTGGAGTGGAAGCCTGTCGGGAGCCGGCTGCATTGACATCTTTGAGCTCCCCTTGGAGGTTAGTGTTCAACATCACCCTGGTGACGGTGCACTTTGCTCAGCGCTGTTGACTGCTGGGTGTCTCCTGTTGAAACCAGCCGATCCTCTGACTGCTGTACAGATGGCCATTTAGCAATAAAGAGCTGAGCACCCAGCCACTGCGCAGTATTTACCTTCAACGCCAACACAGTGTGTTTATTGAGAGAGGATCTTCCTACTGGCTGAACAAGTGTAACTAGCAACCAAAGAGAGAGTTGAAGTTTGGGGTCCAGTTGCTGAGATCTGTTATCTTAATAGCGTTGAATCCATGTACTTGCAAACCTGATTCAAGAACAGGCCTAGATACATATTCCGAATGTAATGTATGCATCTGTGAGTATGCTCACAGGTTTGTAGAATGACGCATATCTTGCGGTCTGGAGGAGGCGGGGTCCCCAATGGAGTGCTCTCTATGTGGAAGGACTCCCTTTATCTATTGGGGGCTTGGCCTGGAGGGTGTTGCACGGGGCAGTGTGCAGTAAGTTTTTAAGTCGGTTCACGGGCTCCCAGGCTGCCTGCATTTTCTGCGGTCTGGAAGAGTCCGTGTTCCATGTTTTTATGGAGTGTGCGAGGTTGCAGCCCCTGTTTCATTATTTAAAGGGGCTGCTCCTCAATTTCTGGCTGTACTTCAGTCCCACACTCCTGATCTTCGGGCACCCTGTGCGGAGGGGAGCGGGTAGGTCCGAGGGCCTCCTCCTAGGACTGCTCCTGGGCACGGCCAAGGGTGTCATCAGCCGGTCCAGGCAGCGGGCGGTTGAGGGGGTCGTTCAGCCCGACTGCCTGCCTCTCTTCCGCGCGTACATACACGCCAGGGTGTCCTTGGAGATGGAGCACGCGGTGTCCACCGGTACACTCGCGGCCTTCCGCGAGAGGTGGGCGCCGGCGGGACTGGAGTGCATTATCACCCCCGGCAACCAAATTTTAATTTGATTTTATGTTTTAAAGTTTAATTTGTTTTAATTGCTGGGGTTTTAGTGTCCCCCTCCACTTTTATAGGGGGCACTTGTAAAATATTGAATTTTAATGCCCTAAAAAAAAACCCTACAAAAATACAAAAAAAACCCCAAAAAAACCCTACAAAAATATAAAAAAAAAAAGAGGGCTGTTATAAGTGTCTGGAGTGTCCCCCAGATCGGGGGGCACTCGATCTAATGTTGATTTGTACTCCCCAAAAAGAGTTCTAGAATGATGCACATCTTGCGGTCTGGAGGAGGCGGGGACCCCAATGGAGTGCTCTCTATGCGGAAGGACTCCTTTTATCTATTGGGGGCTTGGCCTGGAGGGTGTTGCACGGGGCAGTGTGCAGTAAGTTTTTAAGTCGGTTCACGGGCTCCCAGGCTGCCTGCATTTTCTGCGGTCTGGAGGAGTCGGTGCGGTGTTCCATGTTTATATAAAATGTGTGAGGTTGCAGCCCCTGTTTCATTATTTAAAGGGGCTGCTCCTCAATTTCTGGTTGCACTTCAGTCCCACACTCCTGATCTTCGGGCACCCTGTGCGGAGGGGAGCAGGCTGGTCGGAAGGCTTTCTCGTAGGACTGCTCCTGGGCATGGCCAGGGTGGCCATCAACAAGTCCAGTGGGCGGTCGAGGGGGTCATTCAGTGTGACTGTCTGCCTCTCTTCCGTGGTTACATCCGAGCCAGGGTATCCCTGGAGATGGAGCATGCGGTGTCCGCCGGTACGCTCGCGACTTTCCGCGAGAGTTGGGCGCCGGAGGGAATGGAGTGCATCATCACCCCCAGCAACCAAATTTTAATTTGATCTGGTAAGTTTAAAGCCTTATTGTTAATTTGTGGGTTGTAATGCCCTTTTAATAGGGGGTGCTCAGCTTTATCGTTTAATTTAAAATAGTTGTAGAGCTGTTGTATTGTGAGTGGCTTAGCTAGTCACGTGATGTTCACAAGACTCAATAAAACCCCAGTCAGTTGGGTCTGGTCATCCATAATGAGGTATGCAGTTGTGAACCTAGTGGATGAACTGGTAATGTGTCGTGTGATTTTTAAATAAACCAACTAGTTCTTAATAGCAATGTGTTGCTATGAATTCTTAAGCAAAGAACCCATGAAGCAAATACATTACATCAAATGCCCAGTTTTGATACACAAGCAGGAAATACATGCTTGCTCTGGTTATTTTTAAATTTGTTCTCGGGATGTGGACAATATTGGCAATGCCACATTTATTGCCCATCACGAGTTGCTCTGAGAAGGTGGTGGACCTTAGCAATTCTGTTTGCATTTCTACAAGTGTGGCTTGTTACTGCAGTGGACATTAAGAACTCATCATGTAGCGTGGCACTGGAGTAACACGGAGGCATGTTCCTTTCCTGGATAGACATTCAGGATGTAAACTGCATCACGTGGCTGGTATAACTGTGATAGTGGGATACCAGAGCACTATCAGTATGATATTATCTTAACGTTTCCCCATCTTTTTTCCAGCAAGAATTCAGTTTGCATGCAGGAAACTGCAGACTTTTGCATTGAGATAAGGCTCGCCATGTGTGAATGCTCAGTAGATTTGTGTGCAATTCCTTTCTGCACAATTTTAACAGGGCAGTTAAACCCATTTCACATGAATGCATTCAACAGTTGTACATTACAAATTGAAAAGTTAAGGTGGGAATTTGCCCAGCACCTCATAGGTGCAGCAGCTGTGTAAATGGAGTTGGACAATTCCTATATAGCACGTGTAGATAGGATATACCGCCATTCGGCCCAACCAGTCCATGCCGGCGTTTATGCTCCACTCGAGCCTCCTCCCATCTTTCCTCATCTAACTCTATCAGCATAACCCTCTCTTCACTTCTCCCTCATATGCTTGTCTAGCCTCCCCTTAAATGCATCTATACTATTCGCTTCAACCACTCCCTGTGGTAGTGAGTTCCACATTCTCACCACTCTTTAGGTAAAGAAGTTTCTTCTGAATTCACTATTGGATTTCTTGGTGACTATCTTATATTGATGGCCTCTAGTTATGCTCTTCCCCACAAGTGGAAACATTTTCTCTGTATCCACTCCATCAAAACCTTTCATAATTTAAAAACCTCTATTAGGTCACCCCTCAGCCTTCTTTTTTCAGGAAAAAAGAGACGTAGCCTATTCATCCTTTCCTGATATATATACCCTCGCATTTCTGGTATCATCCTTGTAAATCTTCTCTGCACCCACTTTGTACAAACTGGGTAAAGCTCGTGTGATACCGCATGCGATGTACAACTGTGAGTCGGCATTTTATGTAAGATGCTCTTGTACGTTTGTGATGAAGGGTTGATTTTTTTGTTCTGAAATGAAACTACACTATTTTTAAAAATCATTCTTGAGATGTGGGTGTCACTGGCAAGGCTGATATTTAGTGCCTATCCCTAGTTGCCCTTGAGAAGCTGGTTGTGGGCCTTCAACACCTCCAGGTATTGTGGGTTGTCAATCTTTGGAATTCTCTACTCCAGAGGGCTGTGGATGCTCAGTCATTGAGTATATTCAAGACAGAAATCAATAGATTTTGGATATTAAGGGAATCAAGGGATATAGGGATAGTGCAGGCCAAGTGGAGTTGAGGTAGAAGATCAGCCATGATCTCATTGAATGGCGGAGCAGGCTCGAGGAGCCAAATGGCCTACTCCTGCTCCTAATTCTTATGTTCTTATGTATGAAAAAGTTATTCTTCACACTAGCTTTAGCTCGTGCTTTCCTTTGGTCCTTTGGTTCTCCAGGCCTTACTTTGCACCATATCTATCACTATACCCACCTTAGAATTCTCCATTACTCTTGAGCTCAAAGCCCTGGAAATTCACATGTAGACTATTTTAAACTGGAGCAGAATTTCTCAGCCCCACAACTGCATAGCATTCAATGCGTGACAGACATGTTACAACAGATGAGATCCAATTAAAAATATTGCTATTTCAATCGCCCTCAATTAAGGTCCATCTGCTTGAACAGAGTGGATGATGAAATTCTCTGTAGTCTGTCTCCTTTCCTGCATTATAACAGTGACATCACTTTGAAAAGTACTTAATTGGCTGGAAAGCAGTTTGGGACGTCCTGAGGTCATGTAAAGGTGCTATATAAATGCAAGTCTTTCTTGTGTTGCTTTCTCAACTCAAACCAAATCAACTCAATGTTCCTCAGCCTGTACTGCAATCCTCCATTAACCTGTCCTCCCCTTGCCCTCCAGTGCTGTTGTCTGCAAGCCTTAATGGTGGGCATGTGTTCTTCCAGGTCACTGGTCTCAAGAGTAGCAGAAAAATATGGTTGGTGTAGTAAGATATGGTGCAAAGTGAGGTCTGAAGAACATTAAGGACCTGCTTATCATAGAATCATAGAAGTTTACAGCGCAGAAGGAGGCCATTTCGGCCCATCGTGTCCATGCTGGCCAACAAGCGGCTATCCAGACTAATCCTACTTTCCAGCTCTAGGTCCGTAGCCCTGTGAAGTTACGACACTTCATGTGCACATCCAAGTACTTTTTAAATGTGGTGAGGGTTTCTGCCTCTGCCACCCTTTCAGGCACAGAGTTCCACACCCCCACAACCCTCTGCATGAAGACATTTCCCTTCAAATCCCCTCTAAAATTTCTACCAATTACTTTAAATTTATGCCCCCTGGTTGTTGACCACTCTGCTAAGGGAAATAGGCCCTTTCTACCCACTATATCTCGGCCCCTCATAATTTTATACACCTCAATAAGCTCTCCCCTTAGCCTCCTCTGTCTCAATGAAAACAAATCCAGCCTATCTAATCTGTCCTCATAGCTAAGATTCTCCATTCCCGGCAACATCCTCATTTCCCGAGGGAAGCATGAGTTAAACCCAGCATAGAGAATAACTTTATCATACATGCACCAGTTGATTTATGGATTAGACTGCTGCCACCTAGTGCAGTATATAGTGACTCCATTGAGGCATTTGGATCACTCCTGATTTATCGAAGAGCAGAAATGTACAGGTTGAGTAAGGAATTGATTATTGTTGTTAAATCCTGAGTAAAGAAGCAAACTGGCCTGGCACAATTGCCTTTCATTCCTACATTCTCATTACTTGGGATTAGCTGCAGGCAGCGATGGTACACTCTTCATTACTAAACTGCTGCTGCCCGTGCAAGTTACACGCCGGTTACACACCGCTTGCTGACCGCAGTGAAACACAAGGTTAATGTGGCCCCATGCACCAATGTGGGACCCCTACTGCACAGGCACTGTCAAGGCGTGCGTGATTTAAACCCAAAATCCATTTGGTTGCCCAGTCACAATGGGGCAGCGTTGCCTCAAGATTCCCCAGGAGACACTTTCTGGTACTTGTACCGAGCACACTTTGCTATGGTTCGATACCCGTTGCCGGCAGCATTTATGTGGAGTACAATTTGAAAATGTAGCTGCTATGGTATGAACTTACTGTGAACTTGGCACCTTAGTGAAGTTAGCTTGCCCAAAATCTTCTTAATATGCTGACCATGGTCGACCTCCTTAATAACCTCCTAATGGTGAACCGTCATGATGTCATTTATCCTATTTATGTTCTCCTGGGGAGAGGGGGAGAGGGTCATGAGTGAAAATGGGTTCTGTGGTAGAGTTTGTGGTGCTCTGGGGTACTGTGCCTCGAGGGATGGATGGGCATCTGCACCTATGGCTCTCTGTGTGGTACATTTTGAAATTCAGCCATGGGGTGCAGTATATGGTGTCCTGTGGAAGGGAGGGTGGCACCTTCTTGGAGGGGGTCGGAGGGAGGGAACGGGAGTATAGAGTCAGCAGACACTAACAGGTAGCGGCCTGGAGGATGGCAGCTGCCTGCCCCTGAGCCAGGGCTGATATCCATAACGAGAGGAAGGCCCCCAAAAAACGAAATAACTATTTCTAAAATTGGAGAATATTGCCAGTGAAATGTTACCCTGCAGAAGCTGACAGTTCCTTACCTCATACTTAAAGTGTTCTGTTTGTTCTTTTCCTTTCTTCATTTGGTGGTCCCTCGGCTTGAAAAACACATGCTATTTCGTGCAATGCCTGAAGGTTTGTGTAGGCCCAAGTCCAGCTTTACAGCAGCTTTTTCTCATTTAGTATATTATGAGACTGGAATACCAGAGACAGGAATTTCAGTCGAGGATTTCTGCCAATAAAATTCCAATCACATCGCTCTTTGAAGTACTTTTTCTAAGTTAGATTGCCATTTGCTTTTAGGTTTCCCATTTTATTGACTGTTTTTGTTTCTTGTCGAATCTCTGTTATTGTTTGAAATGGTTTTGGTCTCTAAAAGTGCAACATGAATGCACAGGGAGTGGAAATTGGACTTGATGCCTTATGGCAAAATGGACTCGGCCGCCGTTATACTCCCCGCCTGATGTTCAATTCCATTGATTCGACAGAACTGAATATCAGGCGGGGATTACAAGAAGCGAGCAAGGCGCTACCGCCCGCTTACTGCCCCTGCCGAAGACCAATATCTACTCCACGGTATTCTGCCAGTTAGGAACAGTTCAAGGTTTCTCGGTCTTTGTTGGGGGATCAAGCCAAGCTCCCCACATTCTCATTGTGTCCCTCAATTCCTTCTCACTCCAGAAGCTAATCCAATTGCTTCTTGAAACCATTTATCCTTCCCTTCCAATGGATAGCATAAAATGGGTTCGATTGCTCGTCTTGTGCCTCTCGAGTCAGCATGCTAGGTTGACACTCCAGTGCAGTACTGAGGCAGTGCTACATTGTCTGAGGTGCCTTCCTTCAGGCGTGACATTAAAATTCCCTATGGCAACATTCCACCCTCAACCAACACCACTAAAATTAGATTAACTGGCCGTTTGTGGAATCTTGCTGTGCGCAAAATGGCTGCGCAATTTCCCACATAACAACAGTGACTGTACCTCATTGTGCATTTCTGAGACATGATGAGGTGCTCTATAACATGGCCTTCTCTGTTAGCTTATTTCACAACTCAAACCTTTGAGTGAAGGACTGTCACCTGATTTCCTGTCTTCCCTCCAACTCCTCAATTTGTAACTTGCGTCCCCTGGTATTTGAACACTTCGCCACAGGGAACAATTTGCCCGCACCAACTCTGCATGTTTTCTTCATAATCTTGAAGACTTTACTGACGTATTGAAGTCAGGGGCTCGAAGGGCCAAATGGCCTCCTTCTGAGCTGTAACCATTCTATGATTCTAAGTCACCTCAATGTCCCCTCTTTTCCAAAGTAAACAAGCTCAATTCTCTTGAGCTTTCCTCATCGTTTAAAATTCTGCGATCCAGCATTGTCTCTGTTTAATACTTGCATTGTACATGTGACAAAGAAGCTGCGGTTCATTCCTAACCATTCAATTGACAGGCATTTTCTGACTTTGTGCCAGTGTCCTTCAATATTCACTTGTGAATCTATGTTCGTGTGTAGCTTGATCAATACATAGCCCAATGATACAAAAGTCAGTTTGTTCTTGTTCGGAATAATAAATATTGCTGGATATGGAACTAGTCTAACCATCTAGCACTCTAGGGGCGATTAGGGCAGAGACAGACTCACCTCTTCCCTACCAATACAGTACACCTCAACCACAGCTGCTAAATGAGTCCCAATTGCAACCAAAGTCAGAGCAGCTTTTGCCCTCTGAACTCTTTGTCCACCAGGGCTTGAAGCAAAGCTGTTTGGAATGTATCACCTAGAAGCTTCTTATCAGCCTTCAATGAAGGTCATAGCTTTGAGCTGGGTGTATACATAACGCATATACTTGCTTCCGAAGTGTCAGTCTTGGGTCAGTGTTAGCACTCTCACCTCTGAGTCAGAAGATTTTGGGTTCAAGTTCAACTCCAAAGACGAGCTCTTAATCCAGGCTGACACTTTGGAGCACTACTGAGGGAGTGCTGCACTGTCGGAGGTGCCGTCTTTCAGATGAGACATTAAGCGGAGGGCCCGTCTGCTCTCTCAGGTGGACGCAAAAGATCCCACACCACCATTTTGAGGGAAAGCAGGGGAATTCTCCCTATTGTCCTGACTAACATTTATTCCTCAACTAACATCACTAAAGCAGGTTGTCTGGTCAATATCACATTGCTGTTTGTGGAAGCTTGCTGTGTACAAATTGGCTGCCGCGTTTCCCACATTACAACAGTGACTACACTCCAAAAAGTATTCCATTGGCGGTAAAGCGTTTTGGGACGTCCCGAGAGCATGAAACGTGCTTTCGAAATGCAAGGCTTTATTTCGCTTTCTTCTTTCATTAACTGAATCAGTGACCCAAAAAGATAAATAAGGAACCCAAATTTTATTTAAAAAAAACAAACCAGGTGGAAAAAGGTTTGAAGTTTCATTAATGAAAAAAAGGCTTGCATTTATATCGAACCTTTCACCACCTCAGGACGTCCCAAAGCGTTTACAGCCAATTGAGTACTTTTGAAGTGTAGTCACTGTTGTAATATAATTAATGTGACAGCCAATTCACGCACAGCAAGCTCCCACAAGCAACAATGTGATCATGGTCAGATCATCTGTTGTTATTATGTTGATTAAAGGATAAATATTGGCCAGGACACCGGGGTTAACTCCTCTCTTCTTCAAAATAATGCCATGAAATCTTTTACAGCCACCTGAGAGAACAGATGGGGCCTCGGTTTAACGTCTCATCCCAAAGACGGCACCTCCGACAGTGCAGCACTCCCTCGGAGTGTCAGCTTAGATTTTTGTGCTCAAGTCCCTGGAATAGGACTTGAACCCACAGCCTTCTAACTCGGAGACGAGAGTGCTGCTCACTGTGCCACAGCTGAAGGGAGGCAATGGGTTAAAATGATATGTTTGTAAGAAAGAAAGAACTAACATTTATATAGTATTTTTCGCAACCTCAGGACATTCCAAAGTGCTGCACTTTTGAAATGTGGCTACTGGTGTTTTGTAGGCAAATGCAGTGGACAGCTTGTACAATGGAAATCCCACACGCAGCAAATAAATTGAATGACCTGATGATTTGCTTTTGGTGGTGGTGGTTGATGGGATAAATGTTGGTCAAGGCACTAGGAAAACTACCCTGCGTCTTTTGAAACAGTGCCATGGGATCTTTTACGTCCACCTGAACAGATAGATGGAGCTAGGTTTAACTTCTCATCCGAAAGACGGCATCTCCGCCATTGCAGCACTCCCTCAGTACTGCACTGAAGTGTCAGCCGAGATTATGTGATCAAGTTCCGATCACATCTTCCTGGTCGCTATCCCGTGCTAGAAAATCCATATGGGTGAAAGGCGGGAGAGGGCAGAACTGGATTTGGCTGCGATGCCCCAGTGGTCGAATAGGGTGTCGACATTCATTGCAGCCCAGGGAGCAGACACTTGCGTGTGGAGCTGGATCCCCGTCACAGTCGGCGGGTACAGGAGAGGGAAAAAGCAAAGAGTGCTTTGCAGTTATTGGTTCACGATCCACTCACAGGATGCTGATCAGTCAAAGTTGTAACAGTAAAGGCCATGTGACAGCATGGTGGCTATAGCCTGATGTGCGTTTCATGCGAGGATTTCCTTTAGCATGTGGATATGAACTGGATCCAAGTTGCAGTGTCTGGGTCTCATTTGCAGACAGTACAGGGACCTCCCTCTCTGACTGGGTGTACAACCCTTGGCTTTCCCCTCTGCCTGGCTGTCTGACAGCTCTCCCTGCGAGCGCTGAATAGGAGTCACTTAGGAATCTCTGTAAGAGGGAGCGAGCGAACCACACGAACCTTCAGACTAAGCTCGACAGATTTTATTTTTCTTGGCTTTTATTACATACACCACATTCCCATCTCTCAAGAAGTAAAAATAAAGTGCACGATTTAATTTCACTGATTAATAATTTTGTCCTGTAACTGTAATGTGCGTGTGCGAGACAGTGTGTGCGTGTGTGAGTGCGTGTGTGAGAGAGAGTGAGAGTGTGCATGTGAGAGTGTGAGTGAGAGTATGTGTGAGAGAGAGTGGGAGTGTGTGTGTGAGGGTGTGCGTGTGTCTGTGAGTGCGTGTGTGAGAGTGTGTGTGAGAGAGTATGTGAGTGTGTGTGTGTGTGAAAGCATGCTTCAGCTTCCCTGAGGGCATATTTTGGCACATCCCACTGAGGGGAAATACTTCCATGTGTGTATTGGGGGGAAGGGCGGTACGAAATACACTGATACCTCTTGTTGAGGTAACTAAGTACCACCCTTGCGAATTTCCACCGAGATGCCAGTGTACAAGGCCAGCTTGTCCCAGGGGTAGTTTCAAAAGGATCAGAACTCCACTGAAGGTCTCAAATGATGGAGGCTACTGTAGGTGAAGGGTTGGCGATGATGCGATTTGTAGCGATGTAGTTATAATGTAGAAGGTTCCATTGAATTTTATACCACACGCAAGCCAAACGTTAAACTACAAGCAGCAGCCAACAAGTACTGCAAGGCATTGGGTGAGCACGACCAGGAAGCAATGTGCAACATTCAGGTAACACCAATCACTGTGCACCAGGCAGATGTGACCAGTTACACCAAGCAGTGTGCACCAGGCAGATGTGACCAGTTACACCAGGCAGTGTGCACCAGGTCTGAGTTACTATAGGACAATATTGACCTTAATATCCCCTATGGGGACATGATATTGAATTGATTTTTGGACAGGGAGCTGGATCAGGGCCATGCCCCGTCCACTCCATGCACCGACCTGGTATTGCAATATTTCCAGGAACGGTGCAACTTCGCCTCTCGGCCTTTTGGCCTAAGATCAAACACATTGGCGCAAAGTGATCTTTGGCGTTAGAGTTGATCGGGAACAAAATTGGATTAAAAAAATATTGACCAATCAAGCACCAAGATCCGGTGCGCATCTGATGTCTACCTTTGAGCCGTGAACTCACAAATGTCGGTAGAACCAAGATGAAACATTGTGTGAGGGGGCAGACACTGAGATAGACTAAAATATGTTCCTAGCTGAAGATTTAAAAACATATGTGTATAAAAATGCGACTCCTGTGAAATCGGAGGCATCTTGTTTTTCACCTATTTTAATGATTCTTTTTTTAGTACCATAAATAGGTCAGCCTTTCTACCCTACTGCTATCACACAACGGCGTGATTGAAATAATGAGCCGAGGGCTGGGCGTATGAGTTGCGTTCGGGTGTGGTTCAGGCACAGGGTTTTATGGGTAAGCACATTTCGACTCGGCACAATTGGTTCAAGACGTTGGCACTGACCCACAAAGCTTTTGGAGATCCGCATAAATAAATAACAGAGAACCACATTTCAGTCAATCTGCTCGAACTTTCTGGCTACAGCCTGGAGCAGAGCAGCTACCATTCCTGTTCTACTCCAATCTGGGTCTGATTAACTTCTGGGGCTCGCTGACCCATCGGCCACAGGGGCTGCACTGCAGTGTGCTGACACTGCTCGGTGTACAGCCTGAGTTCTGTAGCTCGACTGGCTCTACCTGTCTCCATTGTGATTCAGGCAACCATTGCTGAGCTGTTGCACGCTCGCACCGAGATGTTTCACTCTGCAAACTAATGCTGCACACATATAAAGGAGCGATGGCTTTGTTACAAGTACTATTCTTTCATGCTTTTATGTTCTCTGTGTTTGGGTCTGGCTGTCCATTCAGTGTAAGGGCAGTGAGGGGGGAGCGGGTTAGTGTATAGAGAGGGGGGAGCAGGGGGGGGGGTGGTAATTCAGTGTAAGGGCAGTGAGGGTGAGCGGGGAGGGGATTCAGTGAGGGAGAGCGGGGGGATTGAGTGTGAGGGCAGTGAGAGGGAGCGGGGGGATTGAGTGTGAGGGCAGTGAGAGGGAGCGGGGAGATTGAGTGTGAGGGCAGTGAGGGGGAGCGGGGGGGGATTGAGTGTGAGGGCAGTGAGGGAGAGCAGGGGGGGGTTGAATGTGAGGGCAGTGAGGGGGAACGGGGGGATTGAGTGTGAGGGCAGTGAGGGGGAGCGGGGGGGGATTGAGTGTGAGGGCAGTGAGGGAGAGCAGGGGGGGGTTGAATGTGAGGGCAGTGAGGGGGAACGGGGGGATTGAGTGTGAGGGCAGTGAGGGGGAGCGGGGGGATTGAGTGTTAGGGCAGTGAGGTGGAGCGGGGGGATTGAGTGTGAGGGCAGTGAGGGAGAGCGGGGGGATTGAGTGTGAAGGCAGTGAGGGGAGGGGGGCAGGAAGCTAATTCCATGGAACAGAGGGAAGGAGGTTTATATAAGCGCTCTCTGGATCTCCCCGCTAGCCTGTGATTATAAATACTGCTTCAGTGCCCAGTGATTGCGTGTTTCGAAGCCAGTTTGCAGAATGCTATTTAGCAATCATTTCCTATAACTTGCCATCAGTCTCTGGGCAGCAGCCAGTTCTTCATGCACATTCTTGTAATTAAAACTATCAAAAATATTTCAGTTTTCTGTTACTTTTCAGATTTAGTTGGAACGCCGGGGAATTGGATGTTTTGATCATTTTTCTTTATGTTTTGTGATTTCATTCCGTGTGTTTTCAACACATTTCCATATTTATAATACAATAGTTTTACACATGTTTAGATATCTGATTATGGAAGCTCTGGGTAGTATTATTAAATGTTGCTATGGTAACTGTGTTTGCCACGAGGCTTTTGATTTATCTTTCCAGCATTTCCTCCACAGCACTTTGAGGTAGATTACGATTGCCGCCTGCTTTGTGTCTTTCTGTTTCTTTCACTACGTATGTGTATATATATATATGTTTGTCTGATCTGTTCTCTGCGTCTGCTTAACTTTCCTGGGTCTCTCTCCCCCCTCCCATCTCTCTGTCCCCTCGCTCTCTCTCTCTCTTCGTTTACCTGTCTGTCTCTCTGTCTCGTTCTCTCTAAATGTGTCTTTCTCTCTGGGTCTCGCTTTCTCTCCACGTCAGTCTCCCTCACACGTAAGGTTACTTTCTGTGTCTTTCTCGCTCGCACATCTGATCCCGCGTTCTGTGTTTTTCCCCGTCTTTTCCACAATCTTTCCCTCCTTGTCCTTGTGCCTGCCTCAGCTCTTTATTTATGTGTGCGTGTGTGACCATTTGCCTCTATGTCCCCCTCTCCCCTTCTGTGTCCCTCTCTCACTCTGGTTTACCCTCACCCTCTCCTTCTGAGTCCCCCTCTCCCTTTCTCCCACTCTGTCCCTCTCTTTTTCCCTTTGTGCCCTCTCTCCCCCTGTGTCCCCTCTCTCACCCTCTGTGTCCTCTCTCTCCCTCTGTGTCCCCTCTCTCCCTCTGTCTCCCTCTGTCCCTCTGACCCCTCTCTCCCTCTGTGTCCCCTCTCTCCCTCTGTCTCCCTCTGTCCCTCTGTCCCCTCTCTCCCTCTGTGTCCCCTCTCTCCCTCTGTGTCCCTCTCTCCCTCTGTGTCCCCTCTCTCCCTCTGTGTCCCTCTCTCCTTCTGTGTTTCCCTCTCTCACCCCCTGTGTCTCCTCTCTCCCTCAGTCCCCTCCCCCTCTGTGTCCCCTCTCTCTCCCTTTGCCCCCTCTCTCTCTGTCCCCTCCCTCTCTCTGAGTCCCCTCTCTCTCCCTCTGTCCCTCTCTCCCTCTGTGTCCCCCCCTCTCTCTCTGTCCCTCTCTCCCTCTGTCCCCCTCTCTATCTCTGTGTCCCCCTCTCTCCCTCTGTATCTCCCTCTCTCACTCTGTCTCCCTCTCCCTCTGCCCCCTCTCTCCCTCTGCCCCCTCTCTCCCTCTGTGCCCCCTCCTCTCTCCCTCTGTGTCCTCATCTCTCCCTCTATATCTCCCTCTCTCCCTCTGTCCCCTCTCTCCCTCTGTGTCCCTCTGTCTCCCTCTCTCCCTCTGTGTCCCCTCTCTCCCTCTGTGTCCCCTCTCTCCCTCTGTGCCCCCTCTCTCCCTCTGTGTCCCCTCTCTCCCTCTGTGTCCCCTCTCTCCCTCTGTGTCCCCTCTCTCCCTGTGTGCCCCATTTCTCCCTCTGTACCCCCTCTCTCCCTCTGTGCCCCATCTCTCCCTCTGTGTCCTCCTCTCTCCCTCTGTGTACTCCTCTGTCCCTCTGTCCCCTCTCTCCCTCTGTGTCCCCTTTCTCCCTCAATCCCCCCGCTCCCCCTCACTGCCCTCACACTCAATCCCCCCGTTCCCCCTCACTGCCCTCACATTCAACCCCCCCCTGCTCTCCCTCACTGCCCTCACACTCAATCCCCCCCCGCTCCCCCTCACTGCCCTCACACTCAATCCCCCCGTTCCCCCTCACTGCCCTCACATTCAACCCCCCCTGCTCTCCCTCACTGCCCTCACACTCTCTCCCTCTGTGTCCCCTCTCTCCCTCTGTGTCCCTCTCTCCCTCTGTGTTTCCCTCTCTCACCCCTGTGTCTCCTCTCTCCCTCATTCCCCTCCCCCTCTGTGTCCCCTCTCTCTCCCTTTGCCCCCTCTCTCTCTGTCCCCTCCCTCTCTCTGTGCCCCCTCTCTCTCCCTCTGTCCCTCTCTCCCTCTGTGTCCCCCCTCTCTCTCTGTCCCTCTCTCCCTCTGTGTCCCTCTCTCCCTCTGTGTTTCCCTCTCTCACCCCTGTGTCTCCTCTCTCCCTCAGTCCCCTCCCCCTCTGTGTCCCCTCTCTCTCCCTTTGCCCCCTCTCTCTCTGTCCCCTCCCTCTCTCTGTGTCCCCTCTCTCTCCCTCTGTCCCTCTCTCCCTCTGTGTCCCCCCCTCTCTCTCTGTCCCTCTCTCCCTCTGGCCCCCTCTCTCCCTCTGTGTCCCCCTCTCTCCCTCTGTATCTCCCTCTCTCACTCTGTCTCCCTCTCCCTCTGCCCCTTCTCCCTCTGCCCCCTCTCTCCCTCTGTGCCCCCTCCTCTCTCCCTCAATGTCCTCCTCTCTCCCTCTATATCTCCCTCTCTCCCTCTGTCTCCCTCTCTCCCTCTGTCCCCTCTCTCCCTCTGTGTCCCTCTGTCTCCCTCTCTCCCTCTGTGTCCCCTCTCTCCCTCTGTGTCCCCTCTCTCCCTCTGTGCCCCCTCTCTCCCTCTGTGTCCCCTCTCTCCCTCTGTGTCCCCTCTCTCCCTGTGTGCCCCATTTCGCCCTCTGTACCCCCTCTCTCCCTCTGTGCCCTATCTCTCCCTCTGTGTCTCCGCTCTCCCCCTGTGTCCCCCTCTCCCTCTGTTTCCCTCTCTCCCTCTCTCTCCCTCTGTCTCCCTCTCTCCCTCTGTCCCCCTCTCTCCCTCTGTGCCCCCCTATCTCCCTCTGTATCTCCCTCTCTCCCTCTGTCTCCCTCTCTCCCTCTGTCCCCCTCTCTCCCTCTGTATCTCCCTCTCTCCCTCTGTCCCCCTCTCTCCCTCTGTATCTCCCTCTCTCCCTCTCTCTCCCTCTCGCCCTCTGTGCCCCTCTCTTCCTCTGTCTCCCTCTCTCCCTCTGTCCCCCTCTCTCCCTCTGTGTCCCCCTCTCTCCCTCTGTGTCCCCCTCTCTCCCTCTGTATCTCAATCTCTCCCTCTGTCTCCCTCTCTCCCTCTGTCCCCCTCTCTCCCTCTGTATCTCCCGCTCTCCCTCTGTCCCCCTCTCTCCCTCTGTGCCCCCTCTCTCCCTCTGTGCCCCCTCTCTCCCTCTGTCTCCCTCTCGCCCTCTGTGTCCTCCTCTCTCCCTCTGTCCCCCTCTCTCCCTCTGTATCTCCCTCTCTCCCTCTGTCTCCCTCTCTCCCTCTGTCCCCCTCTCTCCCTCTGTGCCCCCTCTCTCCTTCTGTGCCCCTCTCTCCCTCTGTCTCCCTCTCTCCCTATGTGTCCTCCTCTCTCCCTCTGTGCCCCCTCTCTCCCTCTGTGTCCCCCTCTCTCCCTCTGTATCTCCCTCTCTCCCTCTGTCTCCCTCTCTCCCTCTGTGTCCCCCTCTCTCCGTCTGTATCTCCCTCTCTCCCTCTGTCCCCCTCTCTCCCTCTGTCCCCCTCTCTCCCTCTGCCCCCTCTCTCCCTCTGCCCCCTCTCTAAACTCTGTGCCCCCTCCCTCCCTCTGTGCCCCCTCCTCTCTCCCTCTGTGTCCTCCTCTCTCCCTCTATATCTCCCTCTCTCCCTCTGTCTCCCTCTCTCCCTCTGTCCCCTCTCTCCCTCTGTGTCCCTCTGTCCCTCTGTCTCCCCTCTCTCCCTTTGTGTCCCCTCTCTCCCTCTGTGTCCTCCTCTCTCCCTCTGTGCCCCCTCTCTCCCTCTATGTCCCCTCTCTCCCTCTGTGCCCCCTCTCTCCCTGTGTGCCCCCTTTCTGCCTCTGTACCCCCTCTCTCCCTCTGTGCCCCATCTCTCCCTCTGTGTCCTCCTCTCTCCCTCTGTGTCTCCTCTCTTCCCCTATGTCCCTCTCTCCCTCTGTCTCTCTCTCACCCTCTCTCTCCCTCTGTCCCCCTCTCTCCCTCTGTCCCCCTCTCTCCCTCTGTGTCCCCCTCTCTCCCTCTGTATCTCCCTCTCTCCCTCTGTCTCCCTCTCTCCCTCTGTCCCGCTCTCTCCCTCTGTATCTCCCTCTCTCCCTCTGTCCCCCTCTCTCCCTCTGTCCCCCCCTCTCTCCCTCTGTCCCCCCCTCTCTCCCTCTGTGTCCCCCTCTCTCCCTATGTATCTCCCTCTCTCCCTCTGTCTCCCTCTCTCCCTCTGTCCCCATCTCTCTCTCTCTGTATCTCCCTCTCTCCCTCTGTCTTCCTCTCTCCCTCTGTCCTCCTCTCTCCCTCTGTGCCCCCTCCTCTCTCCCTCTATGTCCTCCTCTCTCCCTCTATATCTCCCTCTCTCCCTCTATCACCCTCTCTCCCTCTGTGTCCCTCTGTCTCCCTCTCTCCCTCTGTGCCCCCTCTCTCCCTCTGTCCCCTCTCTCCCTCTGTGCCCCCTCTCTCCCTGTGTGCCCCCTTTCTCCCTCTGTACCCCCTCTCTCCCTCTGTGCCCCATCTCTCCCTCTGTGGCCTCCTCTCTCCTTCTGTGTCTCCTCTCTCCCCCTGTGTCCCCCTCTCCCTCTGTCTCCCTCTCTCCCTCTGTCTCCCTCTGTCTCCCTCTCTCCCTCTGCCCCCTCTCTCAGTCTGCACCCTCTCTCCCTCCGTGCCCCCTCTCTCCCTCTGTGCCCCCTTCTCTCTCTCTCTCTGTGTCCTCTTCTCTACCTCTATATCTCCCTCTCTCCCTCTATCTCCCTCTGTGTCCCTCTGTCTCCCTCTCTCCCTCTGTGTCCCCTCTCTCCCTCTGTGTCACCTCTCTCCCTCTGTGTCCTCCTCTCTCCCTCTGTGTCCTCCTCTCTCCCTCTGTGTCCCCTCTCTCCCTGTGTGCCCCCTTTCTCCCTCTGTACCCCCTCTTGCCCTCTGTGTCCCCCTCTCTCCCTGTGTATCCCTCTCTCCCTCTGTCTCCCTCTCTCCCTCTGTCCCCCTCTCTCCCTCTGTATCTCCCTCTCTCCCCCTCTCTCCCTCTCTCTCCCTCTCTCCCTCTGTCTCCCTCTTTCCCTCTGTGTCCCCCTCTCTCCCTCTGTATCTCCCTCTCTCCCTCTGTCCCCCTCTCTCTCTCTGTATCTCCCTCTTTCCCTCTGTCTCCCTCTCTCTCCCTCTGTCTCCCTCTCTCCCTCTGTCCCCACTCTCCGTCTGCCCCCTCTCTCCCTCCATGCCCCCTCTCTCCCTCTGTGCCCCCTCCTCTCTCCCTCTGTGTCCTCTTCTCTCCCTCTATATCTCCCTCTCTCCCTCTATCTCCCTCTCTCCCTCTGTCCCCTCTCTCCCTCTGTGTCCCTCTGTCTCCCTCTCTCCCTCTGTGTCCCCTCTCTCCCTCTGTGTCCCCTCTCTCCCTCTGTGTCCTCCTCTCTCCCTCTGTGCCCCCTCTCTCCCTCTGTGTCCCCTCTCTCCCTCTGTGTCCCCTCTCTCCCTGTGTACCCCCTTTCTCCCTCTGTACCCCCTCTCTCCCTCTGTGTCCCCCTCTCTCCCTCTGTATCTCCCTCTCTCCCTCTGTCTCCCTCTCTCCCTCTGTCCCCCTCTCTCCCTCTGTATCTCCCTCTCTCCCTCTCTTCCTCTGTCTCCCTCTCTCCCTCTGTGCCCCCTCTCACCCTCTGTGCCCCCTCTTTCCCTCTGTATCTCCCTCTCTCCCTCTGTCTCCCTCTCTCCCTCTGTCCCCCTCTCTCCCTCTGTGTCCCCCTCTCTCCCTCTGTGTCCCCCTCTCTCCCTCTGTGTCCCCCTCTCTCCCTCTGTGTCCCCCTCTCTCCCTCTGCCTCCCTCTCTCCCTCTGTCCCCCTCTCTCCCTCTGTATCTCCCTCTCTCCCTCTGTCCCCCTCTCTCCCTCTGTGCCCCCTCTCTCCCTCTGTGCCCCCTCTCGCCCTCTGTGTCCTCCTCTCTCCCTCTGTGCCCCCTCTCTCCCTCTGTCCCCCTCTCTCCCTCTGTATCTCCCTCTCTCCCTCTGTCCCCCTCTCTTCCTCTGTGTCCTCCTCTCTCCCTCTGTGCCCCCTCTCTCCCTCTGTGCCCCCTCTCTCCCTCTGTGCCCCCTCTCTCCCTATGTATCCCTCTCTTCCTCTGTGTCCTCCTCTCTCCCTCTGTGCCCCCTCTCTCCCTCTGTGTCCCCTCTCTCCCTCTGTGTCCCCTCTCTCCCTATGTATCCCTCTCTCCCTCTGTGTCCTCCTCTCTCCCTCTGTGCCCCCTCTCTCCCTCTGTGTCCCCTCTCTCCCTCTGTGTCCCCTCTCTCCCTCTGTGTCCCCTCTCTCCTTCTGTGCCCCCTCTCTCCCTCTGTGCCCCCTCTCTCCCTCTGTACCCCTCTCTCCCTCTGTGCCCCCTCTCTCCCTCTGTGTCCTCCTCTCTCCCTCTGTGTCTCCTGTCTCCCCCTGTGTCCCTCTCTCCCTCTGTCTCCCCCTCTGTTTCCCTCTCTCCCTCTGTGTCCCCCTCTCTCCCTCTGTATCTCCCTCTCTCCCTCTGTCTCCCTCTCTCCCTCTGTGCCCCCTCTCTCCCTCTGAGTCCCCTCTCTCCCTCTGTCTCCCTCTCTCCCTCTGTGTCCTCCTCTCTCCCTCTGTGTCCCCTCTCTCCCTCTGTGTCTCCTCTCTCCCCCTGTGTCCCTCTCTCCCTCTGTGTCTCCTCTCTCCCTCTGTGCCCCCTCTCTCCCTCTGTCTCCCTCTCTCCCTCTGTGCCCCCTCTCTCCCTCTATCTCCCTCTCTCCCTCTGTCCCCTTCTCTCCCTCTGTGTCCCTCTCTCTCTCCCTCTGTGTCCCCTCTCTCCCGCTGTGTCCCCTCTCTCCTGCTGTGTCTCCTCTCTCCCCCTGTGTCGCTCTCTCCCCCTGCGTCTCCTCTGTCCCTCTGTGCCCCCTCACTCCCTCTGTGCCCCCTCTCTCCCTCTGTATCCCCCTCTCTCCCTCTGTCTCCCTCTCTCCCTCTGTATCCCCCTCTCTCCCTCTGTGTCTCCCTCTCTCCCTCTGTATCTCCCTCTCTCCCTCTGTGTCTCCCTCTCTCCCTCTGTATCCCCCTCTCTCCCTCTGTGTCTCCCTCTCTCTCTCTGTGACCCCTCTCTCCCTCCGTCTCCCTCTCTCCCTCTGTGATTGTTTTGCACATTGGTTTCTGTATGCCTTGCTTCATTCTTGCTCTTCACATTTGCTCCTAGGGTAGTTTTACTGCTTCAAAGGCACTATATAAATACAAGTTGTTGTTGTCGATTAGGGACTGCAAATATGTAATGAAGGGACTGAAATGGCAGGAGATAGTCACACACTAAGGTAATTACCCAGCGAATGAAAGCATACCTTGCGTTAGCAACGGTTTTGGTGCATTTACCTGTGGCATCCAGGCTACCTGTGGCTATTTTAAGTGGAGGAAGGGGTGAGAAATTAACATCATAGTATCAAATGTACTGGAAACGATGTGGTGCTTGCAATTCTGTAATGTGAAGCAGATTATGTAAACAGTATTCATTGTACTTCTGATATCAAATGCAGGGTTTTAATGGGAGGGAGAATGTGGTTTGTGTTACCTGAACATGTGTTTCAGCTTCCCTTTTAAACAAGCAGGAATCTCCGTACAATCAGCTTTCCAGTGAGCTGGGCATCTGAACCTCCCAACACCAGGAGCTTCATTCAAGTTGCCACCTTTCATTGCGAGCTGCCTGTTACTTACTTAAGCCAAAACGACCAGTCATGGAGCAGTCCTAAATTATAAGAACATAAGAAATAGGAGCCATTTGGCCCCTTGAGCCTGCTCCGCCATTTAATAAGATTATGGCTAATTTGATCTTGGGCTCAGCTCCACGTCCGCCAAAGAAACACATACAATCTCAAGAAACCATTTCACAGGGACTGGAATCAGTGGAAAGGCTGAAATACCAGTCTGATGTGTTGAAAAGCCTATATTCCGAGCTTATGTCCTTGAGGCCTCATTCTGAGCAGAGATGTAAACCCCTGCTCGTGCAACAATTCAGGAGTTCCTTGATGGTCCCTTTTGTGCTTAAACTGCTGTCAATTTGGAACTGCTTTCCCTTCCCCTCCCCACCACCCTCCAAAATTGCCCCTCAATGGTGCAGTGGGTCAGTGTGTAGCACTCTCACCTCTGAGTCAGAAGGTTGTGGGTTTATATCCCACTCGGTTTGGATGAGACGTTAAACCAAAGCCTTGTCCAACTTCTCAGGTGGATGTAAACGATCCCACGGCACAGTTTGAAGAAGGGCAGGGCCAATGCCTCAGCTGAGATAGTGTGACCCAGCACAGACCCTGACTTAAACCTGGGATCTTTCTGCTCTGTCTGCCTTGACAGGGTGTTATAGAGCCACGGGGGAGCAACCTTGTGATGATTTGAATTTATAAAGGATTGCTCTATATATTATCACACAACAGAATTGCCTCTCAGGATCAAAAGTAAAAGTATATTGAAGATGATGTTAATAGTGTAATAGAGCTCCCCTAGTGGACTACTGCTCCACCTAGTGGATGGACTACTGTGGTAATGCAACTACTGATGAAAATAATAAAGGATCATGTGGCAAGGTCACGTGATGACAGTTTTCTGTGTAAGAGCCATCTTGTAGAGTGTGTTTGTTCGTGATATCATAAGAATATATCACATTGGGATTCGAACCAGCACTGACTCCTCCCAAGACTATCTTACTTTCCTTTTACAGTGTTGTGAACGGATGTTCCCTGCTGAAATAATGGGAGTGGAAAGAAGCCTTGAGCTTAGTCAAAGAGCGAGGTGATAGATGATCCCTTTAAATCAGTCCTGTGTCCTCACCTCCCCCCTTCCCCCACTCTAGCATCGAAGCACATTCCTGTCAGTGGCTGGGATTTGTGAACCTGTTCATTAGTTGTGTATAAAACTGGAGCCTCCTTGTTAGCTTGCTGGAAACACATCATCTGGACAGAAGACAAATATTGATTTGGAAAGGTGTATTCAAGGCACAGCATTGATGTTATAATTTAATGTCACAAACAGCAGATTTATTTTAATATTACAGTCTAGAAATATACTGAGGTGTCTTTGTCTTTTATTCATGAGCAGTCAGAGGGAAACAAATTATCATCAGCATCATCGCAGCCCTCTCAGAGTATGTTGTTTCATTCTGGAGAGGTTAAAGCTTTGGAGATGTTGCACTTGTTCACCACAAGGGAGGCAACTGTAATGTATGTGCTTCATTGCTATCATGAACTAGTTGGTTCATTAACAAAGGTTTAACAATCACACTACACATTACCAGTTCATCCACTAGGCTTACAACTGCATACCTCATCGTGGATGACCTAGACTCAACTGACTGGGGTTTTATTGAGTCTTGTGAACATCATGTGAATGGTTAAGCCACTCACAATGCAACAGCTCTACAACTATTTTGGTATAATCTTAATTCAAGTGCCTCCTTTTGTAAGGGCACAAAAACCACACAAATTAACTAACAAACATTAAAGGGAACCTTGATAAATCAATTAAATTTAAATTTTGTTCCTATTGAAATGATGCACTCCAGTAGTCCGCGAGCGTACCAGTGGACACCGCGTGCTCTATCACCAGAGACACCCTGGCGCGAATATAACTGCGGAAGAGAGGCAGTCAGTTGCTGCCTGGACTGGTTAATGGCCACCTTGACCAGACCCAGGAGCAGTCCTACGAGGAGGCCCTCCGACTTGCCCGCTCCCCTCCGCAATGGGTGTCCAAAGATCAGGAGTGTGGGACAGAAGTGTAGCCAGAAATTGAGGAGCAGCCCCTTCAAAGAATGGAATAGGGGCTGCAACCTCACACACTGAAGATACACATGGAACACGGACTCCTGCAGACCGTGCAACAGCTCTACAAACCTGTGAGCATACTTACAGGTACATACATTACAGCCGCCATCTTTCTTCAGTTACTGTTCAAAGTAGAGTTGCCAATCCTCCAAGATTGTCCTGGAATCTCCAGGAATTAAAGATTAATTTTTGTGCGAGCAACCTGGGAATAAATCATGAGGGCTTTAAAAAAACATTGTGTGCTTTTGTCTTATTTTCTTTCAACACTTTTGTTTTATTAGTTATAACTATATTGGAGATCGGGGAGAAAGCTATTTGGGGCGGAAACCTGCAGGAATACGTCCAACCAGATTTGGCAACCCTGAAGTGCTCTTTGCAACATCACTCTATGCTGAAGGCTATTCCATTCCTATTGGCCTATAATGGGATAACTTTTTGAAAGGGTGCAGTGTCCTCGCGGTGTGACCAGGAATATCATAGATTCAATCCCTGAGGTAGCTGATCTCCGCTTGGATAGTGGTGGAAGTCTCTGCAGCAGGCCTCCTGATCCATGGGTTCCACTTCCTGACCATCATTCAACATGTTTGTGTCTGTGTATCTACACAGACAGATGTCTTCCATGCCAGATAAGCTACTGGAGCATACTCAATGCCTGTGAAATCATGCTTAGCGAGATTCATTGCTTTCAGGAGAGGAGAAATTTAGATGGAGGAGAACAAAGATTTCTACCTCTTCCTGCAATGTTTGTGACTCAGGGGTGACCAGTTTGCTTCTTCTTCTTGCAATTTTCCTGACTCAGTGGAACCAGTTTTCCCTCTTTCTGCTTCCTCTTCCTGCAGTGTTTGTGGCTCAGGGGTGACCAGCTTATTTTCTCTTCCTGCAGTGTATGTGACTCAATGATGTCCAGATTGCCCCCCACTGAAGATGTCCCAATCTCCATTATTAGTCCAGCTCTTTAGAACAGATGTCTATCTCACTGTAGCGGTCTTGGTTATCAGGAAAGACAGCTTTCACAACATGATGTGTTTGCCAGGATTACATGTAGAGAAATTACAATGGAAACACAATCATCCCAGATTGTTAATTGTTGCTTTTATTTCCCTCCTTGGCAACAGTCACTCCTGGCACTGTCTCCCGAAGGACAGTGGTTCCATTATATGATATGCTCTGTTCCTCTGGGCTGCAGGACTTTAATTCCTTGTCCAGTATTATCGCCTCCTTTCCTGAAGCTCCTGAATCTTGGAGTATTGGGGTCATTTTACAAAACTGTGCCTGTGACTTGTGAAATCTAACCAATGGCTTCAAAAAAATCTAGTAACTCAAAATGCAATGTGTAACTGACAAACAGCCCTGAATAAAGGTTTCTGCCCAAGGCCATTGCTTCAAGATGACTGAATAAGTTACATTTATTTTTATGACATGGATTTCAGAATTTTATTAGTGTTCTAGGATCACAATCCACAGCTAAGTTTGTTTTTTTCTGTGAAAACTGATCCCAATAACCTATAAAAAGTAGTCGTTACAATGAAAATGCAGTGGGACATGAACTAGACATCTTAAGGTGCAGTTATACCCAATATTTTATCATAGGGAACAAAGAACAAAAGTGCGATTTTTGCAGTTGTGGATTTCCAAATTTTTGTAGGGTTTGGGGGTGGGGGACGGAGGGGGGAGTGAGCTTCTTTATGAAAATTATATTCACCCCAGTTCATTTTGATTTTCAACACCTGAAGATTTCTATAACGGCGGCTGAAAATCTTCCCCAAATTTCCCTGTGCAAATAAACTTCTAAGAAGTATCACTGTGCAATCCCAGACTGAAGAACCAGCTGTGTTACAGGTACTGCTCTCAGGCCACTAACCTGGCAAGTGTAATGGAGGACCAGGAGACCTGAGTTTTACTGCCAGCTCCTGTGTCAGTGAGAGCTCCAGCTGACTTCCAAAGGCCAGTTAAGTTCTGTTGAGAATTGGTGAGAGGAGTCTGCTCTCTAATTACATTAAAATGTAATCTCAAGCTGTCCATATAGACTGTCCAGGACCTTTTAAACTTGACTTTTAACCCAACTCATAGGATAGTCTGCAATCTGATTGCCTGTAATGGACTCTATCATTATTCTTCACTATCCACAACTGCTTTGCATTGTCGTAAGAGGCGATATGAATGGCAGAGCAAAATGCTAGTTTGTAAGGGACCAAGTGCACAGGGGTCAGCTGTGGTTCAGTGGGTAGCATACTTGCCTCTGCGTCACAAGGTTGTGGGTTCAAATCCCACTCCAGGGACTTGAGCATAACAATCTAGGTTGCTGCACCCAGTGCAGTGCTCAGGGAGTGCTGCACAGTCGGCGGAGCCGTCTTTTGGATGAGACCTTAAACCGAGGCCCCCGTCTGCTCTCTCAAGTGGACATAAAAGATCCCATAGCACTATTTTGTAAACGAGTCCCTCAATCAACATAACAAAAACAGATTATCTGGTCATTATCATATTGCTGTTTATGGGAGCTTGCTGTGTGCAAATTGGCTGCCGTGTTTCCTACGTTACAACAGTGACTACATTTCAAAAGTACTTCATTGGCTTAAAGTGCTTTGAGACATCCAGTGGTCATGAAAGGTGCTATATAAATCCCAGTCTTTCTTTTTTTTACACCTGACTGTATTCCACTCTGCTCAGCACTGTTCATGGAGTATGGCATGTTTAGGAGTAAAGGTTATATTTGCAATGATAGTCTTGTGGTATGTTAATTGTAGCACAGAAAATGAATTTTCCATTCGGTAATTCAGGTATACAATGGCATCAAATCCTACCCAGCATGCACTGCATAGGGGAATATGCCCTATCCCGATTGTGGGAGCACAGTACTCAGGTAGAGCAGACAGACATTGCTGGAGACTGTTTCTCCCAACTATGCAGAATCACAGAGGGAAGGTGAGAGACACATCCCAAGCAGGCACCCGAGGGCGGGCTGGTGGAGCCGGAAAACCTAGTGTAGGAGTTGCCACCTGAACAGAGGCTGAAAGAAAAGCACTAAATGCAAATGGTTGGCAACTCTGCAAATTGTTGATCTTGCCAATTGTAGAGGAATGTGAGTGGGTGATTGGCGAGTTCAATATAACTGCAACAAAAGGCCCTGATTCCAGAAGCCCCACCCTCACCAATTCCCCACGCATTAGTGTTATGTGAATAAAATAGCTTGACTCAAACCTCCAATACAGTGGCATAGTGTAGAATGGTGTCCTAAATGCGTTTTGTTCAAGCCCATGTGTATATACAAGTTTATAGTAATATATAAACGGGTGCAAACAATTATACCAGGCAGGGCAATGCCAACTTGTCATTTTGTACCATTCTGGTATGATTTTGGTCTGCCCTCCATTAGTACTTGCCTCAGTAACCAACACACTCTTTTAACAGGATCTTGTATTATTCCTGGTTACATACAACCAATTCCCGAAACTCAGAGTGTCTTGCATTCTCTTGCTATTTTTTTCTTTACATCAAACCATGACCTGCTCATATCAAATAAGAAGAAGGTAAGACTTCCATTTATATAGCACCTTTCATGACCTCAGAATGTCCCAAAGTGCTTTACAATCAATGGAGTGCTTTTGAAATCACTGTTGTAACGTAGGAAATGCCGCAGCCAATTAGCGCACAGCAACTCCCACAAACAGCAATGAAATAACTGGCCAGATAATCTGATTTTTAGTGATGTTGGTTGAAGGATAAAATTTAGCCAGGACACTAGCGAGAACTCCTCTGCTTTTCTTCAAATAGTGCCGTGGGATATTTTACATTCACCTGAGACAAGGCCTCAGTTTAATGCTGAATCCAAAAGACGACAACTCCGACATTGCAGCACTCCCTCAGTACTGCACTGGAATGTCAGCTGCGATTTTGTGCTCAAGTCTCTGGAGTGGAGCCACAACCTTCTGACTTGAAGGTGAACGTGCTACCCACTGAGCCATAGCGGTCACCCAAGTGACTGTTCTTCACCTGTGGAACTGGACAGTGAGTGTCGGCAGATTATTTAAACTACAAGAGAGCATAAGAACCCAGTGTGAGGTCCACATACATGCACTTTTCTGTGGGGGGGGGGTGGGTTGGAGGGAGGTGGGGGGTGGGGGGGCAGTTACTGAATTGTGATCTGGAGCAGGGAACCCCAGGTGATCTTTCTCTTCCTGAGGCCAGGGGGTGCTGAGGGCAATTATAGAAAAGCAGAGTATTTTTTAAATGGTGAGCGATGGGAAAATATTGGTGTTCAGAGGGACCTGAGTGTCCTTGTACACGAATCACTGAAAGTTAACATGCAGGTGCAGCAAGCAATTAAGAAAGCAAATAGTCTGTTGGCCTTTAATACAAGAGGATTTGAATATAAGAGTAAAGACATCTTACTGCAATTATATCGGACCTGGAGTATTGTGTACAATTTTGGTCTCCTTACCGAGGAAAGGATATACTTGCCATTGAGGGAGTGTAACGAAGGTTCACCAGACTGATTCCTGGGATGGGGGTATTGTCCTATAAGGAGAGATTGAGTAAACTACGCCTATATTCTCTAGAGTTTAGAAGAATGAGAGCTGATCTCATTGAAACATACAACATTCTTACAGGGCTTGACAGGATAGATGCAGGGAGGATGTTTCCCCTGGCTGGGAAGTCTAGAACCAGGGTTCACAGAATAAGGGGTCGGCCATTTAGGACTGAGATGAGGAGAAACTTTTTCACTCAGAGGGTGGTGAATCTCTGGAATTCTCTACCCCAGAGGGTTGTGAAGGCTCAGTCGTTGAGTATATTCAAGACAGAGATAATAGATTTTTTGGATATTAAGGGATAGTGCAGGAAAGTGGAGTTGAGGTAGAAGATCAGCCATGATCTCATTGAATGGTGGAGCAGACTCGAGGGGCCGAAAGGCCTACTCCAGCTCCTAATTCTTATGTTCTTATGAGGCCCGCCTGCCAATCCAGCTGGGATCAGTTAACTCAGCACAGAGGGGAGTGGAAGGTGGAGCCTGGCCCTTTGCTAGTCCCCGTGCCGCAGTGGTACATCAGTTGATGCCTTTGTTTACTAACCCAGGGGGTTAGCGGGCCCTGCGGGGGAGGGGGGGAGCGGGTTACCTCATTATCCGTTCGTTGACAATATTCACGAAATACAGTATCGGGAGCCCTGAAGAAATTTGAAAATGTCATTGACCATAAAGAACACTATTAACTTCAACAGCAGCATCATCCTGTGGGAAATATACATCTAACAGGCTCGGCTTCATAAGAAAGTTGGGGTCTGAAGGGATGAGGATTTTCTTACCCCAACCTCTTGACCTCTTCTCGTGACAGAAGTCCCACTTACTCCTTTCCCTCTAATATGTTTTCGATTGAAAAGCGAGTTTTACCACTGACTGTGGAGCTTTCTGCCTCTAGGCACCCTCAGCAGGCAATGTGTGAGTCTGTGCTGACTGTTCTATAACTCAATCTGGACCACAGCTGCAGTAGCCTATTGCCAGTAATTGGGCCTAATTTCCTATATTAAAATCGGCCATCCTCTGTGCTGTCAGCTCGAAGGTGCATTCAAACAGCAGGGTTTCCACTGAATAGATGGCTGCAATATTCCTTAAATTGCATTCTAAAGAAAGATGAATGCAATACTGTATCGGGATTACCTGAAAGCTACTGTGTAAGCAACGATCTGTTTAGAGGAACCAGGCAGAAGAGGTACCAGAAAAAGAACTCAGCAGAGGCTGAGTTTGTGATAGACCATGAAGGGGATTGTTGGAGCCGAATCAGACATATTGTTCGGTAGGATGAAGGGTTGAAGTACCAACCAACTTTGGCTAAAAGTGAGGGTATTAGAAGGGAACGAAAGCAGAACTTGTTTGCCCTTTGAGCATCCCCGATTTCCATCGCTCCACCATCAGCGGCCGTGCCTTCAGCTGCCTCAGCTCTCAGCTTTGGAATTCCCTCCCTAAATGGCCTCTCTGCCTCTCCCTCCTCCTTTAAAACATTCCTTAAAAGTTCATTCTTCTCTCTCAGGTGGGCGGAAAAGATCCAATGACACTATTTCGAAGAAGAGCAGGGGAGTTATCCCCGGTGTCCTGACCAATATTTATCCCTCAATCAACATAACAAAAACAGATTATCTGGTCATTATCACATTGCTGTTTGTGGGAGCTTGCTGTGCGCAAGTTGATTGCCGTGTTCCCTACATTACAACAGTGACTACACTCCAAAAGTACTTCATTAGCTGTAAAGCGTTTTGAGACGTCCGGTGGTCGCGAAAGGCGCTATATAAATCCCAGTCTTTCTTTCTTTAAAACCTCTTTGACCATGCTTTTGGTCATTGCCTTAATTTCTCCTTGTGTGGCTTGGTGTCAAATTTTGTTTTATATTGCTCCTGTGTTAAAGGCGCCAGTTGTTGTTGTCATTGTTGCCCAAAAGGGTGAGAGAATTATGAAAGAAGTTACTGTGCAGGGAGAGAAATAGTTTGGGAGACACAAACGGATTGAAGAGAACAATTGGATCTGTTTCTGAAGGACGGGTAAGTGTGGTTGATCTGTCAAAAAGGAAAGGGCTTCTGAACCTGTTGGCCTTTCCCTGTTTCTGAAAACACTTGCATCCTGATTGAAGACCTGATACATGGATTCACTCGGTTTTATCAGCATGTCGAGTGCTAATTTGGGAGGAGGAATGCTTTCAAGGGTTAAATCCTGACCAGGTGGAGGTTAGTTGGTATCTATAATACGCAACGTACATTCCTGGTACATTAGTGCGGTGATGCCGATGCCTCTGTGTCTCGTGTCGCTCTGCGCTCTGCTTAGTATTTCTCACACGACGGCTGGTGACTGACACCAGGGGGCTGTGGGTCTGCCCTTGTCCACGGCCGACAGCTCCCTTTATCATGCTGTCCAACGGGTGTTGGCAGAAGGGCTGGGTAATGATTCCGTGGGGGGTGCTTTTTCTCCATTGACACA
The DNA here is from genome assembly GCF_044704955.1 of Pristiophorus japonicus. Lineage (NCBI taxonomy): Eukaryota > Metazoa > Chordata > Chondrichthyes > Pristiophoridae > Pristiophorus > Pristiophorus japonicus. Next base: position 81,887,692 of record NC_091992.1, read on the forward strand.
GCTACACCCGAGTATTAGCTTGTAGGCCTGTGTGCTACAGACTGGGATAGTTTTGCATGCAAGCACAGCTGAGGAGCAGGTACTTAACAGCAGGATAAAGGTGATGGAAGAACGTCCAGCACTTCCACTGCAAGCTCGAGGCGTTTAATGACATATTTCCTGTACCAGCAGCATCTGGATTGCTTGTCTTCTTCTTGGGCAGTCCCTAGTATCAAGGATCACTTGCTTCCACACCAAAAAGGGATGAGTTCACAGGTGTTTCAATGAAGGTCCTGATATTCCGGATTCCGAACTACATCCTGAAGGGTGGAAGATGCCTGTGCATGGATTTTTTTAACGTGTGGTGGCCGTTGCATACCAACCACCACATGGGCTTGACAGAGCTAGGTCTTGTTCCAGTAGCAAGGATTAACCAGGACAACTGGAGACCAGCTCTGCTGCACGGACCTAATTTCGCGGGTGTCGGTAGTGATGCCGCACCCGGGCAAATTTTTCCCACCTGGACTAATGAACCATGAGTTCAAATCCCACCATGGCAGCTGGGCATGTTCATTTCAAAATAATTAAATAAATCTGTATTTAAAAAAAAATAGTATCAGTAATGGCGACCACTTTAGGGAAGGAAATCTGCCATCCTTATCCGGTCTGGCCTATACGTAACTCCAGACCCAACATCAATGTGGTTAACTCTTAACTGCCCTATAAAAGTGGCCCAGATAGTCACTCAATTGTATTCAAGAAGGTAGATCACGACCACCTGCTTAAGCACAATAAGAAATGGGCAATAAATGCTGGCCTTGCCGGTGACTCCCATATTTCTGAGGTGTGACAATCTGAGGATTTACATTCTGAGGCATGAGATCCTGAGGTGTGACCATCGGAGTTACACTCTGTGGCATGATATTCTGAGGTGTGACACTCTGAGGCATGATACCAAGGCGTGACATTCTGAGGCGTGACATTCTGAGGCGTGACACCCTGAGGCGTGACATTCTGAGGCGTGACACCCTGAGGCGTGAGACTCTGAGGCGTGACACTCTGAGGCGTGACATTCTGAGATGTGACATCCTTGTGTAACAGTATGGTGCTGACCTCACCGGGCAGGATTCAGGCCCTGACACTCAGCTACCTGTTGCTGTGCTTGTCTATAAAGCAACAGTAACTACGCTTCAAATAATTCACAGGCTGGGGACATGAACCATGCCGCACAGATGCGGCTTTAATCAATAACTTTCTAAAACTTAGTTTAGTGACTTTTCAACAGAGATAAACACAAGGGAGAGGCAGCGAGCAAACAAGTGCATGAGTGGAGCGTGGAGGCCCCGACCTGCAGGAGAACACCAGTGGCAGGTCGGGGCCATTAAAGGAGCTGTCATGTTTGTAACCTCACATAACTGTAACCTTTATGTAACAACACTGTACACTGCATACACCTGAGAAATGCACACCTTGACCACAGGGGGTGAACTTGTGGGAGACACTCCCCATCTGGTCATCCAGGTATATAAAGGGAGGTCCCATGCAGGGTCATCACTTCTTAGTCCTGTGAATAAAGGTACAGGTCACAGAGTGACCTTGTCTCCAGTATGTGCCTCGTGTTGATTTGCTGTAGTGTGTAAGGACACAACAGGAGCGGCGAGCAGCGGCCTGGGAGCAGCGTGGAGGCCACCTCAGGGAGCAGCACGAGCTGCGACGGCAGCGAAGAGTGATGTCATCAAGGTCCAGGTCGGTGATTGGAGCGTGGGCAGGTACAGTAGGAGCAGCGAGAGACTGTGGAGGGATGTGATCGGGGCCCAGGAGAGGTGTGAGTTTGGGGCCAGGGGCCTAGGGGCAGCCGGATTAGCCCACACTGCGATATGTGTGCGCACTAGGTCCGTGCAACAGAGCAGGTCTCTAGTCGTCTTGGTTAATCCTTGCTACTGGACCAAGACCTAGCTCTGTCAAACCCGTGTGGTGGCTGGTTTGCAACGACCACCACACGTTAAAAAAATCCACGCACAGGCATCTTCCACCCTTCAACATGTAGTTCGGGACCTGGAATTTTAGGTCCTTCATTGGAACACCTGTGAACTTATCCTTTTTTGGCGTGGAAGCAAGTCATCCTCGTTTCGAGGGACCGCCTATGATGATGGTGCATGAGTGGGCCCAGACACAACTACTCATAGCAACCAAGGAGAGTGAGGAGATCATGTGCAGGGTCAAAGTGTAATGGGGGAGGGTTAGCATATGTAGACTGTAGTACAAGGCAATGAAATCTCTGAAAGAGCTTTCCTCTCAGTACCATTCCCAGTCCTAGCCCCATTCACCCATCACCCTGTGCCCCACCTAGTAATAAACCATACACCCAGAAATAAAAAATACACACAGAATTATAGCGTACACACAGAATTATAGCGTACACCCAAAAATAAACCGTACCCACTGAAATATAGCGTGCACCCAAAAATAAACCATACACCCAAAAATATATGTACACTCAAAAATATAGCGTATACCCAAAAATATAGTGTACACTCAAAAATATAGCGTACACCCAAAAATATACCATACACCTGGTAATAAACCCAGAAATATAGCATACATCTGTAATAAACTGTACACCATGAAATATCGCATACACCTGGTAATAAACCTTACACCCAGAAATATACCGTACACATGGTAATAAACTGTACACCCAGTAATATACCATAAACCCAGTAATAAACGATACAGCCAGAAATATACCGTACGCCTAGAAATATACCGTACACCTGGTAATAAACTGTACACCATGAAATATAGCGTACACCCAGTAATATACCGTACACCCAGTATCAGTATCTTGTATCAGAGACACAGCTTCTGTTTGATGCATGTGTTGCTCGCACAGCGGGTCTGTTTTCATGTGGGACTCATTATAACTCTGTCACCTCCTCTCCGGTGCAGGTACTGAAGACCTTCATCTGCAGGGCAAGTCATTTGTTATTCAGATCTGCTCAAAGAATGTACAAACTTGCATTTATACAGCACTCTACTGTACCCTCAGGATATCCAAAGTGCTTTGCAACCAATGGATTTCGTTTGAAGTGTAGTCGCTGCTGCCATGTAGGCCAACCGGCTGTTTCACTGCCTCCAGGCATCAGCTGTGGCTCTGTTGCTAGCACTCTCGCTCCTTGCGTCAGAAGGTTGTGGGTTTAAGTCCCGGGACTTGAGCACAGAATCTCTGCTGGTACGCCAGGGCAGTACTGAGTGAGTGCTGCATTGCCAGCGGTGCTGTCTTTCTGATGGGCTGTTACCATCCCCACCGACACCCGGGAGTCCCTGGCCAAAGACCGCCCTAAGTGGAGGAAGAGTATCCAGGAGGGCGCTGAGCACCTCAAGTCTCATCGCCGAGAGCATGCAGAAACCAAGCGCAGGCAGCGGAAGGAGTGTGTGGCAAACCAGACTCCCCACCTACCCTTTCCCTCAACTGCCTGCCCCACCTGCGACAGAGACTGCAATTCCCGCATTGGACTGTTCAGCCATCTAAGAACTCGACTACTACCAGGCAGTCCCTCGTAATGAGGATGACGCTCTTCACACCAAAAAAAGATGGACTCACAGGTGTTACAATGAGTTACATCTTAAAGGGTGGAAGATGCCTGTGCGTGGATTTTTTTTAACGTGTGGTGACCGTTGCACATCAGCCAACACAAGAGTGGAAGCAAGTCTTCCTCGATTTCGAGGGACTGCCTATGATGATGATGGGTTGTTAAACAGAATCTTCCACTGCCCTCTCAGGTGGATGTACAAGATCCCACGATGCTGTTTGAAGAAAAGCAGGGGAGTTATCCTCACTGTCCTGGCCAAAAGTTAGCTCTCAACTAACAGCATTAAAATTGATTGTCTGGTTTTCATCACATTTCTGTGTGTGGGAGCTTGCTGTGCGCAAATTGGCTGTCACATTTGCTACATTATAACAGTGACTCCACTGCAAAAGTTGGCTTTGAGACATCCTGAAGCCGTGAAAGCCTTTCTTCTTTCCAGGAAAATTATGCAAAGATTGCAATACTCAACTTGTGCGAGACGTGGCAAGTGTGGGATTGAGCAGGATGTGGAGCTGCACTGTGTGGACCAGATCACCTTCCCTGTTTAACTGTGGCACCATCACGATTGTACTGTAAACTAGAAGGGGCAGCTCAACTGTGCATTCTTGGTGAAACATGGGAATGGCGGGGTGGGTAACTTTCACCTTCAACACCTGGGTGGTAACCTGGCGAGTTAAGATGGGCAGAGGAAACTTTACAAGGACACCCTCAAAGCCTCCCTGATAAAGTGCGACATCCCCACTAACACCTGGGAATCCCTGGCCAAAGACCGCCCTAAGTGGAGGAAGTGCATCCGGGAGGGCACTGAGCACCTCTAGTCTCATCGCCGAGAGCATGCAGAAATCAAGCGCAGGCAGCGGAAAGAGCGTGCGGCAAACCTGTCCCACCCACCCCTTCCCTCAACGACTGTCTGTCCCACCTGTGACAGAGTCTGTGGTTCTCGCATTGGACTGTTCAGCCACCTAAGGACTCATTTTAAGAGTGGAAACAAGTCTTCCTTGATTCCGAAGGACTGCCTATGATGATGATGAAGCTAGCGAGGCAGAGTCGTTTGCCCGCTTGTTGTGGAACACGCCAGATTTTCATTCCATCGAATTCAACCGCCAGGTTACTGCCCAGACGGCGATGTTGAAAACAACCCCTATGGTCAGCTCGCAGTCTACCTCAGACTAGGGCTTTGTTGTCTGCACAGGTGACAACGGTCTTCTCAGGTTTAGAAAGAGGAACAAGCTGCTTAAGGTATGGGAGTGTATTGGTTATGTTACTGGACTAGTAATCCAGTTAGAACATGGGTTCTGACCCCACCATGGCAGTTTTGAGAATTTGAATTCAGTTTAAAATATCTGGAAGTAAAAAGCTGGTCTCGGTAAAAGTGATCATGAAGCTGTCAGACTGTTGGTAAAAAGCCAGCTGATTCGCTCATGTCCTTTTAGGGACACATGTGACTCCCGTCCCACACCAAGGTGGCAGACTCTTAACGGCCCTCTGAAGTGGTCCAGCAAGCCACTCAGTTGTACCAAACCTAAGGGCAACCAGAGACGTGTGATAAACGTTGGCCTTGCCAATGACGGCCACATCCCGAGAATAAAACAAAGAAAGACTTGCAGTTATATAGCGCCTTTCACGACCACCGGACGTCTCAAAGCGCTTTACAGCCAATGAAGTACTGTTGGCGTGTAGTCACTATTGTAATGTAGGAACGAATAAAGAAAATAAAACTTCACTTCTCTGCTCTTGTGCAATACATTTCTTGGATGTGCGTTTTATAAAATATATTGCAGAATGATTACAATCCCAGCTGCTGCTTTGCATCTTTGGATCGAGCAAACTGAAGGCACAATCTGGAAGGTTAGACATAGAACTGAATTTGGAATCTGAAGTAACCAAATTTGGATTTCTTCATGAATGGCATTTGGTCTGAGTTCCTTGGGTCATACATCTCCCTACTGAAATGACGATGCAACATAGCCTGGAATGCATGTGAGAAAAGCCATGTAGCGTGTCCCTTACCACAATCGCAGGCTGGGATCCATCCACTGTGCCATTTGTGGTCGTTCCATTACCCACACCAGCCGCCCAAGTGGCCACTCTGAGCATGATGGCCCAAGCAATGCTGAATTGTGGTCAGTTTTACACTGTTGACCTGTACCCTGGTCACGGATTAAGTTACTCTGGTCTTACTTTGTGCTGGGTGTTTTTTGCCCATCAGGGAAGGACGATTCGATCCCAGTAATTACTGGAATGCTTACACTTGCATTTTTACACAGCAAGGAATCACTTTTTCAGCAGCTTTATAAATCACGATTTTCAGAAAACTATCCATGTTATTACACTGTTATGCCTAACCCAGAACAGAAATGTTGTTGTGATTGTTACCAAAATAGCACACTTGGCAACGTCAGGCAGACAACAAGTCAATAAAATCAATTTCAAGTTATATTTTACTTCTCAGTCTCTCTTTCACTGGGGCAAGCATCGATTCTCTTGTTCCCTCCTCCCCTCCCATCCTGCCTTGTTTGTCCACTGAAGGGCAAGGCAAGTTGGTAATGGGGACTCAATGTGCTAACTAGGCACTATGTAAACATCATGGCCTGGATTTTCAGCTCCTCTCCGCTCCGCTTTTTTCCCCGGAGCGGCGGCAATGGCGGCGGTGAGGTGTTCTGGGTGGGCGGTCAGCCTCCAGCGCCCCACACAATCCTCGGATACGGTTTTGCGGCTGCACATAGCCGGTGTGCAATGCCTCTGGTTGCGACACCGATGCGAGTTTTGACACTTGCCAGAACCATGCGCCCCACAGCGCGTCCCGCAGTGAACGCCTGGGAAATCAGACAGTCCAACCATCCCAACAGCAGAGAGGTGAGTAATGGACTCCTGAGGTAAGTGTGATTGTTTTTTCTTTAAATTTTTTTTGCGATTTGCGTTGTGGTAGCATGGGCTATGTTTTGGGAATGTTTTGTGTGGCTTTTATTTTCGTTTTTCCTTCCCCCTCCCCCCCCCCCCCCCCCCCCCCGCCCCAGGTGTCTCTCAGAGCGCTCCCAGCCCAGCTCTTTAGCTCAGGAGTTTCCCATCCTAACGTCCTAAGAGAGGTGTACAACGCCTCCCTTAGTGCTGTACCCCCTGACGTAGGGCCCAGCTGCCCAAACGTACTTACTGAGGTGCAAATTATTTCCGGGCGCTAACTTTCCCGCCCCGCCGCCATCAAAGCCGAAAATCCATCTTAAGCCACTGCTGCGTTTGGATTCTAAGTGCAGTCTATAAGAACGTAAGAAATAGGAGCAGGAGTAGCCTACCGAGCCTGCTCCGCCATTTAGTAAGATCATGGCTGATCTGCTACCTCAACTCCAGCCCTCTCCCCATATCCCCTGATTCCCTTACAGAGCAGTCAAAGGTGAACACAATAGACCAGGATTGTGGTCAGAACAACTACAGATACCTGATTGTGAGATGAACGGCACAGTGACTGGTAAAAATGCACTTCAGGACAAGCTTGCGGTACTGCGACCAGAGTTAGTGACCCGGGTATGCCAACATTCTTATAGCGTTTATTCACAACAGCCTCTCTCTTTCCCATCTCAAATATCTGACAGCGTCACACATTGATGAGAGCTCAATGGTTGAGGGGATTGAAAGCCAGCAATGGTGCTTGGAATGGTAGCCCCATGTAATGGTGAAGCAGATGCAGGACTTAGACTTTGTATGAGCGCCCATCCCAATAAGGAGCGCGGCTGGGTGGGCGAAGGAGAGTCTGCCAGCATTGTGTGACCTCGTGGCACGCTGCACCTACACTTGCAGACTGTAGCCCAAGGAGCTGTGAAAGTTATGGGGAGCATGGTTTGGGTTTGAACTGTACCACAGGGGTCCCGGCCCAGGGATTGTGGGTCGATCATTGGCCACAGCGGCCTTCCTGACAGAGTTGTGCATTGAGTTTGTTTCTTTGGGTGAGCTGAGAAGGTGTTTGAGCTTTTATTTCTGAATGTGCTGTTTTTGTGCCCTGCCCCTTTATCCCTGCCACGCTGGGCTCAGGCAGTCTATCCCTGGATATAATTATCGGCTCTGATCTCAGCTGGTACCTTACGGGAAGACTCTGTAATGATTCAGCTGGGGACCAGTTTGTTTCCATTGTATCGCAGGCCCTGGTGTACAAACACTGCGCCTGCCAGTAATGTATAGAGCACTATACCTTGCGGGCTGCGTCTTACCTCAAAACGATCAGACTCATGATTGTGGCAAGCAGAACTGTTTATGACATTTCAGCAAAGGGGAACAAGGAAGGAGATCAACGGGGAACAGACACCCCCCCAAAAGGAAATTCAGACATCCCTGAACTACTCTTGTACACTTCCTAGCGAATGACTTAAATGTTGCATTGGAGAACTAGCTGGTCTTTGAGCATAGCACAAAGTGAGCATGCAGGAGAAGGAAAGAAGAAAAGACTTGCATTTATATAGCCCCTTTCACAACTACCGGACTTCTCAAAGTGCTTTACAGCCAATGAAGTACTTTTGGAGTGTAGTCACTGTTGTAATGTGGAAAAATGCGGCAGCCAACTTGCGCACAGCAAGCTCCCACAAACAGCAATGTGATAATCACCAGATAATCTGTTCCGTTGTGTTGATTGAGGGATAAATATTGGCCAGGACACTGGGGAGAACTCCCCTGCTCTTCTTCGAACTATGGCCATGGGATCTTTTACCTGAGAGGGCAGACGGGGCCTCAGTTTAACGTCTCATCCGAAAGACGGGTGAAAGGAGGAGGGAAGTACTTTTGAGAAAAGGAGCCTTACCATCATTTGGGGGGAAAATAAAACAGCAGCTTTCTTCATGTATTGATTGGAAATATCAAAATGTAGCTTCCATGTGACCTAATTTCAGGAGGAATTTGATCATGGTTATGCTGTTATTCCTTTTGATCCTCTTGATAGGTCTCAGTTTTATTCCAACCAAAGCGCTGCAGGGTATTTGTTGACAGCATTATTTTATCGCAAGGTCTCTTGTGATATCAGTTTTGCTCGGCTACAGCAGGGGTGGTAGACAACATCAGCACGTGCATATAAAGCAAGGAAGTGAAATGATGCAGAATATGTATGAGACATTGGCTGGGCTGTAACAGTTTCAATACAGCATGCATCCATGGGCACTCCAGTACGGGGCAGATGCCAGCTTTGGGTCAGTGGGTAACACTCACCCCTCTGAATCAGAAAGGTCTGGGTTCAAGCCCCAGTCCAGGGACTTGAGTCCATAATCTAGGCTGACACTGTGCTGCGGTACTGAGGCAATGCCGGAGGTGCCTTCTTTCGGATGAGACATCAAACTGAGATCCCATCTGCCAAACTATGTTCCCTTTCAGGTGCACATAAAAGATCCCTTGGCACTATTTCAAAGAGCAGGGGAGTTTTCCCTGGTATCCAGGCCAATACTTAGCCCTGAACCAACATCATTAAAACACTAGAGAGGGTACAGAGGAGATTCATGAGGATGTTGCCGGGACTGGAGAATTTTAGCGATGAGGACAGATTGGATATGCTGGGTTTGTTTTCTTTGGAACAGAGGAGGCTGAGGGGAGACCTGATTGAGATGTATAAAATTATGAGGGGCCTAGATAGAGTGGTTAAGAATGACTATTTCCCCTAGCAGAGGGGTCAACAACCAGGTGGCATAGATTTAAAGTAGGAGGTTTAGAGGGGATTTGAGGGGATATTTTTCACCCAAAGGGTGGTGGTGGCCTGGAGCTCACTGCCTGAAAGGGTGGTAGAGGCAGAAACCCTCACCACATTTAAAAAGTACTTGAAGTGCCGTTACCTACAGGGCTACGGACCAAGAGCTGGAAGGTGGGATTAGGCTGGGTAGCTTTTTGTCAGCCGGCGCAGACACAATGGGCCGAAATGCTGTAAATTTCTATGATTCTGTGGAAACAGATTATCTGGTCATTGTTATTTGTGGGAGCTTACTGTGTGCAAATTGGTGGCCGTGTTTGCATTACAACAGTGACTTCACCTCAACATTGGATGGAAAGCATTCTGAGAACATGAAAGGTGATATATAAATACAAGTTTGTTCTTTTCATGGAATACAGGGAAAGATTTTTAAAATGCAGTAGTGTCACGAAGAGTTGTTGCGTCAGTGAACAATTAACATAGAAACATAGAAACATAGAAAATAGGTGCAGGAGTAGGCCATTCGGCCCTGCACCGCCATTCAATGAGTTCATGGCTGAACATGCAACTTCAGTATCCCATTCCTGCTTTCTCACCATACCCCTTGATCCCCTTAGTAGTAAGGACTACATCTAACACCTTTTTGAATATATTTAGTGAATTGGCCTCAACAACTTTCTGTGGTAGAGAATTCCACAGGTTCACCACTCTCTGGGTGAAGAAGTTTCTCCTCATCTCGGTCTTAAATGGCTTACCTCTTATCCTTAGACTGTGACCCCTGGTTCTGGACTTCCCCAACATTGGGAACATTCTTCCTGCATCTAACCTGTCTAAACCCATCAGAATTTTAAACGTTTCTATGAGGTCCCCTCTCATTCTTCTGAACTCCAGTGAATACAAGCCCAGTTGATCCAGTCTTTCTTGATAGGTCAGTCCTGCCATCCCAGGAATCAGTCTGGTGAACCTTCGCTGCACTCCCTCAATAGCAAGAATGTCCTTCCTCAGGTTAGGAGACCAAAACTGTACACAATACTCCAGGTGTGGCCTCACCAATGCCCTGTACAACTGTAGCAACACCTCCCTGCCCCTGTACTCAAATCCCCTCGCTATGAAGGCCAACATGCCATTTGCTTTCTTAACCGCCTGCTGTACTTGCATGCCAACCTTCAATGACTGATGTACCATGACACCCAGGTCTCGTTGCACCTCCCCTTTTCCTAATCTGTCACCATTCAGATAATAGTCTGTCTCTCTGTTTTTACCACCAAAGTGGATAACCTCACATTTATCCACATTATACTTCATCTGCCATGCATTTGCCCACTCACCTAACCTATGCAAGTCGCTCTGCAGCCTCATAGCATCCTCCTCGCAGCTCACACTGCCACCTAACTTAGTGTCATCTGCAAATTTGGCGATACTATATTTAATCCCCTCGTCTAAATCATTAAGGTACAGTGTAAACAGCTGGGGCCCCAGCACAGAACCTTGCGGTACCCCACTAGTCACCGCCTGCCATTCTGAAAAGTATCCATTTACTCCTACTCTTTGCTGTCTGACAACCAGTTCTCAATCCATGTCAGCACACTACCCCCAATCCCATGTGCTTTAACTTTGCACATTAATCTCTTGTGTGGGACCTTGTCGAAAGCCTCCTGAAAGTCCAAATATATCACATCAACTGGTTCTCCCTTGTCCACTCTACTGGAAACATCCTCAAAAAATTCTAGAAGATTTGTCAAGCATGATTTCCCTTTCACAAATCCATGCTGACTTGGACCTATCATGTCACCTCTTTCCAAATGCGCTGCTATGACATCCTTAATAATTGATTCCATCATCTTACCCACTACCGATGTCAGGCTGACCGGTCTATAATTCCCTGTTTTCTCTCTCCCTCCTTTTTTTAAAAGTGGGGTTACATTGGCTACCCTCCACTCGATAGGAGCTGATCCAGAGTCAATGGAATGTTGGAAAATGACTGTCAATGCATCCGCTATTTCCAAGGCCACCTCCTTAAGTACTCTGGGTTGCAGTCCATCAGGCCCTGGGGATTTATCGGCCTTCAATCCCATTAATTTCCCCAACACAATTTCCCGACTAATAAGGATTTCCCTCAGTTCCTCCTCCTTACTAGACCCTCTGACCCCTCTTATATTCGGAAGGTTGTTAGTGTCCTCCTTAGTGAATACCGAACCAAAGTACTTGTTCAATTGGTCCGCCATTTCTTTGTTACCCGTTATGACTTCTCCCTTCACTTTGACCAAGGATAATTAGATGAGTTAACCTCAGCATTTCCTCATGCTTGTTAACAGAAGGAAGGTTTCGAGTACTGCCATGTATCCTAGCTTGTGAGCATGTCTAAAAATAGCATCAAATTTATACCAAACAACATATAAAATTTTTTATTTTAGCTTAAGCAAATAAATGACATTGTTGATGCATACCAGGTTTGGTAATAACTGTCGGGCTGCTATCTATCAGATGACTTGTTTTTACAATGATATTGAAGCATTCATTGAACGTTTAGATGTATGTATATTTTCCCTATTTAGTGAATTCTCACTCGAGCTTGAGTTTGGTTAGCTCAGCGTCTGACAATGATCCGTTACACTGAGGAGTCAACAGACATCGACTGTTTGGCTGCCCTTGGGGTTGCCAACTCTGACTGGAGGCATTCCTGGAGCATTGATCACATGATGTTCTGACCACGTAACATCACATCACGTGACATCGGATCATATGACGCCTGCGAATGTCATTGCAGTTGTCTTGTAAAGGTTGGGTCCCCTGTAGTTGAATACTTTTGCTCATGTTTTCGCGAGAGCAGTGAAAAGGGGAACCAAGGGTGGGGCTGAGGGCGGGGTTGCTGTGGGCAGAGTTACTGGGGGCGGGGTTACTGGGGTTACTCGGGGCGGGGTTACTGGGGGGGGGGTCACTGAGGGCGGGAATACTGGGGGTGGGAATATTGGGGGCGGGGTTACTGGGAGCAGGGTTACTGAGGGTGGGGTTACTCGGTGCGGGGTTACTGGGAGCAGGGTTACTGAGGGCGGGGTTACTGGGGTTACTCGGAGCGGGGTTACTGGTGGGCAGGGTTACTTTGGTCGGGGATACTGGGGGCTGGGTTACTGGGGGTGGGGTTACTGGGGGCAGTGTTACTTTGGTCGGGGATACTGGGGGCAGGGCTACTGGGGGCTGGGTTACTGGGGGTGGGGTTACTGGGGTCGGGAATACTGGGGGTGGGGTTACTGGGGGTGGGGTTACTGGGGTAGGGAATACTGGGGGTGGGGTTACTGGGGGTGGGGTTACTGGGGTGGGGTTATTTCGAGCGGGGATACTGGGGGCGGGATTACTCGGGACGGGAATAGTGGGGGTGGGGTTACTGGGGGCGGGGAAGAGGCGAACCGAGGGAGGGGATACCAAGTCCTGTTCACCCATCACCCCTATGCTCGCTGACCTACATTGGCTCCTGGTTAAGCAACGTCTCGATTTCAAAATTCTCGTCCTTGTTTTCAAATCCCTCTATGCCTCGCCCCTCCCTATCTGTAACATCCTCCAGCCCCACAACCCCCCGAGATGTCTGCACTCCTCTAATTCTGCCCTCTTGAGCATTCCTGATTATAATCGCTCAATCATTGGTGGCCATGCCTTCTGTTGCCTGGGCCCTAAGCTCTGGAACTCCCTCCCTAAACCTCTCCACCTCTCTACCTCTCTCTTCTCCTTTATGACATTCCTTAAAACCTACCTCTTTGATCAAGCTTTTGATCACCTGCCCTAAATTCTCCTTATGTGGCTCGGTGTCAAATTTTTTAGTCTCATAATACTCCTGTGATGCGCCTTGGGACGTTAAACCGTTATATAAACACAAGTTGTTGTTTCTGTTATCGTCAATTATTTACAGCTAAAGTCTTGTGTTAACAATTGATAAAGTACTCTGCAGCAGAGGCTTTCCTGGTTTGGGTGGCATTGAAGGATTAAGGCTGTTAGGCTGACGTTGTTTTATCTTCCTTTCCCTTAATCGTTCGTCTTTTAAAAGTATTCAGCGTTGAGCTCGGGTGCCATAGCAACCTCTTAAACACTGCATGGCAACCAGTGCCACATCCGTCAGCTGGTCCCTCAGCATACCGAGCCTTCAAGGTATTACAGACACCACTGCACCTTTTAGTGACGGCGTCACCGGAGAATATCATTATTTATCCGTAAAATGAACAAGTAGGGAGATGCCCAAACTCAATTGTCACGGGCTGATTGACCACCAAGGAGCTGATGATGGTGGCACTCAGACATCTAATTACACAGGAACTGACTTTCAGTAGACTAGTTTTGCGAAAAGGTCTTTTACGCCCACAACGTCAATCTATGAATTCTCTTTACAGATCTCGCCCCTTCCTATCTCTGTAATCTCCTCCAGCCCACAAACCCCCCGAGATGTCTGTGCTGCTCTAATTCTGCCCTCTAGAGCATCCCGGATTGTAAGGATATGGGGTCGGAAATTTAAGACCAAGATGAGGAGAAATTTCCTCACTCAGAGGGTGGTGAACCTGTGGAATTCTGTACCACAGAAGGTTGTGGAGGTCAAGTCATTGAATATATTTAATAAGGAGATAGATAGATTTCTAGACACAAATGGCATCAAGGGGTATGGGGAGAAAGCAGGAATATGGTGTTGAGATGGAGGATCAGCCATGATTATATTGAATGGCGGTGCAGGCTCGAAGGGCCAAATGGCCTATTACTGCTCTTATTTTCCATGTTTCTATGTTTCTATAATCGCTCAACCATTGGTGGCCATTCCTTCTGGGCCCCAAGCTCTGGAATTCCCTGCCTAAACCTCTCCGCCTCTCTACCTCTCTCTCCTCCTTTAAGACATTCCTTAAAACCTACCTCTTTGACCAAGCTGTTGGTCATCTACCCTAATTTCTCCTTATGTATTTCCAACATTTCAATTTGCTTTTCTGTATTTTTTTTATTTTTAAACTCGTAATTGTTACTGATGTATATATTTTTTGAAGAAAATTCTCTCCCCTTAAGTGTTCTCTCCCGAAGGCGCTGGCTCTTGCTGGGATACCAGACCACAGCGCCCACTGGGATCTCTGTAACCCTCCTCCAGTCCTGAGCCCAAGCTATAAATCTCAGCAGGTTATTTTACCATGAAGTCCTTCAAATATGAACCCAATCCTGTTCCTCCTAAACACGTTCTTTCCAGTAGGGACCACTGGATAGTGATCATTTGTCGGAACCCTGGATGATTCTTCCCTCCCTAGTCCAGTAGCACTGCAACCATCTTGTGACGAGACCACTGAACTCAACACAATGGGTGTAAGGAGCGGGTTCAGTGATTGGCAGGTTTCTGCAGCTGAATTAAGGGATTTGAACTGAGGTGCTAATGCACCACATGATTTGCACTGCAGCGACATTGGCTTCTGTACGCCAGATGTAGTTTTATTTCTAGACCAAAAGACAGAGAGAAAGAACTTGCATTTCTCTACCGCCTTTCACGACCACAGTATGTCCCAAAGCACTTTACAGCCCATGATGTGCCTTTTGAAGTGTAGTCACTGTAATGTCGGAAACGCAGCAGCCAATTTGCGCACAGCAAGCTCCCACAAGCAACAATTAGATAATGACCAGATAATCGGCTGTAGTGATGTTGGTTGAGAGATAAATATCGGGGAGAGCTCCCCTGCACTTCTTTTAAGTATTGCCATGAGATCTTTTATGTCCATTTGAGAGGGCAGACGGGGCCTCGGTTTGATGTCACTTCTGAAACTGGAAAGTCAGCCTAGATTTTGTGCTCAACCCTGTGCAGTGGGACTTGAACCCATAACCTGTATCGGCAGCTAAGAAAGAACAGGGAAGGAAAGTTCAGAGGAGCACTGTTCCTAGTGCGATGTGATGTTTAAAAAAAACCTGTGGAACTTGCCAGAGGTAACCAATTAAAACTACCTTGCTCAAACAAGGTGTAGTTCGTGCACCCATTGTTAAAATGGAATTGGACCTCCAGACCAACTTGATATCATTGCAGAATGCTGTATATATTAAGTAATAATGTTCTGTTTTACAGTGCTACAACACTGCTGTGTGTACTTTGTACATGGTAATATTGTACCGTGTAAACATTACATAGGCATATAGGAATATACAGGACCAGAAAAGACAACATCTAGGCCTCTCAGCTCTTCATAGTGAGCTTTATGTCACATTGTTATATGTAACCCGTTATAAAATATCACACTGTCATGGCAGAATACTGGCCCTGTTATATTACAGAGTGATGTACACCAGCACTGTGTACATCAGTCCTTGGCCAGGCAAAGCACAGTTTTGCATATGATAGTTGCACACAGACACAAAGCTCCATTCAACATGGCAGATGTGTGTTTTCAATGTTAGCAAAGAGCTAATGGGTCGCCCATCTCCTTGAGTTGGTCTTGCACTGTTTGCCAGAAGTTGAGGCACCGTCAGTTAGGCAAGTTCATTTCTTTGTCAAAGTGCAGCTTCCATACCAATGCAACATGGAACGTGTGTAAGCTTGAGCGGAACTGAGCCCTAAGGCACCCTTTTATCTGTCTGAATACGTCGCCGTTTTGAGTGTAGCACAGATCCGTCACACTTCAGATGTCACTTGCAAAGCGTCAAGGGAGGGGCAAAAGGCTGTCACTTCATGTTGGTTTCTTCTGACCCGGAACTGGAAATTTACAAGCCTTGGGTCAGTCGCGTCAACAGCAGCTAACCTTGGGTTGTGCTTATTTCAAGTAATTAAGGTTTTGTGACCTTAAAATGACAGGCCAAGTCGAACATTGGCGCACTTTAGTGACGGAATAATACATTGTGCATTGCTTGATCCATCACTCCTGTCCTTACAGAACAACATGTGATCTGTGAGCAATGTCAAGGAACATCTGCTAGGGCATTCTAAAATGAGCTAAGCTATCTCGGGCTTCAAACCCTGCAGATCACCAGGTTAGTGAAGATGACTGGTATTGGAGTGAGTCTTTATAATATTCTGACCAACATAATTGCCTATGTTCCGGATCATCTCAACAGGGGATGTCTGGACTGCTGCATACTGTGGCAGCGGGATGAATAGTCATTAATGTGACTTGATAGGTATTCACCGTGGTTGGTTGTTAGGGTTGACTGGGACCCACATTCACAAACACAAAACAAAGAGCATATGTCTTTGTAAATAAGTAAATTGTGGCCCACAACGGAAGCACCTTCATCTCGTGTGAGTTATGTGCACACATATTTTTTTTTCTCTCTGTCTGTCTTGCAGTAATGAGACACCACTGTAGAATTCCATTTCCATGCATGTAGACTCTGAGGTTTCTATAAAATTGGTGCTTCCCCACCCCCCCCCCCCCCCCCCCCGCCTTCAGCCTGCCTGTTGTTTGCAGCTTTGAAACTGGAAGTGCATGTTTTGTGGTGTAATTACAGAAGTTGGATAGGAGCGATTAGGCCCGTGTCCCCTGAGTGCCTTGCCTTCGTTGCACACACACAGCCCCCCAGCCTCCAAAATATTCATCTTCTATTGTAAAGGGTTTTTTCAGGGAGTGTTGTTGTGCCTTGGGTGTCTCTCTCTGGGCTTCTGCCCTCACAGCTTATGCCTGGCCTGTGAGGTACCCTGAGTGCTGCAAGAGCACCCCTGGAGAGACTGTGTCCACAGCTTATGAAGGGGGTTTTGAGACTCGTGCGTCCCCACAGCTTATGCCTAGCCTGTGACACACAGTTGAGCGTTTTCGAGGCGCTCCTAGCTTCCCTTACACTGTTCTGACACAAGACTCACGATCAGGAGATGTAATACAATAGAACTGAGACAAGGTGATTCCAAGAGGAACTTTAGGCTTCCAATTTATTTGACAAGGTGTATCTCAACAAACAGCAATACACCAACAAAACAATCCCCCTAAATCCCACTAAACGGACACAATGAAAATCTTTACACAAGTTTAGCAGTACAATGCCCAACCTCCCACCTTTCCTGGCCTAACTGAGTTGGGAGTTCTGGGGACCAGAGGTTATACTCACTACTGTGCCTTCTGCAGTCTAGTGGTTTGTTTCTTCTGTCTTCGGTGTCTTCGGACACTGGTTTTCCTTTAGTGTCGAGAGTCTTGCTGGTTGTGGTTGTTGGATGACGAGGGCAGGGAAAACCACACACACTGCGTCAGAAACCCCTTTTTATAGCCAGATTATCCAGTCCACCTCTCCTGCTGAAATCGATTCTTCCCATTGGTGGGCTTTGTGATTTTGAAAAATGCAGCAGTTTTAGATTATTGCGGGTTTTTTCCACTGATGTTAACCTACTCAAGGTTTGAGTGGGTGTTAATTGCGTTGGCCTCCTGTAGCCATTGTGTAGGTCCTTGGTTTGTTTTGGGTTCCCTAGTTTTCTGAAGATCTGCATAATTTCCTTCCATAGTGTAAACATGGGGAAGACAATAGTCCGATAATGGCTATGAGTCAGTCCCAGTTTTCGAGCAAGTGCGCTCCCATTGGCTTGAAAGCTCCATACATCGGGCTGACTCTGTCTCACCATTGGCCCTCCAGTGTCCTCCCCCGTCCAATCACTGCTCTGCCACGGTCAAACTATTATCGGTTTCAATTCACAGCACAGACTGATCCCACAGCCCTTTTCCTTCTGGGTAAAATGAGGGGGTTTTCGTCCTCCCAAAGCAAACGATTCCAAGCCACTGCAAACCCCTTTCCTGGAGCAGCGCTGCGGAGAGAAAATAGGGTGGGCTCTGTCTATCCATTGGTATCAGATTCACACCTCCAGAAAGGAAAGAGGCAAATGACTGCTAATTAACGCAAAGGTTTTTTTATCCAATAGCTCCTCCCCTCCCCTCCCCCTCTTCCCCTCTCTTCCCCCCACTCCTCCCCTCCCCTCCCCTTCTTCCCCCTTCCCCCTTACCCCCTCATCACCCTCTTTCTCCCCCCTCCTCCACCTCCCCTCCCCTCCTCAACCTCCCCTCCCCTCCTCATCCTCCCTGCCCCCTCCTCCTCCTTCTCCCCCTTCCTTCCTTCCCCTTGCTCCTCCCTGCCCTCCTCTTCCTCTCCCCCTTCTCCCCCTGCTTCCTTCCCTCCCCTCCCCTCCTTCCCCCTCTTCTCCCCTCCTCTCACCTCCCCTTCCCCTCCTTATCCTCTCTGCCCCCTAACCCCTTCCTCCCCCCTCCTTCTCCCCCCTCCTGCCCTCCCTCCCCTCCCCCAACTCCTCCTCCTCACCTCCCCGCCCCCCCAGTTATCACGGCTTGCTGCCATTTTAATGCACAATTAAGAATCCGTCTTTTACAGGTTTCTTCCTTTGTGCCTCGCGAGTTGACACTTTAAAACAAGTAGTGAGGGGGTGACAGCAGGTTAAAATGGGCAAGACCCCCACCTAATGGGAAACTTGACCCTTTTGATCCAAAAGGGACATGCTTACATGTGCCCAGGTAATTATCCCATTTCAAAGAGCCGAATGTCCTCCTCCTGTGCTGTATAGTTCTCCGATTTCATGATATGCCCAGGAATGCAGCTACCAATTACTTTACTGTTAACTACACTTTACGCGCAGATTGTAGCCTCCTCTAGATTTTCCAAGTGGTGTAAATTAACACAGGTGGTAAGCCACTTAATAAACAAGTCATCACCGGCATCAACATAACACCAACCGCAACATCCAAACTTTGCTTTGAGCAATGCTATCACTCCCTTTGAAATGCAGTAGTTCTAATTTGACAGAGTAAATATTTTCTTCTTTACTGGGAAAAACAGCAATGGATATAATTGTATTACTTAAACATCTCTGGTGTAACCTAAGACACAAGATCCGAGCAGCTGCTATTTAAACTGAGCATGTGCCATATGACTCCAGCTCAACTGAGTGGGCACTGGACGGTGAACTACATGATCCTCTCCCGACCCCCCCCCCCCCCAGCACCAACCACGCAGAACTTAAACTCAAAGCGGCCACAAGAGAACGAGAGGCTGTTAGGCAACCCGGTAGATGAGAATTAAGTCACAGCAAGCTTACATGTTATGAGAGGCAACCTGATTTTATATTTCTTCTCATTCTCTTTTCTCCCCCAACTCTCATTTAGGCGCTCCTTCCTTGCACACTGCCCGCAATCTTCCAAATGTCAGTTCTTTATGTTGCACATTTCAGCCAGACTGATTGGATAGTAATTCGATATGGGCGACCTGCCTGCCTTTCATTCCCCCCTCCCTAGCCCAGATACATGAAGGACACGAGACTCCCAAAGCAAGAGCTCTACTTGGAACCTCTTCACGGCAAACGAGCCAAAGGTGGGCAGAGGAAACATTACAAGGACACCCTCAAAGCTTCCCTGATAAAAAGTGCAACATCCCCACTGACACCTGGGAGTCCCTGGCCAAAGACCGCCCTAAGTGGAGGAAGTGCATCCGGGAGGGCGCTGAGCACCTCGAGTCTCGTCACCGAGAGCACACAGAGATCAAGCGCAGGCAGCAGAAAGAGCATGCAGCAAACCAGTCCCATCCACCCGTTCCCTCAACGACTATCTGTCCCACCTGTGACAGGGACTGTGTTTCTCGTATTGGACTGTTCTGCCACCTAAGGACTCATTTTAAGATTGGAAGCAAGTCTTCCTCGATTCCGAGGGACTGTCTATGATAATGATGATGACATGAAGGACAAATATAACGCCCCGACACCTACGTTGTCCCTAACAGAATGATACAGCATAGAAGGAGGCCATTCGGCCCATCATGCCTTTGTTGGCTTTTGAGAGAGCTATT
The DNA here is from genome assembly GCF_044704955.1 of Pristiophorus japonicus. Lineage (NCBI taxonomy): Eukaryota > Metazoa > Chordata > Chondrichthyes > Pristiophoridae > Pristiophorus > Pristiophorus japonicus. The sequence goes on from NC_091992.1 coordinate 81,907,669, forward strand.
CAATTTGTCCCACTCTCCTGCTCTTTCCCCATAGCCCTGCCAACTTTTCCTTTTCAAGTATATATCCAATTCCTTTTTGAATGTTACTGTTGAATCTGCTTCCACCCCCCTTTCAGGCAGAGCATTCCAGATCATCACAACTCATTGTGTAAAAAAAGTCTCCTTACCTCCCCTCTGGTTCTTTAGACAATTACCTTAAATCTGTGTCCTCTGGTTACTGACCCTCCTGACAGTATAAACAGTTTCTCCTTATTTACTATCAAATTCTTGAACACATCTATTAAATCTCCCCTTAACCTTCTCTACTCTAAGGAGAACAATCCCAGCTTTCCCAATCTCTCCACATAACTGAAGTCCCTCATTGAACCTGGGACTGCTCTGGTAGCTGGGTCAAGGGTTATGGGGAGCGGGCGGGGAAGTGGAGTTGAGGCCAAGATCAGATCAGCCATGATCTTATTGAATGGCGGAGCAGGCTCGAGGGGCCAAACGGCCGACTCCTGCCCCTAATTCTTATGTTTTTATGTTGGTCTTCGTAGCTCAATCCTACACTAAGCGGGGGAGGGTGAATCCATCGGGTGAGCCTGAAATCTCTTTCATTTTACTCTTATGCGCGCATCTGCACACTAATGACATGAAGGTTTCTTCTTGCCCAGAGCTCCCAGCGGGGTGAGGAAGCGACTCTAGTTTGTATTAAACAGCAAGGCCAGACAGATGAACTTCTCCAAGTCTCAGGTCGTAAGTACATGCACGGAATATGTTGCCAGAAAAATCAGTTAGTGCTCGCTTTAGCTCCTTATAAAACAGAAGGGATGGGTTCATATTTGGTTAAGAATGGGTTGACGGTCTTGAACGGACCTGTGGCCATCGATTAACAAAGAGCCCAAAGAGGATAATGCGACCCATGTGTTCTCACTTTATTTTTGTGCGCCCTGCGCTGGCATTGAGCACTGCCAACTAAAGAGATATTTTAGTAAGTTAGATGTTGACAAGATGTTAGATGTAGAGAAAGAATTAGCTGTAGAGAAGATGTTTCCACTTGTGGGGGGCGGCCAAAACTAGGGGCCATAAATATAAGATAGTCACCAATGAATCTAGTAGGAAATTAAGGAGAAACCTCTCCCCAAAGCGTGGTAAGAATGTGGAACTCACTACCACATGGTGTAGTTGAGGTGAATAGCATCGTGCCATTTAAGGGGAAGCTAGATAAGCATGTGAGGGATAAAGGAATAGAAGGATTTGCTGATAGGGTTAGATTAAAAGGTGTGGGAAGAGGTTTGTGTGGAGCATAAACATCGACATAGAGACATAGACCTGATGGGCCGACTGGCCAGCTTCTGTGCTGTAAATACTGTATAATTCTTTGTAAGGTAATGCCAGAAACAAGTAAGTCAGCTGAGGAAAGGGGCATGGTGCTTGGCTTATTAAGTTTTATTTTTACCATTTTCTTGAGAAGAGAGGTGAGATTCAGTGAAGCCAATAGAGTTTGCTTTGACTGTTACTCTGTATGTTTGCTTTCTATCTACAAAATCAAGCAGCTTCTCAAATCATATCTGGTCTTATTTCCCTCTTTCTAAATCTGCCTCGGAAAGACTGGAGAGGTGCATGTGAAACGTGCAAAAGACACAATATCCAGCTCAGATCACCAGGGTGTCTTATCATTACACCCCTTAGTTATGCTATTGTATAATTAGCTATTTGGCACAATGGGCACACTCATGTGCGTAAGGTATTTAGGCCACTTACAGGAGTGAACAGCGTGTATCTCAGGCAGACTGGTAACAATTGGTCAGTCCACACAAGGGAGATGTTGGACAGCCTATGTCGAAGTTACCAGGAGGCTGTGCTGGGTTTAGCAGGAGGGCTAAATTAGGATTGTTAAACTTGGCGCATGAAGGATTTTTCAGAGTTTATGCAACGTGTGGAAAGAAATGGAAGAACAGTAAAAATATCTGAAAGGAAGAGGGCACTGGTTTAATATGGGTTCATAAGTAGGTGAAGAAATACCAGAGCTGAGTGATACCATCTGGTTCCACATCTACAACTGGGAACTTGGGTAAAATATAGACATCTTGTCCTGCTAGGCTGGTGTAAGTTGTGAATTAACTGAGGATAAAACTCATTGCTTTTCTTGACAGGCAATCCAAAATGGCGCCTGTCCTCAGACAGGTTGGGATGCTGTTAAGAAATTCCCTGATCGAAAGTTAATTAAGTTAAGAACTTTTCAGTTGAGGTGTCAGGATTGGTAGCTTGATTGGCCCTTTGATCAATTGTGTGGAGAAGTCCGATAACTAATAAACACATGGAAAAAAGTTTGCCCCAAGTGGTGGGGTGGGTCTATGTATGACATTACCGATCGGGGGGTGGTATAAACACACTTAAACATTTCATTCTGGACTTTCTATTTAAAACGGTTAGATATTTGAATGTTTTTTTAGTGCTACCTTCTTATGAGCAATCTGATCGATTCACCTTGAATGCAGCCATCACATTGGTCGTGGACCATGGAGTCAAGATTTTCTGAGAAGCCCACTTTAATAGGTAGAATAAACTTAAAGCTGAATTGTGGCTACAGGTCTTCAGCTCCTCCTGAACCTGAGCACTCAGGAGAAAGAGCTACCATATTGTTGACTTGCTTTGCCTGCACCATAGCGGGAAGGGGAAACTCTGAGAACCTGAAAGATGTTGGGGGTGATTTTTTGGACTTTCTAGTCCTTATAAAGCTGCAAGCTCTTTAATGTGTAAATAAAGACTCTGATGATTTTAGCTGTACAAATATGGCCTGGCATGTCCACTGATTTGGAGATAAAAATTCAATGCGCTGTTCTACTGCAATTAGGGTAGTTTTTAATCCTGCTCTTTGCCATCCAAGTCATGCACTCCCAGATCACAAGCGGTGTGGGAGAACTTAGGATTCAGTGTTGATGAGGGGGCGAATGTTCTGACAGGGTTATTGCGTGTTTGATGGATTCAGTCGGTTACATTTCCAGCTGTGCATTTTATGTAAGGCTGTGTTTTACCAAAAGCATCTCCCTTGGCGAATACGCTTTCCAATATGGAACAGACCCATAACAGACCACTGAGTCCTAGGGAAAAGCCACACTCTATGCTGAGTTAATGCACTTCAATTAAGACAGCAGTAAGGACACACTACACAGTGCCTCAGTGCTCCAGGGCGAGAGAGGGGTAAAATCAGCCAGAGTTCTCACACCTATATACCATCCAGTGAACCCCTCTTACTGGGAAGTGTGTATATGTGGACATTGGGCAAGGACAGGACAGGTTTAGCTATGATTTCCCCTGCCCCCGCTCCCAACATGGTCAAAAGGCCTGTTTGTCCAGGATCGCACATGAAGATTGGCCACTTTGCTCAGGTACCAGAGGACAGCTTGTGAATTATACAAGTCGGCTCCTTTGAAAGAGGGCGGGAAAGATTGGAGACGTGAGGGTAGGGTTAGTGGTGGGGTAAAGTCAATTTAGCTGTTCCTGTGGAACGGTCTGGACTGAGAGGAAGAATCTTCTTGCACTGTGTGTCTTCCTGTGTCAAAATGTATTTCACAGCAGTTAATCGTATAATCACGTCCCTGGGCCATTGACTAAAACTGAAAACAAATATTGACTCCAACCCCCTGATAACACTCATCTTATATCAGCCAATGAAACAAAGTCTGGGTCCAGCAGCTAAATGTATGTCCATATTCTGATTTGTTTGTGAGGATGTGTTCCTGCAAAGTCTCTCTTCGTTTACATGTTTTTGTATGTGTGCCCCTTAAACGTTGTGGTCAGATTCTGGAATGCATTTCATGAGCACGTCAAAGGTGCAACTCCATCTGGCATACCTCCCGTATCACAGCAATGACTTTAACAGCCTGTTATTCTTTTTTTATAAATACACTTGGAGTCGAAGACAAATAAACAGCGTTTGGGATGCCCAGCATTGCCAAGTAGCAAGGAGGAGGCCAACAACACACTGGAGGCAGGAGAGGAAACATTAACGACTCACTGAATCCTGAAATCTCACCCCCTTGACAGCTCAGTGGGTACATGCTCTGCATGGTGTGGCGCTTAGCATGCAAGCCAGAATGTGCCATGTTGGATTCTATAGTCTGCCTGAATCAGCTGATCTTAGTATCAGCTGTGGTTCAGTGGGTAGCACACTCGCCTCTGAGTCAGAAGGTTGTGGGTATCAAGTCCCACTCCAGAGACTTGAGTGCAAAAATCCAGTCTGACACTCCCAGTGTAGTGCTGAGGGAGTGCTGCACTGTCAGAGGTGCTGCCTCTCAAGATGAGACGTTAAACCGAGGTCCTGTCTGCTCTCTCAGGTGGATGTAAAAGATCCTGTGGCACTATTTCAAAGAAGAGCAGGGGAGTTATCCCTGGTCTCCTGCCCATTATTTAATCAACATCACTAAAAAAAAACAGATTATCTGGTCATTATCACATCGCTGTTTGTGGGAGCTTGCCGTGCACAATTTGGCTACTTGAATTTCCGACATTACGACAGTGACTACACTTCAAAAGTACTTCTTTGGCTGTCAAGCGCTTTGCGATGTCCTGAGGTCAAGAAAGGCACTGTATAAATCCAAGTCTTTCTTTCTTTAGCTGGGACAACAACAACTTGCATTTATATAGCACCCTTAATGTAGAAAGACAGCTCAAGGCACTTCACAGAGATGTAATCAGACAAATATTGGCCGAAAAAGGAGATATTAGGAGAGGTGACCAAAAGATTGGTAAAAGAGGTGGCTTTCAAGGAGGGTCTTGTCGGAGGAGAGGGGGACATGGAGAGGTAGAGGGGCTTTGGGATGGAATTCCAGGCTTAGACGGCTGAGAGCATGATCACAATGGTGGGGCGAAGGGAGTGAGGAATGCAGCAGAAGACAGAGTCAGAAAACCGGAGCGTTCTGGCGAGGTTGTAGGATGAAAGGAGATTTCAGAGAGTGGGAGGGGCAAGGCCATGAAGGGATACAAACACCAGGATGAGATTTTTAAACTGAAGGGATTGGAGGCCCGGGAGTCAATGTAGAATAGCAAGGACTGGATTGATGGGCGAGCAGGACTTGGGGCCAGAAGGGATACAGGCAGCAGAGTTTTGGATGAGCTGAAGTTTATGGATGGGAGACCAGCCAGGAAAGCACGGGAATAGTCGGGTCTGGAGCGTTTCAACAGCGGATAGGCTGAGACACGGGCTGTAACAGACACTATTACGGAGGTAGAAGGAGACGGTACTTGTGATGGAGAGGGAATGGGGTCGGAAGCTGAGCTCAGGATTGAATAGGACTCTGTGGTTGTGAACAGTCTGGTTCAAACTGAGACAGTGCCCTGGAAGGCGACAGAGCTTGTGGCGGGGAGCCCAAGGCAACAGCTTCGGCCTTCCAGCGTGTAACTGTAGGAATCGTGTTAGCGCACGCCATTAGTGTATAGTTGAGCGGGAGAGTCACCAGGGTCCCTGCTTCTGATTGTTATTCAGTGATTCCTGCCGGATAGTGCACCATGTCGCTATTAACCAAGGTGGGATCACTGGTGACACCAGCACTGGCTGTGCATTCTCGCATTAGAGATGTCTGCGCTCCTCAAATTCTGCCCTCTTGAGCATCCCTGATTATGACTGCTCAACCATTGGTGGCCGTGCCTTCAGCTGCCTGGGCCCCAAGCTCTGAAACTCCCTCCCTAAATCTCTCCATCTCTCTATCTTCCGATAAGACACTCCTTAAAACCTACCTCTTTGACCAAGCTTTTGTTCATCTGCTGTAATTTCTTCTTATGTGGCTCGGTGTCAAATTTATCTGTTTTGTCTTATAACACTGCTGTGAAGCGCCTTGGGACGTTTTACTATGTTAAAGGCGCCATATAAATAAAAGTGGTAGTTGTTGTTGTTGTTGTTATTAGAGGAACTAGGCTGAGGTACCGGAGAGGGAAGAAAATGGGAGCTGAACAAAAAGTGAAACCCCAATCGCTATAAAATAGAGGCGGTGAAGTGAATAGTAGAAGGATGCAGATTAGGTCATGATCTCTGCCACCCCTCCCAAGCCTCCACGCAGTTAGTTTCTGATCTTGGCCGTGCCACCCGAGAGATGGTGAGCAAGAGGCCATGGGCATCCTCGCCCCTTCACCCAAACCCCGCACCCTCCCGCCTGACAGCCCGCAGAGGAAAGGCAAATTGAAGAGTGAGGTCTCGTGCCGTGGCGAGAGGCAAGAGCACTTTGGGTAGAGATCGCAAGTTGCCTCCTATCTTGGCTACAGCTTGGTGTGTGGTGACCTTAAAGAGGAACTGCCTTCATGAAAAAAATATTTGGACAACATTTTATTTGGGAAATGGCGCCGAGCCAGATTGGACCCATGCCATTTTCACAGCCATGCCGCCATGCAGAAATTGATGTTTAAATATTGAACAGATGGGGGGGGCGGGGGGGGAGGTGGGGGAGAGGTTTAAATAAATAAATCAACTGAAAGGTTATCTTCCATAACCAACTCCCTGCTCCCCATGTTTGATGTTCGAGATGCCACTGGAGTCCTTGGCTCTTCATGCGGGAAGAGGTAAAGTGGAAAATGTCAGAGTTGCAGCTTCTTTACAGCTCATTCTGGAGTTTGAGAGCAAAACATAGTTGAAACACCCTTAAGATAAATGCTTGATAAATGAGTCTGAAATGCTGCCTTAGTAGGCTATAAAATTGGTACATGACATTCCTTTTAAATGGAGAGCATCTCTCTCTGTCATGTGGTGAAAGCATGAAGACGTGCTATTGATATTAAGCCGGTTACCCAATGGTTGAATAGGGAACAGTTCAATCAAAGGACACAGTTATATGAAGATTTGGACTTGTACACAATTTCATTTAGTTAGAGAAACATTGTTAAGGAATGTTGTTGCTACTTTAAGTCTTGTTTTCAGATCCCTCCAAGGCCTCACCCCTCCCTATCTCTATAACCTCCTCCAGCCCCACAACCGCCCGAGGTGTCTGCGCTTCTCTAATTCTGCCCTCCTGAGCATCCCTGATTATAATCGCTCAACCATTGGTGGCCGTGCCTTCTGTTGCCTAGGCCCCAGGCTCTGGAACTCCCTCCCTAAAGCTCTCCGCCTCTCCACCTCTTTTTCCTCCTTCAAGACGTGCCTCAAAACCTACCTCTATCACCTGCGCTAATTTCTACTTACGCGGCTCGGTGTCACGTTTTTATCGCAGAACACTGCTGTGAAGTGTCTTTGGACGTTTCACTACATTAAAGGCGCTGTACAATGCAAATTGTTGTTGTTGTCATCCACCAAGAGACTAAAGGTAGCGCCCGGCTTCTTCCCTCCACTACCAACCGCCTCCTTAAACCCCTCCCCCCGCCCGCTCCACCCTCACCTCCAACTACAAGTGCGACGAGCTCATAGACTTCTTTGTCACTAAGATTGAGACCGTCTGTTCTGCAGCTTTCCCCCTTCCTCTTGCCCAGCAAACCTGACCCCCTCCCAGGCTCACCCAACCCTAGCACTGACCCCCACCCCGCCCATCTCTGTCTAGTTTCTCTCTCGTCGCTCCCCGTGCCATCTCTAAGCTCGCCACGCCTGTGACCCACCTCCTGCCCCCTCAACCCCATTCCCACTAACCGCCCACCTTCCCTTCCGGGCCCCCGTACTAGCTGACATTGTAAATGGTTCCCTTTCCTGCGGCACTCTCCCCCTTCTTTTCAAAACTGCCATCAGCACTCCTCTCCTGAAACAGCCTACCTTTGACTCCTCTGCCCTTGCACACTGCTGTCTCACCTCCAACCTCTCTTTTCTCTCCAGAGGTGATCAGCATGCTGTGACTTCCCACATCTGTGCCGTCGCTCCTTCAACCATATCTGAATCCTTCCAATCAAGTCTTCGCACCCACCGCAGCACTGGAATAGTCCTAAGTGAAGTCATGAACAACTGTGACCGTGGTGCATTATCCCCCCTCATCCTCTGCTGTCCATGACATGATAGAGCCCCATCATCCTCCTCCAATGTCCCTCCTCCTTGGCCCAGATCAGTGGGATTACTCTCAACTGGCTCGACTGGCCTTTACGATCGTAGACAGAGTATCTCCAGCAACAGCTTATTTTACCAACTCCAGCACCACCACCTCAGGAACCCCGCCAAGGATCTATCCTTGAACCCTTCTCTTCCTCATCTACATGATGCTCCTTGGCAGCAGCACCCACAGACAACTGGTCAGCGTCTGCATGCACAATGATGACCCCCAGCTCAACCTCTCCACCACCTCTCGCCCCCCCCCCACCCTCCCTGCCCTTGCCTCTGTGCTGTCGGACTATTTGACCTCCAGCAATGTCTGAAGCAAACCCGTTTTCCAGTTCCCTCAGCAGCCCCATCTCAGTGGGACTATATATAGCGTTGACGGCTCGTCATTAGCTAAAAGCGGCAGCAAAACAATATATTTAGTAGTCGGTGTGTGAATTCCTGAATGGAGCAGGAGGTACAATGATGCAGAAGCCGGGCTCGGCGGGTGTGAGAACAAGCGATCATGCTGGTTTGGGTGATGCCATGACAAGCATAGAATCAGCAGTTAACACGTCCTTAATGAGTCGCGTGTTCTGCCGTGAGCTCAGTGATTTGGGAAGCAGATCATGTTGGTGGGACAGCGCCTGACTGTGGAACATTTATCACCTGGTGTCTTCTCTCTTTTTCTTCTCTTGTTTGCTCACTCTCTTTTTTTTCTCTATCTGCTCCCTCCCCTCGCCCCCCCCGATTCTGTGCTCTCCATTCCCCTATTTCTACTGTCTCCTCCGCCTCTATTGCCGCACTCTTACCCCGTCCTCATTTCCACTTTTTTTTGTCACCCCCACATCCACTCTTACCCCTGCACTTTTTTGCTCTCTGTTCCCCCTCCTTCTACTCTCTCTGCCTGTTTTTTCTCTTCTGCCATCCGCAATGTATTTGCTTCATGGGTTCTTTGCTTAAGAATTCATAGCAACACATTGCTATTAAGAACTAGTTGGTTTATTAGCAAAAGGTTTAACAATCGCACTGCACATTACCAGTTCATCCACCAGGCTCACAACTACCTGCTGTGTCGTGGATCCCCCGAACCCAACTGGCCGGACTTTTATTGAGTCTTGTGAACATCACGTGACTGGCTAAGCCACTCCCAACTCAACAGCTCTACCAACCTGTGAGCATACTCACAGTTGCACACATTACACCGTCTATCTTCCCATGCTTTTGCACTCTCTCCATCCTTTCCTTCTCTGCTCTTTCCCCTGTTTTATTGTCAGATACAGTTGTCAGATACAATCCCAGTGAGGCTGTGGGTAGAATACTCTGTGTAGTTTTAAGGTACCCCATTATGGAAAGACCTGTCAGAGGCATGATAATGTGGAATGCAGATTCACTAGGATGATATCAGGATGAGAGAAGATAGTTACTATGAGAGCCGTGAAAAAAACTCGGGTTGTATTGATTGGAGCAGAAAATGTTAAGAGGATCAAATAAAAGTGTTCAAAATTGGGAAAGGGTTAATGGAGTAATGAATAAAGATTTCCACTGTCAGTGAGTTGGTAAGCAAGAGTCAGACTCTCAGACGCACTAGAAGTATAGAAGGGGAGATTGCACGGAATGTTTTCGTACCAAGGTTTATTAGGCTGTGGAATGCTTTATCACAAGTGGCAATTGAAGCTGACATCTAAAAGGGAATTGAGGAAGAAAAATATTGAATGGAATGCAGAAAGAACAGGGACAGAAGTACATTACTATCTTGGTGTGCTCCTCACCTTGAGTGTTCCATCCAGTGCTACATTGTTCATGTAACAAGGAGGCATCAACTCAGCATCAGCATTTAAAAAATAAAATCACCTCATCTCCCCTCTGCTTCTTCTTTGCTTGCTTGCCACACGGGTGGAAAGCTGGTCAGTTTCCTCCAGTTCCAGGAGCTTCCAGTTCCGATTTCCCTCAATCCCTCTGAAGATCAATCTGCAGAGATAAATCCAATCCGGGCAAGGAATCCTTTTGAGTGATGGACTTGCCCAGAGTTTTGGACCCTCTGCAAATGGAAGGAATATAAACAGTTTTAATCTGCAATCGTGCTAAAAAGTTCAGTAAAGCTGAAATGTTGGGTTGCTTCCAGCATTTATCCAAAGTCCTTGTTGATTTTACAAATATTTTTAATGAACAATTGGAAAAGAATACTCTTTGGCACGCTTGTACATTTGTTAAAGGCATTTAGTAAGATTGATTACACTCTCATCTATATATATGTTTACCTGTAATGTTTATTAATTATTAAAATTTATTTTCTGACTTCCATATCCTGTGACTTTATTCTCATTTCATATGGAGATATGCAAAGAGTTGCAGCCAATTTCTAGAATGTTCTGTCAAATGTGGCCTTTTAAGCATGTGAGTCCTGTTATCATGAATATATTCATGTAGATGATGGCGTTGTTTGTTCCAGTCACAATCTATGAATTCCATGCTCCACATATATAAACGTGTCCCGCAGTGTCCATTCAGAACAGCGCGCTGAAACAAATAAGTTGGTTGGACATATTGTAACAGGCAGCAGTATTGGTTGTATTACCTGGTGTCTCATTTTCTATGGTTGAAACCATTAATTCTGTTACAAAGTGTGTCAGGTGTTACTAAAAATGCCGTGAAATGTATTGACGTCAGCTTGTTGGAGGTAAAGTCTAGGCCAACTGCGACTCCTAGGGATGGTATTGGCTGTTCTTTCAATGGCCTGAATATGCAGCAATACTTAGTCATCAGTTGTGGTTCAGTGGTAGTGCTTTTGCCTTTGAGTCAGAAAGTTGTGGGTTCAAGTCCCACTCCAGGGACTTGAGCAGAAAAATCTAGGTTGACACTCCAGAGCAGTACTGAGGGAATGTTGCACTGTCAGAGGTGCCACCTTTCAGATTGGATGTTAAGAAAGTAAAGGATGGTATCAAATTGAAGACAAAGACATACAATGTTGTGAAGAATAGTGGAAGGCCAGAGGATTGGGAAATTTTTAGAAACCAGCAAAGGACAACTAAAAAAATGATAAAGACAGAGAAGATAGCATATGAGAATAAATTAGCAAGAAATATAAAAACAGACAGTAAGAGCTTCTACAAGTATATAAAAAGGAAGAGAGTAGCTAAAATAAATGTTGATCCTGTAGAGGAGGAGACTGGGGAATTAGTAATGGATAACAGGGAAATGTTAGAGACTTTGAACAAATATTTTGTATCGGTCTTCATGGTAGAAGACATTAAAAACATCCCAATAATTGATAATCATGGAGCCATTGGGGGGGGCGGGGGAACTTAAAACAATCACTTTCATGAGAGATAAAGTACGAGACAAACTAATGGGATTAAAGGTGGACAAGTCTCCTGTACCTGATGGCCTGCATCCTAGGTGACTGCAGAGATAGTGGATGCATTGGTTGTAATCTACCAACATTTCCTGAATCCTGGAGAGGCCCCAGCAGATTGGAAACCCGCACACATAACACCCCTATTTAAGAAAGGAGGGAGACAGAAAGCAGGAAACTATAGACCAGTTAGCCTAACATCTGTCATTGGGAAAATGCTGGAGTCCATTACTAAGAAAGTAGCAGCAGGACATTTAGAAAATCATAATGCAGTTAAGCAGAGTCAGCATGGTTTTATGAAAGGGAAATCATGTTTGCCAAATTTGCTGGAGTTCTTTGAGAATGTAACGAGCAGAATGGATAAAGAGGAACCAGTAGATGACGTGTATTTGGATTTCCAGAAAGCATTTGATAAGGTGCCACATAAAAGGTTACTGCACAAGATAAGAGCTCATGGGGTTGGGGGTAATATATTAGCATGGATAGAGGATTGGCTAACTGACAGAAAACAGAGAGTCGGGATAAATGGGTCATTTTCTGGTTGGCAAACTGTAACATGTGGGGTGCCACAGGGATCAGTGCTGGGGCCTCAACTATTTACAATTTATATCAATGACTTGTATGAAGGGACCGAGTGTAACGTAGCCAAATTTGCTGATGATACAAAGGTAGGTGGGAAAGCAAGTTGTGAGGAGGATGCAAAGAATCTACAAAGGGATATAAATAGATTCAGTGAATGGGCAAAAATTTGGCAGATGGACTATAATGTTGGGAAAATGTGAGGTTATCCACTTTGGTAGGAAAAATAAAAAAGCAAATTATTATTTAAATGGGGAGCGATTACAAAATGCTGCAGTACAGAGGGATCTGGGAATTCTTGCACAGGAAATGCAAAACTTTAACATGCAGGTACAGCAAGTAATCAGGAAGGCAAATGGAATGTTAGCTTTCAATGCAAGGGGGTTGGAGTATAAAAGTAGGGAAGTCATGCTACAACTGTACAGGGTATTGGTGAGGCCACACCTGGAGTACTGCATACAGTTTTGGTCTTAAATAAGGAGGGATATACTTGCATTAGAGGCAGTTCAGAGAAGGTTCACGAGGTTGATTCCTGAGATGAAGGGGTTGTCATATGAAGGAAGGTTGAGCAGATTGGGCCTATACACCTTGGAGTTTAGAGTTTAGAAGAATGAGAGGTGATCTTATTGAAACATATAAGATTCTGAGGGGGCTTGACAGAGTAGGTGCAGAGAGGATGTTTCCCCTCATGGGGGAATCTAGAACTAGAGGGCAAAGTTTCAGAACTAGGGGTCACCCATTTAAAGCGGAGATGAGGAGGAATTTCTTCTGTCTGAGAACCATGAATCTTTGGAATTCTCTACCCCAGAGAGCTGTGGAGGCTGGGTCTTTGAATATATTTAGGGACTGACTATTTGTACTGCACTTTTTCTGTCCTTCTGCACCTGCGTCCTCTCGAGACTCCAGCCACAATGCCTCATGCCCAAAACCAGAACCGGAAGTGGGGCCCTGCAATCAGTCCGGCCATGTTTTTGCTCCATGGGTTGTTCGACCGGGCTGCGATCCTCCACGAGCCTGCTTCTCCAACCCATTGAACCCCGAACCTCCCGCTGGAGGGGAGAGAGAGAGCCCGTGGAGTAAGAGAGCCCGGGGGTGGGGGTGGGGGGGCGGCGGGGGTGAGAAAGAGAGAGAGCTTGGGGGAAGGGAGAGAGCCTGGGAGGCGGGGGGGGGGGGCGGGGGTGGGGGGGAGGAGAGCCCGGGGTGGGGGGAGGGGGAGAGCTTGGGGGGAGGGGGAGAGAGAGAGCCTGGGAAGGGGTGAGAGAGAGAGAGCCTGGAAGAGGGAGAGAGCTTGGGGGATGATGGGGGGGGAGGAAGAGAGCCTGAGGGGGGGGAGAGAGACAGAGTGGGGGAGAAGAAAGAGATATGGGGGGGGGAGGGGTATCGGAGGAGAAAGAGGTTCTTGCAAGAAGTCACGACACACACTATTCACTTCATACCCAATAAACCTGATAACAGTCCGCACACAATGCCCCATCTATGGCAGTGGGGGTCGGGGGTAAGGTCATGCACTTACGCTGGTGTAAGGGACTTCGGCTGGAACTTGGTGGCTTTTGGGGAGATCTATCCTCTGTGGCTTCTAAAGTCAAAGTGAATCAAATTACAAATTGGAAAGTCAGTTAGAACTTGGGCTGGGGGGTTCCAATCACACATTCCAGAGGATCTTCAGGGTGTGGCTTATCCTCCAAGGTGACCAATCAGCAATAGGTCATTATATCGGAGAGCCAATCAGAGACAAGGTCTATATTTAAGAGGGAGATAGATAGATTTCTGGAAACAAAAGGCATCAAGGGGAATGGGGAAAAAGCAGAAATATGGTGTTGAGATAGAGGATCAGCCATGATCATATTGAATGGTGGTGCAGACTCGAAGGGCCGACTGGCCTACTACTGCTCCTATTTTCTATGTTTCTATGTTTCTATGTTTCTAAGGTGGCCATTTTGGCAGTACAAATAGACGCATCCATATATTTAAGGTGGAGAAAGAGAAATTTTTGATCGATAAGGGAGTCAAGAGTTATGGGGAGCGGGCGAGGAAGTAGAGCTGAGGCCAGGATCAAATCAGCCATGATCTTATTGAATGACGAAGCAGACTCCTGCTCCTATTCCTTATGTTCTTATGTTCTTATTAAACCAAGGACCCGTCTGCCCTCTCAAGTGGGCGTAAAAGATCCCGTGGCACTAGTTTGAAGAAGGACAGGGGAGTTTTCCCTGGTGTCCTGACCAATATTTATCCCTCAACCAACATCATTAGATCAGATTACCTGGGCATTATCATATTGCTGTTTGTAGGAGCTTGCTGTGCGTAAATTGGCTGCCGCGTCTCCTACATTACAACAGTGACTACACTTCAAAAAAGTACTTCATTGGCTCAAGAGTGTTTTGGGACATCCTGAGGTGATGTCAGGCGATGTATAAATGTAAGTGTGTCTGTCTTACATTGGGGGAATTGAGCAAATTGATCTAAGCAAATGGTTCACTGTTGGAAGCTAGAAAGATCATGGTTAAAAATGAGGAACAGTGACAACAGTGTCTACACTTCCAAAGTGAAGCCAATTGGGACATCCTGAGGTTGTGAAAGCTGATATAGAAATACAAGTCTTTCTTACCATGGGCATGAATGTCAAAGGGCAGTAACTTTGAACTACTGCTTGGTAGGTTGAAACCTCATTTCACAAACTATAAGCAGAGGACAGATAAATCTGTCTGTTTCTATCTTTCACAAAATTCTCTTCACAGCATAAATAGTCCATAGTGTTTCCAGTCGACTGCACTCATGTACCTAGATTGAGACTGAGACACATTAATGAGTTGTCTCTTTTCCATGGGACGCAGTGCTGATATACAGGAGCTGACAATACGACACACAGTATAAGTCTCACCGATTCGTTCGTCCCATTTATTTCCAATGGCAGCTGCTGATTTCTGCACAAAATTATTCGGGCCGCCAAGCGGTGCCTCCGATTTTCAATTTGGCACTATTTTTCCTCACCAGCTGCCTAAAATCTGTGCAAATTCTTAATGAACACTTCAATTGGCAGGGTGACTTTTGATTACCATCATCGTAAGATTCTGAGGTGGCTTGACAGGGTAGATGCAGGGAGGATGTTTCCCCTCATGGGGGAATCTAGAACCAGGGGGCATAGTCTCAGAATTTTGTGCACAAATCAGCAGCTACCACTGGAACAAATTGGGACTAATGGATCTGTGATACTTATACTGTGTATCGTACTGTCAGCTTGACAGGGTAGATGAAGAGAGGATGTTTTCCCTCATGGGGGAATCTAGAACTAGGGGGCATAATCTCAGAATAAGGGGTCGCCCATTTAAAACGGAAATGAGGAGGAATTTCTTCTCTCAGAGGGTTGTGAATCTTTGGAATTCTCTACCCCAGAGAGCTGTGGAGGCTGGGTCACTGAATATACTTAAAGTGGAGATAGACAGATTTTTAAAAATAATAGAGTCAAGGGTTACGGGGAGTGGGCAGGGAAGTGGAGTTGAGGCCAAGATCAGATCAGCCATGATCTTATTGAATTGCGGAGCAGGCTCGAGGGGCCAGATGGCCGACTCCTGTTCCTATTTCTTATGTTCTTATTATATCTTCTCTTTTTTTCCCACACTCTCATAATTCTATTCTTTTTTTCTCACTTGGATTCCCTCTCCCAGGCTGGCTTTCTGTTTCCTTTCTCGTATTTTCTCCCTTCTAATCTCTTTTTCTCTCTCTCTCTCTCTCACTCTCACGCACACATTCATTCCCTCAAGTGGCACTATGGAGTAGGCATGGAGAGTATCATGGGCATATTCATATCAGTACTGCGATGAACAAATCTCATGATTCAAATTGAATTCCTGTCAAGACTCAAAAGCTCGCATCATAACAGGGCAGGGATAATCAGGGAAGAAGAAGTGGGCACGCTTAATGTATAATTGATGTCAAGTAGCTGCTAATACCATTTGATTTCTAATGCGAATCAGAGTCTGGATTTATTCTCTCTTGGTCTGTGCTTCTTACTCACAGTTCCTTGTGTCTTTAACCCCATTTAATGAGGATTATTGGACTGTGGATGTTGTTTTGAATACAAGCTTGAACTAGTTTGTTCCTGGGTCACTTATTGATTGATATTAAAATGAAATGCTGATCCAGGAGGGCTTTTCGATCTCTACCTTAACTCGCCAGAGTGCAACATGGGTGGTGTATCCTTTGTGCTCTGAACCGCAGACAGGACTGCTGCCTTAAACTTGCATTCAGGATTCTCGGCAAGGCATATGCTTGCCTTGCCTTGCCTTTATTTTAATCTTTTACGAACACTTGAACAGAAGGGCAAGAGGAAATAATAATAGCACTCATCCATGCTACTCCCACCCAGTAGGTGGCACACTCTCTTGCCCCCACCTTCACACCAACCGGGGTAAAGCTGACTCCGGGTTGGAAGCAAAAAAAAAACAGTGGGGGTTAGGTAATCTGAGAGAAATTTCATGGCAAATCAGAAGGCAATCAGCCAGAATTTTTATTTCAGAGAATTGTACAGCACAGAAGGAGGCCATTCAGCCCCTCGTGCCTGTTCCGGCTCTTTGAAAGAGCGATCCAATTAGTCCCACTCCCCCTTTATTTTCATTTTTTTTCCTTTGCAAAGCCAAGTCCCCAGTGCTGGCACCCACAGGTTTCTGCCAGCCTTGCTAGGTGCTAGTGCATTTGACGGTCATCCCATCTTAGAAAGTCGTGGGTTCAAATCCCACTCCAGCGACTTGAGCACAGAATGGTATAGTGCTATACCAGACACCACCACAGTGTGGCAGTGTTGCTGATTGGCAACACGGAGGTTGGTGAGTTCTCCATCATGACTCCAAATGAGTGCAAGCAAGATGCGTGTGTGGGGTTGTAAGTACGCAGAAAGAAAGACTGACATTTTATATCACACATTTCACAATTTCAGGATGTCCCAAACGCTTTACGGCCAATGAAGTACTTCTGAAGTGTCGTCACTGTTGTAATATAGGAAACATGGTTGCTAATGTTTTGCACAGCAAGCTCCCACAAACAGCAATGTGATAATGACCAGTTAAATCTGTTTTCTTAGAGATGTTGATTGAGTGATAAAGATTGACGAGGACACCAGGGAGAACTCTCCTGCTCTTCTTCGAAATAGTGCCACAGGATCATTTACATCCAGCTGAGAGAGTAAACGGGGCCTCGGTTTAATGTCTGATCCGAAAGACGGCACCCCCAACAGTGCAGCGCTCCAAGTGCCTCTTACCGCTGAAAAGCGGCAGTCACCCGGCGGAGTCGAATGGCCGCCAATTTGGAGTCGAATGGCCGCCAATTTGGAATCGAATGGCCGCCGCTTGCGGAATTCTCCTCGGTGCTTTTTCCGGCGGTTTCCATTTCCGCCCCGCTGCTGCCCGACCCCTCCTAAGTGCGTCATTAAAGCGCGCACCGCCGATCTCCCACAACTCAATCCAAAATCAGCTACAAAAATCTTCGGGCTGCCGAGCGGTGCCCCTGACAGTTTTTTCTGTCGGTGCACTGTGTTCACCGTGTGTGCGACACGGCGGTGAGGCGGGCATTCAAAGCGAGGACGCATTGCTGTGGCCGCCATTTCATTTTTTTTTGTCGGCCCGACAATTATGCCCCGGGATTCAGTCAGGTGGGTGCCAGGCCGTTGGCCCGGCCGAAACCTTCCCTGGCGGCCCGGTGGACCTAACTAAAATAATTTGCAGAGCTCGCGGCGGCTCTCCCCTTTAAGTGAATGGAGAGCGACGTGGTGACGCACACGTGTTATGACATCATCAGCGCCAGGCTGATGACTGACAGCGGCGGACACTCCGCCCCTCGAGACTGCTCGCCGCCGCACTACCGCCCCCACTGTGACAGACTTCCGGTCCGCTCAGTAAAAAATGAATTCCGCGCAAGAGACCACCTCATCCAACGCGGCAAAGAAAACACATCAACAGCGGTAGGTGCGACCCATTTCGGGCGGACCTGATTTTCTACCCCCAAGTCTCTGGAGTGGGACAATGAACACATGCTCTTCTAACTCGGAGACCAACTGAGTCACAGCTGACACATGCAGTCCACTTGAAGTATAGTCGGTGTTGTAATATTGGCATGTACACACCCGCAGCAAGAGAGAGTTATTGTGGTGGAGTTCCCAAAGCCCTTCGAGCATCGTTTACCGAGGCATAGACTTTAGCTGTCTGCCCACCCCCTTGGCGGAGAGCGTAATGGGGTTTGGGCAGGGCGGCAGCGTGGGCTTGGAATTGAAAAGAAAATTCAATATTAAGGGGATAAGTAGCTACAAGCCTTGCGGCTTCTCCTTCCCGCCCCCCACCCACCTTGTTCACACACTTCCGTCACTCCGTGGCAGATGCTTCAGCTTTTCGAACTGTAAAGTGGTTGCTTCTAAATGCCTGGCGACTTTAATTAAGGAATAACTGACCGGTTAGATTAGAAACATGAGGCAAGGAGCAAGGACTGGCTGTCGGGCTGGAGGAACCTGCATTTTCTGGCAAATTTTCAACGTGCTGTCGCGCGTGAAAGGAAACCTCACTGCTTGGTTTGGCTGCCATCAGCTTTCTCACACTTACAGGCCTGCTCGAATCATCGAGCTCGCTGAAGTCGAGATCTTTTTCACTGCAAACGCCGAGGCTTTAAGAATGGGGCCGCCACTGCAACTTTAAACCAAAGTTACATCTGAGAGTGGGATGATTCATGGCCAGGCATTAATCTATTTAATGCCTCCATTCAGCCAAACATTGGCACATCAAAAAAACACTCAACTGGTTCCATTTGTTCCCAGTATTTAGGCAAGTGGTGAAACAGTATCAAGTTAAAAGAAAAGGCTTACATGGATGCAAGGAACAGTGGAAATCCAGCGGACTGGGAAAGCTATAAAAAGCTGCAAAGCAATACAAAGAAA
This sequence comes from Pristiophorus japonicus, assembly GCF_044704955.1. Classification (NCBI taxonomy): domain Eukaryota; kingdom Metazoa; phylum Chordata; class Chondrichthyes; family Pristiophoridae; genus Pristiophorus; species Pristiophorus japonicus. The sequence continues at coordinate 81,926,476 of NC_091992.1, forward strand.
GTAATAATATAGCATAAAAGCTAACAGCAAAGGTTTTTATAAACAGACAGAGAACGAGAGTGGTGAAGGGGAATGTGGGCCAATTAAAGCTGGATGGATAATACAGGAATGACAAACTTGTCAAAGGAATACTTTATAGCTGGGGAAGAGGAAAAAATACCAATGGTACAAGGGAACCGAAAAATAAGTCCAGGGGAGGAACTTAGTGGATTTGACATAAGTGGTAAAATGGAAAGAATAATGGGACTTAAGTTAGGCAAGTCTCTAGGACCTGATGGATATTAAAGAAGTAAGTGATGAAATTGAAGATGCGTTATTTGCCAAAGCTCTCTCGAACCAGCAATTGTGCCTTTGGATTGGAAAATTGCAAATGTCACTCCATTATTTAGGAAGGGAATGAGAGAAAAAGCAGACAACAACTAAACCAGGTTTAGATAGAGTAAATAAAGGGAAACTGATTCCAATGTCGCTCGGGTCAATAACCAAAGGGCGCAGATTTAAGGTGATTGACAAAAGAACCAGAGATGACATGAGGAAAAACCTTTTTACACAACGAGTGGTTAGAATTTGAAATGCACTGCCTGATAGGGTGGTGGATACACATTCATTAGTAGCTTTCAAAGGGGAATTAGATAAATACTTGAAGGAGAAAAACTTGCAGGGATATGGGGAACGAGCGGGGGGAGAGGACTGACTGGATTGCTCTTTGAAAGAGCCAGCACAGACCCGATGGGCCGAATGGCCTCCTTCCGTGCTGTACTATTCTATGGTTCCACAGACCTGTTGCATCAATTGTGAGGAGGTTACTGGAATCAATCATCAGAGAGAGAGTGACTGAGCACTTTGACAGGTATCAGTTGATCAAAGAGAGTCAGCAGCAGTTTGTGAAAGGTAAGTCATGTCCAACTAATGTAGCTGAATTTTCTAAGGAGGTCACTAAGATGGTGTATCGGGGAACGTCTTTGGATACTGTCTATCTGGACAAGTGATTCTTTGCAAAAAATGAGCGTACATGGAATTGGAGTTAACCTTGTGATTTGGGTTAGTAATTGGTTGGGAGGTAGGCGACAGACAGTAGGGAGAATGTGAAAAGTGATATTCCCCAGGGATTAGTACTGAACGTCAGCTTTTCACCACATATGTTAATGACTGGGATGAAGGAACAGAGAGTTGCATATCCAAACTCGCAGATGACACTTGGTTAGGAGGTACAGTAAATGGATGGGCGGAGGAAGTTACAAAGGAACACGGAAAGACTAAGTGAATGGGCAAATCTATGGCTGATGGAATTCCAGGTCGGGAAGTGTGAAGTCATTCACTCTGGATGTGAGAAAGTCAAATGGTAATATTTTCTCAATGACGAGGAGCTGTGGTGAAGCAAAGGGAATTAGGTGTCCGTGTACATAAATCACTAAAAGCTGGTGTACAGGCACAAAAAGTAATCAAAAAAACTAATGGAATGTTAGCCTGTATCTCAAAGGGGTCAGAATTCACAAGTGAAGTGATGCTTCAGTTGTACAGATCCTTAGTCAGACCCCGTCTGGAGCACTGGGTTCAGTTTTGGGGACTGAACCTCAGGAAAGATATATTGACCTTGGCGGGGATACGGCACAGGTTCAGCAGAATAATACCGTATGAAGCTGCATAAACTTGGTTCGTATTCCCTTGAGTCTCGAAGGCTGAGAGTCGATCTAATCGAGGTATTTAAAATGATTGAGGGATTTGATGGGGCAGATACAGAAAAACTGTTCTCTCTAAAAGAAAGAAGAGAAAGACTTGCATTTATATAACGCCTTTCACGACCACCGGACATCTCAAAGCGCTTTACAGCCAATGAAGTACTTTTGGCGTGTAGTCACTGTTGTAATGTGGGATTCTCTGGTGGGAGAATCCAGAACAAGGGGGTATAAACTTAAAATTAGGGCCATTTAGGAATGAAATAAGGAAGTACTTTTTCCACAGGTAAGGGTAATGGGAATCTGGAACTCTCTCCCCCGATGCTGGGGGGGCAATTGAAATTTCCATGACTGAGATCGATAGATTTTTGATGGGTAAGGGTATCAAGGGATCTGGAGCAAAGGCGGGAAATGGGGTTGAGGTGCAGATCAGCCATGATGGGATTGAATGGCAGAACAGGCTCGAGGGGCTGAACGGCCTCCTCCTGTTCCTGTGTTTCTCATTGATGTCTCAATTTATGTGGAAAAGAATGCAGCATATCAATTCAGATTAGAAAACCAAATAAATCCTCAATCAGTCTGGTGATAGCTAGATTGTGAAAAAATGTAATTCATTCATTTCCCATTTCCCCCCCCCGCCCACTCTGCCCGTTGCCCCCCCCCCCCTCCCCTGCCCACACATTCTCCCAACATACATTTCCCTTCTCCTAGCCCGGTACAATATAGGAATGCACTTTACATGGTCTTATAATTCACCGCCCCGAGGATTACTCTCGAGTATCTCACTTAACGAGTTATTCTTCATCTGGGCGTCTTAAAGAAAAACTTGCATTTATTTCAATAGGGCCTTTCATGACCTCAGGATATCCCAAAGCGCTTTACAGCCAATTATGTGCTTTTTGCTGTGTGGTCACTTTTGTAAAATAGGAAACATAGCGGACAATTTGCGCACAGCAAGCACCCACAAACAGCAATGTGATAATGACCAGATAAACTGTTTTAGGTGTTGGTTGAGGCATTAATGTTGGCCAGGACACTGGGGAGAACTCATAGAGTGGGATCTTGTACATTCACCGAGAGGAGAGACGGGACCTTGGTTTAACGTCTCACCCGAACGACGGCACCTGCTGACACTGCAGCACTCCCTCAGTACTGCTCCTGAGTGTCAGCCTGGGTTATGTGCTCGAGTCTCTGGAGTGGGACTTGTGTGCACAACCTACTGACTCAGAGGCGAGAGTGGTCCCCACTGAGCCACTGCTGACACACTGAAAAAAAGGAATGCTATTGAAAAAGAATTAGACTATTCAACTGCAAGGGCATTGCCACTGAACGTGACATCATATACACAGGCTCACGAGCAGGAGGCACTGGACTACAATCAGGAGCAGGAACCGTGGAAGATTTTGGGGTAGAAATTCGGCTCTGTAGCGCCCGGTTTTTCGGTGCTACGGGTGATGTTTTGTGCCAAAATTGTGTCTACGCTACACATGCACACTTATGATGCGGGCCGCGCCGGACACCATCTTGCTAAATGCCAAGTTAGCCTGGTCGAAGACGCTAATGTTGGTGCATCTGTCCTCCCAGGGAATTTGTAGGATCTTGCGGAGACATCATTGGTGGTATTTCTCCAGCGACTTGAGGTGTCTACTGTACATGGTTCATGTCTCTGAGCCATACAGGAGGGCGGGTATTACCTGCAGACCATGAGCTTGGTGGCAGATTTGAGGGCCTGGTCTTCGAACACTCTTTTCCTCGGGCGGCCAACATTCCCAGCATTGAAGCACTGACCACACTTGATCAGCTCCACTGGGCAGGCCACATTGTCCACATGCCAGACACGAGACTCCCAAAGCAAGCGCTCTACCCGGAACTCCTTCACGACAAGCGAGCCAAAGGTGGGCAGGGGAAACGTTACAAGGACACCCTCAAAGCCTCCCTGATAAAGTGCTACATCCCCACTGACACCTGGAAGTCCCTGGCCAAAGACCGCCCTAAGTGGAGGAAGTGCATCTGGGAGGGCGCTGAGCACCTCAAATCTCATCGCCGAGGGCATGCAGAAATCAAGTGCAGGCAGTGGAAAGACCTCCAGGCCTCTCTGTCCCACCTGTGACAGGGGTTGTGGCTCTTGTATTGGACTGTTCAACCACCTAAGGACTCATTCAAAGATTGGAAGCAAGTCTTCCTCGATTCTGAGGGACTGCATAGGATGATGAAAGGCCAAACAAGAGGAGTCCTTTACCCTCGCCTGAAGCAGGCTTTAGGCCAATAACATATGCGAATAAGGGGCTCTAACACCTGCGTCTGCTTTCTCTTGCAACTTTGGTTTGGGCCTGAGGCAGCCAGTGCCAGTGCTGATGGCCTTCGGGACAACCAGTACTAAACCACGCAGAATTTAAAAAAGGTACTTACCATAATCACCGCTGCTCCCAGTCCCGAAATCTTCGACCTCACTCCCAACTCCAACCTGAAGGACCCCCCGCTGATCACCCCCCAGCCCCCCACGCCCCGATCTCTTACCTGCCCCCCAGCAGCCCTCTGATCGGACTCCGGGGCCCAGCCGCCCCTGCTCCCGACCCTCACGGTCCAAGCCGGTCACGTACCTGAATATTGTCGCGCGGGCTTCTGCCACTGCGCTGTCGCCCTGATAACGAGGCCCCAGGCCCAAAATCCAGGGGTCCTCGGACCCGCCCCCCATTAACGATTTGCCAGTAAGATGCCCAAACCTGGCCAACGCCGAACCTCCAGGACTCTCAGGCTCATTCTATCACTGGCTGAGATCAGACAACACGGCACCGACCCCGGGTGGATCTGGCGACCTTGCGCTCTGTGTGGGTCAGTCACGCTCACCACATTCATCAGCTGAGTCACTGGGAGAGCTGAGGAACCTGCTTGAAATACGGAGGTCATTATCAGAGCCTGACGGACTGCTCCCGTAAAATGTATTCCTCCTGCGGCAAGCGGCGTGTGAGTCACCTCCGGCAGACGACAGTTCCAAATTAACTTTCCTTTCTCCGTGTCCAGATAAACGACTGCAATATTGTCTGATTTCTTTTCAATAATCCATGTCCCTGTAATGTGCTTATTTCTCTTGGAGTAATAATGGACTGAATACAATGTCTATTCGGGTTGGCTTTTCCTGCCATCATTTCACGGTGACAGCAGTTGCTCTGGACTGTTTATATATTTTTTCTCTGCAATAAGGAATTAATAAAAGCCATCAATCAAAACGTGCTCCCGCTGCATACTATTTAATGATATTTAATTCAATATCCGATTGCAGCAAACCACGTTCTCCATCCGCTACTCCCCACATTCTGTCACCTTTGTCTTCCCTGCAACTAAACTGTGTCCCCACACGGAGGCACGGACAGCTGATGGCACAACACTCCGGGGAAATCCTTCTCGTAATCTCTCCCCTCACTCTCTCCCCCTCACACATCTCCCCTCAAACGGTCTCCCCTCACACTCTCTCCGCTCACTCTCTCCCCCTCACACTGTCTCCCCCTCACTCTCTCCCTTCACTCTCTCCCCCTCACTCTCTCCCCTCACTCTCTCCCCCTCACTCTCTCCCCCTCACTCTCTCCCCTCACTGTCTCCCCCTCACTGTCTCCGCTCACATTGTCTCCCCTTCACTCTCCCCCCCTCGCACGTCTCCCCTCACATTGTCTCCCCTCACACTCTCTCCGCTCACTCTCTCCCCCTCACACTGTCTCTCCCTTACTCTCTCCCCTCACTCTCTCCCCTCACTCTCTCCCCCTCACTCTCTCACCCTCACTCTCTCCCCTCACTCTCTCCCCCTCACTCTCTCCCCTCACTCTCTCCCCTCACTCTCTCCCCTCAATGTCACCCCTCACCGTCTCCCCATCACTCTCTCCCCTCACTCTCTCCCCCTCACTGCCACACCTCACTCTCTCCCCTTCACTATCTCCCCCTCACTGTCTCCCCTCACTGTTTCCCCTCACGGTCTCCCCCTCACTGTCTCCCCCCTCACTGTCTCCCCCCTCACTGTCTCCCCTCACATTGTCTCCCCTCACACTCTCTCACCCTCACTCTCTCCCCCTCAATCTCTCCCCCTCACTCTCTCCCAGTCACTCTCTCCCCCCTCACTGTCTCCCCTCACACTCTCTCCCCCTCACTCTCTCCCCCTCACTGTCTCCCCTCACACTCCCCCTCACTGTCTCCTGCTCACTGTCTCCCCCTCACTGTCTCCCCCTCACTCTCTCCCCCTCACTCTCTCCCCCTCACTCTCTCCCCCTCACTCTCTCCCCTTCACTGTCTCCCCCTCACTGTCCCCCTCACTCTCTCCCCCTCACTCTCTCCCCTCACTCTCTCTCCCTCGCTGCCACCCTCACACTGTCTCCCCCTCACTCTCTCCCCTCACTGTCTCCCCCTCACTGTCTCCCCCTCACTGTCTCTCCCTCACTGTCTCCCCCTCACACTCTCTCCCCCTCACTCTCCCCCTCACTCTCCCCCCTCACTCTCTTCCCCTCACTCACTCCCCCTCACTGTCTCCCCCTCACTGTCCCCCTCACTCTCTCCCCTCACTGTCTCGCCCTCACTGTCTCCCCCTCACTCTCTTCCCCTCACTCTCTCCCCCTCACTCTCTTCCCCTCACTCTCTCCCCCTCACTGTCTCCCCCTCACTCTCTCCCCTCAAACTCTCCCCCTCACTCTCTCCCCCTCACTTTCTCCCCTCACTATCTCCCTGCCTCACTCTCTCCCCCTCACTCTTTCCCCCTCACTGACTCCCCCTCACATTGTCTCCCACTCACTGTCCCCCCTCACTGTCTCCCCCCTCACTGTCTCCCCTCACACTCCCCCTCACTCTCTCCCCCTCACTGTCTCCCCCCTCACTCTCTCCCCCTCTCTGTCTCCCCCTCACTCTCCCCCCCTCACATTCTCCCCCCTCACTCTCTCCCCCTCACTGTCTCCCCCCTCACTCACTCCCCCTCACTCTCTCCCCCTCACTCTCTCCCCCTCACTCTCTCCCCCTCACTCTCTCCCCCTCACATTGTCTCTCCTCACACTCTCTCCCCCTCACTCTCTCCCCCTCACTGCCCCCCTCACATAGTCTTCCCCTCACTCTCTCCCCCTCACTGTCTCCCCCTCACACTGTCTCCTCCTAACTGTCTCCCCCTCGCTGTCTCCCCCTCACTGTCTCACCGTCACACTCTCTCCCCCTCACACTGTCTTCCCCTCACTCTCTCCCCCTCACTCTCTCCCCCTCACACTCTCTCCCCCTCACACTCTCTCCCCCTCACACTGTCTTCCCCTCATTGTCTCCCCCTCACTCTCTCGCCCTCACTCTCTCCCCTCACTCTCTCCCCCTCACTGTCTCCCCCTCACTCTCTCCCCCCTCACTCTCTCCCCCCTCACTCTCTCCCCCTCACTGTCTCCCCCCTCACTTTCTCCCCTCACTCTCTCCCCTCACTCTCTCCCCTCACTCTCTCCCCCTCACTTTCTCCCCCTCACTTTCTCCCCCCTCACTATCTCCCCCTCACTCTCTCTCCCCCTCACTCTCTCTCCCCCTCACTCTCTCTCCCCCTCACTCTCTCCCCCTCACTGTCTCCCCCTCACTTTCTCCCCCTCACTTTCTCCCCCTCACTCTCTCCCCCTCACTCTCTCCCCCTCACTCTCTCCCCCTCACTCTCTTTCCCCCTCACTTTCTCCCCTCACTCTCTCACACTCACTCTCTCACCCTCACTCTCTCTACCCCTCACTCTCTCCCCTCACACTGTCTCCCCCTCACACTGTCTCCCCCTCGTTGCTGTCTCCCCCTCACACTCTCTCCCCCTCACACTGTCTTCCCCTCACTGTCTCCCCCTCACACTCTCTCCCCCTCACACTGTCTTCCCCTCACACTGTCTCCCCCTCACACTGTCTCCCCCTCACACTGTCTTCCCCTCACTGTCTCCCCCTCACACTCTCTCCCCCTCACTCTCTCCCCCTCACACTCTCTCCCCCTCACACTCTCTCCCCCTCACACTCTCTCCCCCTCTCACTCTCTCCCCTCACTCTCTCCCCCTCATTCTCTCCCCCTCACTCTCTCCCCCCCTCACTCTCTCCCCCTCACTGTCTTCCCCCTCACTGTCTTCCACCTCACACTCTCTTCCCCTCACTGTCTCCCCCTCACTCTCTCCCCCTCACTCTCTCCCCCTCACTCTCTCCCCCTCACTCTCTCCCCCCCCTCACTTTCTCCCCCCCTCACTTTCTCCCCTCACTCTCTCCCCCTCACTTTCTCCCCCTCACTCTCTCTCCCCCTCACTCTCTCTCCCCCTCACTCTCTCCCCCTCACTTTCTCCCCCTCACTCTCTCCCCCTCACTCTCTTCCCCCTCACTCTCTCTCCCCCTTATTCTCTCTCCCCCTCACTCTCTCACCCTCACTCTCTCTACCCCTCACTCTCTCCCCTCACTCTCTCCCCCTCACTGTCTCCCCTCACTCTCTCTCCCCCTCAATTTCTCCCTCTCATTCTCTTCTCCCTCACTGTCTCCCCCTCACACTGTCTCCCCCACCTCACTCTCTCCCTCACTCACTGTCTACCCCTCACTCTCTCTCCTTCACACTCTCTTCCCCTCACTGTCTCCTCCCCCTCACTGTCTCCCCCTCACTTTCTCTCCCTCACTCTCTCCCCTCACTCTCTCCCCTCACTCTCTCCCCCTCACTGACTCCCCTCACATTGTCTCCCCCTCACTGTCTCCCCCTCACTCTCTCTCCCCCTCATTTTCTCCCCCTCACTCTCTCTCCCTCACTCTCCCTCACTGTCTCCCCCTCACACTGTCTCCCCCACCTCAATCTCTCCCTCTCACTGTCTCCCCCCTCACACTCTCCCCTCCTCACTCTCTCCCTCTCACTGTCTCCCCCTCACTGTCTCCCCCTCACACGGCGATATCACGTACACCCATTGACTGCACAGTATTTTAAAAGGCCCCAGTTGAATGATTTGTCGACCTGAGCTGTTTATTACATCACTGATAGATTAATTGACTTCTAAGTAGTTGCAGTGCCCCTCTGCCCTGATTTCCACTGTTGCAAGCACCCGTCAGCTTATCTATCCATCTTCTTGGTCCCAGCCTTTGTAAATATTATACACTTAAGCTCTTTTACCAGCAATAAAATGTGACTATACTACATCATAATATTGCTGAAGGACAGTTACACAGTTAATAGCTGTGCACTACACTGGTATCTAGTGGGATACTGTGCAGTGCAGATTTAAGCCTGAACATTACCATGTGCAGTATTCTGGTATGAATGCTTCAGGCTGTCTTGTCAGCTATTTAAACAGAGGTGAAAACCAATTTGAAATGTCCGGGCTAATGCCTTCCTTTAAGTACTGGGCAGAGGAAATGGACAGCAATGCATTAAGCATTGGAACAATGAATTTTCTTTTCACAATTTCTCGACCCCAGGATGAGATGCTCGAGAAGCTGATCTGGGAGAGCCCTCGGGGATATCCCTGGATGTGCATTACTGGGCAGTGCCCATGTGTACCTGTAGGGTATCAGCTTAGGACCAGATACAGAATGGATAGATCTGGCTATACATTAGACTGGAGCAGGGGTGTAATACAGGTGATAGCAAATCAGCAGCACATTTTACATACCGGCCCATTCTTTTTGTTCCATTAAAGTCTTGTGAGGAAAATCGGAAGGAGGTGAAACAGGCTGCCCACTCACGAGCATCCAAGATGTCTCTATATCCCATTGAGATCGACAGAAATTCCTCTGCCTTCTGAAAGCTGCAGACTGCAGGAAAATATCAATCAATTGGTCAGGTGGGCAGAACAGAAGCAAATGGAATTCAATCCGGAGAAGTGTGAGGTAATGTATTTGGAGAGGGCTAACGAGGCAAGGGAATACACATTAAATGGTAGGACACTGAGGAGTGTAGAGGAACAAAGGGACCTTGGAGTGCAGGTCCACAATCCCTGAAGGTAGCAGGCCAGGTAGAGAAGGTGGTTAAGAAGGCATAAGGAATGCTTGCCTTTATTAGCCGAGGCATAGAATACAAGAGCAGGGAGGTTATGCTCGAACTGTATAAAACACTGGTTAGGCCACAGCTAGAGTACTGCATGCAGTTCTGGTCACCACATTACAGGAACGATGTAATTGCACTAGAGAGGGTACAGAGGAGATTTACGAGGATGTTGCCTGGACTGGAGAATTTTAGCTATGAGAAAAGATTGGATTGGCTGGGTTTGTTTTCCTTGGAACAGAGGAGGCTGAGGAGAGACCTTATTGAGAAGTATAAAATTATGAGGGGCCTGGATATAGTGGATAGGACAGACCTATTTCCCTTAGCAGAGTGTCAACAACCAGGGGGCGAGGATTTAAATTAATTGGGTGGGAGGTTTAGAGGGGATTTGAGGGGAAATTCTTTCACCCAGAGATGCCTGGAACTCACTGCCTAAAAGAGTGGTAGAGGCAGAAACCCTCATCACATTTAAAAAGTACTTGGATATGCACTTGAAGTGCTGTAACCTACAGAGCTACGGACCAAGAGATGGAAAGTGGAATTAGGTTGGATAGCTCTTTGTTGGCCGGCGCGGACACGATGGGCCGAAATGCTGTAAATTTCTATGATTCTATGATCCTATGGAAACAGATTATCTGGTCATTGTTGTTTGTGGGAGCTTACTGTGTGCAAATTGGTGGCCGTGTTTGCATTACAACAGTGACTTCACCTCAACATTGGATGGAAAGGATTCTGAGGACATGAAAGGCGCTATATATATACAAGTTTGTTTTTGTCGTGGAATACACGGGAATACACGATGGGCCGAAATGGCCTCCTTGCGTGCTGTAAATTTCTATGATTCTGCTTTACACAACATTGCAGTTCTGGATTCCTGCCACCAGAGGGACCTCAGCAAGTTTTGCAAATAACAGAGGTCCATCCAGTGACAGAAAGTGGTCACTGCAGCATTCATGCCGTGTCTTAATGTTCCGCACAAATCGCGGCCCATCCTAGCTCGGAATAATCAGGTGATGGGCCTGTGGAATGCTACACTCCTGGTCCAGAGAGATGCAAAGAGTGTTTGTAGAGCAGGTGGCGTTTGAGTCATTGAAGGCTTCAACAAAGTTACATCTGCAGATGGGCAAAGTGCGGGTGTGATATTTCTGAACCTCTATTTTAGGGGGATCTGAAAGGTTGACCCATTCGCGATCAGTCCCTTGGAGTGGCACCTGGCGGGAGCTGAGAGTGGTGCTGAGGGTGGGGGAGCAGGTGGTGGGGGGGTTTGTGGAGAAGCCAGAATGGTGCAGACAAGGGGTGGAGGGGAGCGGGTAAGACAAGAGTGGCAAGTTGAATGAAGGGGATGGACGGGAGAGGCGTAGCTGTGTGAAGTGGATGATGAGGAGGAGAAGAACCCAGGGGGAGGAGAATGCCAACATGAACTGAAGAGGAGAGGTAGAATGCCAGGGGTAGAGCTTCCTCGCTGGGCGCATTCGACAATCCAGGCACAGAGTGTGCTCAAAATTGCGCTCGTTTTACGAATTGATTTTATGGTTCAAGTTTCTGCTCAAACTCATTTGCATAATAATAAATATATAGGCCTAAAAATTGGCCTCCTCAGCGCCTTCCGTTATTGCCTCCGGGGGGTGCTAAGCACTTACCGACCGGGCGCAGCGATAACATCGACTCCCGCCATATTTGGCCGGTGGTTTGCACCGGCAGTACAGCATTGCACCTCGATCTCCTTTGCCTGGAGATCGCCACGTCATCGCCATGCGTATCGCCCCGGACCCGAATTTGAGTTCTGCCCCCTGCAGCATCGCCGGGCGAAAACACCAGATGCGTTCACCAGAGAGAGCGTCCATCGGAAGCCTGGGCGCTTCGGGAGTGAAGGTTAAAGGCGAGGTGGCGGGGGTAAGTTTAAAAAAAAAATGTACCTTCTCTCTTTCAGGTTTTTGACCGGATTCTTTGCCCGCCATCGATCAGCCCGACACTTTGCTGCAGTGCTGCCGTCAGGGAGAAGGTAAGTTTTTTTTTGCAGAGCCTGAGGCGATGGCCCTTCACTTTAAGGGAGGGAGGGAGTCTTTGAATATGGCAGTGCTGCGTGGCCAAGTGTACAGCGTTGCTCCATTCACCGCCCCGATTACGCTCCCGATTACGCTCCCGATTACGTAGTGAAACGTTAGCGCCCCAAACGGGGGGAGGGGCTCCCGAATTTCTCCCCCAAAGTCTTCCCTGAACCAGCGCAATCGGGCAGTGATTTATGACATAATTGTGCTTTCTTTCTTGCATTAAAAAAATATTCATTGATCTATTTCGGGGTGGTAACCTGGTGCAATTTTATTAACACAGCTGGAAATGGGCTGATCACAAAAAATAAGCATTTTAAATAAGAGTGTCTGATCCACCACCCCTGAGTAACTATCCAGAACCAGTTACTCGTTCCATTGGTGTACAGTAGTCATTTTCTTGGTAAATTAAATATGTTTTCATATTTAAAAGCTTTTAAAAGGTGTCTATTAGTGCCATTGTGCCTAAAAAAAAAGCTTCACTTTTAGAGTCTCGTCGAAGGCCCGCGACGGGCACAATTAGCGGCGACTCATCCTGGTGATTAATTTAGGGTGCGGGTGTGACCTGTTTGGTGGGCAGGGCCAGATTCCAACGCGATGCTTTTTCAACCTGGAACAAAAGATCGCGGAAACTCGATTTGTGCCGGGCATAACCCGCGCTCGTTAATTCCTCCATCTCTTGCTCTGGTTTGGCCGATTTCAGGCGAATTGCGCTGGGAATGCCACGTGACCTGGCGGAAACGCTCGCCAGTGTTGATCAGGCGGGAGGGGGTGAGTTCGAACAGTGGGGGAGAGGGCTAAGATTGCTGCAAGGACTGGGGTCATGGAGAAAAGAAGAGCCTTTATAACTTTTTAAAACAACGCAACCATTGGATTTAGGAACAGAGTATCAACACATAACAAAAACAACTTGTATTTATATAGCACCTTTAACGTAGTGAAACGTCCCAAGGTGCTTCACAGGAGTGTAATGAGATAAAAATTTGAGACCGAGCCTCATGAGTAGAAATTAGCGCAGGTGGCCAAAAGCTTGGTCAGAGAAGTATGTTTTCAGCAGCGTCTTAAAGGAGGAAAGAGGAGTAGAGGCAGAAAGGTTTAGGGAGGAAGTTCCAGAGCTTGGGGCCTCGGCAACAGAAGGCACGGCCACCAATGGTTGAGTGATTATAATCAGGGATACTCAAGAGGACAGAATTTGAGGAGCGCAGACATCTCGGGGGGTTGTGGGGCTGGAGGAGATTACAGAGATGGGGAGGGGCGAGGCCATGGAGGGATTTGTAAACAAGGATGAGAAATTTGAAATTGAGGCATTGCTTAAGCGGGAGCCAATGTAGGTCAGCGAGCACAGCGGGTGACTGGGCCGTTTCCTTTAGACCTTCGATGTGACTGCCTGAGTGCGTGATCCCAGTAGCAGAACAGTGGCAGAAAGGAAGAGAAGCAAGTTCCAGCAAAACTGATGCATATTACAAACAATTTTGTTTTTAAGTGTAAAATCGTCCCCGATTCTGCGCCAAGTGGTACATCCATTCCCCAAAACAGCCATCTTCGTGTCCTTTTTGAGTAAGATTGGTAATGCATTGGAAATTGTGTTGCAGAACTGTGCCCGGTTGAGATTTCTTTGATATTTTATTTTGGATTATTTTGCCTGTGTTGTGCATTGGATTTATTCAAAGTACAATCAGATGCCAGGATTTTAAGGTGCTTCTTAAAACCTACCTTTTTGACCTTGCTCTTGACAACCTGTGCTGTCCTAACATCTTCTCACGTGGCTCGGTGTGAATTTTTGTCCGTTAACGCTTCTGTGACGGGCCTCGGGACGTTTTACTACGTTAAAGGCGCTAGATAAATGCAAGTTGTTGTTGCCGTTAATGCACCCTAAAGATGAGGCAAGTCAGACACCATTGCACTCGGAGGAGGCCCCAAAGGACGTTCCGTGGGTTGACATCCTCACCAGTGAGCGGCAATTAGTGCCCAGATTTACAGTCAGTCTTCAATTTGTGTGAGCCACCTATTCAGGCCGAAGGTACAAAGTCCTCTCAATTCAACAACAAGGGTTTATGTGTGTAAGAACCAGCTTCGCTGGAAGTGTGGCAGGCATTCCGCCCACCATGTTGATCCCACCATGATCTCGTCTCAAATCCTGGGAATGGGTGTCAAATACGTATGTGGGTGGGTGCCTTTGCCGGTAGCAACACTCCCCTCAGCAGAGGCAAGAGGCAGAATTCAAGGGTCACCAGCTGGCGCGGGCGAAGATTTGGATCGCTTACTTGGTCTTTCGTTAGATTCTTGCTAATCAAATGGCAATTCATCCCCACAAGATTGATTTGACTGTTTTCAATCCTCTTGCGGTCCACGTATGGCAAAGAATGGCACAAATACCGTCGCCAATAGCCCCCTCCTAAGCTGAAGTCTGGATGGAAGAGGCAGGGATGGAATTTGCTGGTGCAGCTTTTGAGGGGCAGAGATAAGTTCGCCCCCCCCCCTCAAAATTTCCAGTCCATCCACTCTCTCTATGTCTGAATTCTGCCCCGTGAATAAGTGGAACTTGTAAACTCCTGAAGCAATTGGTGATTTTGTACCTCAGGATAAGTGGGTTCCCCCATTCTCATCCCTTCCCCAATAGAGTCAAGGGTTATGGGGGTTGGGCAGGGAAGTAGAGTTGAGGCCAAGATCAAATCAGCCATGATCTAATTGAATGGTGGAGCAGGCTCGAGGGGCCAAATGGCCTACTCCTGCTCCTATTTCTTATGTTCTTATGTATGTTCTCCCTTCTTCTCATGGTGGGCTATGGCCCAGGCCTCAGCCATCATCTGGTATGGCCCAGTGCCCAGTCTTAATGTGTGACCCGAGGCAGAGACTGTCACTGGATGTTTCACCAGGGAACGTAGGACATCCTGTCCTTATATAAGCCACTACCTGCAAAAGTCAGATCAAAAAGGGTGCGGTAGTGTGGTGGCTGCGTTACTGCGGTAATAATCCAAAGAATGTTAGTTCAAATCTCACCATGGCAGTTTGAGAATTTGAATTCAGTGTAAAACAAAATCTGGTAATGATAAACTGGAATCTTGCTATGCTGTCAGATAGTCCTGAAAGCCCAACTGGTTCACTAATGTCCTTTAGGGAAGGAAAATGTCCGTCCTTAGCCAGTCTAGCCTACATATGACTCCAGTCCTGCACCAACGTTTGGTTGATTCTTAACTGCCCTCCGAAGTAGCCTAGCACGCCACTCAGTTGTATCAAATGGAAGAATGCCCACCACCATTTTCCTGGGCCACCTAGGGCTGGGCAATAAATGCTGGCCTTGAGACGATGCTCACGTCTTGAGTATGAATAGAAAGAAAGTGGGGTTAGGAGCAGGATCCTTAATTATATTTATCCCCCCGCACCCCTCCACCCCCCCGGCGCTCCCCCGCCACTCGCCCCTACCCACCGAGCCTAAGACCAATTATAGCACCCCTGTCACAGACCCGACAGAGATCAGCTGACTCAGCACAGACCAGGACTCAACCTTTCAGCCTTTATTACAAGAGGCTTTGAGTATAAGAGTAAAGACTGCAATTATACAGGGCCCTGGTGAGACCGCACCAGGAGTATTGTGTACAGTTTTGATCTCCTTATCTAAGGAAGAATCTACTTGCCATGGAGGGAGTGCAACAAAGATTCACCAGACTGATTCCTGGGATGGGGGGATTGTCCTATGAGGAGTGATTGAGTAGACCAGGCCTACATTCTCTAGAGTTTAGAAGAATTAGAGGTGATCTCATTGAAACATACAAAATTCTTAGTGGGCTTGACAGGGTAGATGCTGAGAGGATGTTTCCCCCTGGCTGGGGAGTCTAGAACCAGGGGTCACAGTGTCAGAGTAAGGGGTCGGCCATTTAGGACTGAGATGAGGAGAAACTTCTTCACTCAGAGGGTGGTGAATCTTTGGAATTCTCTACCCTAGAGGGCTGTGGATGCTCAGTCTTTGAGTATATTCAAGAAGGAGATCGATAAATTTTTGGATATTAAGGGAATCAAGGGATATGGGGACAGTGCAGACAAGTCGAGTTGAATTAAAAGACCAGCCATGATCTCACTGAATAGCGGAGCAGGCTCGAGGGGCCAAAAGGCCTAGTCCTGCTCCTAATTCTTATGTTCTTATGTTCTTTGCCCGTCTGGCTCTGTATTTATCCCTTAAGTGCACAGGAGAAAATATAAAACAAGTTCTAAATACTGGGAGCGCAGAGCTTCGAATTCCGTGCCAAGAACTGACTGAACAGAGCAAGGAGAAAATGGGACAGTTGAGTGGTTAATAGATTGTTACATTATAGTCACATGGCTGGTAAATGGCTCCTTCATACTCTCTTAAAGTAAACATTACTCAGCCAGCCGCAGAAATCGCCCAAATTAATTGACGCTGAAGGTCTCGGAATCCAGCAGATTACCTCTGCCAGTAGATGACCTCGCATCAGCATCTCGCAGGCTGCAGGACCAAGCTTCTTCACACAGGCTATCAGAAAAAATCAAAACAGTAAGTGCGAAGTTGAGGTAAATCAGATAGTGCTGATCAGTTGATGCTAAAATTGGGTTTTAAAAGTCCGTAGATTGTAAGAAGAAAGAAAAGACTGAGGGAGGTAGAGACGGCAGAGGGAAGCCATCTAACCCCATCTTAATTCCTCCATGCAGAATAAAGAAAAAAACTTGCATTGCCGATATCATGACATCTGTCTCTTCAATCCAACGTTTTCAGCTCCACTACCCGTCCCAAGTGTCGATCACATTTTTTGGCATGAAGCAAAGTTCTTCCTGATATCTGTTCTAAATAAGAACATAAGAAATAGAAGCAGGAGTAGACTTCCCTGCCCACTCCCCAGAACCCTTGACTCCCCCATCATTCAAAAATCTGTCTATCTCCACCTTAAATATGTTCAATGACCCGGCCTCCTCAGCTCTCTGGGGCAGGGAATTCCAAAGATTCACGACCCTCTGAGAGAAGAAATTCCTCCTCATTTCCGTTTTAAATGGGTGACACCTTATTCTGAAACTATGCCCCCTAGTTCTAGATTCCCCTACGAGGGGAAACATTCTCTCTGCATCTACTCTGTCAAGCCCATTCAGAGTCTTATACGTTTCAATAAGAACACCTCTCATTCTTCTAAACTCCAATAGGTATAGGCCCAACCTGTTCAACCTTTCTTCATAAGTCAACCCCTTCATCTCTTGAATCAACCTCGTGAACCTTCTCTGAACTGCGTCCAATGAAAGTACATCCCTCCGTAAATAAGGAGACCAAAACTGTACACAATACTCCAGGTGTGGCCTCACCAATACCCTGTACAGTTGTAGCGGGACTTCTCTGCTTTTATACTCCATCCCCCTTGCAATAAAGGTCAACAATCCATTTGCCTTCCTGATTATTTGCTGTACCTGCATACTAACTTTTTGTGTTTCATGCACAAGGACCCCCAGGTCCCTCTGTACTGCAGTACTTTGCAATTTTCCTGTCACTCATTTTAACCTTTGCCCGCTTGCTCTAGAATGCATTGGAATAGTGCTCCAGATTAACCCCATCTATGCCGTGTAGTGGATATTTTTCTCCAGCCCTCCCTCAACAGCTCAGTGTTTCGATGGTAGAGGGCGGCCCTTGTAGAGGTTCCAACACTGCCTTCCTGACTTGAATGGTTTCACCATCTCTGTAATGCAGCACTCGAGGTGTGGTGTGACCCAGCCTTGTTATCTCCTGATTTCCATCAGGCATTCTAATCATGTTCACTGGTGTTGCTCCGCAGTTGAGGACCTGGGAAAGAATGAGATGCAATCAGGGACTGTGCCGTGAATTTTTCATCTCGCCACAGATTATGATTTGAAAGTTGTTCCACGTTCTTGTGTGTTTATAGAATGGTGTGTTGTAACAATTCCATGTTGGAAATGTACAGAGGCTCGGTTTAGCTTTGCATTGAAAAGATTGAAAACTTTAAAAAAAAGTAACGTTCAACAAACCAGAAGGTTCCAGGTTCGAACTCTAGTCTGCGTTGTGTTAGCTGGTCTCTGCCAGGCCAGCAGTTTGTGGAGTGGGGGGGTTTATAATTAGCCTTAGTGGCCCTAGACTAGGGAGGAGGCAGGTTTCCTGCCCCTGTCCATTGATTACTGAACGTGTGTGTGGACATTGTGCAAGGACAGGATTGGCCAAATGTAGAATGCCCCCTGTGAAGGGGAGGGGTGGAGAGGAGAGGGATGGAGAGGGGAGCGGAGGGGAGGGAAGGGAAGGAGAAGGGAGAGAAGGAGAGGGTAGGGGAAGGGAGGAGAAACTGGTATAGGAAAATATATGGATCAAAGTAAGCAATCTTGATGTTAATGTAAAATTGCTGGTTGGTGATTTTTTTTTATGAATGTAAATGTGTCAGCAGTGTGTATCATCTACAAGATGCACTGCAGCAACTCGCCAAGGCTTCTTCAACTGCACCTCCCAAACCCACAACTTCCACCGCCTAGAAGGACAAGGGCAGCAGGCGCATGGGAACACCATCACCTGCAAGTTCCCCTCCAAGTCACACACCATCCCGACTTGGATGTATAATCGTCATTCCTATGTTGTCGCTGGTTCAAAATCCTCGAATTCCCTCCCTAACAGCACTGGACTGTTGTGCAGTACCTTCATCACACGGACTGCAGCGGTTCAAGAAGAAGTCCCGCCACCACTTTCTCTCAAGGGCAACTGGGGATGGGCAATAAATGACGGCCTTACCGGAGACACCCACATGCTGAGAATGAATGAACAAAAGGTTGATGAGGTGGGTCACCATGTTTGAGGCGGTGTGTGGCACATGCAGACTCTAGAATGCTTACCTTGCACTACAATCTTGTCCCAATGGGAGTATTTGCATGGCAGCAGATGTTAACCCTGATGCAACATCAATTGTGCAACAAGTTTTATTTTGATTCCGAGCTTTGTTTTATTGAAATGACCCCAATTGATCTGCCGACCAAGATATTGCTGGGATCACCGGATGACGAGGTGCTCCATGGTATCCTGTCTCATGCCTCTGAGGTGGAAGTTTGTAGGTTAAAGCCCTCACTCCAGCACTTGGCTGCACTCCAGTGCAGTACCCAGGTAGTATTTATTGCCTTAACAAAGTCCCTTGTCCTTCCGATGAGGCAGTAAACCGGTCAGGTCCAGTTTTCACTCCCTGATTGTGATTGACTGACTGCTCAACTTCTGTTCACACTGAGAGCTGCCACTATTCCTGTTTAGAACTAAACTCCCATTGAGCACTAAAATCTAGGCTGACACTCCAGTGCAGTGCTGAGGGAGCGCTGCACTGTCGGAGATGCCATCTTTCGAATGAGACGTTAAACCGAGGCTCCGTCTGCTCTCTCAGGTGGACGTAAAAGATCCCGTGGCACTATTTCGAAGAAGAGCAGGGGAGTTATCCCCGGTGTCCTGGCCAATATTTATCCCTCAATCAACATAACAAAAAAAAAACAGATTATCTGGTCATTTATCACATTGCTGTTTGTGGGAGCTTGCTGTGCGCAAATTGCCTGCAGTGTTTCCCATATTATGACAGTGACTACACTCCAAAAGTACTTCATTGGCTGTAAATCGCTTTGAGATGTCCAGTGGTTGTAAAAGGCGCTATGTAAATGTAAATCTTTCTTTAGAATCACAGAGATCTGGCTACTCAAAACCCTTTCTATGTGACCTTTTATATTCTTCCTACTTATCCAATTCTCTTTGAAATGGTTTGGTAGTTGCTGTCTCAATACCCATTTGTAGTAAAACATTCCCATATCTGAATAACTTTCTGTGTGAAACATACATCTCGTTTGCTCGTTTGTCCTCCCATGTCCAATCTTCAATCATTGCCCCATGTTACTGATCTCCCAATCAATGGAAAGATCTTTCAGTTTTACCCTCACACCATAACTTGTCGGCCTCCATTACCTTCTCCCTTCCAAAGAACCACAGGCTCACAGTTTTTCATGCCTTTTCTGGACCATCCATAATAAACTTCAACCATTTTGCTTTCCCACTTTCCACCCCTCCCCTCCTGAAGCCACTGGGACCAATGTTTCCTCCACAGAGTATCCAACAGGCACAACACACCTGTCATCAACACCATGCCATGATTTTTTTTGGACTTTTTTGGCTTGGGCCATTTGCAACAACCTCCCCCCCTGCCTGAGCAGTGGGGAGGAAAGGGGTGGGGAGGAAGGGCGGTGGGGGGGTGGGTGGAGGACACAGCTACAGGCCTCGCGGGGTCCGGCCCATGATGTTTGGGGGCTTCTGGCCAATGCCGGAGAGCAGCAAGCTGATGGTCCCGAATGATTCGGTCTCTGATAAAGAACGTAAGAAACATGATCAGGAGCAGGCCTACGGCCCCTCGAGTCTGCTCCGCCATTCAATAAGACCATGGCTGATCATCGACCTCAACTCCACTTTCCCGCCCGATCTCCATATCCCTTGATTCCCCTAGACTCCAAAAATCTATCGATCTCAGCCTTGAATCTATTCAGGGACTCAGCATCCACAGCCCTCTGGGGCAGAGAATTCCAAAGATTCACCACCCTCTGAGTGAAGAAATTCCTCCTCATCTCGGTCTTAAATGGCCTTCCCCTTATCCTGAGACTGTGCCCCCTAGTTCTAGACACCCAAGCCCGGGGAAACAACCTCTCAGCATCTACCCTGTCAATCCCCTTCAGAATCTTGTATGATTCAATGAGATCACCTCTCATTCTTCTAAATTGCAGAGAGTATCAGCCCATTCTAAACAACCTCTCATCATAAGACAGCCCAGGAATCAATCTAATGAACCTTTGTTGCACCGCCTCCAAGGCAAGTATATCCTTCCTTAGATTAGGAGACCAAAACTGTGCACAGTACTCCAGAGCCCTGTACAATTGTAGCAAGACTTCCTTACTCTTATACTCCAACCCCCTTGCAATAAAGGACAACATGCCATTTGCCTTCCTTATTGCTTGCTGTTGAAGGGGGTGGTTTCAACATATTAGCAGAATTTCTGCCATCAGGGGTCCCAGTGCAGACTTCCACCAGCAAATCCAACAGCCATTCTTAAAGCCAAATGGGGAGGGAGGCCGAGACCACCCCTACCCACCTACAGCAGGTGTATTCTGCAGGGAAAGACCCAAGACAGTGCAAAAGGGGTGCGGGGACCTCATGTGAACTATCTCCTCCCCTTTTTCCCCTTTTCACTGCTTGCAGACACTGATGTCCTGGCCACAGTGAGGAGGACAATCTAGCCTACTGACCTCGGCTGCCAGAAGCCCTCTGTTACTTCAGCCAAATGTCCATACTGTAATGTATTTGCTTCATTGGATTCTTTGCTTAAGCCTTCATAGCAACACAATGCTATCAGGAGCGAATTAGTTTATTAGCAAAAGGTTTAACAATCACGCTACACATTACCAGTTCATCCACTCGACAACTGCTTACGTCATCGTGGATGACCTAGACCCAACTGGCTGGGGTTTTATTGAGTCTTGTGAACATCACGTGACTGACTAAGCCACTCACAATGCAACAACTCTACAGACCTGTGAGCATACTCACAGGGGCATATGTTTCACGTACCTTGGGTTGCCAATCCTCCAGGATTGCCCTGGAGTGTCCAGGAATTTAAGAATCATCCCCTGGACACTGCTGCGGACAACCCGGGGAGAAAGGTCACTGGGGCATTGCAAGAAAAATTGGTTTCTGTTGTTTTCTTTGACCACTTTGACTCATTAGTTCATAAAAATATCAAGGATGGGAAAAAAAAGCTGTTTGGCCGGGCGGGGGTGATGGGAGGCAGGAGATCAGGTGACGAAACCTCCAGGAATATGTTGGCAACCCTAGCCTAACCTCCTGGTGAGCCGACCAAGTGCCCACAGGCTCTGTGAGCACAC